>NC_136063.1:37463419-38063419 GCF_964261635.1 Lissotriton helveticus
AATCTCAACCAATTCCAGATTATTATGAACCGCTCTAGCAGGCATCTGGTTTTGATTTAATTTGTTACAACAATAAGTACACACACGTTGATCCGATCCCAAATCAAAACAATTTTCTACCATCAAGTATGTTGCGAAATCCTTCCATTCACTATTATTTTCCCTTTCACTTTTTGCATATAAATCCACTAACTTAGTCTGATTCTTATAATAAGTGCGTCGACAACACACACAAGTGAAATTAGGCCTCTCACTTGATTTCACCTGAAACGTGTCAATTTCCTTCTGAAAATTATCTGTCCTGGAAACCTGTACACTCTCTTCCACATTACCTTCTTCTTCTGGGTCAATTTCAACATTCTTCTCTTTACTTGTAAAGTAACAAAACTCAATTTCTTCACAAATATTCTTCACATCTACTTCAGAACCATGCAAAAGAGCAGTGCATAATTGTTTAAGCATAATTGCTGGACTCTTAGCATAATACAACATTCTAACCAATTTCCTCACTTTATTATGATGCACTGCTAGCATCCTGAAATGATGAAAAACACTCTGGCATACTCTCCTGGAAAGACAAGCCAGTGAATGACCATGCAAACCTGTCACTTCTCTCACTCTGCAAGGATCTAATTCTTGCAACAACTTCATTTTCTGTTTTAAACTTTTCTTATTAAATTTCCGTACAAAATCACAAAGCAAATTGATGATATCCTGTCGCACACTGCAAATACTACTACACTTTCAGGTGTACACTGGTCCCTTAGGACGTCTTCCTAAAACCTCATTACCTAACACCTCTTCTGCCTCTGTTGATACAAGTTTTTCTTTTTCAACCGGACAACCATCTTTCACCTCATATGCTCGACCACTGGTGTCAACTGCATGCACCAAATCATTATCCTGGAAATAACTCTCCTCATTAAAAAATGCCTCACAACTTGAACCATGCATCCTTTCTCCTGAAAAAACTTCACAAAAATTACTACGATTAACTGTTCTCTTCCATCTACTATTTGTTTTGAAATCATAAATTACCTTGTTTAGTTTCCTAATTCTATTGATTATCAAAATAAATATTTTTCGCTTAATTTCGAATGCCTGAGCAATAATTTTCTCAATGTTTCTCTTTCTCTTATAAAAAGCCACTTTCTGTTGACCTTTCTTAATATTTTTTAACAAATTGCCAATTATCCTGTTGCGGAACATTCGTCTACGAATGTCCCTAAACTGATTTTTCCTTCTACTACCATGCACAGAGTTATCTCCTGCTCTAGCAGTAACATTTTTGAGTGGCCTTTCCTTTCCGTTTAAATTGGCTCTCTTTTTCTGGACTAAAACATGTTCTGTAGTGATACTGTTTTTTTCTAGAAATGTTTCTTAGGAAAGATTTTGTTCTCTTACCCGGAGCTTTTTTGGTGACTTGACAAGTTTTTATTGTAGAGGACTGCTGCAAGCATGTAGTAAGCTGCTGTCTTTGACATTTTGTAGCCTTTCGGCTTCTTTGCTTCGATGGCATAGTGTAGTTTTGAAATGATCTGCAGTTGAATCTGTGGTAAAATATAATAAAAAATGTTATTAACCACTATTACCAAACAGTAAATCAATAACAGTCGTCAAAAAATTAACATACTAGTTGTCAATTCTACATACAATAAGTTTTAGTGCATTGGCAAATTTAAAACTCACAAATAGTAGCAAAGAAATGGAATGCTTCTACATTTGACCTGTGCTCTTTTATATGTGAATCTGAACTAATTTTATTAGCATATTTCACTATTTTATTAAAGACGCTTCACACAAGCTGTTTTTGAAGTTGTATTTAATTTTAAATGAAACGGTTTACATGGTTACTTTTCATTTCGAGTATCTTAAATTTATTTTTAAAAGTCTTTATAGGTTAATAGGCTCGAGCAGGTCAGCTGCCCACCCTATGTCATACAATTCTGACAAATCAGCATCCTCATCATATTCTTCATCATCCACAGGATATAAATCATCCAAGGGATCTACTTCCACTGACGTTTCAATAACAAGTTCAACGATAAGATCGAGATCAACAGATTGCTCATTATCACTCATGCTTGATGTTGTCGTTATCTTTAAAGAAAGAGAACAACAATGAGATGTTGCAGAGTAAGAGACAAATCTCAGAGACTATAATAGTAAAATTGTTTAACAAGAGTAACATTTTGCAGATATTATTTAACCATGTCCAGCGATGCTGAAGAGGTGAGGCCTATGTCCAAGTTTTCAGTGAACAGGACTCATCTCTTCTTAACCTTGGTTAAGCCTCACCAACTCTGTGTCCCCTGCTCATACTTAAATGTAAAGGGGCAGATTTATGTTAACTGGCGCATCCCCAGGGATGCACCAGTTAATGTGCGCCACTGCTCTGCCACCCATGATGTGCCGCATTTACAATGCGGAGCACCATTGAGCAAAAACAGCACAGATGCGTCACACATCTGTGCCACAAAAGCGGCGCATTGCAGGAATCACGTCGTAAGCGCGACATGTCTACTGCAATGCACAGGGGCAAGCCACACATTGCATGGTGCATCACTCCTTATGCCTGTTTCAAACAGGCATAAGGATTTGATTCAGCAATGCCATAAAGCTGACTCAGTGAAATCTTCTTAATTTTACTGTGTTAGTTTTACAGGGCTTTCATGCAAATGACTGCCCACCCTGCAACAAAACGCCCACATGAAACCTGACGCAGGTTTCATGTGGCACAGGACTTTACAGCATGACACATCTGCCTAGATGCATCAAGTTGTAAATATGTCGCAACATAGCGCATCTTTTGCGCCGCCGCTGCGTCACAAAAGTGCCGCACAGCGGCGCAAAAGAGGCGCACGGCCATCATAAATCTGCCCCTAACATTTTAAATGATTGATTCAGGATGACGATAAGGTGTGGCCTATCCAGAGGTTTGTTTGAGGTGAGGCCTACTCAGGGTTGCAGATGAAATTTAGGCTTGTTGAAGAGTACAGAGGAGATAATACATGTGCAGGCCTACCAATGAAGTGAGTCATGTCCACTGCACCCTTGAACAAAGGCCAGACCTCCTCTGTCTCCCTGGACAGGCCTAAACCTCATCTGCACAATGTGATTCGTAATGTTAGGAAACACAGGTGATGTAATTGAAAAACGTGCAATTTTTTTTGCTCATTTCACAATCACATCACCTGTGTTTCCTTTGCTTAAGTATCTCATTATACAGATGTAGTCTAGCATATGAAAGAGTACGTAGAAGGTGAGCACTGTATGCAACAATTTTGACACTTACAGAAACCTCAGCTTCTCCATGCCCCCTACACAGTCCTAAATGTATACAGTTTAAACTGACGGTATCTTGTTGCAGATGAAGTGAGGCCTATCTTGCAACATGGTGCATCTTTTGCACCACTGCTGCATCACAAAAGTGACGCAACAGCGGCGCAAAAGAGATGCACGGCCATCATAAATCTGCCCCTAACATTTTAAATGACTAATTCAGGATGCCGATAAGGTGTGGCCTATCCAGAGGTTTGTTTGAGGTGAGGCCTACTCAGGGTTACAGATGAAATTTAGGCTTGTTGAAGAGTACAGAGGAGATAGTACATGTGCAGGCCTACCAATGAAGTGAGTCATGTCCCCTGCACTCTTGAACAAAGGCCAGACCTCCTCTGTGTCCCTGGACAGGCCTAAACCTCATCTGCACAATGTGATTCGTAATGTTAGGAAACACAGGTGATGCAATTGAAAAATGTGCAATTTCTTTAGCTCATTTCACAATCACATCACTTGTGTTTCCTTTGCTTAGGTATCTCATTGTGCAGATGTAGTCTAGCATATCAAAGAGTACGCAGAAGGTGAGCACTGTATGCAACAATTTTGACACTTACAGAAGATTCAGCTTCTCCATGCCCCCTACACAGTCCTAAATGTTTACAGTTTAAACTGACGGTATCTTGTTGCAGATGAAGTGAGGCCTATCTTGCAACATGGTGCATCTTTTGCATCACTGCTGCGTCACAAAAGTGACGCAACAGCGGCACAAAAGAGGCGCACGGCCATCATAAATCTGCCCCTAACATTTTAAATGATTGATTCAAGATGACGATAAGGTGTGGTCTATCCAGAGGTTTATTTGAGGTGAGGCCTACTCAGGGTTGCAGATGAAATTTAGGCTTATTGAAGAGTACAGAGGAGATAATACATGTGCAGGCCTACCAATGAAGTGAGTCATGTCCACTGCACTCTTGAACAAAGGCCAGACCTCCTCTATCTCCCTGGACAGGCCTAAACCTCATCTGCACAATGTGATTCGTAATGTTAGGAAACACAGGTGATGTAATTGAAAAACGTGCAAATATTTATGCTCAATTCACAATCACATCATATGTGTTTCCTCAGCTTAGTTATCTCATTGTGCAGATGTAGTCTAGCATATCCAAGAGTACGCAGAAGATGAGGACTGTATGCAACAGAGCAATGTACATTACTCACCTCCCTTGACACTTACAGAAGCCTCAGTTTCTCCATGCCTCCTACACAGTTCTAAATGTATATCATTATCATCATAGTGACTATGAAACTCTTGCAGAACATATTGTGAAACCTTAATGACTTCAAGAAACGTGTTTTTAAACCGGCAAACAAGGAAAATTATTCTCACATATTCATGGTGGAAAGTGAAATATTTATTTAAAGAAGCAGACACCAATATGACCTTCTCATAAATGTGAAAAGCGTTTTTAAAAAAAAAAACGATTTTCTGGTCATAATTTGAAAACACAACACAGGTCCTATGTAGAAGAACACCCTGTCAGTACTTAAATTTGCCAAGCACACATGGGGGCGTATTTACAAGGACCTTGCACCACGGGGAAATTACTTAAATTAAAATGGGGAAAATAACATCAAAGGGACTCAAAGGCCTTGTAAATATGCCTCAAGCAGCCTATGAAACTCTAGCAGTACATATCAAGAAACCTAAATGACTTCAAGAAACGTTTTTAAACACATCAAGTAAAGCAATTATTCAACCACAGTCATGGGGAAGTGACTTAAAATGCCCTAACACACATGAAAGCGTATTTTTAAGGCCCTTGCACCATTTTTGCATCACTTTTAACATGGCTATGTAACCCAAAGAAACAAAATCTAAATTTGCCAACACACATGGGGGCGTATTTACAAGGACCTTGCACCACGGGGAAATGTCTTAAATTAAAATGGGAAAAATAACATCAAAGTGACTCAAAGTCCTACTAAATATGCCCCAAGCAGCCTATGAAACTCTAGCAGTACATATCAAGAAACCTAATTAACTTCAAAAAAACGTTTTTAAACACATGAAGTAAAGCAATTATTCAACCACATTCATGGGGAAGTGACTTAAAATGCCCTAACACACATGAAAGCGCATTTTTAAGGCCCTTGCACCATTTTTGCGTCACTTTTAACATGGCTATGTAACTCAAATAAACAAAATCTAAATTTGCCAAGCGCACATGGGGGCGTATTTACAAGGACCTTGCACCACGGGGAAATGACCTAAATTAAAATGGGGAAAATAACATCAAAGTGACTCAAAGGCCTTGTAAATATGCCCCAAGCAACCTATGAAACTCTAGCAGTACATATCAAGAAACCTAATTGATTTCAAAAAACGTTTTTAAACACATCAACTAAAGCAATTATTTACCCACATTCATGGGGAAGTGACTTCAAATGCCCTAACACACATGAAAGCGTATTTTTAAGGCCCTTGCACCATTTTT
The DNA here is from genome assembly GCF_964261635.1 of Lissotriton helveticus. Taxonomy (NCBI): domain Eukaryota; kingdom Metazoa; phylum Chordata; class Amphibia; order Caudata; family Salamandridae; genus Lissotriton; species Lissotriton helveticus. The sequence goes on from NC_136063.1 coordinate 37,469,194, forward strand.
GCGTCACTTTTAACTTGGCTATGTAACTCAAAGAAACAAAATCTATTTGTAAAACACTTGACACAAAGCAACATTTTAAATACACAAATTTCTTCATAATTTTCTCCCTAAAGCATACTATTCTCTATCTAAATTAAATGAATCTTTTCTCACCTTAGCAAATACTTTTTGAGTTTCAAAACAGTCTCAGACACACACCAATTTTTCTTTAGCAGAGCAAAAGGTATGCACTCCAGAGGCTGCAACCAACAATGGCACAGAAATGCTTTAATTCATCACACATATCTCTCATGTCACCCAATCAAAACTCTTCCCTCACTTTTTTCAAATCAACACCCTTCCCCCCTCTGCCCTTTCTGCCTTTTTTCCATAGCAACCACCTCCTGAAATACCTCTCATGTTTACAAGTACACACAACAATGTTTCAATTGAACTCTGAACTCTCAGTACACCTGCGTATCCAGTGCAATCTTTCATAAAATGATTTTTTCTTGACCATTCAAATTACATCTTTCAAAGAACTCATCCATGCACCCTAACTTTCTGTTTTCAGCAATCAAAATCCACCAATCACTGCTACTGAATCATTAGCACAGAAACTCCACAGTTTTTTTCATTACAAACTCCTACTGTTTCAACTGCCATTTCATACCCACACTTCATCTGACTGCAGCAGAACCTCCTCTCACCATGTTTTCTGTCTGGATTGTTGGACATAGTTACATCCACTGGGCTCAAAGGTATGCTGATAACAGAAATTTACACAACCTCAATTTACAAAATGTGGAAATCAAGTGGATTGGCCACAGAGGTTAAGATGTCACCAATTGATACCATTGGTGAAAACCTTTTTGCATTTGCCAAAACCTGACCTGTTAATTGTGCACTGTGGAGGAAATGACTTGGGCACTTTGACTGGGGTAGGTCTGGAAATGCTTTTAAAGGACACCTTTGACCAATTGATGGCACTTTTTCCTCAAACTGCCTTGGTAAATTCAAATATATGCCAAAGACGGAAATGGAGGTGGTCGAACCAATTTTGTCCACAAATTGAGAAATCAAGGAAGCATGTAAATAAGTCTGTTTCAGCTTACATGAGAGACCATGGAATGGACTCCATGTACAACAATAACTTGCGTTACTACATGCAAGATATCTACAGAGGAGATGGAGTTCACTTCTCAGATGAGGGGAACTGAATTTTCATCCTGAATTTAAGACTATGTATTGGTACCTACTTATAAGTACCTAAATCTACCACAGACCCAAAAGCTCTTCTCAGAGCTACCCTAACTATGATCACTATAAACAAATTTTAAATGTAACTTTTTTTTTTACTAATTTTCACAATTTACGCTTTCCGGAGCGCTACCCGGTACGCGCACCGGACGCTAACCGCGCGAAAATTTGAAAAAAAATGGTTTTTTTCCGCACATATGGGCCTCCTCAGCCACCCTCAGAAAACCTAGGGGGTCAGGATATGTCTACCGTGCCCCCTTCTACCCATTCTCAACATTATTTGCCCTCCATCTTGTATCTCAATTCTACCGAAACACAAAATGGAGGATTCCCGTAACGCTGCCGGTTCGCGTACCGGGGCGCGCACCGGGAAGCGCTCGATTAAAAAAGGTGGGAAAGTAATTCACAGAAAAACCACTGGAGACACTTTCACCAAATATAGATTAGCTCATACTACATACCAATCCCTACCATTTTCACAAATTTGGTTGGAATTCCATTTAGCCATTTAGCCTGTAGACCTCTCTAAATACCCTGAGGTAAATTACTTCACAAAACACATCTGAAGTGTTGGAATTGACAACCAATTAAAATGTTACTTTCATTTTCTACTTTCTTTTACCTGACATTTGATTGGTTATGTACCTGAATATATATAAAGAAAGAGAGAGAAACACAGCCATTTTGACTACTACTTCCTGAAGTACATTGCAAGAGCATTTTCACTGACAACTTAAACTTGTTTTCAAAAGGTAAGATGTTATTTTGAAAACTGAAGTATATTGTGCACTTTAAGTTAATATGAAAAACTTTTTCTGATAGTTATATACTATCCCTCTGTAATAGTTATAGATTTAGATAGACTTCTCTGTTATAGTTATGGATGGATTTAGGCTTGTCTTGTATAATTATGAATTTACTTAGGTTTCATCACATACACTTTTTTATATTTCTACTTCCAGTCTGATACCATACACTGCCCAAAGATAAATTCACTGTTAAAAACTACCTATCTAAAATTAATCCCAAAACAGAAAGTTAGGGTGCATGGATGAGTTCTTTGAAAGATGTAATTTGAATGGTCAAGAAAAAATCATTTTATGAAAGATTGCACTGGATATGCAGGTGCACTGAGAGTTCAGAGTTCAATTGAAACATTGTTGTGTGAACTTGCAAACATCAGAGGTCTTTCAGGAGGTGGTTGCTATGCAAAAAAGGCAGAAAGGGCAGAGGGGGGAAGGGTGTTGATTTGAAAAAAGTGAGGGAAGAGTTTTGATTGGGTGACATGAGAGATATGTGTGAAGAATTACAGAATTTCTGTGCTTTTGATAGCTGCAGACTCTGGAGTGCATACCTTTTGCTCTGCTAAAGACAATTTGGTGTGTTTCTGAGACTGTTTTGAAACTCATAAAGTATTTGCTAAGGTGAGAAAAGATTCATTTAATTTAGATAGAGAATAGTATGGTTTTGGGAGAAAATTATGAAGAAAGTTGTGTATTTAAAATGTTGCTTGGTGTCAAGTGTTTTACAAATAGATTGTGTTTCTTTGTGTTACATAGCCATGTTAAAAGTGATACAAAAAAGTGCAAGGGTCATACAAAAATGCTTTCATGTGTCTTAGGGTATTTTAACTCACTTCCTCATGAATGTATGAATATAATTGCTTTAAAAGATGTGTTTAAAAACGTTTTTTGAAATCAATTAGGTTTCTTGATATGTACTGCTAGAGTTTCATAGGTTGCTTGGGGCATATTTTCAAGGCTTTTGAGTTAATTTTGATGTAATTTTTCCCATTTTCATTTAAGACCTTTCCCTGTGGTTAAGGTCCTTGTAAATATGCCCCCATCTGTGCTTGGCAAATTTAGATTTTAATTCTTTGACTAACATAGCCATGTTAAAAATGACCCAAAAATGTTGCAAGGGCCTTAAAAAAAACGCTTTCATGTGTCTTAGGCCTTTTTAAGTCATTTCCCCTTGAATGTAGGTATATAATTAATTTAGATGATGTGTTTAAAAACGATTTATAAAAAGAATTAGGTCTTTGAGTTTCTCTGATGTTATTTTTCCCATTTTAATTTAAGACCTTTCCCTGTGGTGCAAGGTCCTTGCAAATACGCCCCCATGTGTGCTTGGCAAATTTAGATTTTGATTATTTGACTTACATAGCCATGTTCCATACAGTTCTAACCTTCTGCGTAGTCTTTGATATGCTAGACACCATCTGCACTATGAGATACCCAAGCAAAGGAAACACAGGTGGTGTGATTGTGAAATGAGGATAAGAAACTAAATATTTTTCAATTACATCACCTGTGTTTCCAAAATTTACAAATGACATTGTGCAGATGAGGTTTAGGTCTGTCCACGGACACAGAAGAGGTCTGGCCTTTGTTCAAGAGTGAAGTGGATATGACTTACTTCATTGGTAGGCCTGCACATGTATTATCGGCTCTATACTCTTCAACAAGTGTAAATCTCATCTGCGACCCTGAGTAGGCCTCACCTCAAACAAACCTCTGGATAGGTCACACCTTATCGTCATCCTGAATCAATCATTTAAAATGTTAGGGACAGATTTATGATAAGTGTGTGACTCTTTTGCGCCGCTGTGCGTCACTTTTGTGACGCAGCGGTGGTGCAAAAGATTTCCTATGTGGTGACATATTTACAACTTGTTGCATCTAGGCAGATGTGTCATGCTGTAAAGTCCCGTGCCACATGAAACCGATGCAGCAGTGATGCAAAAGATGCACCATGTTGCAAGACACGCCTCATTTCATTTCCAACAAGATAAGATGCTGAATCTTCTGTAAATGTCAAAATTGTTGTATACAGTGCTCAACTTATGTGTACTCTTTGATATGCTAGAGTCCATCTGCACTATGAGATACCTAAGCAAAGGAAACACAGGTAATGTGATTGTGAAATGAGGAAAAGAAACTCCATATTTTTCAATTACATCACCTGTGTTTCCAAAATTTACAAATGACATTGTACAGATGAGGTTTAGGTCTGTCCACGGACACAGAAGAGGTATGGCCTTTGTTCAAGAGTGAAGTGGATATGACTTAATTCATTGGTAGGTCTTCACATGTATTATCTCCTCTGTACTCTTCAACAAGTGTAAATCTCATCTGCAACCCTGAGTAGGCCTCACCTCAACCAAACCTCTGGATAGGCCACACCTTATCGTCATCCTGAATCAATCATTTAAAATGTTAGGGACAGATTTATGATAGGTGTGTGACTCTTTTGCGCCGCTGTGCGTCACTTTTGTGACGCAGCGGTGGTGCAAAAGATTTCCTATGTGGTGACATATTTACAACTTGAAGCATCTAGGCAGATGTGTTATGCTCTAAAGTCCTGTGCCACAGAAAAGTTGCGTCAGGTTTCATATAGGTGTTTTGTTGCAGGGTGGGCATTCATTTGCATGAAAGCCCTGTAAAACTAACACAGTGAAATTTAGAAGATTTCACTGAGTCAGATTTATAGCATTGCTGAATCAAATCCTTACGCCTGTTTGAAACAGGCATAAGGAGTGAAGCACCATGCAATGTGTGGCTTCCTCCTGTGCATTGCAGTAGACATGTCGTGTTTACGACGTGATTCGTGCAATGTGCTGCTTTTGCGGCACAGATGCATGACGCATCTGTGCTGTTTTTACTCAATGGTGCTCCACATTGTAAATGCGGCACACCATGGGTGGCAGAGCAGTGGTGCACGTTAACTGGTGCATCCCCGGGGATGCGCCAGTTAACATAAATCTGCCCCTTTACATTTAAGTATGAGCAGGGTAAAAAGAGTCGGTGGACATGGCTAAATAATAGCTGCAAAATGTTACTCTTGTTAAACAATTTTACTATTATAGTCTCTGACATTTGTGCCTTACTCTGCAACATCTCATTGTTGTTCTCTTTTTTTAAAGATAACAACAACATCAAGCATGAGTGATAATGAGGAATCAGTTGATCTTGATCTTATCGTTGAACTTGTGATTGAAACATCAGTGGAAGTGGATCCCTTAGATGATTTAAATCCTGAGGATGAAGAAGACTATGATGAGGATGCTGATTTGTCAGAATTGTATGACATAGGTTGGGAAGCTGACCTGCTTGAGCCTATGGAACTATAAACATTTATTTTTAAAAGTTAGAAGAAATTAAAAGTAAAAATGTAAACGGTTTCAAAATTAAACACACCTTCAAAAACAGGTTATGTGTAGTGTCTTCAATAAAATATTAAAATATGCTCATTAAATTAGATCAGATTCAGATAAAAAACAGCACAGGTAAAATGAAGAAGAATTCCATTTCTTTTCTGCTATTTGTGTATTCTAAATTTGCCAAAGCACTAAAAAATATTCTATGTACAAATGTCAAGTAGTGTGTTAAGTTTTTGATGACTGTTATTGATTTACTGTTTGGTAATAGTGGTTAATAAAAATTTTTATTATATTTTACCACAGATTCAACAGCAGATCATTTCAAAATTTGAGAATGCCAACCAAAGATAGAATTAGAAAGGCTGCAAAACGTCAAAGACAGCAGGTCCATGAAATAATGCAGCAGTCCTCTACAATAAAAAATCGTCAAGTCACCAAGAAAGCACCGGGTAAGACCACGAAAACATTCATAAGAAACATTTCTAGAAAAAAAAGTAGTACTACAGAAAATGTTTTTGTCCAGAAAAAGAGAAGCAATTTAAACGGAAAGGAAAGGCCAATCAAAAATGTTACTGCTAGAGCAAGAGATAACTCTATGCATGATAGTAGAAGGAAACAACAGTTTAGGGACATTCATAAACGAATGTTCCGCAACAGGATAATTGGCAATTTGCTAAAAAATATTAAGAAAGGTCAACAGAAAGTGGTTTTTTATAAGAGAAAAAAAAAAGTTGAGAAAGTTATTGATCAGGCGTTTGAAATTAAACGAAAGTTATTTATTTTGATAATCAATAGAATTAGGAAGCTAAACAAGGCAATTTATGATTTCAAAAGAAATAGTAGATGGAAGAGAACAGTTAATCGTAGTAATTTTTGTGAAGTTTTTTCCGTAGAATGGATGCATAGTTCAAGTTGTGAGGCATTTTTCAATGAGGAGAGTTATTTCCAGGATAATGATTTGGTGCATGCAGTTGACACCAGCGGTCGAGCTTATGAGGTGAAAGATGGTTGTCCAGTTGAAAAAGAAAAACTTGAGACAACAGAGGGAGAGGATGTGTTAGGTAATGAGGTTTTAGGAAGACGTCCTAAGGGACCTGTGTACACCTGGAAGTGTAGTAGTATTTGCAGTGTGCGACAGGATTCTATCAATTTTCTTTGTGATTTTGTACGGACATTTAATAAGAAAAGTTTGAAGCAGAAAATGAAGTTGTTGCAAGAATTAGACCCTTGCAGAGTGAGAGAAGTGACAGGTTTGCATGGTCATTCACTGGCTTGTCTTTCCAGGAGAGTATGCCAGAGTGTTTTTCATCATTTCAGGATGCTAGCAGTGCATCATAGTAAAGTGAGGAAATTAGTTAGAATGTTGTAATATGCTAAGAGTCCAGCAGTTATGCTTAAACAATTATGCGCTGCTCTTTTGCATGGTTCTGAAATAGATGTGAAGAATATGTGTGAAGAAATTGAGTTTTGTTACTTTGGAAGTAAAGAGGAGAATGTTGAAATTGACCCAGAAGAAGAGAGTAATGTGGAAGATAGTGTACAGGTTTCCAGTACAGATAATTTTCAGAAGGAAATTGCCACGTTTCAGGTGAAATCAAGTGAGAGGCCTAGTTTCACTTGTGTGTGTTGTCGACGCACTTATTATAAGAATCAGACTAAGTTAGTGGATTTATATGCAAAAAGTGAAAGGGAAAATAATAGTGAATGGAAGGATTTCGCTACATACTTGATGGTAGAAAATTGTTTTGATTTGGGATTGGATCAACGTGTGTGTACTTATTGTTGTAATAAATTAAATCAAAACCAGATGCCTGCTAGAGCGGTTCATAATAATCTGGAATTGGTTGAGATTCCTTCTGAATTGAAGGATTTAAATACTTATGAATCTATTTTGATTCAAAGTATCCATCCCTTTCAGGCTATTGTAAGAATGGAGCCAAAGACAGGGAAATTGCCTCCATCAGATTTACTGAGAGGATTAAAGGGAAGAGTTGTTTATTTGCCTCTAGATTTGAAGAAAAACATTAACACAATTGGAGTAGAAAAAGTGGAAGAGGAACCTCTGGTTATCTTAGTTAATGGGGTTCTGACAAAGAATAAGAAAATATGGCAAGATTTAGTGGATGTTAGGAAAGTCAAAAAGGCAACATTGTATTTGAAAAAAAAATAAGTACTATAAGAATGTATATGTTGCAGAAGAGGAAGTAAGTGAGGAAGAGGATAGCGATTTGTGTGCTGGTCAAATTGAGAAAGTAGAACCCTCTAAAAGTGAAGAAATATATGAACATTATAGTGTTCATCCTTTGCATTCCAAGGAAGTCATGGGGAATGCTATTGAGTTGTTTCAAATGAAACAAGCCAAAGGGAGTCCCATTAGTGTCTGGGAGGAAAGTTTGGAAGCTCGGTGTTTCCCACAGCTATTTCCAACAGGTCAAGGAGGAAGATATGATGAGCGACCTCATCAAATTCCTGCTTCTGAATACCGGACTTTACGATTGTATGCAGAAGATGCTAGGTTTCGACAATGCATTCCCTATTTGTTTCATCTCCTGTTTGAAAGCGATCTGTCTGGACTGTCATATGCAGTGAACCACATCTTGAAAAGTGGTACACAGATGCAAAACATCTCGGCAAGTGACTTTATGGATAAAGTCAATGTCCAAGACAGTATTTTGGATTCTCACCTGATTAATCTCATGACGTGTCAGCGTGGTACTAATGAGTACTGGTACCGTCGTCATGGTGATTTAAAATGTATGCTGAGGAACTTAGGAACTCCCACATGGTTTCTCACTCTGAGCTGTGCCGAGTATGGCTGGGAAGACTTACTTGAATTTCTACGAGAGGCAAATGGAAACATCGAAAACATCGAATTCAAGACACCCGGAGAACTGTGCTCTTTGGATCCAGTCAATGTATGCAGGTACTTCAATCATAGATTTGAAGCTATGATGTCTTTCATCATGAATAAGAAGAATCCACCTCTTGGAGAGGTGTTGGATTTCTTCTGGAGAAAGGAGTACCAAGCAAGAGGTGCTCCTCATATACATATGCTGCTGTGGATCAAGGATGCACCTAAATTTGGAACAGATCCAGAAGACTCAGTGATGAGTTTCATACAACAGTATTCTACGTGTGCTGTTCCAAACGCAAAGGAGAAGAAAAGCCTTAGAGAAAAAGTTCTACGTTTCCAAAGCCATCGTTGTGGAAAGTACTGTCGTCGTAAATTCAGAAACAAGGACAAGTTCTACACCAAATGTCGTTTTGGCTTTCCACGACCGGTGATTTCTAAAGGAAGAGTAAACAGTTTGATGTCTTCGCTGCGACATAATGTGATGAAGAAATCACCTAAAAACACATACAATTTGAAGAGGAACGAAGAGTCCAAGTACATCAACGACTACAACCCAGTGATTTTGTCCATGTGGAATTCTAACATGGATATACAGTTTGTGGCTGATAACTGTATGGCTGTGGCTCGGTATGTGACATCTTACATCACCAAAAAAGAAAAGACAGAATTGAAGGATATGTGGGAGGACATTTCCCATGAAAAGAGCCTCAGTAAGAAGTTGTACAGTTTCAGTCTGAAGATGTTGTCGCATCGAGAAATCGGAGCTTACGAATGTTCTGACCGCTTGTCTTCAGCAAGTCTCTATGCCAAATCTAGGAGTATCGTTTGGGCGAGTCTTGGTCTTGCTGCAACGCGTAATCGAGTTCTGAAACCTGTGCGGGAAATTGAGTATTTGGCGGAAAAGGAGCCAAACAGTACCGACATTTTGAAGACCAACATGTTGGATACATATTATCCAAATCGAAGCAGTCACCTCGAGAATGTTTGTCTGTATGAGGTTCTACAAAATTATATATTCAAGAGGAACATCAAAGAAGATATTGATAAAGGAGTGTATGCTGTAATTGGAAGTGAGGGATGTCTGGTAAAGCAAAGAAAATGCCACTTGGTAAACCATCGAAAATTGAGTGGCGAATCTCCTGAAAAAAAGGAGTTTTTCTATTTAGCACTTTTGCAACTTTTCAAGCCTTGGTGTGCAGAAGAGGAACTGCTTGGAGATTTCCTCTGTTACGAAGACTCTTTCACTGCCGCCAAGGAGACCATAGAATGTCCTGCTTTTCCCAAATATGTAGAAATGTTGAATGCGGAAATCGAGCAGGAAGCAACGATTGCAGCCGAGATTGCCAGAGACAGTTCTCAGGACAGTCAGAGTTCTGTTTCATTGAGTCAGAATCCACTAGGAGGCCCTGTTATTGAAAATGAAGCTGCCACTGCCATGAATGAAGTGGAAAGAGCCATGGCACATGCTCAGGAGGATGCGGTTTACTTAGTAGACTTGGAAAGACAACTCAACGTTGAGCAGAGGAAAATATATGACGAAGTTACCAAGCAAATTGATCACGGATTAAGTCATGAGAAGAAAGAGTGCTCATGTACGTCGTTGAAGCCTGTCCGACTGTACGTGAGTGGAGAAGCGGGAACTGGAAAGAGTTTACTCATTAAAGCAATCTCATGTTATTTGAAGGAAAGGACTGAGTCATCGCTGTCTTGTGTTGTCACCGCTCCAACTGGACTGGCAGCACATAACATTAAAGGTATTACTTTGCATCGTCTACTGATGCTGCCAGTGGAGCATGATAACAAATTACAATACCACAAGTTATCTGGAGATGCTTGTTGTGAAGTTTCAAGAGTCTTGAGGAAAATGAAACTTCTTATCATTGACGAAGTAAGCATGGTTTCCAATGTCATGCTTGCCTTTGTGCATTTGAGAATGCAAGAAGTTCTTAAAACAGAGTATGATGTGTTATTTGGTGGCAAACACATCATTGTTTTTGGAGATCTTCTGCAGCTGACACCAGTGAAAGGAAAACCTGTGTTCAAAATGCTCACGCATGAAGATACCAGGAAGTGCCTAGGGAGCATTGGCAACGTCAATATATGGTTAAACTTCAATTATGCTGAACTGCATGAAAATATGCGTCAGGCGAAGGATGAAGTTTACAAGAATATTCTACAAGATGTTAGAATTGGAAAAGTGACCGAGCATGGGAAAGAAGCTTTACATGCACGATTACTGTCAAATTTATATCCAGAACAAGACGTTGTGCCTGAGAATATTTTTCAGAAAATTACTGAGAAGAAATCTGGAATATGTTTGATGCCAACTCTTGCCGAATGTGCCATCTTCAACAACAAAATGTTGCATTTAGAAAACCAGGAGATTGTGAAACTGGAAGCTATTGACAGAGTAGAGCATATGGGATCTACAATTATTTTGTCTGAGAATTTGAAAACAAAATTGGATTCATTAGAGAAGACTATATCTAAAACTGCAGGTTTTGAAAAGACTCTGAATGTGTGCTTAAATTGCCGTATAATTTTAAGAAGGAATTTACATGTTGAAAGAGGTCTGGTAAATGGATCAATGGGTAATGTTGTTGATTTTGTGAAATACAGAAATAGAGATGGAATTGAATTTTTAAAAATTTAATTTGATGGCATTGAGGAAGTACAGCTAATTGGTCGTTGCTCTGCTAGGTTTTTGCTTGTAAAAGACTTATATGTTCGCCGTAAACAGTTTCCTGTTTGCTTGGCATATGCGGTGACAATCCATAAATCGCAAGGATTAAGTGTAGACAGTGCATTGGTGAATATTGGCAGTTCTGTGTTCAAGGAGGGTATGGCATATGTGGCATTGTCACGAGTTAGAACTTTATCGGGATTGTACTTGATTGAGTGTGATGTCACAAACATTTGTGCGGATCTAGATTGTGTTAAGGAATACAATAGGTTAAGAAGAGAGTATGCGCCACATTTGCCTCAATATCCTTTGTTTGAGAAACGTGTGGTAGGCCGTAAACGAAGAAATGTCACCAATACTATGGAGGTTGTAGCAAAAAGACGAAAAGTCGATGAACCTGAAATTATAAGCAGAAACAAAAAGGATTCTGTTGAAGATGTTGTTGGTTTTCAATTTGAAAACAGTTCTGGTGTCAACTGCTATGCTAATGTAGTGGTTAATGTTTTGTTTTCTCTAGAAAATGTAAAAGAAGAGATTGTGGTCAATTCTGATCAAAGATTTTGCAGTTTGTTAAATTCTGTGTTAGAGAAATGTAGCACTGATAAAACAAAAATAGAAAGTGTGTCCGAAATTCGAAATCTGTTAGACAGATGTTCAGGTCAAACACAATTCTCTCAAAATATTCAGCAAGATTGTCAGGAGTTTTTAATGTATATGCTTGATGTATTGCATGCTGAAGGTGTAGATGTAGATCACCTGTTTGGGCTTTCTTATCAATGGCAGCATGACTGCGAGAACTGTAGGGTATCAAGTACTACTAGTGTAGACTCAGAAAGATTTATATATTTAACTTTGCCAGACAGTAAATCAGTCTCCTTTAATAAGCTAGTAAAAGCAGCTGATCACAACATGGAGTGTAGCCAATGTAAATCTGAAATGATGTCAACATTATTTATACGGACATATGGCCAGTATGTCATTTTAATGTTCCAACGATGTAGGCCTGATGGAACAAAATTGACAACTTTAATAAAAAAAATTGTAGCTTCGCAGTTGTCAATATCAGGAAGGACTTTTGTAACTGCAGCAATTATATATCATGACGGTCCTTCAATAACATCAGGACATTACACAGCCTATTTAAAGTCTAGAAACGGCTGGTCATTCTGCAACGATTCTGTTTTAACTTTCAAAAAAAAATTGCCGTATGACCTTAAAAATTCTTACCTGGTGTTTTTAAAACCAAAATTTTAGGGAAAGAATCTTGGGATGTGCTCTGAGGAATTTCAAGAGGTTCTAATGGCTCCTACACGATTTGGCCTTGAGGATAAGTGTAGTACAGAGACAATAGTTCCTGGAAAAAAAGATGATTTTCTTACAGAAAGTGGTGGGCACAGATTAGTTGAAGGACAACAGAGTATTTCCCAAAGCAAACGGTCTTCTTACCATAACACTTGACGTCATGGAAAAATAACTGCACTTTGAATGACTTCAGAAAAACTGTTTCTTTTTATAAGCTAATTTAAGCAGCCAATCAAAACATGGAGTAGAGGGAATGTAAGTCTGCAATGCTGTCTAAATTATTGGTCCAAACTTTTGATTATAATGTCATTTTAAAAATCCAATTATATAAATCTGATGAAAGTAAGTCTTCAACTTTAATTACAAATGTTGTGGCTACACAGTCGTTGATTTTAGGAAGAACATTTGTAACTGCAGCTATTATATTGCATGATGGTCATTTGACAAGATCCGCTTATTAGACAGGTTATTGAAAATTTAAAAAAATTTGCTGTTTCGGAAATTATTGCCATTTGACTACGATACAATGTTGCCTTTTTACTAAAAAATATTCTTACTTTCTGTTTTCAGAAAAGAGAATTTAGGGTAGGTAACTGGCGTATAATGATTCTAGGGGTTGATATAATTTTATCTACTGTTTTATATTGCTTTGTGATTAAAAGTGATGTAGAGAATTAAATAATTGTAGTAGTCATAGAGGTAGTGTAAGTCTGCTTCATAGTAAGCAGTATCAGTGTCATAGGAAATGTAGAACATGAGTGAGCAAGAAGGGTAAGATATTACTAGTCCAGGATTGTGAAAGTGATCTTGAACGTTTTCTTTCTGAAAGTTGCGGAAATACAAAATGACGGGATTTGCTTACAAGAATTCCAAGAGTTATAAATGGCTCTTACATGATTTGGCCTTGTGGAAACGTGTGGTAGAGAGCGAGAAGTCATTTATTGTATGTAACATATTTGTCAAAACGATGGAGGTTTTCTTTCAGAAAGTGGCGGGCAGAAAATAATAGCAGCACAACAGAGTGTAAGCTGTTCATAGGACATCATTCGACGTCATGGAAAGTAAGTTAATTTTAAGGAGTTCTGATTTCTGATTTGTCATGTTGTATGGGTTTTTTAAACACAATCATTTTGATTGTGTTTTTTTTCCCCCCGCTGTTATATGATGAATACCTTCAAGTCACTGTTTCTAGTGAAATTTGATACATTCTGAGAACAGCAAAAATAAACCATTTAACATGTATAATTAATTCTGTACTGTTTGTATTTATGATGTACATTTAGAACTGTGTAGGAGGCATGGAAAAGGCGAGGCTTCTGTAAGTGTCAAAGTTGTTGCATACAGTGCTCACATTCTACGTAGTCTTTCATATGATAGACTACATTAACACAATGAGATACCTAAGCAAAGGAAACACAGGTGATGTGATTGTGGAATGAGCAAAAAAAATTGCACGTTTTCCTATTATATTACCTGTGTTTCTAACATTACACATCACATTGTGTAGATGAGGTTTAGGCCTGTTCCAGGAGACAGAGGAGGTCTGACATTTGTTAAAGAGTGCAGTGGGCATGACTCACTTCGTTAGTAGGCCTGCACATGTATTATCTCCTCTATACTCTACAACAAGCCTAAATTTCATCTGCAACCCTGAGTAGGACTTACCTGAAACAAATCTGTGGATAGGTTACACCTTATCAGCATCTAGAAACAATCACTTAAAATGTTAAGGGCAGTTTTATGAAGGCCGTGTGCCTCTTTTACGCCGCTGTTCCGTCACTTTTGTGTAAAAGATGCACCATGTTGCAAGATAGGCCTCAGTTCATTTCCAGCAAGATACCGTCAGTTTAAAATGTATATAATTAGGACTGTGTAGGGGGTATGGAGAAGCTGAGGCTTCAGTAAGTGTCAAAGTTGTTGCATGCAGTGCGTACTCTTTCATATGCTGGACTACATCTGCACAATGAGATACCTAACCAAAGGAAACACAAGTGATGTGATTGTGAAATGAGCAAAAGAAATTGCACGTTTTTCAAATACATTACCTGTGTTTCCTAACATTACGAATCACATTGTGCAGATGAAGTTTAGGCCTGTCCAGGGAAACAGAGGAAGTCTGAACTTTACTGGTAGGCCTTCACATGTATTATCTCCTCTGTACTCTTCAACAAGGCTAAATTTGATCTGCAACCCTGAGTAGGCCTCACCTGAAACAAACGTCTGGATAGGACACACCTTATTGCCATCATGAAACAATCATTTAAAATGTTAGGAACAGTTTTATGATGATTGTGCACCTCTTTTGCGCTGCCATTGCGTCACTTTTGTGAGACAACAGCAGTCCAAAAGATGCACCATGTTCCAAGATAGGCCTCACTTCATCTGCATCAAGATACTGTTAGTTTAAAATGTATATCTTTAGGACTGTGTAGGGGGCCTAGAGAAGCAGAAGCTTCTGTAAGTGTCAAAGTTGTTGAAAAACTGTTTGTCCTTCAATCTTTTCCCTTGTCTTTTCTAATTTTTAAATACATGTTTTAATATTTTTCAAATGTTTGTTATCTCTTTCACAGATTGAAAGTATAAAAATAACAAGTGAGTAAGTTAACGACAATTATAAGGTAAATGTTTTGTACTCTTTTCATTACATTTCTATCACATTCACCTACTATTAGTTCTACTGCTTCATTTCTTTAACCCTCAGTTTCCTGCCTTTGCTACTTCCCTCATTCCTTTCTCTATTACTTACTTACTCTACTCCTTCCACTACTTTTCTCAGTCCCTCTCTTCTCATAGTTCTTCACTCTTGTTCACTCACTCCGTCTCTATTACTCTTAGTGTCTTTGACTGATCACTCTTTCACTACTTGTTCATTATGCTTTCTCTGTGTAGTTGAAGCACACTAAGGGGCATATTATGAACACAGCCAATAAAATTATTGCTGTTTTTATCGGCAGAAAACTGCCGCAAAAGTGGCTTTAGCGGCAGTTTTCTTCCGGAAAAGCGGCTTTAGCAGCAGTTTTCTGCCGTTAAAAGCAGTAATTATCAGCAGAAAACTGCCGCAAAAGCGTCTTTTGCGGCAGATTTCTGCCGATAAAAGCAGCAAAATTTTTATCGCCTATGTTGATAATATGCCCCTATGTTATTTACATTTCTTTGTTGTTTCAATCATTCCTTTTCTGTTACTTCCTCTTTTCTGCATTGAGTTTTTTCTCTCTGTTATTTCAATGTTTTAATCTTTATTTGATCATTCAGTCACATTCTCTAAGAAACTCTTGTTTGTTATTCTTCTACTCTCCTTTTTTTTTTCAATTCCTTATCTATTTTGTTTTTCACAATTATACCCTCTTAAATCTTTTCTTCAGTAAATAGATATATTAAACAGTGTCTCTAGTTTACTCCCTATAGCTGTCATTCTTTTAACATAACTCTCTGTTCACTTCCCTTATACTTACTCTTCTTTTTTTTTTAAACTTTTTTTTTGGTTCGCTCCCGGTTCGTGTACCGGCGAGCGAACCAAAAGAAATAGAGGTTGGCAGAGTTCTAAATATTCTACCAATTTTTTTAGAACGGGGAGGTAGTTCTGATAAGAACTTTTTTTTTATTGTTTTTGTTGTTTTATATATATTTTTTTTTTCTGAACATTTTTTTACTTTTTTTGTATTTTTTGAACAGTTTTATATTTTTTTTGGTTTTTTTGGGGGGCGGGGAAACGAAAACGATTCATTGTAAAGGGCTCAACAGGAGCAACAAAAAAAAAGAATTTATTGTCTGGGGCGTTTCGGACAAACATGATTGTCGATAGCTCTGTTGATTAGCGTGATGCTACTTTCTCTGTAGCAAATGAACTGATTACAATGCACGCACACTTGTTTCACTTCCCCGAATCTCATTTGTATATTTGGGACCATCTCCCTCGCCTCTGGTCCCGTCACTTCCGGTACAACTGATCTTCTGGCCATAGAAGGGGGATTATCTTGCTCGTCACGTAACTGCGCAGCACTGTAGTTGATAGGATGCCACCTACTCATATGGCGATGCATTGTGTAATTGCCGTAACTGTACTTCTTCTCGGTCCCTCTGGACAGTCTATCTTTACATATAAGGCAAGTTACGTACCGGGCATTGACTTTTTTTTGGCCCCGAGGAAATTTAAAAAATTGCCAAATAAAGTTTTCTTTCAGATGAGACTTCCTGGGCTCCTCAGGCAAAAACTGCCTCTTTTCCTGCTCTTCCTCCTCTTCCTCTTCTTCCTCTTCTTCCTCTTCTTGCTGAATTATAACTTCAGCAGGTGGTCCTCTCTTCCTTGGATGTGGTGAAGGTGGTGGGGAAGCACCAGCTGAAGCTACTAATGAAGCCATTGCTCACTGATCACAAAGGGTCTTTCTCTCACAAAGATGAAAGTCAGAGTGAGGAAAGAAGGAGGGGTTTTCATCATTTGGGAAAAACAATAGTTCTAAACCAATGAAAAGTGTTAATTTTAGATCATATGACCTAGTCTTACATCATTAGGAAACCAAAAGTGAAATGAACCAATGAAAAGTGTTATTACCAAGTCACATGACCTGCTGTGTTTACGTTACGCGCTTTGCGCCGCGTCCCGGTTCGCTTCCGGGAAGCTGCGCTTCGCGCCTCGCTTCGCGTACCGGTTCGCTTCCGGGTACGCTAACGTGGCGCGTCATATGACGTATCACGCGACAACGCGAAACGTCATGCTGACGCGACGCGTCACGATGTTGTTTTCTAACGCGACAGTTGCGCAAACGGAACGTTTACCGGTTCGCGGACCGGGTCGCGGCTCCAAATTGAGCTAACGGGAAGCTAACCGGTTCGCGGACCGGGAGCAAAACAATAAAAATAATAATAAAAAAAAATTGTATTAAAAACATGTAAAATATATTTTTCGATTTAAAGAAGAATACATTTTAAAGGTTTTGATATTTGCTATTAAAAAACCATTGAAATTCACTGAAAAAACCATAGGTTATAGACCATATATAGTTAGGAATTAGCATTTACAAAACCTTGAAAATTCACTGAAAAACCCATAGGTTATAGACCATATATAGTTAGGAATTAGCATTTAAAAAACCTTATTTTACTCACACAAAACCATTGAAATTCCATATATAGTTAGTTGTACTAACTATATATCGCGCACCCGCAATCCACTGCTGACATCACTGATGACATCTCAAATGACATCACTGATGACATCACTGATGACATCTCAAATGACATCACTGATGACATCTCATTTGACATTACTGATCACATCACTGATGACATCATTCATGTGATAATACGATGAACCTCTTCAGACTCTAATATAACCTTAGATACACTCAGTGTAAACAGACACTCACAGACTGTCACTCATCCATGGAGTTACTCACACACCTAGTCAGTCATGCAAAGAATCAATCACACCTCCATTTCCTCAACTATACAGTTATACACACCTTACTTATTCAAACATATACTAACACATATTTACTCTCTTTTACAATCCCTGATACAAGTTCACAATGATCAATACAGCCACTCACACATTCACTGGCTCTTATGCACAGTTATTTATATATGTCAACTCTCACATGTACTGTGTTTTACATATGTACTTACTTTGACATGTAGCACTGAGATATCCATTCACTCACCAATGCACTCAGTCAACCGCCCATACAGCTGTTTCCACATGCACTTTTGAACCCATACATCTAGTGAATCAACTGCTCACACATCTATGCAGAGAGTCATACACCTCCCAGCCACCCACACACACACTTAGTCTCCCATACAAATACTTGGGCAACCAGTCAATAACCCATATACTTACTCATATAGCTACTGATCAACACATGCAGCAGTTTACAGAACAACAGACATAATGATGCACAAATTAAGACAGTTTAGTCACTACCCCATGCACTCAGTGACACACATTTAATCACTCACTCATAGAGTCAGTCATGCACCTACTAAATCCTTCATCAAGACACTTATACATCCACTCATTCTTCAATATCTAAGACATATTTTAACTTTACAGAAACATACAGTCACTGGATGTTGTCATCAGTGATGTCATCAGTGATGTCATTTGAGATGTCATCAGTGATGTCATCAGTGATGTCATTTGAGATGTCATCAGTGATGTCATCAGTGATGTCACTGACCATGTCATGAATGATGTAATATGTGACATGATCAGCAGTGGATTGCTGGTGCGCGATATATAGTTAGTACAACTAACTATATATGGAATTTCAATGGTTTTGTGTGAGTAAAATAAGGTTTTTTATATGCTAATTCCTAACTATATATGGTCTATAACCTATGGTTTTTTCAGTGAATATATAGGGCCAGAGCCGCCCTGCAGGGTCGGGGGCCCCCAGCATGGAGTTCGTTTGTTTGGTGGTGCTTACACCTTTGGGGGCATGACCCGCTCGCCCTGCGCCAGACCAGTTGGACTGCCGTGGTATTTCTGTCAGCAGAGGTGAGAAAGGGAGAAGAGAGAGGGCACACCTCTTTTGGAAAGTTCTGAAATAAACTCGCCCTTACGAAGCTATTCTTTTTGCCACTTTAGGATTCATCATTTTAAATATGCACTCGACACTTTATTCCTGGATGCAATTTGAAATGAGTGCAATGTAGGCATAAGAACGCTATGCAGCAGAATATCAAACTGCCCACGTTTTGCGCTATCAACACCGGTGCATCTTGGAACTTGAGTGCTAAAATGAAGGTCACATGACATGTTAATTGAGCACTGGCTAATCAACTTTAATGATTCCTTCCTGTGAACAAGGCTTCATTAAGCCGAAATGCATTGGGACTTGAGTGGCTGAGTGGAAATAAAAGGACGTGTTTAATCTTGTAACCGGGCTCGGCTACCTTCCTTTTGATATATAAGTATATATACACATTGGGAAAACAGTCCCATTGATAACAACATCCCAAACCCTCATTAGTTTCAGGACCAAACACAATCAATGTGTCCCTCATGCACATGGTGGTAAAAATATGAAGATCTTCCAAAAGAAAATAATTATACAAAATAACACAGAATGTTCCACTTTGTGAAAACAGTGGGTCTATGACCCAAATATTGATGGAGAGACCAAGTCAGTGTGCTTAAGGATATTAGTGCCAGCTAAATTTCCCGGGGTACAGAATCTAAGATCATAACGTTGTGGGTGTGATTTTCAGACGGAAGAATATATATATATATTCTTTTTAATTCTTTTTATTGTTTTCCAACATAGAACAAAACAACTAAAAAGTTGTACATGCACATGGATATGGAACTCCAATTCAGCATAGCATCATATGCATCAATGAGCAATGAAGGTATATTGTAAGACATTAACATTCATGGCAGTATATAATCGTCTGGCGGACGAGCACAATGCAAAGCGATATGAGGTGCCAACAAATATATCGATATGAATATGTGGTGTAGGCGGCACATTGGAACTGTATAAGTCTTGAGGGCCCAACAGGCGCGACTAAGGGGCAGTGTCAATTAGCAATATGTAACTGTGATGTGTACATCTAGGTGTGATATAAAGGAAGATGTAGGGTCAGTGTGCTGGACCAAAGGGAGATCGGTGGTGCATGTAGCGGTAGGTAATGCCTCCTATCCCTGAATGCCAGCAGTATCAACCTCAGGAGTGTCCTCTGGAGTATCAGCATCACTTGTCTGGGCAAGCAGGTAGTTAACCAAGGGTCCCCAGATATCTTTAGGCTGGGACGAGATCGGTAACAGTTCAGTGTAAGTTACATGCTGTTCCTGACAGTAAGTCAAGTCCGCTAACCAGTCCTTGAATTTAGGCGCCCTGCCCCGGCCCCAGCGACACGCCACTCGCCGTTTTGCCAAGAGCAATGCGGTATCTATGAATTTCTTACAGGATTTAGGAACGTGTGGCGTGTGACCAAGTAGCATAAGTAAAGGATCTACAGGTATGTTTTCGCTAGTCATTGTTGTAAGGGCGTCGTGAACCTGCTGCCAGTAGTGACGACCAGGAGGGCACTCCCAAGCAAGGTGCAGGAAGCCCGCATGCTCTGCATGGCATCGCTCACACCTGTCGTTGTCTGCCAGCCGGAACCTAAGCTTTTTAACCGGGGTATAGTACAATCGCTGCAGGAATTTGTAGTGTATTATTTTGAGTCTACTGCTGGCTGATATTCGGGCCGTAAGGGCGCAGCAATATTGCCATTGTTCGTCAGTAAGTGTGGTAGCCAGGTCGACTTCCCAATGCAGTCGAGCCCCGGCTTGCGTTATCGAAACGTTAGCTCTGAGCTGGCGATATAGACCAGAGACTAGATGTGCGCCATCTTGTGAACATAGTAGGTAATGAAGTGGAGGCAGGACTTCAGGTTCGCAAGGGAACTCAGGCAGGATGTCCTTCATCCCCTGGCACAGACGTAGGTAATAAAACACATCGAACGGAGTACGAGCGTGAGCAGCAAAGAACGACTCTGCAGACTTGAACTGACCATCTGAGAATAGATCGCCCCAAGCGGTGACATGTACGCGTTCACATAGCATTTGGAAGCCTCGCTCCTGTAGTAGTGATAGTTTAGGGTGATAAGTCAGTGGTAGTTTAGGTGAGTATGGCAGACTGCAAGATAACTTCCTAGTTATGCGGCGCCATGCATCTAGTGTGCAGGAGACGGAGGTATTTGATGTCCTTATTAATGATTCCGGACAATGAAGTAGGCCATTAAGCGGGAGGGGGTGTACAATCCAGTCCTCCACAGCCAGTTGAGGCATGTAGGGGGTAGGAACCAACCAGTGATAAGCATAATGCACCTGTGCGCATTGGTAGTAAGCCTCAAGGTCCGGGACGTCGAAGCCTCTTTTGTCGTATGGTTGTATGAGCGTGGACCATTTCAACCATGAGCTCTTACCCCCCCCCAGAACAATCTGCACAGCTCCGACTTCAAGGTTTTAAAGAAGAAGGCTCCTGGGTAGTAGGGGATATTGAGGAAGAGGTATAGGAAGCGGGGCAGCACAACCATTTTAATAAGGGACGCTCTGCCAGCCATAGACAGCGGTAGGGTGATCCAGCGGTCCACTGAGGCCGTAGGTTTCGTGATTGCCACCCCATAGTTAGAGCGCAGTGTTTCATCTCTGTCGCGGGAGATCTGTATGCCCAGGTATCGGAGACCGCGTCAGTGAGTGGGAAAAATTGTGACTTGGACCAATTTACGCATACTCCAGACTTCCTACCAAATACTACAAATTCTCTAAGGAGGGGATTGAGATTCAAAGCAGGGTGCTTGACGTAAAGTGTCATATCGTCAGCATATAAGGACACATCGATCTGACGCTGAAAGCATCGTATCGCCCCATCACGGTGCAGCTGCCGGAGCCTACAGGCAAGGGGTTTGATCGCAATCGCGAATAACAGGGGGGATAGTGGGCATCCCTGACGGGTACCCCTAGAGATGGCAAGGGACTGTGAAAGGTGACCATTTAAGAGGACTTTTGCCGTTGGTTGCGTGTAGAGCAACTCGACCCAGGAAATAAATAACTTTGGGAAACCCATGCGTGCCAGGACAGTAAATAGGTACGGCCATTCGACCGAGTCGAATGCCTTGGAGGCATCCAGGAAAACTGCCACCACTGGCATATCAGGGTGAACCGTGCGAAGTAGGGAGAACAGGGTACGCAAGTCATGAGAGGTGGAGCGACCCATGACAAACCCAGATTGATCGGGCAAGACAATTCTAGTCATCAGGAGGGATAGTCTGGTAGCTAAAACTTTCGCGAGTATTTTGACATCACAGTTTAGAAGGGAAAGTGGGCGATAAGAGTCGCAAGAACTAGGAGCTTTTCCGGGCTTTAGTAGTGATGTGATGACTACTTCTCGCATGGAACCGGGGAGGATACCGTCGGCCAGCGATTCCTCGAAGACCTCACTTAAGACGGGGGCCATAATGTCGATGTAAGCTTTATAAAACTCGGCGGGAATGCCATCCTGTCCGGGCGCTTTACCGTTCTTTAGTGACATTATCGCCTCGCGGATTTCATCTAATTCGAAGGGGGCAGCTAGGAAGGCCCTATCACCATCGCTGAGCCAGCAGAGAGCAATATCGTCTAGGAAGTCAGCATAGGGCACATTAGCAGTGGTGGAAGTAGTATATAGTGCGTGATAATGTATTGTAAATGCAGCAAGTATTTCATCCATGTTTCTGACTGTGTCCCCCTGACAGTCTGTAAGCTCCAGAATCGTGTTACGGTCACGTGGGGTGCGCGTCATCTCCCCAAGTGCCCCACCCGGCCTGTCGACTTCGCAGTATTTCCTAGCCTGCCAGTGTTTCCCTCTGAACTTCGCCTCTCTATTAGCTTCTTCCTCATATTTAGACAATTTGTCTCTGAACTTCGCATGTATGTCAGGGTTGTCGTCTTCCACCATCCGAAGCTCTAAAGCCTTCAGTTCCCTATCCAGAGTGTGGATAGTGTTTTGTATGTCACGTAGAACCCCGAAACTCTTGGAGATGCAATACCCCCTGATCGTGACCTTGAAGGCCTCCCAGAGGTGTTCCACCGAGTCGACAGTTCCCTTGTTCCTAGGGAAGAAAGTGGCAACTTCCTCTCCGAGCTCAACGCGGAATGCGTTGTCTAGCAGGGCCATCGGTTGCACCTCCATTGTGGCCTAGGGTTATCCCACCCGGGTATGTGTGTGTGTAGCAGAACGGGGCTATGGTCAGAATACGTCCTCGGCAGATGTGTCACTTCACGAACCTCCGCCGAGATCTCCCTGGTAGTCAGGAAATAATCCAGACGCGCCCATGTGCCGGTCTGTGAAGTGAAATGCGTGCCTTCCCTTCGGGTAGAGTGGAGAGATCGCCATGTGTCAACCAACCCTCCTTTTGTGATCACGCCCTCCAGTGCCTCCCTAGATCTGGGCTTGTAGTGTAGTACCCCGTCCGCTCTATCTAGGTGTGGTATCAGTGCCAAGTTAAAATCTCCCCCCCATATGATATGTCGGGACCCAACATCTACAGTTTTACCCCAAAGTCTGGTGAAGAACTCGGATGTATCAATGTTAGGAGCATAACAATTAACAAAGGTGAAAGTGTCTCGGCCTATCCGCCCCCACAACAGAGCAAAGCGCCCCTCCTTGTCAGTCAGTTCCCCGCACCTTTGGAATGTCACAGTGTGTCGAATGAGGATAGTTACTCCCCTCGCATAGGTAGAGTAAGAGGAGAAGACACGGACTCTAGCCCATTTACTAGCAAAGGTGACATGTGTTTGTGGCGCTAAGTGAGTCTCTTGTAGCATGGCAACTTGGACATGGTGTCAGTTTAAATAAGCAATCACATTTCGACATTTCTTTGCGTTGTTAAGCCCTCTGATATTCCATGACATACAGTTCAATTGTGCATCAGTTCGTAAGTCCGCCATTAGTCACTAAGCATCGATCCATCAGCCCCCGCTACCATGAATGCAGCAGCACCTGTCCCATTCAGGCTAATAGGGTTGCCATGACATTCTATAGTCTGCCTTTCCATTCCATGTGTAAAACTTCCCGCCCCGGCCCAACTCAACCCCCCTCCCACTACAGCATCCCAATCATGCCAGCAGCCTTCGTTCTCACCCCTACCCTCCCCCCCCTTAACTTCACCAACTCAATGTCATGTATGGGGAACACCCGCGAGGGAAACAACATTAAGGGCGCACATCCACTTCTCCCGCCATTAGCCTACCGAACTGTACCGCCCTTGGTAGAGGCCAGGGTCGGGATAGTGGTCCTTGGAATACGTTACCACTGGAGAGGTCAGCTAGTCCCAACCTGCTGTGAGTCCGCTACCCCCTGTGCATCAGTGGAGCAAGTGCAAGGATTGACCGTCCCAGGATATAGCCAGTTCGGTCAGGCTGGTCACAGCTGATCAACGTGCGTCCTCTGCATCGGCTGGGTCTCCTTCGGGATTTATCTCCGCATTCCGATCAGCCCTCCTTGCCTTACGAACCGTCTTCAGGTAGTCTTCAGCCTTTTGCGGGTTTGTGAAAAAGTGATGTTTTCCCTGGTGCGTCACTCGTAATTTCGCCGGGTAGAGCAGGGCATATTCTAGCTGAGCTTCCCGCAGTTTCTTCTTGATGGCTAAGAACTTACGTCGCTTCTCCTGCACCATGGGAGTGAAGTCAAGATAGATGGAAAATGCCAATCCATTGTATTGCAATGTCTGTTGAGTTTGAGCCGCTCTCAGCGCCACATCGCGATCGCGATAATTCAATAATTTCGCGATAATCGGCCTAGGTGGTAGTCCAGGCTTGGGGACAGGGGCCAATGATATGTGCGCTCTCTCAACGATGAATTGAGGCGAAAGCGCATCCTCGCCCACCGATCCTTTGAGGAGTTTCTCTACATAGAGTTCCATCTTGCCCGTGTCTGTGGATTCCGGAATTCCCATGACCCGGATGTTGTTGCGTCGGCTACGGGCTTCCAAATCCTCATTCTTAGCCGCTATTATTCGTAGCAGGTTGTCCATACGGGTGAGTTGTGTAGTATGGGATGCGGTGACGTCGTAATTATCTGAGATACGCTGCTCAGTTGCTGTAATTCGCTCCACGTGCCTGTCCACTTTATGCACTAAGGCGTCCATCCTGGACGTCATCCCGTCAACTTTTTCAACCACAGTGGCAAATCCCTACCTCATCTCTTGGAATAGGTGGTGCAGGTCCAGGTCTTTGGTGGGGGAGGCATTGGTGGATGAATTTCCTTCACTGGGCCCTGGCTCTGCAGTGGCCGTCTTTGCACCCCTCCTCGCGCTATCAAAGTTTAGTTTAGGCTGGCGGTTCTCGGGGCGTACCATGTTGCCTCTCCGTTCTTTCATTACCTACTATCTCGGGGCTCACCGCCGCAGCCGTGCGCGTCTTCGAGCCAGGTATGGCGTCACAGCAGAAAACGGGGTATTCTGAGTCAGTCGCCCCCACTGCTCCACCTTCAGCACTCTGGGGCGTCAGGATTACTCTTCGCTTCAGGCAGATTCTGCACCGTGGGGCAGCTAAAGCGTCGGCAGGCGCCCAAATAGTGAAAGCTCGCGAGGGGGTATGCACAGTCAATCGTCCAGTTTGGTTAGTGTCTGTCAGCACCCAGCTCGGGCACCGCGCGGGTTGCAATGGCGCTGTATGCCAGTATATGTTGCAGGCCTGTGGTATGAGGCTGTGGCAGATCTTGTAGTATCCGTAGCGTAGGGGCAAGAATAACGCAGGTATCGACCCCAGCAGGGAACAGCGGTAGCTATAACAAACAGCGCCAATCACTTTTTTCGCCGGCACACCACCCCTGCCGACGCGATCAGGCTCCACTCAGCGCCAGGGCCAAGGCGGCTGCAGGCCCGGGTATGCGGCGATCTGGTCCGCGTCTGGAAATAGGCAAGGCACTCTCGCCTTCCCCCGGCTGCCAGCAGGGCGTCAAGCCGCAGTCGCCATCAGCGCGGCACGCCTCTCTTCTCATGCGAGTGGATCGAGGGCATAACGGACGTCCAATCTCCCAATCGGCGCTTTCAAGGATCTGGGTGGTGGAACTAGTGTTCCACCCGAGGGCCGCTTCACATCGCGGGGCCTGCAGGGATCAGTAACGCACCTCTCAGCCGGTTCCGTGGTCTTCGCCAAGCGCCGGACGGTGGACAAGGACAGGCCAGCCAGGACAGCATACTGTACTCTGCAGTAATTGTGGTGCAGGCCGAGCAGAAGAGCAGTCACTAGGCCTGTCTCCGCTGCCGCATCGGAGAGCGCAGGTAAGGCCCGGTGCCTCGTGGTGAGCCTCGGCCTCTCGTGGTCAATGGCGGCCGCCTCTCTCGCTTCGTGAGCTCCAAAGGCAGAGTCGTGAATTTTTCAATGCCGATATCTCGAGCTCAGGCGGCGCTGGCGGCCTGAAAGTCAGGTCGATTGCAGAGGACGTCTCACTGCATCGGCTGTGGGGTTTTGTGAGGATTTTGCTCACCAGTAAGTAAGGATGAATGCAGGATTATATTCCAAGGAACGGGAGCTGCTCAGCTAAGCAGCCATTCCACGTGTGCGCCCTCTAGCGCCCCTCAGACGGAAGAATATTAAAGTTGAGGGTCAATGTAGTATAGTGTTGAATGTGCACTGAAAATGATAGGTGATAATGTTGATTAAAGAATGTATAGAGTCAAACTCTAAGAGCAAGTCTTAGTCAAACTCCGTAAATACCTATTTCTTGTGTAAGAACTGTTCTGTAAAGCAAGCAGATAATTCCATATAAATCACTCTGTGAGTTTATAAACCAGTATAACATAAATGCACGTTTTATCGTCCCATATGGTTCTTTCACGATATTTTGTGCGATTATTCTGTGTGGCGCCGGCGCCATTATACCTAAACTCAATACCATTGTCCGGATTTATCTAGACATAGATTAGCATTGGCCAAGATGCGGCTTCCTAATGCTGCAGGCGGGATGGGAGCACCCGATTTTAAAGCATACTGTAAAGTCGGACAGCTACAGTGGTTGGCATATTGGCTGGCAAGCCATAATTTATTTGAAATAGGATATTCTCCTGACCGTCTAAGGCGTGGAACTCTGCTGGCACTATTATGTCTGGGGGCTGACGCGGAATCCTCCTTTTCTCCTACATATAGCGATGTACTTTTGGAAGCAGACTCACAAATATGCAAAAATACCCTTCCCATAAGCCCCAAATTTCACGCTCTGTGGCCTACCCACCAGACGAGGAACAGTATCAATAACTCGGATGGGGGTTGGACACAGATGGGTATAGTGATGGTCAGTAATTTCTTCTTAGATGGTAACCTGATGCCCCACTAGGAATTTGTACCCACTAATGCCGTAGCAGAAACCCTATTTCTCACACATGCAGCAATTATGCAATTTATTCGGAAATATTGGCTTTTAGATCAGAATGAACCTCCCACCTTTCAATTATTGAAGTCTATCCACATAATGGGTCATGGCCGCCACCTTGTTAGGTGGTTATACCGATGGTTGAGGGAACATCTGAATACCCCTCTACGGCATCTTAGATAAAAATGGGAAACAGTACTAGTACGAGAATTGAAAGAGAGAGAATGGGCCCTAGTTTTAGAACACCCTAGGCGAGTTTCTCGTAATTGGCATCTGAAAACAATACAACTGTTCATATTACATGGGGATTATCTCACCCCGAAGGCACTTCAGAAAATGTACCCTACTTCCTCTTCGGGCTGCCCGAAGTGGCCTTCTCAGGATGCTGATTTGATTCATATGTTGTGGTCCTGTCCAATGTTGGGTGGGGTCTGGTCTGAGGTTATTCAGAGTCTATCATCAATAACGGAACACACACCTTGAGACACTATAGAGTCCTGTCCCCTGGGCCTTTCCCCTCTCCACAAGAAGGTGAAGTTGCTACGCCAATTTGCAGGATTATTTATTTATTTATTTATTTATTTAAAGGTTTTATATAGCGCTGCTGGACCCAAGAGTATCAGAGCCCTTTACAAGGTAGGTAAACATATTAAGATACAATATATAATTGACAATCTGCAGAAAATTCACATGAGATAAAACATTGCATTAAATGAGCGAAGGGGGAAAAGAATCAAAGAGATAATTAAGGGGACATTGAAAGTTGAAATTAAGAGAGAGAAGGTGGTGTAGGGAAGGGGAGTGAGAATATGAAAAGAGGCAGAGGGGTTGGGTAAAGGTGTGAACAAGAGAAGAGAAGTAATGAGCAGGGTCAGAATCAGTAACATTAGGAACCCCAATATTTGCTGAGGAGAAGTACTTTTAGTCTTTTTTTGAAGAGAGGGTAAGAGGGGTTGCAGCGAAGATCCTTGGGGATAGAATTCCAAATCGTAGGAGCATTTCCAGAGAATGCACGTGATTGGGTCTTTTTACATTTTAGTCTAGGAGGGATCAGGACAAGGGAGTTAGTACTCCTCTGGGACCTGGAGCACCCTGCTTTTTGTAGTTTGTTAGAAAGGTAAGAGGGTGTGTTTTGGTGAAGAGCTGTGTGCCTGATACAAGCGATCTTGTAGGTGGATCGTCCTTCTATTGGGAGCCAATTGAGATTTTTGAGGACAGGAGAGATGTGGTCAAATCTTTTACAGTCAGAAATAAGTCTGGCAGCTAGGTTGAGAACAGATTTAATCGGTTCAAGATGGACTTTAGGGGTGCCATCAAGAGTGGCGTCAATCCTGGAAAGGACAAGAGATTGAACAACGATTTTGAAATCATCAGGTGGACTCAAAGGTTTAGTTTTTTTGAGTTTGTGAAGGGTGAAAAGAGTACTTTTGGCTGCATTGTTAATGTGGGGGATGAGATTAAGATTCTGATTGATGCTGATGCCTAGGGATTTGACCGAATTAGAGGTGGAGAGGGAGCAATTAAGTGCTTTGATATCATTGATCCAGAGTTGAATGGGAAGGGAATTGTTTTTGGGAGTGAAAAGGATGATTTCATTTTTTTTAGGATTCAGTTTGAAATGATTAAGATGTAACAAGCTTTGGACTTTAGTCAGAGTATCATTGAGGTGAAGGATGTCATTGTAGGATTTGATCTTGTAGTATAGTTGAGTATCGTCGGCATAGAGATGGTAACTGATTTTAGCTTGTTTGAGAATGAGGGTGAGTGGTCCATGAAAAGATTGAATAGGGTTGGGGAGGGGATAGACCCTTGAGGGACGCCGAGTGAGACAGGTTGAGGTTTAGAGAGGCAATGACTGAGCTTAATTTTTTGTGATCTATTTTGGAGGAACGAGGAGAACCATTTGAGTACAGTGCCTTTAAAACAAAAGCAATCTTTGAGTGTGTTAAGAAGGGTGGGATGGTGGACAGTATCAAATGCAGCCGAGAGGTCAAGGAGGATTAGTAGTGAGGATTCACCTTTGTCTAAAGAGCAATGAATGTCATCTGTAATATTGAGCATAGCAGTTTCGGTACTGCATCCCTTTCTAAAACCGGATTGAAAAACGTCAAGGAGATTGAAGGAGATGATATGGTTATCTAATTGAGATAGGAAACACTTTTCAAGGGCTTTAGAGAGGAAGGGAAGGTTAGAGATAGGCCGTAGATTGTTAAGGTCATTAGGGTCAGCAGAGGTGTTTTTAAGAATGGGGGACATTTGACCTGGCTGAAGGGAGGCAGGAACACAACCAGTCGGTCCATATTGGGGCAATGATGTTTTGAGTTCTTGAACCAAATGGGCGGGAAGAGGATCTTTGGAGTGTGAGGATTATTTCAGTTTAGAAATGACGTTGATGATAGTGGTTTCTGATACTGGACTAAATTCGCTCCATGAAGCATTATTTTTAGCAAGGTGACCCCTAAGGGAGGAGTCAGGTTGGGGGAGAGCAGGGAGGGGTTGTGAGGGATCGAGATGTGGGGGAGAAGAGGACAAAAGTGAATTAGGAATGTTAGGGAGGGTGTGTTGGTTGACGGGAGGTTGGAGAGAGAGGGGGGGAAGAGAAGGATAATTTGATGTTGTTGACTTTATTCGTAAAGAAGCTGGCAATTTCTTCGCATCTTTCCACAGAGGCTACTAATTTAGGAGGGCCAGAGGAAGCTTGTTTTTTAACGATGTTAAAGAGTTCTCTGGGGCGGTTTCTAGCCTGGTCAGGTTGTGACCGGAGAAAGGAGGCCTTTTCGTTGAAGATATGTTTTTGGTAATGGGCTGTGGCAATTCTCAGGAGAGCCAGGTTATCAGAGGTGGGATGATTCCTCCAAGCACGTTCTGATAGCCTGAGGGCCCGTCTTTCATTATTGAGTACTTGGGAGGGATGTTTTTTGTTTTTTGAGTTTGATTGGGGCAATTAGGTCAAGGGCTTCAAGAATAGAATTATTGTAATGATCAGTTAGGTCGTTGATGCTGTGAGAGGGAGGGAGAGAAGTAAGCGAGTTTTAATTGTGGATTCCAATTCGCCATGTAGAGTAAGGTGAAGGTTGCGAGTAGGTTTCATAGGTAAAGGGCTGATAGGGGCGGGGCGAGTAATGGAGCTATTCAAGGTGAAGAGGATAAGGTAGTGATCAGACCAGTCTACAGGAAGTATATTAGAGAGAGAGGCCAGATCCTTGCTCGTCAAAATAACATAGAGGGTGGCACCTTTGGTGTGAGTAGGGGCATGGCAAAGTTGGGTCAGGTCAGTGATGTCCAAGGCGTCTTTAAATAGGATGACATCAGGGTCATCGTTTTTGTTCCAGTGGATGTTGTAATCACCAAGGAAGAGATTCTTGGAGTGGGAGAGCGATGCCTGAATAATAAGATCAGACATCTCTTCAGTAAAGGAGAGACAATTTCCAATGGGTTGGTAAATAGTGTGCAGCCGAATGGTGGGAGAGCCAGGAATAGTGAGATTGGCGCAAAGGTATCCAAAGGTTGAAGGGTCTTGGAGATGGACAAGTGAGATGTCAAGTTCATCTTTAAATATTAGGGCAAGGCCTACTCCTATTCAAGCGATTCTATCTTTCTTAATGATAGAATAGCCTGGGGGAATAAGAAAATCGAGGATAGGAGTGGAGAGGGCGTTTAGACAAGTTTCAGTTAGGAATGCGATGTCTATGTTTTCACTGAGAATGGTTTCCGCAATCTCAGTTGCGTGGCAGGATGTGGATCTGCAGTTTATCAACATGCAACAGAGGGAAGAGGGTACAGGTAATTGGGTGGGGGGACAGGGTGGGATAGGTCTAAGTTATTGGGGGGGTCTAGGTCATGTTCATTCCTAAGAGAACTGGGATAGTAGATTGACAGATAGGGGGGCTAGTGGATGAGGATGATGAGGGAGAGACAGGGGAGTTCTTAGAAAAGTTAGCTCCCAAGGTTATAGGGCAAGTATCACGAGGTGGAGGGGAGGTCGTGTTGGCATTGCAGGGTGGGACACTTAAGGAGGGTTCAGCGTGTTTGGATTGGTTAGTGTATTTACAAGGGAGGGGAGGAGTGTAGGTGTTGATAGTAACAATTGGTGGGGAACATCCTTTTCAACGCGGATGTTACCCCGCAGTGCTTTTACGACGCATCCTTTACAACGCAAGTCGTAACCACGGCTTGCGCTGGAGGGCGCAAAAGGATAAAGAATAGTTTATTTACTATTCCAACACCTTCCCTACTATCCACGGGGACTGGTGTTAGAATAGTAAATTATACTATTCACTATCTGCGCCCAACAGCGCAAGTCGTTGTAACGACTTACGTTGTTAAAGACGCGTTGTAAAGGCACGCGTAGAAACGGTGCGCCTTGTACCGTCATACATCCACAATTGGTGGGCTGTTTGTGGGTGGATTGAGATGAGTATTGATTTGCGACGATAAGATGTATTGTGAGGTGATCGATGTGTGGTCATGATCTGAGGAGTGGGCTTTTACAAGGACTGAAATATTGCTTCTGAGTGAGGAGAGTTCTAAAACGCGGGACGAAAGGAGAAGTTCAACCTTAAGGAGTGGTTGAGTAAGAATTGAGGAGTAAAGTGGATCAGTAGTTTTTAGGAAGGTGGTAAGGTTAGAGGGTGGATAGTCTGGGGTGGAAGGAGGGGGAAACCTGGAGGAGGGAGGAGGGGGGGAACATAATGAGGGGGAGGATCATTTTTGGGGGGAGGGGGTATACAGGAGGTAGACGTAGGAATGGCATTCATTTTAGGCGATCAAAAACACACAGGGAGAGTAGGGTCAAAGGGAAAACAATGTAAGACCTACTACTGGTTCACTTCCACAGCAACTTCATATGAATAACAAACAAGAACCTAGGAGGTCTATGAGCCAAGCAAATTGCTGGCAAAACTGGCAAGTCTATCTCTATATCAGTTGGTGCTACAGTCACCATGTAACAATGTCGAAAGAATAGAGAGAAAACGAGGGACACATGTGTGAGAAAAAGGGAGTGGTGATGTCTAAGACTCAATCGGAAAACTGGTCAAACCAGATCCAGTACACATTATTTGTGGATAACCATCAAACAAACCAGGTGATCAGTCCTATCATTTGGCCGTCCACACTGAGGCCTGGCGGGTCCTTCGATCATCTAGACCTCATGCCACCCAGTAAGTAGTGAGTACTGGATACGGTCCACAGTGAAATATGAACCTCCAATTGTTTGTCAATGTATGATGGTTAGTGAAGAGTGGTGAAAATACAGTGGCAACATACAATAAAGTGGTGAATCTAAAATAGGGTGATATGTCTAAACAAACGCTTTAATAGGAACAAGGCACATCCCCTAATTAAAAAACAGGAACAGCGCAAACGACAGTATGGAACAAATGACTGTTGCAATTCGGGCCAATATGTTTCTGCCTACCGGGCAACACGTCCCTTGGCTTTCATCAGGGCCACTGCTCTTAAATAGTTGCTACTGTTGTGTGTATGTGAAATCAATAATACATCTATCTAATCAGTGAAAAAATGTATAAATAATGATAGTAGGAACGATACAACCTGTACCTACAGTTATATACTCATCCTCCTTGTCAGTGGTCACTCAACGTGATCTAGGAAAACATGTACAGCACTCATATTAGTAACATAATTTAACACACACACGTGCTCTCATCTTCTCTTATATGTGTAATAAACAATTAAGAAAATAATTTTTAAACATTTTGATTGCTCACCCAAAATGACAGGGGACTGGACCTCACCTCACCTGGACCGTGCTCAGGTATACAAGGCCCCGCACTGTGGAAAAAATAAATGTGAACAGGGGGAGGCATCAAAACTCAATGCTTCATGTAGAGTCTAAAAATGCCTAATTATATTCCCTGCTTAATACGTCACATCTGTCCACCTATAAACTCAATGGTGGAGCAAACCTCAGGAGTATGGCTAGTACCCCCTAGACTGGTGTTAAAAACACCTATTCATTTTAACAAAATATCTGTCAGCACAGGTTATCTAAATTAAAAGTAATGCAGATCGAATGTATGACATAATATCGACAGACAGAATATCTACATACAAAAATATCGACACAATAATATCGCAATCAAAAATATCGAAATTATATCTACATAATGGTAAGTACAAAAATATCGAAAAAATAATATCGTTGTACAAAAATATCGAAATTAAAAATATCGTTTTTTTAAATGTATTAATAATAATTTAAAATTAATTTAAAAATACATGTAATTTTACAAATTTTAACGCATGTTTTTACAACGCAGATACTTTTACAACGCATACCATTACAACGTAAGTATTGGTAAGTATATAATAATTTTTTTATGTAAACGAATTAAAATGAATATAATTTAATTTAATTTAATTTAATTAATTTAATTTAAATTTAATTTTACTTTAATTTTTACACTGTACCCCTGTACCCCAAAAACCCAAAACTGACCCTGAACCCTAAAAATACCCATTTACCAAAAAACTAAAAACTGACCCTGAACCCTAAAAATACCCCTTTACCCAAAAACTAAAAACTGACCCTGAACCCTAAAAATATCCCTTTACCCAAAAACTAAAAACTGACCCTGAACCCTAAAAATACCCCTTTACCCAAAAACCAAAAACTGACCCTGAACCCTAAAAATACCCTTTACCCAAAAACTAAAAACTGACCCTGAACCCTAAAAATACCCCTTTACCCAAAAACTAAAAACTGACCCTGAACCCTAAAAATACCCCTTGACCCAAAAACTAAAAACTGACCCTGAACCCTAAAAATACCCCTTTACCCAAAAACTAAAAACTGACCCTGAACCCTAAAAATACCCCTTGACCCAAAAACCCAAAACTATAACATTTTAAATATAATTATATACTTACCAATACTTACGTTGTAATGGCATGCGTTGTAAAGGTATCTGCATTGTAAAAACATGCGTTGTAAATGCATGCGTTGTAATAGTTTTTGCGTTGTAAAAGTTTCGTTGTAATGGTAGTGCGTTGTAAAAGTTGCGTTGTAATGGTTGTTTCCCTATAAACACACAACCCACTACACATAAATAAATGAAATCATTTAATCACTTAATAATTATTAATTACCAATTAATTATTAATTAACAATATCAAAAATTAATAAATTAAAAATATTAACACATTAACTCTAATTAATTTAATTTACTACTTAATATTATTTCATTACAAATTAATTATTAATTAACAATAACACTAAATTAAATATATTAGCACAATAAATCTAATTAATGTAATTAACTAATTAACATTAATTAATTACCAATTAATTATTAATTAACAATAACAATAAATTAAATATATTAGCACAATAAATCTAATTAATGTAATTACCTAATTAACATTAATTAATTACCAATTAATTATTAATTAACAATAACAATAAATTATATATCTTAGCACATTAAATCTAATTAATTTAATTAACTAATTAATATTAATTAATTACCAATTAATTATTAATTAACAATAACACTAAATTAAATATATTACCACATTAAATCTAATTAATGTAATTAACTAATTAGTTTCAATTAATTACAAATTAATTATTAATTAAAAAATATTTAAAAATATATATTAATTATTTAATTATTATTACATTACTTCCCACCCTATTCCCCTATAAACCCACAACCCGCTCTAATACTAAAACGCAAAATGTTAACATAATTACTAATTTTCAAACATACATTTCTAAACATATTTAGCAAACATATAAACAACATAATAAAATACATAACACTAAACAACAAAATTTCGATATTACTAACATACATACCTTAATCTCGATATTCTGTCTGGCACATCGATATACTATACCATCGATATTAAAACATCGATATTATTGTATATCGATATTTTAATTTCGATATTTTGTCAGTACACCATGCAGATCTTATGGGTTACTATAAACTGGAAGGAATTATACAGTTCTTAATATTAACCCCTACATACACCAGCAGCCCAACCATCTCAACTGCTGAACTCACCTCTCCGTCGGTGCCACCAAACTCGCCTGAGGCTTGGGAGAGGCACCGATCCAGAGGAGGTGTGGATTTAAGTACTAAAACTCAAAAGAGGACTACTTTTCTTTCGTGTCCTAACTGCTATTTACCAATGTTATGAGTCCGCTATGCTCAATACTCTATTATACACAGACATTACGCCGACCAAACCGGGGTAACGTTGTGCCATAAATAGCCCCATTTAGTTCAGTACGTTCGTGGCCGTCTGCAATGTTTGACAAAAGCCGGGCGCCCGTATCCTTCCGCGGAACTACAGAATAACACCATAGCGGCCATTTCTGTAGTTCCAGCGGCGCGAGCGCTCCGAACCAGTACCATATAGATCTTGACCATCGTGACAAAGTTGATTATCTGCTCATTCTTGGAAAACTGTATTTAGTATATCCTTCTTTGTTTCTACTCCTACCCAACGGGGTGATACTAATGGAAAGGTAGAAATGGAAATACCACCAGGACTACAAAATGACCGCGAATCGGCCATTTTAGTAGTTCTGGTCATGTATAATACTGCTCAATGGATGTTTTCACTTATGAGAAGTATGAAATGAAGAGACCTGCCTTGATCAAACAAGGACACGATTAAAGACTATGGGAGGGTCCCATGAGGCCTAGCGATCTCATTGCACACATCGTTTACTAAGGCAACAGGTACACAGATCAAGTCATAGTATGAATCTTACTGTTAAAGAAAAGAAGGACAAAAGGAACAGAGTCTATTATAGAATGGAGCCACAGGCCAAGTCTGCCACCGTTGGAATAAAGACTCAGTCTTATGATAGACACGTATCAATAGTGTCTCTATATATGTTGGGGGGGAACTACAAAGTATACCACAGTATCTGATCATTGAGTCCCATTGTGTCAGAGGAAAGTTTAAAAACCCATCTTTGCTCTCTCATGAACAGGTAATTAGCAACATTCTTCACATGTGAGGGTATGAAGGGCTTCTCCAAGACCGTCCATACAAAGTCAGATTCCCCATGTTGTTTCTCAAGGAAGTGTCTTGTTAGTTGCGTCATGGATTTTTTACAGCGGAATGAGCTCTTATTCTCAAGCATGCGCACTCGCACCGTACGGGTGGTCATTCCTACATATTGACAGGAACAAGGGCAGGTCAGCAGATAAATAAGGTTCTCACTATTGCAATTAGTGAAGTGGTTTTGTAACCAAGTCCTGTCAGTACCTATATCTATCTCAGTAGAGTGTTTTGTTTGTGGACAGACAGAACAATTCCCACAGGGATGGGGGCCAACTGCAGGTGGTAAAGCCCACAACGTGCCCAAAAATCCTTTTCGGAATCTCTTTAGGGCGAGTGTGTATTAGGCGATCCCTGATGCTGTTAGATCTTTTAAAAGCAAATAGGGGTTGTGCAATCTTATCATTGCCATGGATGAGGATGTGCCAATGCTTCCTGATGATTTTCTGCAAGCTATTACTTCTTGTGTTGAATGTACTCACAAGAGTAAGTCTGTCGGTGGAAGTTTTGGGAACTGGTGGTTCTAGGAGCGCCTCCCGATTGTTATTGTGCGCTCGCTTGAGAGACCGCTTAATGAGTGGTCGCAGATAATGTCTCTCCAACAATTGTGAAGACAAGTTCCTGGCATGAGTCTTACAATCCTCCAAACTGGAACAGTTCCTCTGGACACGGAGGAACTGTCCGTATGGTAAATTGTCCATAAGGGATTTGGGATGGTGACTCAGGTACAAAAGTAACGAGTTTCTAGCCATCGGCTTCCTTTACAACTCGCTCTGCAAGCCTGCAGGTGTCGCATAGATAGAGAGATCCAAAAAGGACAATCTCTCTTTCTGGGTCTCAAAGGTGAATCTGAGGAATTGATTCCTGCCATTCAACCAGAGATGGAATTCGCTCAAAGATTCCAGGCTCCCTCTCCACACTACCAACACCTTATCGATACAGTGTTTCCACCATATTATCGATGATTGAAATGGGTTGGTAGGTGTAAGTACATGCTGTTACTCGAAATGGTGCATGTACTAATTAGCCAGGCTCGGCGCGAAAATGCTGCCCATACTCGTTCCAGAGTTCTGAAGACATATGGTGTCCTCGAAACGGAAATAATTCTCTTTCATGGCCAGTGTAGCCAGAGCCATAATGAAGGTGATTGGGGTAATGGTGTCACCGATGTTGTCCCCCAGGATGGATGTAACCACTTCAAGAGTTTAATCCTGGGGGATGGAGGTATACAAAGACTCCACATCGAAAGAGACCAATAGGTCTCTTTCCGGGTCAAAATCAATTTCAGGAAGTACCCTTAGCACATCCTTGGTATCTTGCAGGTAGGTGGGCATCCTCTGCACAATGGGCCTCAGAAAAAAGTCTACAAAAGTAGAGAGGGGTTCTAGGGCTGAACCCAGACTGGATATATTAGGCCTCCCTGGAGGCGGTCTCTGTGGCTTATGTACCTTGGGGAGAAGGTAGAAGTAAGGCATACCAGGAAACTATGTTACCAAAAAGGACCCTTCATTAGGAGTGATCCATCCCTCTGCTAATGCTTCTTCTACCATACATTTGATCCTAGTCATAAGACTCTCAGTGGGATCTTCCTGCAGGGGCAAGTATGCATGCCTATCACCCAATTGTCTTAAGCATTCCGATCGATAGTCAGTGGTGTTCAAAATGACTATCGAACCGCCTTTATCTGCAGGCTTAATTGTTATTAGTTGGTCATCTGACAGACTTTTCAACGCCTTCTGTTCTTGACCTGACATATTCTTGAAGGACCTATCTTGTGTCTTCCATAAGTTGGATACTTCATCGCCTACAGCTCTCTCAAAAGCTAACACTTGAGGGGGGACTGTGTGTGTTGGTGGTTGGAATTTCGATTTCACTTTCAGCCCGTATTCGTTTCATGAACATCCTTCAGATCCTCAGATTTGTTTTTGAAAAAGTAGTGGAGTTTCAATTTTCTGAAGAATTGGCTCAGTTCACGTTGAAGTGTGAACGGGTCTCCGTTGTTAGTCATTACGAAGCCCAAACCTTTGTTGAGTACTTGTTCCTCCAAAGGGGTTAGTATCTTGGTTGAAAGGTTCACTATGAGGGTAGATTCCCTGATGTTCCTGCTTTCTGGAGGTTTTTCGCTGTCTGGCTCCGAGTTCCTGTGTGTGGGCCTGTTTGATCTTGCCACTGGAACCCTGGTTGTTGTGAGGTCCGGCGTCTGCCCCTGGTTCGCCATGCCTTAGTGGGAGTCAGAGGGAGGGAGGTGAAGAGAAGATAGAGCATTATTGGAATGGGGGGTATAAGGGGGTAAGTGGGGGAGGCTGGAGGCGTTGCTGAGGAGTTGTATAGGGTGGAGGATGAGGGGGGATTATTCAAGAGGTGGTCAAATGGAGTGGAGCGTGTAGCCGAGCGTAGGGAATTCAGGGTTAAAGAGGGAGCCAGAGTAGGCGTGCGGGTAGCAGGGGAATTAGGCAGTTTAGTGGAATTATGAGGGAGGATGGGAGAGTCATAGGTGGAGGAAGATGGAAGGGGGACATGTACTATAGGAGACTGGAAGACATTAGGGGACTGGGAGACATTAGGGGACTGGGAGACAAGGGTGTCGTAACTGGTTATAATGTTGAGAGCGAGGGTGGTAAGTAGAGATTGAGAATAATCAACTTGATTGGGAGAAGAGGAGTGAGAAATAGTGAGAGCGGAGAAAGGTGGAAGGAGGTGAAGGGAGTCAGTATTTGTAATAGTGGTCGAGGCTGGGGAGGTCAATAGCGGTTGGGAGAGGGTAACAGTGTTGGGCATAAGAGAGGAGGAAGGTACGTCAGGGAGAAAAGATAGGGGGTAGGAGACACAATCGGTGATGAAGGAACTGAGAGTTGGGGTAAATCCGAGAGAAGAGACAGGGGGGCCGGGGACAAGATGGGAGGAGTTTGGTCTAGGGGTTGAGGGTGTGAGAGAGAAGGGTTCAAGGATTGTGTGAGGGATTGGGATAGAGTGCTAAAGTGGTATTCAAAGATGTGGAGGTGGTTTTCAGACGCTTGGATGAGAATGATTCCAGATTTGAAGATGGAGATATCTATTTCACCCAGAATGGAAGGGGAGGGAGTGGTGGAGAGTTTCAGACCGTATGGGATATTGCGGGAGTAAGTGATAGGGAGGTGTCGGAGAAATAGGCTTTTCCATTTAGATGTGCTTTTGGTGAATAAGATGTAGTTGGTGATAATGGAGGGGTTTAGGCTATTATGGTGATCAGCAAATAAAGTTTCTGGGTGGAGACAGAGAAGTTTGTGCTTGAAGTTTTTCTTACCATGTTTGGAGAGATGGGAGGGGTAGAGGATAGACCAAGAGTTAGGGCCGAGTTTCGAGCTGGGTGAAGCTGAGATAGAGGGACGATGCGAGAGGGGATGCATGATTAGGAGTATAGGGAGAGAAAGTAGGAGCAAACAGGTTAGACCGTACAAACCCACAAAACAAGACTATAGAAAGCAGAAATGGGGGAAGAGAGAGTCAGGTAGCGTTTAGACAAAGCAGACTCAAACAGTGAGAGGTGTGGGTGAAGCCAAACAGAAGGACATTGTGTGGAGGGGAAACTTATTCAAGTAAAATATACAGGACAATCTAAAAATGGACAACCAAAAAGAATAAAAGGAGGAGCTAGAAAAAGGGGGAGTGGAGTTACGTTTAGTCAAAGCAGATAGCAGCGATAAGAAATGAGGGTGAACCAAACAGAGGAACATCAAATGGGATAGTTCAAACAGATACAAAATACACCATAAAATACAATATACATGACGAAAAATGGACACATCAGAAAGTACGTTCAAAGAATTAAAATTAAAAATGAAAAGGATGTAAAACAAATTGATATTGAGAAAGATGTGAATCCGTAAAAAAGAGTAAACGCTGAAGAAATAAGGTATAAGCTGCGAAGATAGAGCAATGAAGTATATATATGTAAAAGCAAATAACATAAATAAAAAGGGGAGGGAAGCACTGCAACGGAAAAAGTATCGGGAACTCAGAAAACGACCAATATTTCTGGACTGGGCACATTTAATAGAGCTTTTTAAGGCAGAAACAGAAGAGATGTCGAAGGGCTCTCAGAATGCACGTGAAGACTGTGGTGCTGACATTTGATTCCTATTCATACAGTAACTTGGATCATTGAGAGTGTCTCTGTTCCCCCTCCTCCTTTTCCTTGCTCCGCTTTCTTGACTCTCTCTCACCCCTTGTCCTTCCCCATGATATCAGACATGACACCCACATGGTACAAGGCACCCGACAATGTGTAATTCAACCGCAGTTTTTTTTTGATGAAGGGTTGTTTATGGGGTGTGTGTATGGCTAGAGGGGGGGTTTGGGTACTAATAAGTATGACACTTCGCACAATGCTACAGTTTGTCGCCCTATAAATGGATCATGTTCATATTGTTAACATGAATGCAAATAATGTGCATCATTGGAAATGTAAAACATACAGCATGTGTATGAAAACAGATGCAGATGTAAATATTGTGTCAAAGAAAATGTCTTAAAATGTGTAATCAAATATGTGCCTATACTTGAAATATCCGCAATAGTCAATAAAGTTTGTGTTAAAAAAGAAAAAGACAAAAAACAGCTGTAGACCACGAAGACACCACCCTCACCCAAGCAGCAACATTTAAGACTAAAGTCAGGACTGGGACCAGGTCTCAACATTATCCGTAACCAAGTCAGGGGGGGTCCCGTCAGGTCCGGGAGACGTATTGTGCAATATTGTGCAAATTCCCTGAGAGACGTTGTCTAATGTGAAAACCACCCCGCCCCTGTTCTTTACAGCTTCTGTCCTATCCACTCCAGTTCTGATGGTACCAAAAATATATTTCAAAATGGCCACTCCATTGTTGCTTGGATATATGATGGTATATTACCTGTCCAGTTCCCTCCGCAAAACAGGGCCTGTTTATCACCCTCCAAAACAGAGAGCTGCCTTTATGCTACATGCCTGGTTTAGTTCCTCCCATGCATTTTCTCACAAAAGGAATTTTTGACTTGCTAAATCCTTTATGGATGCTAACGGACAAGAGGCAAACGAATCTCTATTTTTTGGAACCCGTCTTCAGACAATAGAGGCTCCTTAAACAATCACAATCAAACTGCAAGCGAGCATTTATCACGAGAACCGTCAGTAATACTAGTGCTTTCTGAGCAACATCTGCAAATGATGACACAAGAGCACTGTCCAGGTCACCTGGGTCCAAACAAGTGGATAACTTCTGCTCGCAGCATGAAAAAAGGGGAGCCTTAACTTGTAACCATTGGAGCCTCCTGCCTTAATGAACATAATCCACCCTTTGCACCTCACCCCATGGCCTAAAAGCAGTTACTCTAACATTAACAAGGGACATGAGGTTGTGATCACTGAAAGGGCTATGGAGGATGTCAAAGTTAGACACAAACAGAAACAACGGAGCTGATACAATTATAGGACCTTATTTATGAGGCTGTGCGTCACTTTTACGCCGCTGGTGCGGCACTTATTGTGACGCACCAACGGCGTAAAAAATGTGCCTTGTTGCACCATATTACAAAGTGACGCATCTAGGTAGATGCATCACTTTGTAAACCCCTGCGCCACATTATACCTGCGCCAGGTATATTGTATGCAGGATAGGTCGTTCTGATGCAAGTAAGGGTCATAGAAGTGACGCAGTTAAATCTATAAGATTTCACTGCACCCCTATTAGGACGCAAATACGTCAATATCTTACGCCTGCCTCACAGCAGGCGTAAGACTGACGCAGGCCCTTTCACATGGGGCTGGCCCTATTTGAATGGACGCATTGCTGGAGTTACATCACTTTTGTGACATACTCCAGCAATGCGTCACTTTTGCGCCATACAGATACGTCAGAAATACTGACGCATCTGTAACTCCTTGTGACATGATGCGTCATACTGTAAATATGACGCATCATTGGTGTCGCAAGAGGGCGCAATGAAAAGTTACT
Organism: Lissotriton helveticus; assembly: GCF_964261635.1. Lineage (NCBI taxonomy): Eukaryota > Metazoa > Chordata > Amphibia > Caudata > Salamandridae > Lissotriton > Lissotriton helveticus. Next base: position 37,511,291 of record NC_136063.1, read on the forward strand.
CATTGGTGTGTTCGCGCAGCAATGCGTCACTTTTCATAAATGAGGCCCATACTATCTATAAAGAATCCAGTACAGACTTTCCCAGATTTCACCCGTCGGTATGACTGTACATGCTTTCCAAAAGCAAGCCTTTAAGCAAGTATCATTATATCATCATACAATGATTTTTAATACAGCACAAATCTATGATGATTACTTTATTTTACCAAACAACAGAATAGGACACATTTGTGGCCCAGAAACCTGTGGTCGTGATCTTCATCATATGCTTGGAGGAGGTTTAATGCACTCTTTGACCAAGCACTACTTTTTGGCATGATGTCTGCCCCATGCACATTATTTTCGAGGGCACTTAGGAGAAGTTTAGTATTTGACTTGGAGCAGCTCAGTTCCCAGTAGATTGGTCTTTAAAACAGACAGTCACAATTTGAGAAAAACTATTAAAACCTGGCTGTCCAAGTTGTTTCCACCCAGGTGCTATTTTTAATTAACTGTTTGCTCACTACAAATGGCCCCGCTCAACCTTACCACATAGGTCTCCAATTTTACACACATAGGGGCCGATTAGGATGGCGGACGGATCGCCACCGCCATGCAGGCGGTGGTGATCCGTCCGCCATCTGTGCCCGTCCGCCACCAATTCCCCCCCCGCCATATTACAATGGCAGGGAGGACCGTGGCGGACAGAAACACAGTCTGCCGCTTTTCCGCCCCGGTCGCCATGTGGCCGGGGCGAAAAAGGGTTCATATGGCTGGCGGTGTCTTCCAGACACCGCCAGCCATATTATGATTGGCAGATGCCTTTCCATGGCGGCAATGCCGCCATGGAAAGGCATACGGGCTTTGCTTTGGGGGCCTGTTGCGGGCCCCCAGGGTGAAGCGGGCATGGGGGTACACATGGGGAGTACCAATGGTACCCCACTGCGTTTCACAGTACAACATGACAGGCACTGCGCGGTGCCTGTCATGTTGTGCTGCGAAACGCACAACACGCATTTTTGACATTGTGGCGGACGGTGCTTTCAGCACCGTCCGCCGCAATGTGAAAAATGTGGGATGCGCCCGCCACTGTGGCAGGTGAATCCTAATTCGGGGCACGGTACCTCCGCCCTTGCGGACGGACTTTGTCCGTCCGCCATCCTAATCGACCCCATAGTTTGGACAAATTATTTTAGGGTGCACCACAGGAATCCATGTATTAAGAAATGTCTTTGTAGTTCCCCCACATTCCAGATGGTTTAACAGGTGCTTCTTAAAAACCCTGGCTTTAGTGAGCTGGCTCTAAAGGTCAGGATCCCCACTCTGACAACTTTTTGAGCTCCACTGTAAGTGTGTATAGCGGACAAGAGATAGAACTTGGGTTTTGCTGTTGGAGAGCAATATACTGTGTTTTGAGTACATAAGCAAAACACCATTCCATGAGGACAGAATCTTGGATCTGCATTTATATTCAGGATGTAGGTCTTATATTTCGAAGATTTCTTTCTTTATAGCTATTATTACAATCAACATGCCTACAAAATCGAACATAAGCACTTAAACAACTTTGCAGATTATTACAAAGCCATGACTTTTTCACTGTCACACCAATGTAAAGGCTTGTAAAGATTGTTACAGTCTCATTGACAAAAATGTCATCATCCCTATGGTGAACAGAGGAATCTTTACACTGTTTGCAGACCGCATGCGGGCACATTAAGGTATAGTATGATCCAGAGGCGGAAGGGGTGTGAGCTTTGTTCACTTGAAATAGAAGAGGAAGTGGTATAGATATGGGTGCAGTAAATAATGACGTGCACTCTGCGGTTGTATGGAAGGGGGTTGTGGGCAAGGCTAATATATACTGTGTGAACAAAGTCACACTCTATTTCAATCGAATTGCAAGGGTGAGTGAGAAAAATTGTACTGTATCAATCAAGTTGTGAGCAGTGTTGAATGATTTAATTTGATTAATTTGACGCCCATTCACATTTAATTCGAAATTTAATGATGTTGCAAATTACATTTTTAGTGTGAAATGTGGCTGCTCAGATCGCACATGCTTTTTTTCACTTGTGGGCATGCATTGTATTAAAAAGCTGTGCAAGATACTAGTAGGAGCTGGTTTGAGCACAAAATAACTCTCGGTGATACATTTCCTGCACAAACAAGTCTCCCGCGGATGAAAGCTCCACTAAATAGCCTAAAATGAAATCTAGAAATGTTGTGAATTTTATCAGCATCATTCAAATTTTACCCGTGCATAGTACTGACTACTCCTTTCTCCCAAACATTTTTGATAAAGTTTGTATCTTTTAGATGGATGAGGGAAAGGCTCTTTGTTGGTAACACCGAGAACAGTCAGAAATCTAACAATCTGCAAATGTTTCAAGTGAGATGTTATACACAAAGCAGATGCTTAAAATCAATTGAGAATGTATTCAGCACAGTTGATGCCAAAATAAAGCAGTGTGTCAGGACCCAGATGATCTGCTTATATATGAGTCTTTCATTTCAATCAGACATTTCTACAAACCTCACAGCATGGTTACCTCGACATGTTTGTTTGCGCCGATAGCCATGTTGTGGTTCTGAAGGTGTGTATGTAAACAGCGTTCTTTATGCTGGCCTGCATGTCACTGAGTTCTGTCGTTCTTGCAGTGGGAGCTCCCTTCGGAAGTGTGATGTACTCCTTTGTTGGGAAATCCTCCCCCTTTCTGGTTCTGGCACTCCTGGCACTATTGGATGGAGGTGAGTAGATGCCATGGTAGGAGTAGCAAGTATCTCTACACCACCCGGGCAAGGCCTAGGCCATTAAGTGATTAACCCCTTCCACGCGGGGCAAATTCCGTCGTGGTGCTGGGGAGGAGGGACGCGCGATACGCTGCGGTGCTCGTGAAGAGCTGAGCTCGACACAACTCCGCCCACTCAATGGAACGCCCCGCTCAGGAGGGGAATGAGCCACGCGTGGGCGTTCCGCGGCTGGTATGAGGAGCTCTGCACGTCATGAGTACAGCTCCACTGTGCCTCATGACAAGCTGAGCTCATCATGAGCGCCGAAGGGGTTAAAGAACAAGGCACCAACAAACCTTGAATATATAACACTGAAGTGTGTGAAATTATCTTGAACTCAATAAATCCTAATTCCTTTATTCGGTGAAATCGCAATAAAAACCTTTAGATATGACATCGGTTTGCACAATTGAATACATGGAAACTTGGCTCACTGACAATCTTAAGAGCAATCGTATACAAACATGAAAAAATATTGCAACCCAAGAGCAGTACTACCCTGAACAAGCACTTCACCTAACTAATATGATGCATGCTTACATTGTGACTGAAAAACCCTATCTTTTTCAAATACTCCCAGCAACTCTGATAATTAAATGGCAAAACATATTTCAGGAATTGCTAATTGTTGTAAAAACAATTGGGCAAGGTGGTGATGTCTAATCTTCTCAGCATGTAAGCAAGGAGCAAGAAAATGCTTTATGGGAATTAATATAAAAATGCAGAAGAGCATCTGGTGATTGAAGTAAAACCTAGAAACTGCATCAATCTTTCTCTGAAGCTGCATGTATCATAGCCTAATTAAATAACCCCAATGTAATTTGACATCAAAGGTAACACCAGGGTAATTAAAAGATTTGACCCTATCAAGTTCAAGTTCATTTTTATTGTTTGATTAATTAGAATCATTACAATACCCCCCTGGTGTAAATAAAAGAATTACATAGACGGTTTATCAATCTATAAATATACACATTGCTTTTTTGTTATAAAAATTTGTAACAATAAATATATATAAAAGGTTTTGCGTTGGCAGCTTTCAAACTTGGCACAACAAAGTTAACAGTGTAAACCCCTTAAGAAGGGTATTAATGATGTTTTACAGAAATTATTAGGGTCTCGGTCAGCTTGCCGTAGAAGTCTGCTAACTACATTCATGTATTTGACTCCTCGGCATGCCAGGATGTGTGACGTGCCCTCTAACCAGCATATCACCGCTTGCCTGCTTGACCAAATATTCAAGTCGTTAAAAATTGATTTCAGGGGGAAAACATGGCGGCCACGAGTTAGAGCGGCTCGCACGCAGGTGATGGTCTCTACCCCACTGATCGAGGCGCAGTAATACCTGCATTTTGGAATCTTTCCGTTTTTGGAGCAACCGGCAGCTCCCCCCGTCCCTTTTTCGCTCTTAATCTCACTGGGGGTCAATAAGCATTCACTTTCCGACTGATTTCCATTCGAAGGCGGCAGGGGAGGATAGGACGCGGATGTGTGCAATCGCGTCTCCAGCTCCAGCCCCGGCGTCATCCGCCCCTCCCACCACCTTGCAGCAGTGGTTCCGTGCAGCCGTGGAGCTGCGGCGAGGATGCCGGGTGGCGGCCCGAGGTCTCCTTAGATTTGGTGGGGGCACAGAAGGTCGTGAGAAAGCACTTCCGACGACGACGGTGACCACAGTAACCTCAAGTTCATGCACCCAGTCAGGGAAAGGAGAGCTCGAAACCGTGAAGACGGCTGCTAGAAGGCTGAAACTGAAAGCAGCAGCACTACATGAGGAGGAGTCTGCCCTCGGGGTTAAAACAGCAGGCGAGGACAAAGATAAGGACAAAGTAACGGACAACTCCTACAGTGAAAGTAAGGAGGAGGGCTGGGCTGCTAACTTAGAGGGTGGCGGTGGGTTAAAAGCAGCCCCGATATTTGCCAGTAAACAGGGTCCAAAATCATCAAAAACCACTAGTTACAGCAAGAAGAAAGAAGCCTTGAAGAAAAAGGGTGGTAAAGGAAAGAGGAAGGGAGCTAGTCCAGGGTGTAAAGATCACTGTGTGGGGGGTCCCCCAGAGCCGAGTGATCTGAGTGACAAAAGTGGTGGTTTTAGAGAAGGGACAGCCAAAGATATCATTGGGGAAACAAGCGGCAATATAGAGAAACTTGGGGCACCTGGGCAAGGAGATAACAAAGTCCCCGTTTCTAACACACAGGCAAGGGGGGGAGACAAGAAGGTATCAGTCTCGAGAATAACTCCCTCGCTCCGTACCTTTTTTAAGGTGTTGCCTCAGGTTTTAAAGGTCACCCACAGCCCAGATAGCCTTGTTAGACAAGTCCCTGAAATATCCACACTGAAGATGGCAGAGCAGAGGGGTCCAGAGGGAGTCGCGCTAGAAGTACTTGCACAAGTACATTTGCCTGAGGTAGAAATGTCATCAATAGAGGCCTCTGGTGAGGTGGTGGAGAGGGATACTAGTGGTGGAGAAGGGGGAGGAACAAGGTATGTGGAGAAGGAGAAAGAGGTGGGGGAGGAGCAAGGAGAGCAAGGAGGGGCTACCCTAGAGGAGTTGTTAACTGTCACGAGGGGAGAAAAGTTGGGTTTTGCAGAATCCAAACAAAATCAGAACGAGATCAGGTCAGCCTGTGACACCCTGGAGCGAAAAGTAGACGGGCTCTCGGAGAGAACAGAGACACTAGAGGGATCGGTAGGGGAGCTAAAAGCTAATTTGGAGTCAGCACAAGTCAGGATCCAGTCTCTAAGGAAAGAGGGGGACGAGTTGAAGGAAAGGGTCGAATCTTTAGAGAACTTCTCTAGAAGAAACAACTTACGAATCTTAAAGGTTCCTGAGGCAAAGGAAGGGGGGGACCTTAAGACTTACGTAGTATCTCTATTAAAAGGCGCCCTCAACTTAGAAGAAACTGAGGAAGAGTTGGCCAAAGATATTCAGAGAATCCACAGGGACCCATTTCGCCTCAACTCTGGGAGAGTGAAGCCAAGGAAAATTCTTATGAATTTCCTGACATACTCCCTGAAAGAGAAGATTCTCAATCTTGCCCTGAAGGCCAAGCCATTAAAAGCCCCGGACTTTTCATTTGAGGTGCGGTCAGATTTATCAAAGGTCACCTTAGAAAGGCAGTGGGAGTTAGGGCAAAGAATGGATAAGTTCAGGGCAGTGGGGGCAACAGTACAAAAGAGGTTTCCAGCCTTCCTAAAAATAATGTACAACAATACGATGTACAATATCCGCTCCCCTAGGGAAGCAGATGAGTTAATTCTCTCCATCTCTGAACACGCGGGGAGAACGAAGCTCTAGGAACAGGAAATATACTTTATAGTCATTCGGCGGGGGTGAAGTACTAGTCTCTAAAAGAAATAGTGGAAAAAAAAAAAGAAAAAAAATAATAATAAAAAAACAAAAGATCAAAAGTGAAGGTATAAGGTATAAGGTTATAGAGGGAAAAAATATATAAACTATAATCTAAAAACATATTAAACAAAAAAAATAAAAAAATAAAATAAAAAAAGGATACAAATTTAATAAAAAAACCCTTCCTTTCTCTTATTTACTCTTATTTACTCTTATTTAAAGGGGGATATGGAAGATACCACTTCTAAAAATTAAACATAAATAAAATAGAAAAAGACGCAGGTAATAAGTCTCACCGTTAGAGGGTAGATGGGGTAAGAGACCAACACACCTACGTAAACCTGGCAAACCAACACGCCAGGAGAAGTGAGGGGGGGGTTTCTAAGGGTGGGGGGTGGGCAGGGGGTGGCAATGAAAAAACTTCAGAAGCCTGTACTCAGTTTCTTCTTTATAATCACAACTTTAAGTTCGCTTACAGACAATATCAATTGACATTAACTAATATCACAATGCCGCCTCGAGAGAGAATAAAAACTGTACTAATGGAAGGGGGATATAAAGAGTCGTGTAGGCTCAGAAGAGGAGAAAAAATATGACAGAAATACACTTTCTATCTTGGAACATCAATGGGCTGCGTGTGAAGGGCAGGAGACATAGAATTTTACAATACTTCAGGGATTCCCCGGCCCAGATAATAGTGTTGCAGGAGACACACCTGCTCAAACAGGAAGTAGAAACAATACTGAAGACACAGAAGTGGGTTGATTTATTTATTTGTACAAATCAGTCCGCCAATATCCGTGGGATTCTCATTCTGTTTAAAAAATCAGCGAAAACACAAATTTTGGCTTATGAGGAAGATCTTAGTGGCAGGTGGCTGGTTTGTAAAATAACGTTAGATGGTCAACACTATACACTTGTAGGGTATTATGGTCCGAACCAGGACGACCCATCCTCCCTCCAAAAAATTCAAGGGGCATTAGTCACATCGAATCATCCTATTATATGGGCGGGGGACTTCAACATCGTCCTAAACCCCAAGCTTGATAAGTCTCCAAACTCCAGAGCGCTGGTACCATCTAAATCAAGACAGGTTATGCTGTCCATAATGTCGTCCCTAGGATTGGCAGATGTATGGAGAGACAGGGCTGGGAATGCTCTCGGGGTTTCGTATAGGAACCTTAAATATAAACATGGTTCAAGGATCGATTATGCTCTCTTTAGTTACAGTATTCAAGAGATGGTGAAGGGGCTACGGTATTTACCCTCACACCTCTCAGACCACTCAGCAATAATGTTCTCTTTGACACTCACGCGACAAAACCTTTTTCGTCATGGTCATTTGATCGGACGATACTTTTAGATCAGGTGGAGACCGACCTGTTGGCAGAAGAAGTGTCAAACTTCCTGGAAATAAACCTAGACTCTGCGGAGATAAGTATAGTATGGGAATCCCTCAAAGCTTTTTTAAGAGGGCATATCACAAATCGTGCATCATTTAGAGGCAAAGTTTACAGGGAAAAAATCAGGAACTTAGAAAGGGATCTGGTTAGTCTAGATAGGATTTGTGGGTCCTCTGGGGGTACCTCCGCAGAGCAGGAAGAACGAAATAAACTGAAGCAGGAACTGAATAAAATTCTACAGGAAAGAGTAGAGAAGAGGTGGGAGGCAAGCAAGATTTCGAACTTTGAATACGGAGAGGCGGCGGGTAAGGTTTTAGCCTTGAAAGTCAAAATAGATAAATCTAAAAAGTTTATAAAGGGCATCCGTAAGGAGGGAGACACTACTGTTAGGAACACCAACACCGAGATAGGTAGGGCTTTTCAGGAGTTCTTCCAAAACATATATACTGAAGATATTGAAGACGACCCCCAGGCAAGAAATCTATGGTTAGATAGGATTCAACTACCTACCCTCTCTGGAGATCAGATCGATCGCCTTGATAGGGAGATATCAGAAGAGGAAGTGAGTAAGGCGATAGGTCAATTAAAGCAGGGGAAGGCGGCAGGGCCAGATGGCCTCCATGGGGAATTGTACCGGGTTTTGTGTTCAAAGTTAGTAAAAACATTGACTTATTTATTTAACAACATCTTTACAAAAGGGTTAATGCCTCCTGCATCATGGAGCGAAGCAACTATAGTCCTTATACCAAAACCAGGTAAAGATCCAACTGACTGCGGGTCCTATAGGCCGATCTCGCTGCTGAATATAGATTATAAGATCTTCGCTGCAGTTTTATCAGCACGTTTGGCAAGCGAGATCGGCTCTATAATCCATGAAGATCAAAAGGGCTTTATCAAGGGACGTCAGATGGCGGATCTAACCAGGGACTTGGTTGCGGCGATAGACATCGCCACAACTTTTTCCTTACCCTTGGCCACCCTAACATTAGATGCCACAAAGGTCTTTGATAGGGTCAACTGGCTCTATTTGACAGCTGTATTAAGAAAATTCCAACTAGGCGAGAAATTTTGCCGTACTATCCAGCTTCTATATAGAGCCCCTACCGCTAAGTTATTAGTGAATGATACACTCACTGAGCCATTTAAGATTTCACGAGGAACTAGGCAGGGCTGTCCCCTTTCCCCGCTTCTGTTCGATCTTTATATAGAGCCCTTCATGCAGATAATAAGAGAAGAACAGAGTATTATCCCCTTTGAGTTCAGTGGGTGGGTGAAACGTCTGGGCATGTATGCAGATGATATCCTGATATATACGTCAGATCCCATTCAGGCATTCCCAACAGTTGTCAGGCGAGCAGAAGAATCCGGGGAAATCTCGGGATACCAGATAAACGTGGGAAAAACTGAAATAATGGAGTGGAATATAAACAACTCACAATTGGTCACAACCTCCTCAATGCGCTATCTGGGAATTACGATCACCCAGGAAGTTAAGAATTTAGCTCAAGTAAATCTGAATCGGATACCCCGAGAATGTCGGGCGCTTCTTAAAGCATGGACATTCCTCCCACTGACGATCTATGGGAGGGTAAGTCTTATAAAAATGTCAATTATACCGAAGCTTACATTTATATTTAACAGCATTCCATTAGTTTTTGATTCAAAACAAATCAAGAAGTGCCAACAGGACATTAACTCGTTTGTGTGGAATTACAAAACAACTCGGATAGCATGGAAGAAACTGAGGAGGAGGAGGGAAAAGGGCGGGCTCTCCCTTCCAGACATACAATACTACGCCTGGGCCTTTCAGCTATCATTCTCAAGAATGCTACTGAAGACACCAACGGACTCAACAGTAGGGAGAATGTTTAAGGCCATGTTAACTGGAACGGGTCTACCAATGGACGGGTTTTTATTCAAGTTTGGAGAACAGAAATTTTTCAAGAAGGTAAGGTTGAAGGTCTTGCAATCGTTGGCCAGAGCCTGGACATTGATTAAGAGGACAACAAGGCTTGCCTACTATTCAAACTGGGCTCCAATGTGGGGTTCCCCCCCCCCGTGTTTGGGTGACAACCTCTCGATGCCATTAAGAGAAGGGGGAATCACGAGATGGGGGGACTTGTTAGCTGGTGGGGCACTAATATCATGGGATAATCTGTTTGAAAAGGTAGGCCCAGGACTATCAAGGTTTAAATACATGCAACTAGTAAGCTGGTCTAGAGAGCTCCTCAAAAAGAACGCCTTGGTGGGGAGGTGTAGCATGTTAGAACAACAACTGGTGGAGAAATCACAGGGAAGTAAAGAAGTGGCACATTGGTACTGGGCAATTTCGGAGGAGGTGGACGGAGACTTCGACCTTCCTGACGAAAAATGGGCGGAGGAGATGCTCCCTCAAGGAGAAGATTGGTGGATAAGATCATTCACACTTTTATATAAAACTGTCAAACCGGCATGGTTAAGGCGAAACCACCTCTTCACACTACACCGAGCCTATTGGTCACCACAAAAGCTGGCAAAATTCCAAGCTGGTAAAGGTTGTAATAAGTGCGGTCTTCAGGGTGCATCGGATGTTCACATGTTTATGGACTGCCCACTAATCAAGACCTTCTGGGCGGAAGTCCTGGATACACTGGGCTCGATACTTAAAGTATCCTTAACCTGTTCATTAACACTGATAATTTCTGGAATGGCGGATAATGTGACTGGTACAGCAAGGCCGTTACTGTTTTATGCAATTTTACTTGCCAGACGTCAGATATGTAAATTCTGGGTGGACTCAAAGGCGCCAATACATGCCAGCTGGCTATCATCTTTAATTGAAACATCAAAAGTAGACCTGGCTAGATCTTGCAGTAGACAAAACCTCTCTTTTTGGAATTTGTTATCTTCTTGGTGTTAGAGTACCGTATTTTTTTTTTTTTGTTTTTTTTCCCGGTCCTATGATTATGCCTCCAAACTTCAGAGTCCACTGGGGCGGTTCCGTTAGACAAGAAATGGACCTCGTGGTAGTCCCTACCTTGATGGAGTCTGTGCCGGGTATGGCTGGTCGCCACTTTTCACGAAATACCTCAGTAAACCCAGATTCGGTCTCCCGCCAGAATATTCTCCAAAGCGGTGGAGATTGTGAGTGCGTGCTATCCCGAGTCGCACAAATAGGTGGTTGGCTATAAAGTCTGTGGGTAAGAGGTACAGGCAAATGAGGACAAAAAAAATAAATAATAAAATTAAAAAAAAATTTGATTTCAGGTGCTGCCTCCTTCGGTCTTGGACGGCTGGGCAGGCACATATTAGATGAATTAGACTTTCTTTTTTAAAGCCGCATAGTCGGCAAGACTCTGATTTAAATGCCTCTTTCCACAGAGGGTATAAGTCCTTTGAGTCGTGGATGCCCATTCGAAACTTTATGAAGCTCATTTTTACCTGTGAGCTATAATGGGCGGATAAGTATGCTTGTGGCTTTGAGAGACCGTAGGAGTTGATGACTGTCGACCCATGCCACCTCTTGTTCAGCACCTTTTTATCCTCCCACAAGGATTTCTTTTTGGCTGGGATGTTTACAATTTGACCAAAGCTTCCTCTGTCTAGCCCTTTGTCCCATGCTGTTTGTAGACCCATCTCGGCCAGCGAGTCACTCAAAAAGCTTCCCCAGGAGTTAGGAGTATCCAGCTCCCCCTGGGGCTTGATTGCATCCCAGCATAAACTATTCAGAGTGCACGGTTTTTGGGAAGAGCGAAATGGGAGACAAAGTATGATGAAGCTGCTCATTCCCCGGAACTTCTGATGCTGCAGGCCGAATTCCAATCTAACCTGGGCAGGCGAGACACATTTTAGTAGGTCAAAAACCTGCTTTATATATCTTTGTCTGCAGCTCGTTCAATAAGCGCCCTTCTTTGCCGCATCAAGGAGCCAAGCCATAGGATTTGGGCGGCCATTACTTTTAGCGAATGGGAGTTGTTCGGGCAGTCCATTTTTTTGCGTAATAATCTGTAAGCGTAAATTAATGATTGTGCCTTAGCTTTTAATGCCAATATATGTTCTTTATGAGTTTCCCCCTGCCCGATTATTACGCCCAAGTATTTATATGAGCTGAGTTCTTCAACGTTTGCCCCTTTGGCCATTTATTTGAACTTGGTTTTTTTACGGTCCACTAGGCGGATGAGTTTAGTTTTCCCTTTATTTAGCTCCAGCTGTTCCATGTCCAAGTAGGCTACGAGATTATTTATTGATCTCTGTAAGCCAATAGGAGTTTGGCTGAGCAAAACTATGTCATCCACGTATTGTAGGATGGTGACTGGAGTGTTGGCTATTTTTGGGGGGTAAGAGTCTGGTTTCTCAATATGTGGTGCGATATCAGATAAGAACAGGTTAAATAAGCTGGGGCCAAGACACAGCCTTGTTTCAGGCCTCTTTGCTTAAAAATACTCGCTGTGGTACTTAGCCCATCGCCTAGCTTGACTCTTGCCCAGGTATCTGTATACAATGCGATTATGGCATTGAGCATTTTGTTTGGCACGCCTATGCGTTGAGTTTCTTCCAGAGCTTGCTCCTGCTTACTCTATCAAAAGCGGATTTGATGTCCACGAAATTAGCGAACAGTTGCTGTTTTCTTTTTTGTGCTTTTTCCTTTAGAAGTGCTAGGATGGCAAGGTTGGAAATAGTGCCCATTCCTTGCCTAAATCCTGACTGGAACTTTGGGATTATGTTTTTTTCTTCCATCCAACCCTGCAGCTGAATTAGCAAGCAGTGTTCAGTTTTGCTTCTACATCTATCAGTGAGATTAGTCTATAGTTTCCCGGCTTGCGGTGATCTCCCTTATTGAATATAGGGTGGATGATATTACCCTTCCAGGAAGCCGGGATGTCGGACTGGTTGTAAATCTCATTGAAGAGTGGGGTGAGGATGGAAGACTACAACTCTAGGTTGTTCTTAAAAATTGCGTTGGGAATGCCGTTTGGCCCAGCCGCTCCCTCAGACTTTAAATTCCGTATGAGTCCACTTAGCTCATTCGCGTTAGTCAATATGTTAGGCTGGTTGGTGCGGGACTCTGGCTGTGATGGGCTACCTTCCGCATGATCCAGGTTGGTGAGGGCCTCTTTGTCTTTCTGGTCGGGATCTTGCCCGTAGTGCATTCCTTCGAGACCCGTCGCTGCCTGGTTATACAGGGAATGCACATGGGCAATCCATGTGTCTGCTCCAATTCCTGCTTCTTGCGTAAGTTTTGGGCCGGATGATAATTTATGTATTATGCTCCAAAAAACGCTGCTATTGGGGTTTTTTTGCAGCCAGATGGACTCTTTGTACATGGTTTTTGCTCTCCCCAGATTCCTCCTGTAGGTGCCCCTTAATGTGTGCAGCTTTGTTTTTTCTACTTTTTGGCCCTTTTTTTCCACTTGCAATTGCAGTCGCACGTCTCTCGCGATCTCTATTTTTTGATTCCTAAGGACTTGGTTGAACCATGGTTTGCTTCTGCTTGCTGTTGATGGCGTGCGTCCCGGGAAGACTGGAAATTTAAGGACCAAAAACTGAGCCATCTGTTCCCAGGTATTAACGCAGTCGTTCTCTAGAGGGGGGCCTTGATTAGCCAAGAAAGCCATTACTGTCTCCTCAATGGCTCGGGGAGCCAATCCCCGCAATTTTAACTTGAGCAGATTTAATTTTTCAGGCGCTTGCATAATGAATCGATATTTAGTGCACACTTAACTTTATTTTTTACGTTTAAGATGAGCGGGAGGTGATCACTTTCGGCTCATGGGATGATTTTAAGATTAATGATTTGCTGGAGCAAGTTATTGCTGATAATTGTGAAATCAATCGTTGAAGAGACTTTTCCGCTTAAGTATGTTATGGCAGCAGGGATATCCCCGGGGCGTTGCCATTCAGGATTGTCAGGTCGAGGGCTGCTAATTTGCACACCAGTTCTCTTGTTCCCTGAGTAGCTTTTCTTTTACTTCCTGGCTGAGTCTCTAGTAGGTTACTATTAAAGTCGCCTGAGAACACTATTTGGCAGCTCTTGTGTCTTCTCTGCAATGACGGTATTAATTTAATTAGGGTTACATATTTTCCCTTCTGCTTTTTTCTTTCAGGATGGATGTAAACGTTAATTAATAGGAGTAGCCTCTTTGATTCATTGCTGCTTACTTTAATCACTTGGATCCAGTACGCCCCCGTTTCTAGTTCTTCCGTTGCCCAGTTCAGTTTTTGTGTAATGAAAGTTGATAGGCCCCCTCTCAGATGTCCAAAACTTGAGTGTCTCTCTGCCAGGCTATGATAATCAATAAATCCTGGAATTGAGCTTGCAACCAAATTCCAGGTTTCCTGAAGCAGGATTATGTCTTGTTGGGAAAAGAACGATACGATTTCATGATCAAGCCACATATCCTTAAATCCGTGGACGTTCCATGAGCAGAGCGAGATGTTGGCTGAGAACACGCCTTCCACTAAGGGGACCGACCCCTTTTCTAATATTTCGCTCTTCTTTGCTTGGTTAGGAATGCTTATTGTTTAATACTCCCTCTGTTTTACCGGGGCTTTCTCTTACGAAGTGCCTGTTCTGACTGGAAGGAACTACTGGTGAAGTGGAAAGCACACCACGTACGCATGTGGGCTGACTTTTTCCCGAGCTGGTCGTTTCTTTTGGGTTTTTAAGAAGGGGATGCGGGTACCTAGGACGTTGGAGAGCTTTTAACATGATTCCCCATTCTCCGGAACTTCCGCTTGTTGATAATATTTGATCCACCAGGTCCTTAGATGACAAGGTTGTCAGGGTCTCTTCAACTCCATTCCCGTTCGTTTCTATAAATTTCACTAATGTTAGGTCACACGAGTGGATTCTTTTTAATTCTGGGATTTTGTTAAACAGCCTCAGGAGGTTTCCTCTGTTTAATATATCTTGTGTTCTTTTTGTTGAGTATTCTGGAATGAAGGTCAGTTTTCGTTCGAACTAGTCCGATTGAATTTGATCCTTGTACGAAAGGGGTTCATTTTCCTTTCTTCCACCTTTAAATGATACATTTTGTGAGATGATTTGTCCACCTTGAAGATCATACTTAAAGATGTCTGTAGTTTGTGCCACATCACATTGTTGTGTGCTCGGGCCTTTGCGTGTCCCCGGGGATCTGTTGCCTGTTGAGTGCAAGGTTTTCCCTTCTCCCTCTCCTTTGTTAGATGATTCTTTTCCTCCTTGTTGCTTCACTACCGGGGGTGGGATTCTGGGCTTCTTTATCCGCTAGGGGGAGGCTTCCATCCCCATGTATAACTTGGTAAGAATTTTGAAATGTGGCGTGTTGGCTGGAGCCCTGTTGCATTTGGATGGAGGGCTGGATGGCTTGGGTTTGGTTACTTCCATGGTGTGCCACCCCAGACGGAGGGGGAGTGTTTTTTTCTTTTCCCTAGGAGATTTTGCTGTAAATAGCAGGAAAAGTTTATCCGGGGCAGGGCTGAGCTGTTTGTTGTATTTGAGCCGGGCCTTTCTTGCTTGCTTTTTTTCCCGTTTTGTTGGTTTAACTGCCACAACTGCTGATTTGTGATGGTCCGTTGAGTCATCTAGTTGGAGATCTATTGAGTTGAATTGTGCGACAGGCTCGGTTTTCGCTGGTGCTTCATTAGTCTCGTTTGATCCTTTGTTTATTACATTGATATTGTTAGCTCTTACCTCTTGATCGACGCTATTTTGGGGGTTTGGATACTGCTTACTGTTGTATGGTTGTTTTACTGCCCCTAGAACATCTTTTAAAATTTCCGGGAGTGTTGCCAATTTCTCAATTATGGGGCTGCAGCGGCAGGAGGATAATTGGTTGTTTATGTGTCATTGTTGAACCACATTTTTTTGTTTGTTAGTAGTGAGGTTATTAAATCTATTATGCTGTTTACGCCAGCGATATGACTGGCAATAGGATTAATATGATCAATTTGGAAGTCCATTTTATCAGACTGAAAATATAAGACCCTTATAGCTTGTTCCAGGGTATGGATCAGAGTTTGGGCCCATTGCAGGTTGGCATAATCTTCGATGTGCTGCACTGGGGCTTCTGACCCTACACTTGACCCACTCACTAAGGAGATTGTTATTGGTGAGGAAAGGTTTGGTTGCTTAATTATTATGAAGCTTTGGCTGGCCTCCGCTGGTTCTAAGTACTGGAGATCTTGTTCGCCCGGTGAGCTTTGAGGTGTGGATGAGACCAGTTTGGATCTCCTTTGTGTTGTACTTTTTCTTGGACCTGTGCTTTGGAATTCGTTATCCTGACCGTCAGTTTCTAGTGATTCCAGAATTTCCCTCAAATTAGAGTCTTTTATGTTGAAAAATGAATTACTACACGCTGCTTCCTTGGGAGCTGCGTTTGCAGCGGATTTGATTAGGTTTCTTTTTTCCTCCTTGGTCCATTTTGTGTTTGAACGGCCCGTTTCTTTAGGCCCCGGAGGTACATTGCCTGCTTTTGTGATTGCGGCAGAAGTTATTTCTTTCGGTGCTACTTTTGTTGTTTTGATACTATGATTGAATTTTTCACCTTGTCTATTATCCCCCCTTGGGGTCTCAGTAGACTCCGCTGGTTCTCCATTAGGTGCAGTTTTTATTCCAATCCCGTTGAAAATTTTAATTGGCACCTCTGTTTTTGTTGTAAGGGTAGTGACAGGTGATATGGGTGCAATCTGATGCACCTGGGCGGTTGTTGTCACAAGCTTCCTAACACCTATATGATTCGAATTTTTCCCCGAAAGAGATTCGTTTTGGAACGCAGTGGTGGAATTTACAGGGGTGCCTGGAATGGTGGCTTGTGAATTGTCAGGCTGCATTGGGCTTGGGAGCAGGGCGGATTCTTTTGAGGGAGCATATGTTGCCGCCATTGGGTCTTTTAGAAAAAATAATTTTCCAATCCCTGTTTGATTTTTCGGAGTTGGCGATGTTTTTGTTGTTGCGCTGGATGCTGAGATCAGCCTCTCCCTTTGACCAGTTCCGGTTTGTGATTTATTGAGTGTAGAATCCTCCTTTTGTGATGGTTTGGTTTCGGATTTGGATTTAAAAAAAAATATATAATAATTTTGTTTTTTGCCTGTCGCCGCTTGACGGACTGTTCCTTATCTCATTTGTGCGGAACCCAGATGTGGAACCCTGATACAATTTTCTAGAGGACTCTGGGGGCTCTGTGGCCGGTTGGTAGATTGAAGAACTGAAGGCTTTGGGGATTTGGGGGTTTGAGGGTTCACTTGGACCCCTGTATTCGGCCCCAGCAGTCTAGTCCTACCACCTACTGCAAGTGGGCGGTGGCGGTGGCTAGGCCTCTCTCTTCACCTCTCTCTTCACCTTCACTTTCACCTCACTCCTCCTTTTTCTTTGTTGTGAACAGCTCACACCCTAGACGCCCTAGACACCTTGTCATTCACAGAGGCTCCAGGGGGCTCAATGGGAGCCTGCTGCTGTTTGAGAAAAACGGAGCTCTGGAGTTTAGAGCTTTGGGCTTGACTTGGCTCTTGGGGCTCAGGGGTTCTGACGCTCTGAGGCTCTGGGGCCAGATGCTTTCTTTACATTTCCCAAAGCCCTGGGTACCACTGCCTCACGATGCCACTGTCAACTGCCCCCCCCCCCCCCCCCCCCCCGGCGATGAAAGTGCCTCACCTGCTCCTCTCCGCACCGTGGACCTGTTGAAGAGCCGATATGAACTCCTAATTTACCCCTGGACACGGGGGTGGTGTGGTGCAGGTGACGCGAGCTGCTTTCGCGCTGTTGCCTGTTACCTGTTGCTTGTTTCAGTTGCCGATGCTTGTTTTTTCCTGTTGCTTGCCGCTCACACCAACATCAACTACTCCCCCAGGCTCCCGCTGGATGGCTCTAGCCGCTCTGGCCGCTCGCTGCCGCCCTTCCAATGCAGGACAAAACGAGAGAGAGCTGTTGATGGGATACGGCTGAATGCAGGCTGGAAATGCTGTATGCTGAATGCGGGCAGGCTAGGCCCTCACCCCCCCCCCTGGCGGCTCAGCGGCTTCAATCCCGAAAAGCACAGCACAGCACAACGGCCTCTGAAGCCCCGATGCTCCTCGCAGCGCTTTGGTAGACTCGGCAACGGGCGGGCTCAGTGCGAACTGCAAACTGTGGACTGGACTGTCATTACACCCAGCAATGTTAAATGCAAACTACAGTTTGAGTTGACCCTATCAATCTTACCCCTTCCCCTATATATTGAGTTTTGACCATAGTATTTGGCGGGCCACTGCCCATAATGAAAGATTTGGACATGTTAACATTTAAATGTAAAACATTCCTGAATCTGGCCAAACAATTTGATATTTGATATTTATTAACACTTGTAAAGCGCGACTATCGCTCCGGAAGGAGCATCTTGGCGCTAAGCGATCAGAGAACCAGCGTGGCGAGGAGTGGATCAGATGGCTGCAAGAACTGCTGAGTCGGGCTGGAGGAAAATCCAGGTCTTCAAGAGTTTCCTGAACTGGCTTTCTGTGGGGACGTGTCTAAGGTTAAAGGGGAGACCGTTCCATACCTTTGACGCCAGGAATGAAAAAGTTTTACCACCTTTTGTTTTTAGTTTTATTCTAGGTATTACAATCAAATTAGCTTCAGATGACCTCAGGCAGCGCGATGGAATGTAGCGCTGGAAGCGCTTGGCTAGATAGAGAGGGCCGGTGTTCCTAGTGGCTTTAAAGACCGTGATAAGGAGTTTAAAAAGGACTCTCTTGTGAAGGGGAAGCCAGTGCAGCGTGTTGAGGGCTGCAGAGGCCGAGGACCTTTTTGGAAGTTTGCACAATCCAGCAGGGTCTATTATCCATTGGCTTTCTCGCAATATGAACAGCATCTTGCGCATAAAAGAGGACTACGATTGCTCGCCTCGCTATCTGTGGTATATCCTTGATATTTTGCACTAAAAAGGTCTCCTTATCATTTCCACAAAGTATGACAAGGAAAGGGGCCAAGAAGCACTCCTGGCAAACACCCCAAGAAAATGTAAGTGGGGAAGTGCAATCCCACCTTGGACTCATTTAGAGTATGAGGGCAGCATGCCAAGTCAGAAAAGGGTATGTCCTCCACTTTCATGCTGGAGGATTGCTTGCCATCTGAAGAGATCCCCACTAGCCAGGCAAGACATCATGATGAGCAGCTTTGGAGAGCAGACAGAGATCCGAGGGACCACTGCAGGCTCTCCTTGATGTATTTTCAAATACTTTTTTAAAAGTAGAATCTGTCCCTTTAAAGGACTCAGGGACATATTTACAAGGGATTTATCTCTGCTGAAAAAGCCAAAAAAGTGGAGATAAAACAAGCGCCCTATTAACAAGAGGGTGCAAACATGCATAATCGCATAATCCGACGCCCCCCTTTGCATCTCTAATGAGATGCAAAATGGGCTTCACTGGGCGGACCGCAGATGGACAACCTTGCAAATATCGCTGATGTTTCCATTGTGATATTTACAAGGCAGCCCACAGGATTTTCGCGCACATTAGATTTTGGCAAAAACTGCAGTTTCAGCCAACATCTAACGTCTGCTCAAATCCTGACTGAGCCACCCTAACATAGGGGGTGGATTATGCTGATAAGAGGTTACCGCCGTTTTACAGGGAACATCGCTGGAAAACCAGCGATGTTCCCTGCAAAAGGGCGATTACCTCGCTATCTCTGGAATTTTTATCGCCTTGGAGAAACGCATTGTTAATTACGCGCAACCAGGGTGATAAATTCCAGAGATAGCCTTGGATAATATAATTATTGCTAAGGACGGCCAGCGATAATTATCACTGGCTGTTTCTAATGTGCCCCTCAGTTTGCTTTTTTAAACAAATGTTTCTCATTTGAGACTTTGAATGCAGAGATGCAGGTCTGCTGTTCTGTGCAGGCCACCATCCCTGAGTTTGTATTCAGTTGAACGGGTTCACAAATAAAGACCTACCTAATTAATATTCACTGGGCAGTCCCACATTTCTGAGTGGATATTATGAAGTAGGGCACCAATTTACAAAGGATTTGCGTCAGGTTTGCACTATGTCACAAGGGTTCTCGCACTGGCACTAGGCAGCACAAAGTGTGCTGGAGCATTGGGAGCAGAACTGTGCCATTTATTTGAAAATATGGCCCTTGCCATTCTGTGGTTTGCCACTTGATATTAAATCTGGCCCTGCATCTTGTTAGCACATAGGTTTTATTGCAAAATGATGAAGAGGTCACAAAACGTTGGTGCAAAAATTGCACCCACTTTTGTTACATGTTTGAATATACGCTACTCACTTAATTACTTACTTCATTTTTTTATTGCTGAATACCCATTGTGTGCTGTCATCTCACCTATGTTGTTCATTATTAACAACATTTAATCCATTAAAAATAAATTATTGATTTATTAGTTAGACTATATGACTAATAAGGGATATTAAACCATCCCAGATGCCCAAGTGCCAATTGCATAGGGAACATGGGACACAATTAGAAGTTTTGGAATACCAGGCTAGCAAATTTTTTTTACTAATATCATCTGTTTCTTCTCACAGCTCTGCAGTTCTGCATCTTAAGTCCTTCCAAGATGTCACCAGAAGTAAGTGTTGATTGTATTGTAAAATTTATTTTGCACTTACTGCCCTAATGTAGGATGCTAAATTGCTTGCACACTACACCTCACTGGGTGTGTGGTTGGAAGGGTGTTGCTATTGCTTTGAACCTGAAAGGGTAGTGTTTTCATGTCTTAGTGTGATGACCAGATGGTGTGGTCATTCTGTTGTGGGGTACAGCTCTTAGCAGTTTGATGAGGGAGGGAGTGTGGGAGACAGGCGTGCAGTTGCTGCTTTGCTATGTGCTAGCAGCCTTGATGTGCTCTGCCGGTCCCTTCATGGTTTTATTTATCTTCACAGTCACCTGTGCTGGTTTCCACACTGGGTTTTTCATTCTGAGATTTAATGGTGTTCAGCAGCCCTACTACTCCTCCAGTACATCATGCACTAGAACTCAAGATCTTCTTCAACTCCGCCATATTTCCTCAGCGCAGTGCCCCATCCTGAATGTCACATTCGCACTCCACTTTCCTCTATTTTCTTGTCAGTGAATTGATGGCCAAGTTAACCCAAGCTGGTGCCGCAGAGAAGCGTGATCAGATCAATATTATAGGTGCTGGTGAAAATAGGCAAGCACAGCTGGGACAGAGTTAATGCCAGGATTGCATTTGAGGAAGGCCACAAAATGAATAGATTGCACTCTGATTCTGCATGTTTGTTTATTGTTTTTTGTTATTAGTTATTAGTTAATAAAAACCCTCACAATACAAATTAGATACATGTTAAAAATAAAAATAATAATCCATTTTCATTAAAACATTGATAAATATTGGTGCAACACAAAATGATATCATGGAATTGTTAAAACAGAACGTTATAAATATACATTCAATTCATAATTGCTGGGACTTTTCACCAGATGATTTGTGTGGGGTATGCGTGTGTAAGAAAGGACAGAAATTCGACAGTTCTAGGTATCGTCAGCCTGCTATTAGTTTATCATCGTATCAATGTCATATATGTAAAATGTTCCGTTTTACCCCAAATGAAGCTCGGAGTCGGGCTGTGAGTTTAAGTTATTTATTTCCTGGAGCGCCGGGATTTGCGTGCGCTCACTGAGCCAGCCGGCGCCACACAAAATGTCTGCCATCCCGTTCCAGTATGTGAGCTTCCGGATCCTGCACTCCTGATCAACAACTAGAACGTTACCACATATCTCCCCCCTTTATGCAATTAACAATAGAAATGAGGAAACAACACTCTTACTTAATGTCCATATCATAGTCCTTGAACCTCTTGGGAGTTCTCACGATTCTTCCTGTTCTCGTCCTTATCACTCCCTCCACCTTCTCATCTCCTTGCGTGTCTTTTATGGTGATCCTTCCTCGGGCTTCTGTTCCTATACCCTCTCCATCATTGTTCTCCTCACCGTCTCCTTTCCTGTTCGTACTGCCACCTTCCTCGCTCTCTCTGTTGCTCCCGCCGTACATGGTCTCCTTCTCCTCCACGTCAAGTCAAGTCAAGTCAACACTTATATAGCGCACTACATACCCAGAGGGTCTCAAGGCGCTTGAGGAAGGAGGGAATTTACTTATCGAATATTCAGGTTTTAAGCTGTTTTCTGAAGGCTAGGTGGTTTTGAGTAAGGCGGAGGTGGATGGGAAGGGAATTCCAGGTTTTTGCCGCTAAGTAGGAGAAGGATCTTCCCCCCATGGTGGCTTTGTGGATGCGCGGAACAGCGGCGAGGGCTTGGTTGGACGAACGCAGCTGGCGGGTGGGGGTGTAAAAGGAAAGGCGCGTGTTGAGGCAATCGGGTCCAAGTTCGTAGATGGCTTTGTGTGCATGGGTGAGGAGACGGAACGTTATCCTCTTGTTGACGGGGAGCCAGTGAAGGTCTTTCAGGTGACCGGAAATGTGGTCTTTGCGGGGGATGTCTAGTATGAGTCTGGCTGAAGCGTTTTGGATGCGTTGGAGTTTTTTCTGAAGTTTTGCGGTGGTACCGGCGTACAGGGTGTTTCCGTAGTCCAGTCGGCTTGTGACCAGTGCGTTGGTGACCATTTTTCTGGTTTCGATGGGGATCCAGCGAAATGTTTTTTTGAGCATGCGTAGGATGTTGAAGCATGAAGATGAAACGGCGTTGACTTGTCTGGTCATTGAGAGTGAGGAGTCCAGGATGACGCCCAGGTTCCGTGCGTGGTCCGTCGGTATGGGTGCTTTTTCTAGGGCCGCTGGCCACCAAGAGTCGTCCCAGGCGGAAGGGGATGTACCTAAGATGAGGACTTCCATTTTGTCCGAGTTCAGTTTAAGACGGCTGTGCTTCATCCACTCAGCTACTTCTTTCATCCCTTCGTGTAGGTTGGTTTTGGCGGTGTTTGGGTCTTTGGTGAGTGAGAGGATCAGTTGAGTGTCATCAGCATAGGAGATGATGTTGAGGTTGTGTTGACGCGCGATGGTTGTGAGGGGGCTCATGTATATGTTGAAGAGGGTAGGGCTGAGAGAAGATCCTTGTTGGACGCCGCAGATGACTTCGGTGGCCTCTGACTTGAAAGGTGGGAGGCGGACTCTCTGAGTTCTTCCAGCGAGGAACGAGATGATCCAATCTAATGCTTTTCCTTGAATTCCGATGTCGTTGAGGCGTTGAATAAGGGTGTATGACAGACTGTGTCGAAGGCTGCGGAGAGGTCAAGGAGGATGAGGGCGACTGTGTCTCCGTTGTCCGGTAGTGTTCGAATGTCGTCTGTTGCTGCGATGAGGGCGGTTTCGGTGCTGTGTTTGGCTCGGAAGCCGGACTGTGAGGAGTCGAGGGATTTGTTGGTTTCGAGGAAGGCGGCGAGCTGATTGTTGACGGCTTTCTCAATGACTTTGGCAGGGAATGGGAGGAGCGAGATGGGGCGGTAGTTATTGAGTTTGGTGGGGTCTGCAGTGGGTTTTTTCAGAAGGGCGCTGAGTTCGGCGTGTTTCCAGCTGTCTGGGAATGTGGCGGAGTTGAGGGAGCAGTTGATGATGTCTCGGAGATGGGGTGCTATAATGGAGTTTGCTTTGTTGAAGATGTGGTGGGGGCATGGGTCTGTTCGGGATCCTGAGTGGATGGAGTTCATCAGGCGAATGGTGTCTTCAGTGGTGATTGGGTCCCAGTCGTAAAGGTAATTCGGGGGGGGTTTGGTTCGGTGGTGAGTGGGGTGGACTGGTCTACGGGTTGGTTGTCAAAGCTGTTATGAATGTCGGCGATTTTGTCATGGAAGAATGAGGCGAGGGAGTCGCAGAGGACTTGTGAGGGGGTGATGTCGTTGGAGCTGGCGGTGGGGTTGGTGAATTCTTTGACGATGTTGAATAGTTCCTTGCTGTTGTGGGCGTTGTTGTCTAGTCGGTCTTTGAGTGCTGATTTCTTGGTTGTCCGGATTAGTTGGTGGTGTTTGCGGGTGGCATTATTGAAGGCGGCTTGGGTGGAAGTATTTGGGTCTTTTTTCCAGGCTTTCTTAAGGGAACGACAGAGCTTTCTGGATTTCTTAAGGTCATCGTTGAACCAGGGGCGTTTTTGCTGCCTAGCTTGATTTGATGTTTTTTCAAGGGTGCTAGTTTGTCGGCGCTGTGGGTTAACCATTGTGTGAGGTTGATGGCTGCTTGGTTCGGGTTCGATGAATTGGCAGGAGGGTTTTGAAGTAGCGATGTGGAGATCTGATCGATGGTTATTTTGTTCCAGTTTCTTCGCAGAGCTGGTTGAGGGTGGTTTTGGATCGTGGTCTTTTTGTAGTTGAAGTGGATGCAACTGTGGTCCGTCCAATGGAGAGCTGTGGTGTGATTGAAGGAGATGTGCTAGCTGGAGGTGAAGATAGGGTCGAGTGTGTGTCCTGCGTAGTGGGTGGGGGTGTTTACAAGTTGTTTGAGTCCGAGATTGGCGAGATTGTCCAGAAGGGTGGTGGTGTTACTGTCGTTGCTCTTTTCCAGGTGGAAATTGAGGTCTCCCAGTAGAATGTATTCCTCGGAGGGGAGGGCGTGTGGGGTGATGAAGTCAGTGATGTCTTCACTGAATTGTGTACGGTGTCCTGGTGGCCTGTAGAGGAGGGTGCCTCTGAGTGTGGTCTTGGGGTCGGTGTGTATCTGGAAGTGAAGGTGTTCGGCGATAGCGAGGTTGTCGTCTGAACTGGTTGAGACTCGGATGGAGTTCTTATGGACGATGGCGATGCCTCCTCCTGTTTGGTTGGTGCGGTCCTTTCGGATGATCTTGTAGCCTTCCGGGATGGCTATGGTGATGTCTGGAGCTGATGAGGCATTCATCCAGGTTTCTGTTAGGAAGGCGATGTCCGGAGAAATGGTGTCGAGTAGATTCCAAAGGTCGATGGCGTGTTTGTGAACCGAGCGGGTGTTGAGAAGGATGCATTTTAGGTGGTTAGTGTCGGATCTCTGTTTGGTGTTAGTGGATTTGGTGTGGGTTTTGATGCAGTTGAACTTGCAGGAGTGGCAGGTGAATGGTCCATGGGTGTGTCCTGGGGCGGCTTGGTGGCAGTTTGGTGGACGGCCGGGGTTAAGGGCTGTGAGGGTTGTGGCGTTGTATGTGGTGCGGGAGGTGATGCATTTTATGGGGACCAGGGTGTCTGGCGCTGGGCGCGGTCCAGGTGCGGACGGGCGTAGACGGGCTTACCTTTGGCGCGCCTTCGGCGCGACCGCTGCGTGTGGGCGCTGCGCGTAGGTCCATCTGTCATAAATGAAGAGTGGAGGGGGCGGAGCGTGGGAGGGTCAGCTGGGAGGAGGGAGCGAGGTGGAGGGACGGTGTGGGACGGCCCAGCAAACAAAATGGCAGCAACAATAACAAATGCTGCAGGGCAGGGCGAGATGGGGCAAAAAGCAATATCAACAATGGAGCACTATGGGAGAGATTTAATGCAGCAGTGGCTAGCGGTTCAAAGCGCAATAGTAAGGTAAGAAGCGCTACGAAATTTGGCAGCAGATGTTATAAAATGCACTCAACAATCAATAATTTACCAAGCAATACAAAGCCCAGCAGTGCACAAATGAACAACAGGCTAGCGGTAGAAAGAGCGCTTGGTAGTGTCAAAGCGCTACGCTACGATATGCACTCAGCAATCAATATGCACTCAGCAAATGCAAATGCACTCAAATGCACTCAGCAATCGAAAATTCACAGAGCAATACAAAGCCCAGCAGTGCGCAAATGAACAACAGAGGCTAGCAGTAGAAAGAGCACTTGGTAGAGTCAAAGCGCTACGCTACGATACCAGGTGAGGAGGAGGTGAGGGGAGCGACCGCTTCTGCACAGGACAGGACGGTCACAGCTCTCCACGAGGTCGCGGACGGCGTGTAGCTTCAGTGGGTGGGAGGGTAAGCTGGGAGGCAGGAGTGAGGTGGAGGGACGGTGTGGGACGGCCCAGCAAACAAAATGGCAGCAACAATAACAAATGCTGCAGGGCAGGGCGAGATGGGGCAAAAAGCAATACCAACAATGGAGCGCTATGGGGGAGATTTAATGCAGCAGTGGCTAGCGGTTCAAAGCGCAATAGTAAGGTAAGAAGCGCTACGAAATTTGGCAGCAGATGTTATAAAATGCACTCAACAATCAATAATTTACCAAGCAATACAAAGCCCAGCAGTGCGCAAATGAACAACAGGCTAGCGGTAGAAAGAGCGCTTGGTAGTGTCAAAGCGCTACGCTACGATATGCACTCAGCAAATGCAAATGCACTCAAATGCACTCAGCAATCAAAAATTCACAGAGCAATACAAAGCCCAGCAGTGCGCAAATGAACAACAGAGGCTAGCAGTAGAAAGAGCACTTGGTAGAGTCAAAGCGCTACGCTACGATACCAGGTGAGGAGGAGGTGAGGGGAGCGACCGCTTCTGCACAGGACAGGACGGTCACGTGCTGTGTCCCTCCATCTACTTGCTCTTGTCTCTTTCCTCTACATTCCACATTCTCCCTTCCTGCGTCTCCTTCTACGTCTTCATCCGCTCCCGTCGTTCACTTCAGTATCTTGCTACATTTGACCATTCTGTCCTGCGACCAAATCTTGCCGTCACTGAGTAATGCTGATCGGGCATATGGTTCAATCACCTGCAGGGGCGGCGTGAATTTACTCTCTCCTTTCCTCTTCAGGGTCGCTACCTTCACTCTCACCCAGTCACCTTTCTCAAGTGCCACTCCTTGCACATTTCGTCTCTTGTTGAACTGTTCTGTGTATGTCTCTTGTGCCTTCTCCAGGTTCCTCCTTACTATTGCTGGTGACCATTTGCTTTGCACTACCATTTGCCTCCATGCGATATTATCCTTGGTGAACGGCTCTCTTCCCCTTAACACCTTAAAGGGGCTGTAGCCCGTGCTGCCAGGCGTGATGCGGTAGGCCCATAGCATCTTGGGCAATTCCTTCTCCCAATCGAGTCCATCATTTATTGCAGCTTGGATTGTTCCCATGATTCCTCGATTGAAACGTTCCACCAGGCCATTTCCCGCTGGGTGGTATATGGGAGTGTGTTTGACTTCAATCCCATTTCTCGACACGTAGGCCTCCCATTTGGCTGAGACGAACTGTGGCCCATTGTCGCACGTTAGGATCTTAGTGATTTCTTCCTTAATGAACACTGCGTTCAAGAATGCGATCACTGCATCGGAGTCTACTGTGTCCTTCACTTCCACCTCCGGCCACTTGGAGTACCTATCCATCAATACTATAGCGTACTTCTGTATTCCTTCAATGTTCAGGATTGGTCCTATTATGTCGATAGACACCATTTCCCAAGGTCCTCCCGGCATGGGGAATTTTCCCAACTGTGGTCTCAGCATTACTTGAGATTTGTCCGCTTTGGAGCAGGAGTCACATTGTCTCACGTACCTCTCTACCTGAGCGTCAATCGCGGGCCACCAGTACGCCTGTCGTGCTAGGGCTTTGGTCTTCATGATCCCCTGGTGTCCTTCATGCAACAACGCCATCAGGTGTTCAATGAGACCTCGGGGGTGGATGATCTTGTCTCTTCTGAGTAGGAAAAGGGGGTCCTCCCCCAGAGACAGCTCTTCTCTCACCTCCCAGTATCTCCTCAAGTCCTCTTTCAGGTACCTCTTCTCAGGCCACCCATGAATAACGTATCCTTTGATCACCTCCAAATCCTCATCCAGTCTGTAGGCCTCTGCCCACTCCTGCACACTAATCACTTGCTCCATGTCCTGTACGGTCGCCACCACATAGCCTTCCCATCCAGGTTTCTCCTGTTCCTCCACTCCTTCCATGGCTGCCGCCCTGCTCAGGAAGTCTGCTACTTTGTTCTGAGGTCCCGGTATGTACTCCACCTCGTACACAAAATCCAATAGTCTTAGTGTCATTTTGGCTATTCTCGGGGTGGCGTGCGCATGTCCACTAGACGTTAAAACCTTTATCAGGGGTTTATGATCTGGGCCGACCACGAACTTGGCTCCCCAAAGGTATTGTCTAAAGCGTTCCATCGCCACACCACAGCCAGCATCTCTTTTTGGATGACACTGAACTTCTCTTCGTTTGGTGCCAGGGAATCGGGACGCGAAGCTGACTGTTGATCTCCTTTGTCAGATCTTTGCATTAATACTGCCCCCAGGCCCCGGTCACTGGCATCAGTGGTGAGTATGGAATCAGCTGCCGGGTCAAAACCCTTAAGTGGTATGGCTTCGCCCATTTCCCGCTTTAAAGTCTCAAATTCCTCCTGCTCTTCTTCGGTCCACTTCAACCCGTTTCTCTCCTTCAGCAATTGGCGTAGGCAGTGCGTCTTGGTGGCGAAGTTGGGGATGAATTGCTATAAAACTCGGCCATGCCCAGAAACGATCTGACGTCTTCCTTTTTTCTGGGGCTGGTGCGTTCTTTATCGCCTCCATGTTGGCTCTCTTTGGCTCAATCCCTTTCTCGCTTACTTCATGACCCAAATAGGTGACGGACTGGACCCCGAACTTGCACTTTGGCCATTCCGCCGTGAGTCAGTTTTCTTGTAAGGTGCGTAGCACGATGTGGAGCTTCTCGTTGTGCTCTTGCTTTTTTTTTCCCCACTACGAGGATATCATCTTGGAAGAATTGAACTCCCTCCACCTTTTGAAAGAGTCTGTGCATCAGTTTTTGGAATACCGCTGCCGCGGATGCCAGCCCAAACGGCACTCTCACGAATTTGTAACATCTGAACGGTGTTATAAAGGATGTAAGATGGGTGCTGGACGGATGGAGTTTCACTTGGTGGTAAGCTGATGACAGGTCCACCGTCGAGAACCACTTAACCCCTTTTGTCATAGCCAGCATCTCGTTGATGCGTGGGAGTGGGAATTTGTCTATTAAAATGTTTTTGTTAGGTTCTCTGAGATCTACACTTAGCCTCACCTTCCCGTTGGGCTTCTGGGCTACCACTAGGGGAGATAACCATTCCGCACTCTCTATGGCCTGTATCACCCCACTTTTCTCCAACCTGTCCAGTTTGTCTTGCACTGCCTCTCTGCATCGGAATGGTATGTTTCGGACCTTGTGGATGACCGGTTTCGCTCCTACTTTCAACCGTATCATGTGCTTAAACTTGGCCAGCTCACCTATCTGCCCACTGAACACCTTTGGATATTCTCTGTGCCAAGCCTCATCTTCTTGTTCTCTCTCCATGTTCATGATCAACACTTTCTCTATGCCTCCGGGATTTAACAGGATGCCCAGGGCGCCTTGATCTTTCCAGCTGAGTACCGATGGTCCTTTTTCAGCTACGTATAGTTTGCAGTTGGCTTGTCTTCCCTTGAATTCGAATAGTAATGGGCAATACCCTAGCATGGGTATTCTCTGCCCAGTGTAGGTGACAGGCCTCACGTCCATGGGGTGCAGTTCTTCCTTTATTTTAGTCTTGAACTTCTCTTCCCATACTTGTTTTTGGACGATCGTGATGGGGGCTCCTGAGTCTGCTATCATTTCAATCGGTACTCCTCCCATGTGCATGTCGAGTCTTGGCTTGTCCGACTCTTTGCCTCCCATTTCTAGGACTTGGACATCGATGTAGAGGAGTTCTTCCAGGTCTTCTTCCTCCTCTTGCGTTTCTTCATGTTCCTGGTTTCCTTGGTCTATGTACTTGACGGTGGGTCTTTTGGATTTCCGGCGACACACTTTCTCATAATGCCCAAATATGCCGCAGAACGCACACTTCGCCCTGAACGCTGGGCACACCTTGTCGTTGCCCAGGTGAGATGCGCTTCCGCATCTGTAGCAGCTTGGTCTTCCTCCCCTGCCTGTCTTCGGGTTTTCTCCTCCCGTTTGTTGGTTTCTCCTGGAGTCTGGATCCCTTGGTGGTTCCCGTTGCCTGGGTTTGTCTCCCTTGTTGTGCACCATGACTCTGCAGACTGTTTGTGTGCCTCTACCGTCCTTCCTGGCTGCCTGTGCACATCGTTTGGACATCTCTGCCTTCTTCACCAAGGCCCATACCTCCTTCAGGGGAGCGTCTCCATTCACCCACAGTTTTTCCTGAACGTGCATGCTCGTCGTGTGCATTATGATTTGATCTCATACTAATTCGTTGTGTAGGGCACCAAATTTACACGTGAGGGCTAAATTCTGCAGAGCCGCTAAGTATTCATCCACCGTCTCACCACTCCCTTGTTTTCTTTGGAAGAAGTTGTGTCTGTCGATGGCCACCTACACCACAGGTCTGTAGTGCGCGTCCAGGTCCTCTATGGCATGCCTGAACACGTCTGTGTCGGTCGCGTCCCTAGTGCCCTTGACAATGGTGTCGTATACTCTCAATCCTTCCGGGCCCAGATTGTGCAATAGTATCTTCCGTCTCCTTAGGCTCGTGCAGGCGGCCTCACTTTCGTCCTCCAAGGCCTCCAAGCAATTAAGGAAGTATCTCTTCCAGTCTTCCCATGGCATCGTGGGTTCCCCCCTCTTCGGAAGGAAAGGCACCATGTGGGTGAGGGAAGTGGATGGTGTCGCCATCCTGCCGTCGCCCCTCGGGACTGCCTGGGCGGGAACAGCGTGGTTGGGCGGGCTGCCTGGAGCCTGTCTGGTTTCGCTGTCTTCTTCGTCTTTCTCCCTGCTGCCCGCGCCACGTGTGGCTCCTTCTGAGGTTTGGTTTGTGCGTGGTCTACCTCTGTCTGCTCTGCTGGGCGCCTCACCCCTCTCCTGCTGATCCGCCAGCGTGCCTTGGTGTGGGGTGGCTACTCGCTGGGTGTCGCTACCTCCCTTGGCTGCATTCGTTGGTGGGCCGACCACGTTGTCCCTGTGCTGCGCATTGTGGGCCCTTTTTCCCACTCTTGTCCCCACCAGCCGCCACTTGGATGGGCGGAGTCTTCGTTCTCAAAGACGATTTGGGGTGTATGTATCCTGCGTGGTGGGGTGGCTTTAATGCTGACTTCTAGTCGGCTGACGCACTGTCCGACGTCCTTTGCCGTGCTCCGGGACGACGCCTGAGGCTCTGTGCTGGGGTGCTCTGTGGGTTCGGGAACCTCTAGTATAATTTGTATGGTGATATTTTGTTTTCTTTTGTTTTGTTTTTTTCGTTGTGGGACCAGCGTTGTTACTTCTGGTTTTAATCCCGTCTCGTCGCCATTGTAAAATGTTCCGTTTTACCCCAAATGAAGCTCGGAGTCGGGCTGTGAGTTTAAGTTATTTATTTCCCGGAGCGCCGGGATTTGCGTGCACTCACTGAGCCGGCCGGCGCCACACAAAATGGCCACCATCCGGTTCCGGTATGTGAGCTTCCGGATCCGGCACTCCTGATCAACAACTAGAACGTTACCACAATATAGTCTTACGACTGAACAGGGTCCTTATGATGTTGAGTACTACTTACAATCCTATTTTACTGCTTTATCATGAGATTGTAAAAACTTCAAAAGTTTACAATTTAGCTGAGGGTCTGTGGAATCCAGACTTCTCGTGATGGCTGTTCGACACGTACGAATCCCTCATACATTAAATAAGTGCTTTAAAAGTAAGACTCTGCATTTTACGATAAGTCAGTCTGGTACTGTGTGCCATGGAGAGATCAGGTTGGTACAGCAAGAATCAATGGGGTGGAAACTGATAGAGCAGGTTGTTTTGAATCATACTACCGCTCTTAAGAGACCAGGGTGCCTCATGAAAATTCATCATATTTGTCATATATGTTCTAGAGATAGCAAGCTGCTAATGCAGCAGCATTGGGCAGTAAATCCATGTTTGCAGTGCATCTAGGGAAGGTTTATTTTGGTCATAACCTTTGAGAAAAGGGCCAGCCGGTACTGTGATATCAATGTCAGACTGGTACTGCATGTGGTTGGATGCTTTTGGAAATGCGGTGGAACAATTGCTGGGTAATAAGGTAAATTTGGCATTGGAGAGCTTTGTTGTAATAATAGCATATCATGTTTCTTTCAAGAGTG
This sequence comes from Lissotriton helveticus, assembly GCF_964261635.1. Taxonomy (NCBI): domain Eukaryota; kingdom Metazoa; phylum Chordata; class Amphibia; order Caudata; family Salamandridae; genus Lissotriton; species Lissotriton helveticus. The sequence goes on from NC_136063.1 coordinate 37,542,652, forward strand.
CCAAAGGTGCAGCGCTTTTTACCCTGCTTCGAGATCCATACATTCTGGCTGCCGCAGGTAAGATTACACCATTTTTGATGTCTAGGTATTTTCTAATCCTGTCACCATTAGGCCTGGGCAGTAATTTCTGTTCGCGTTATTTGCGGAATTTGGGTAATTTCGCATTACGCGGAGAACGCAAAATTGTCCAAAATTCTGCGTTCCGCGACTTTGCGAAATCTTTTGCTTGTTTGCAAGATATTTCCCCCATAGCACGCAAACAGTGATTGCGAACAGTAAAAAAGCATCGCGAACAAGCAATTCCGTGTGTTCTCAGAATTTCTGCGTGTTCGCGGAGATTTTGTACCCTTTCGCGGAGATTTGCATAGCGCGATTAAGCAAATTCCGCTCACCCCTAGTCACCATGCTCTTCTTTCTATTCTACCTGTCCACGTCTGCTCTGCCAGCCCCCTTAATCTCTATAAAGTGCCCTTGAATGACATAGAAAAAAAACTTTATTTCAAGTCATATTCAATATTTATCTTCAAATACATGGGATGCAAAAGCGCAAAGGGGGGTCTGAACGTTTGCAAAAAAAGTAGCCAATCTTGCATTAATTTATCGATTTTAGATTGAGCTTTCAGCGCAAAATTGAATTGAGTTGTACAAATTGTATTTGTTTTTTTTTTAACTTCACGATATGACTAAAAACAGACGAAAACATTGTTTACAATGTATCATACCTAATAGAGTTAAGAATAATGCCACTTAAAAAGCATTATTATTGTGTTCTAAAATCACGGGTGTCACAAAGAGATCAAAGCAGTCTTCATGGGCCTTTTCTGTGCTTGAGGTTTTCTCACCGTAGCTTTTCTGAATCATCAAACTCATCAGGGATTTTCATATTGTCTCTGTTTTGGACAAAAATTTCATGGGGTATACAATGATTTCTCCTATCCGTCCTTCAAAATGCAAAGAAGTGGTTTTCAGATATTGCCATAATGCCTTTGGTTTTAGCAACGTATATCTGAAAGAAACAGGTTAGTATTAGATTCCTTACCTTAGAATATCCCCAGACGTCAGACTGGATCCGGAAATTTTTGCGTAGCAGTACCCTTGCGCGTCGGTAGGCGTCGTCTGCTGCTCCGCTGCTCCGCGTCCAGCGTCGGCGTCGTGGGCGCCGTGATGACGTCGTCGGAGTACTTAGACGGCGCCTCTGGGCGCTGACGTAAGTTCTTCTTTTTTCCACGCCAGCAGCGCAGATCCGGAAAAAGTGGTACCTTAGTCATTTTTTGACTGAACTTTTTACTCCGATCGGTGCCGGTATGGATGCCAGATTTTAAACGCTGTGAGGATTGCGAACCTCACCGCCGGTGCCTCCACTGTCTCGGCGTCGACCACGACGACAAGGCCTGCTCTGACTGCCGGGCCCTGACTTCGAAAGCTAGGCTGGAGCGGTCCCACAAGCGGCTCGAGCTCCGGCAGTCGGCCCGTGCCGCGAGATGTCCCGGTCCGGACGGAGGTCGAGGGACCGGTCGCGAGGTCGGAGCCATCATATCTCCGGGAGTCGCCATCACTTCTCAGGTTCGAAGTCGTCAGGTAAGCACAAGAAGTCGAAGAGGCGTCATTGCTCTTCTGACTCCCCCCGACGCTCACGGGCATAGCGACCTGCCCCATACCCTCCGGTCCCTGGGCAGCAAGCGACGTCGGAGGAGAACGAGTGCTTCCTCATGGCCATGAAGTCCCTCGCTCCTCTGGCGGGCTCCGCCGCGCCTTCGGGCCCAGCGGACCCATCTGGGGGCCCTAGCGGGTCGGGTGCTTCGGCCCCGATGCCGGCGGGTGCTTCGGCGGATGCCGCTGGCGCCTTCGGGCCCGGCACCGCAGGGCCCCGCTGGATCCGCTTCTAGATCCAGGTCATCGCCGGTTGACCTGACGACCTCACCGGCGCTGGTCCCTCAGGTGTCACCTCCGGCGCCGTCTTCGGGCGCGCCGTCTCCGACGCCCCCCTCGATCCGGTTCCGGCACCGCTGGGCGCTGCTCTCGACGTCGATTGGAGATTTTTACTTCAATGAACCGGCCCAGTCATTGGACAACCCTTATTATCAGAAGATGGGTGATGAGGAGTGTTGGGAGGGGTCTGAGGACCCTCTGACACGGGAGTGTCAGTCCCAGGAGGAATGGACAGGTGGACTTGGGGATGCCAGTGGCCTGTATACCTCGCCAGACACTGGTTTTGTCTCACCTCCTACCGTGGAGGGGGCAACCTTCAGTATGGTGTTGACGCGGGCGGCCAAGGCATTGGGCCTTGAGCTCCCTGTTGCGGCCGTGAGGACTAACCTCCTCACTGAGGTCCTCAAACTGCAGTCAAGCTTGGCTGAGCCTCTGCTGTTGTTTAATGAGGCCTTGAATGATGTTCTTTTGGGCACTTGGTCCAGGCCTGCTACAGGACCGCCTGTAGATAGGAACGTGGCCAGATGCCACCGCCCGGCCACGGGCGACCCTTGTTTCCTGTCCACCCACCCCCGAGAGCCTGGTCATCCAGGCTTCAAATTCCCAGACCGCATTCCCGACAGCTCCGCCTGACCGGGAATCCAAGAGGTATGAGCAATACGGCAAGAAGGTGTTCTCCTCCCTGAGTCTGGGACTGCGGCCTTCCAATACCGCATGCCTCTTGGGCCGCTACACCCACTCCCTATGGGACATGGTCGCGGACGTGCTGCCAGAATGCCCGATGGAGGTACGGGCTAAACTCGGCCAGGCCCTTGTGGAAGGCCGGGATGCGGCACGGTATTCCATCCGGTGTGGGCTGGATACCACCGACTCACTGGTCAGGGTGATGGCAACGACGGTTGTGATTTGTCGCCACGCCTGGTTGAGGTCCGCCAACTTCTCGGCCGATGTCCAGAATACCCTCATGGACATGCCGTTTGATGGCCGTCGCCTTTTTGGCGACAAGGCAGACCATGCGCTTGAGCGCTTTAAGGACTCCAGGGCTACGGCCAGGTCCTTGGGCTTCTTGGCCCCGCGGCAGCAAACGGGTTTCTTTCGCTCCTTTCGTGGCCAAGGAAGGGGCGTCCTCACACGTGCTGCCAGCCATGGACCGCAGACTAACATCCAACGCGGTGGCAGCCGTGGAAACCGCCGTGGCGGCGGTCGTGGACAACGGCGAGGCCAGTCCACACTTTCCCCCGCAGCATCCACCTCAAAACTCTCCTAGTCTGTGCTTTTAGGCCCATGTGACGCCAGTGGTGGGCAGGGTTCGCCATCACCTGGCGCACTGTCACATCGGGCAGGTGGGTGCTGCAAATCGTCCAAAGGGGCTACTCCCTTCCCTTCGAGACGACCCCTCCAGCCATGCCACCGCAATACCACCGCGTATCGGGGGATCATTTGTGACTTCTGCAGGAGGAAGTTACGGCCCTCTTGGCCAAGGGGGCCATCGAGCGCGTTCCTGGGCCAGAAGTAGGGTGTGGTTGCTACTCCCACTACTTTCTGGTACCCAAGAAAGGCAAAGGGGGCCGAGCCCTATCTTGGATCTACGGAACGTCAATGGCTTCCTCCGGAAGGAGAAGTTCAAACTGCTGACACTGGCTCAGGTTTTAGCTGCCTTGGACCCAGAAGACTGGTTGGTAGCGTTGGACTTGCAGGATGCATATTTCCACATCCCCGTCCTGCCGGCCCACCGGCGCTACCTGCGGTTCACGGTAGGCCACGAGCACTTTCAGTTTACCGTGCTCCCCTTCGGCCTTACCAGCGCCCCACGGGTGTTCACGAAGGTGATGGCGGTTGTCGCAGCTCATCTGCGCAGGTTAGGGGTTTCAGTCTTTCAGTCTTCCCCTACCTCGACGACTGGTTGTTGAAGGCCGGCTCGCCCCAGACAGTTGTCAGCCACCTCCTGACGATGGCAGACCTCCTGCACCAAATGGGGTTTTCCATCAATGTGCCGAAGTCACACCTGTGCCCCTCTCAGATGCTCCTCTTCATCGGAGCGGTTCTCGACTCGCTGCAGTTTCGGGTTTATCCTCCTGAACAGCGGGTTCGGGATATTTAGGCTCTGATTCCACTCTTTCAGCCTTTATCCCGGGTCTCGGTCAGGTTGACGCTGCGGCTACTGGGGCTGATGGCATCTTGCATCCTTCTGGTGCATCACGCACGGTGGCGATGCGGGCTCTGCAATGGGACCTGAAGTTTCAGTGGGCCCAGCATCAGGGCAACTTGTCCGACCATGTCCTGATCTCGGAGGGCACTGCGAGACAGTTACAGTGGTGACTCATGGACCGCGATTGGGTCAGCGGCAGGTCCCTCTCCCTTCCCCAACCGGAGCACGTGGTGGTGACGGACGCGTCCCTCCAGGGCTAGGGAGACAACATGGGAGAGGCGGAGATCAGAGGCCTCTGGTCTCCGGCGAAGTCCCGGCTCCATATCAACCTTTTGGAGCTGCGGGCGATTCGTCTAGCACTGAAGGCATTCCTCCCCTCTGTCCGGGGGAGTGTAGTGCAGGTGTTCACGGACAACACCACCGCCATGTGGTACTGCAACAAACAGGACGGGGTGGGGTCGTGGACCCTCTGACAAGAGGCTCTGCGCCTTTGGCAGTGGCTGGGACATCAGGGCTGTTTGTGTGCAATTTAGTGTTGTTGTACAATATTTTTGTTTTTTTGATAGGAAGAAGATACCAAGTTCAAGTTCAAAGTGCTTTATTCGAGTTTTACTCATAAAAGCATGACATACAAACATATAGTAAAACACGATTAAATTTACAGAGTCAATTTAGACAAAGCACATACACAATATAAACATTTTAAAAAGCGTAATACCTACAAAAATTGAACAATTAATAAAACTCTGACACATCATATATACAGGTGCAAAGATCATTACCATCAAAAAAGCCAGAGGAATAACAATCGTAATGACAATGTGAGAATCCTCTAAAATCCATAACGTTAAAAGTTCTAACCGATGATACGTTAATAATCATTAGCAAAAAATAGACAAAGATCTAGCAGTCTCTGATCAGCTAAAAAATTACAGAGAGTAAACAGTAGTTTAGCAATCTCTGGACTATTATTAAACAATTACAGAGAATAGACATATGTCTAGCAGTCCCTAGGCAATTTGGTAGAGGGTGATTAATTTACCAACAGTCTCTGCCTGAAGACCCATGCCCACCCCAAATATTTTGCAATGGCAATATTGATCCAATCTTCAGTAGTGGATTTTACGATACGCAACGCCACCATACTACTTTTTGTGCCTAAGTTCCTACACATAGGAGCCAACCAGACACGCCTTGGAACAGAGTATACTGGGCAACAAAACAAAAAGTGACCTAAAGTTTCATTTCCTACCCCACAGACTGGGCAAGTGGTTATGCCCCCTGATTTCCATTTAGATGTTAATTTACGAAGAGGGAGCGAGCCTGCCCTCAGTTGGAATAACAATTTTCTGTCCATGGGGATCGTGATGTAATCCCAATACTTTTCATAATTGGGATACATCTTGATTTCTAGGAAACTGGTAGTCAAGGTCCCATTATTAGTACTAAGCATGCTCCTATTCGCAACATGTTCCCAAAAAATGTTTTTTAAAGCGATCTTAGTGGGGAATAAAGCCCCAGCAGGATCGGTCCATAGAGCATTTAGTCCTAAGTTGAACAGTGCAATTTTCAATGTTTTAAACCATCTGATTTTGTGGTAATGGTCAGATTTAATAACATCAATGAACCCATCCGCGTAGTGAGAGAGCTCTGGCGTAGTCCATAGTCTACGCCAGAATAGGATCGGACGTAATTTAGCCTTTTCCGAAATTTCTCTCCTTCCTAACTCATAACGCAGGGGCAATAGCGGACTGCTCTGTGGGGTACCTGTTAACAGCCTAAGAAATTTATTTTCTGATATTTGGAGCTCTTGGAGATTTTCATTCCCCCAAAGCTCCGCACCATACAAGGCAGACCCAATTGCTTTTGCCTCGTATATTATCAAGGGAGGTTTAATGGGTTTTGTCAGTGATTTCCTATGCTCCTTGATAATAGTGCCAGCTAGCTGCTTGTGCCTCAGTATAGCAATATTTAGATGTTGTTGCCACTTATTATCATTGGAGATAAGAATCCCCAAATAAGTGAAAGATTTTACAAGTTCCAGAATGCGACCACTCATGGAAATATTTGATTTAAAATTTCTGTGTGGATTAAAAGCCATGAGTTTTGTCTTGGACGCATTCACTTCCAGACCGTGATCAACACAAAACTCATCAAATATTGCCAATGCCTTTTGCAGACCACTTGGTGTTTTTGATAAAATTAAAGTATCATCGGCGAACATTAAAATTGGGACTTTCTCACCTGCCAAGGAAGGGGCATCCACGGCCCGAGCTTGCATGCGGGCAACTACACCATTGATAAAAAGGGTAAACAGTGTAGGGGCCATTGAACAACCCTGACGAACCCCGCGCTCTACGGGAAATTCGGCAGTGTCATTCCCATACCCTCCCCAGCGTATCTTGGCATAGGTGCCCTCATGCAAACGCATAATTAAAGTCAACAGGTCCCCAGGGACACCTAGTGTCTCTAGCACTTCGCACAGTTTAGCCCTAGGTACCAGGTCGAAGGCAGCCCGCAGGTCAACAAATGCTGCATACAGGCTATCTCCGCCTAGCACCACGGTCTTCCACTGTATCAGTTGGAAACGGAAGACTTGATCCACAGTGCTGGTTGCCCTGCGAAATCCAGCCTGGAAGGGGGATAAGATGTTGTTATCATCAATCCAATCTAGCAACCTATTGACAATTACTCGCCCCACTACCTTCTGGATAGTATCAATTAAACTGATGGGGCGATAGTTACCAGGCTGAGCTCGATCTCCCTTCTTATATATAGGGATAATTACAGCACCCCGCCAGGTTACTGGGATGTCTGCACCTCTGCTGATAAAATTTATTAACAGATAAATGTATTTGCACCATTTTTCAGTGTCATTTAAAAAAACATCTGCCGGAACCCCGTCAATTCCAGGAGCCCGCCCACTTCGAACAGTATTAAGAGCAGTGACTATTTCACTCTGAGTGAAGATGTCCTCCTCTGCTGGTAATGAAGGCATACATCTTCTATCTACCGCCTGGTCTCTGGAAGCATACTGATCACGAAAGAACTTGACCCAAGCGTCCTGTGGGACATTATTAGAACTAGCCTCTTCTAACCTGTCATGTCCCCACTTGACTAAATGCCAAAATAACCTAGAGTCCTTCCGGTCACTTGCACTTTTTAAGTTATTCCAATGTTCCTCGTCCCAATCTTTTTTCGCTTTTGCTATGCACTGTTTGTATTGCTTCCTGGCTAATCTAATAACCTCTAGGTTTTTGTTTTTGATTGCATCACCCAAAAATGTTCTTGCCACCCTACATTCATGATTGTACCATCTTGCTGCTCTATAGGTGCAGATCCGCCTTTTATTTACCGGTTTCAGAAAATGGCATTTGATTTCATTAAAAAGAGCTTCATGGACCTTGATAACATTGTTTTTACTAAGGGGGAGCGCAACCTCACCCTCAAGGGCCATGATAGCCTTATCAGTTGCCATACTTATTTTTTCTAGAACCAGCTGATCTGTTTTAACAGTAGTCCACCTTAGCCTGCGTAAATCATTAGTTGGCACAATCAATGGGGGTAAAGGATCAGCAAAAATACTAGGTGCAATAACATCAAACAGACACAGTTTATGGCGAACGCATAGGGGGTTATGGTCACTCTCTGGCCTTTCCTTGACCTCCATATCAATAATAGATGACCATAAGGACATACTACATATGACATAGTCAATGCGGCTCTCGGATCTGCCATTATTAAAAGTCATGGCTGGCACTCTGTCTGACTTAGTACGACCATTCAAAGCCCTTAACCCGTGTTCAAGGCACATAGCATTTAAACCTAGAACATCCTCAGTCCAACGAGTTATTGGGATTGAATCAAGTGCGGGGATATCCCAGATCTTATCTTCCTCCGCACCTAAAAAAGCCTCACCTGTATCAAGGGGTTCAAAGGTACGATTTAGGTCACCTGCCAGTATAATATTATTACCAGAGGAGTGAGTGTCTAGGAGACTATACAGAGACGATAGGACTACAGATTTACCTCCACTTCCTCCTCTAGCATATACATTATAAATGTCAATGGAAGTGGATGAGTCCCTCGTGAATCTAATAAGCTGTATATCTTTAAGGTTAAGCTCCAGATTTTTTACTACAATCCTCAGGGACTGGCGGACCCATATCGTGAGACCCCCCATCGGTCTCCCTTTGGGGCCTTTAGAAGCTGGTACGTAGAAGTTCAAGTACCCCAAAGCAAAGACAGGATCACAGGCCCATGTTTCTTGAAAAATACAAACATCGTACTTACTGACAAACCCAAGCCATTCTCCACAGTCCATTTTCGAACTAAGCCCAGCTATGTTCCAAGATAATACATTTTCAGAGGCTCGTACCATACTTATTACAGGACTGTGATCAGACCCATGCAACTCTGCATCAACTGTAACATTAACATTACTATTTGCAGGAAGTAGTCCCACAGCGACATCAGGGTTACATAGATTATTTAGCGCACCAGTAACTCGACTATGCCCCTCAATTATACAAGCATCTGGACAAATTTCTAGCAGGGGCAAATGACTAATTGTTTGTCAATCACAAGCATCTAAATTGGAAAGGGCAGAAAATCTGTTTTCCAGACCTAGTCCCCACTCAACGGAGCCAAAATTCTTACTGCCCCTTTTGGGTATAACATTCCATTTTGTTCTTAGAGTGCTTGGATTGGGGCCTCTGCCCTTTCGAGGATAGAAAAAGTCAAGAGTCAATGGTACAATAGAAGTAGATCGTCTCTGCGGCGGAAAAATATGAGGCAAGATGTTCGGTAGAACCTCTGGGTCAGAGAGATTGAGGACTACACAGTCTCCCTTGAACTTTTTTTCCTTATTACCGATCCACTCAACTCTTCTTGCGTTTACCAATTCCTCAGCTAGTTGCTGTTTGCCCCACGGTGATATGGACATGTTGTCAGATAGCCAAGATAAGGATTTATTAAGGAGTGATGATGTTGATTCAACTTCCCCAGAAACTAAAGGAGGCACATTAGCCAGTACAAGAACTAATGGTGAGGCTTCCACCACCAGCTCAAATGACCCTTGCGCAGTATTAGGTTCACCAAGAAGAGGGGCAGAGGGTACAGCACCAAGGGTATCATCCGTTAGATTTATCAATGGGGCCGTTGGGAGGTTTGGGACAACAGTAGAAGTCGGTCCGTTACTTTTAATCGATTGAATTTCGCTCGCCAAGGATTGAACACTAGAGGTAATGACTTCAGGGAGTTTTCCCACCTCTCCCAGGGTTTTTCCAAGTAAACCTTGCAGTTTAGATACCTCAGCGGATAGTTTATCAATTTTACTTATCAAAGGTTTAACTATCCCTTTGATTTTTGTGTCCATCAAACTGCAGAATTTCTGAAATTGAGCATTAGAGAAGGTCACATAAGTTTCATCAGACGAGTCGTCCGCCTCCTCATCAGAATTTTTCCTTGGTGGCGAAGCTATTTTATTTTTGGCTGACCTTAGTCCCCCCCGTTTTTGTATAACTTTCCTCTTGCCCCCTGTAACCCTCGGTGCAGGAATAGGAACAGGTTTTACAATGCTGGACTCACTGGTTGAAGGGGTCACAGTCACTACTTCATGTTCATTATTATCTGCAGTACTGGCTACTATACCACTGGGCTGGATAGTAACAGAGTCCTGAGCAGAAGCATGCGCCTCCCCAGAGAGACTACTATTTAGCAGATCGAAGGAATCCTCGGTCTCTTTATCTAATAGTGGAGATTGCGTGGATGAATCTAAGCCCAAAGAAGACCTTCTGTCGCTATTTATCCTAGTCACTTTTTGGACTAGGTAGTTCTCCATGGTGTTTGTAACAGGGGTTAACTTTCTACCAGGCATGTGTGCAATAATATACTGACGTAGTGCTGAGTCAAAGCTCAAATCAAAATGAGGGGTAATAAATGTACCTGTGAGTCAATAAATCCGGATTGCAGCAATCCTCAGCAGGCCTATCAGAAGGTGTGCAGAGTCCCTGGCCCAACCCGACCTTGGCCGACCTCGGACGGCCTCAGATGGCCCGCCCTTTGCCCGGGCTTCGTCCGGGCGTCCCGCGAAGCGGGTGTCAGCGGCGCTTTTGTGCGCCTCCTGGCGTCCTCGCGTCGTTAGAAAGCGCACCGCCGCGTAGGCTGCCGGGAGTTGAAGTCCCGGAGCGGCGGCGCGTGTGGACTGCTTGCAAATGACTCTCGGCGGTGGCGGTTTGACTCCGGGTGCCCTCGCGACCCCAAAGGAATGCTCCTGGCTGTGGCGGCGTTTGCAGCGTCAAGCAGGTAGGTTTAGAGTGTCTCCCCCGCTCTGCCGGTGTCAGCGGCGCTTTTGTGCGCCTCCTGGCGCCCTCGCGTCGTTAGAAAGCGCGCCGCCGCGTAGGCTGCTGGGAGTTGAAGTCCCGGAGCGGCGGTGCGTGTGGACTGCTTGCAAATGACTCTCGGCGGTGGCGGTTTGACTCCGGGTGCCCTCGCGACCCCAAAGGAATGCTCCTGGCTGTGGCGGCGTTTGCAGCGTCAAGCAGGTAGGTTTAGAGTGTCTCCCCCGCTCTGCCGGTGTCAGCGGCGCTTTTGTGCGCCTCCTGGCGCCCTCGCGTCGTTAGAAAGCGCGCCGCCGCGTAGGCTGCCGGGAGTTGAAGTCCCGGAGCGGCGGCGCGTGTGGACTGCTTGCAAATGACTCTCGGCGGTGGCGGTTTGACTCCGGGTGCCCTCGCGACCCCAAAGGAATGCTCCTGGCTGTGGCGGCGTTTGCAGCGTCAAGCAGGTAGGTTTAGAGTGTCTCCCCCGCTCTGCCGGTGTCAGCGGCGCTTTTGTGCGCCTCCTGGCGCCCTCGCGTCGTTAGAAAGCGCGCCGCCGCGTAGGCTGCCGGGAGTTGAAGTCCCGGAGCGGCGGCGCGTGTGGACTGCTTGCAAATGACTCTCGGCGGTGGCGGTTTGACTCCGGGTGCCCTCGCGACCCCAAAGGAATGCTCCTGGCTGTGGCGGCGTTTGCAGCGTCAAGCAGGTAGGTTTAGAGTGTTAGAGTTTAGGAAGAAGATACGCTTCTCTCCCACCAGTGGACGTTTAAGCGTTAAAGTTCCTGGTAGATATGTAACTTTCTCTTAGTACATTTATTGTCTTTTCTCACCTAACACATCACTTGTAACTATAGTTGCAGTAGCTATTCTATGTCTAAGGTCCTGAAGAAAGCCGGGGCAATGCCCCTAAGGCTGAAACATGTCGACCAACCTGCACAGCGCCAGAAGGTAGTCTTACTACTTGGCGTGTTTTTAACCCTTGACACACGGACTTCTGTCTAAACGATTTTTAGAGGCCGGGTAGTCAATTTTATTCACCATCATCACTTGAGCACTGCACATTATTAACACTACTCTATGTTGAACATCATGTCTAGATTATGGACATCCATTTCCACACCGGCACTACATGGCCGGATGTGGCATGGAATGACCAGCAATTCCCACATGACGTGAACTCCACCAGAAGGGTGGGCTGATGGGATTTGCTTTAGCTTTTGTTTTCAATAGATTTTGTTTTCATTAGCTTTCGTTTCCAATAACACTTGTTCACATTTACATCCCACTGCTTCACAGTCACTGGTATAAGTTACACACCATTTCTAGACCTGGTCTGTTCTGTTGTGTATTTACATCAGGGCGTGACCCTGGTGGTTCAACACCTGGTAGGTTCTCTGAACGCCAGAGCGGACGAACTCAGCCGCCGGTGCATGATGGATCACGAATGGCGTCTGAACTCGGACGTGGCGCAAGGTCTCTTTCTGCAGTGGGGAGAGCCTTGGTTAGATCTATTCGCCACAGAAGAGAACGCGCAATGTCATCAGTTCTGCGCGTTGGAATTTCCAAGACGGCACTCGCTCGGAGACGCCTTTCATCACGAGTGGAGTTGCGGTCTGTTGCACGCCTTTCCGCCTATACCACTTCTGCCCAGAAGTGCTGAAGAAGATCAAACGCGACCGGGCCCAAGTCATCCTTGTGGCTCCGGACTGGGCACGAAGGTACTGGTATCCCGAGCTACTCAGTATGTCAGTTGATCCCCCGGTACGTCTGCCTCTTCAGGAGAACCTTCTGTCGCAGCAGCAGGGGACGGTCCTCCACCCGAACCTGTCCAGTCTCCACCTCCATGCTTGGAGATTGAGCGGCGACAGTTGAGGCCATTTGACGAAGTCTGTAATGTTATTCTGACAGCCAGGCGTCCCTCCACAAAGTCTGTATACGCCTGCAGGTGGAACAAATTTGTGGCATGGTGCACAGCAAAGGCTGTGGATCCTCTCTCTGCCCCTCTTTCTGAGGTACTTCTCTTCCTTGTTTCTCTTGCCCAGCAGGGCTCTGCTCTGGGCACTATCAAGGGCTACCTTTCTGCCCTTGCAGCCTTTCTAAGGCTGCCTGATCAACCTTCTTTGTTCAAGTCCCCTATTGTAACTCGTTTTCTGAAGGGCATCACACACATGTTCCCTCCTGTTCCGTTTGTGATGCCTCAGTGGGACTTGAACCTTGTCCTAACCTTTCTGATGTGCTCTCCCTTTGAGCCACTTCAAAACTATCCTCTCCGCCTTCTTACTCTGAAGACTGCTTTCCTGGTTGCCATCACCTCTGCCAGGATAGTGAGTGAGCTCCAGGCTCTTTCATCCACACCCCCTTTCCTTTCTGTCCATCCGGACAAGGTTGTGTTGCGGACTAGACCCTCTTTCCTGCCCAAGGTTGTCACGGCCTTCCATATCGGGCAGTCTATCACCTTGCCCACCTTCTTTCCGCCACCGCATCCCTCAAAAGAGGAAGAGCGGCTCCACCGTCTGGACCCAAAACGTGCAATTTCGTTCTATCTAGATCGCACACGCCAGTTCCGGGTGGATGACCAACTCTTTTTTGGTTACGTGGGCGCTAAGAAAGGGCGGGCGGTGCACAAGAGGACCATCTCTTGGTGGGTCGTCTTGTGTATCAAAACTTGTTACTCAATGTCGAAGAAGGAGCCTCCTGTTAGGCTGAGGGCCCATTCCACTCGGGCCACGGCGGCAACTACTGCCCTTGGCCGGGGAGTCCCCTTACAGGACATCTGTCCGGCAGCTACGTGGGCCTCGCTGCGCACGTTCGCAAGACACTACTGCCTGGACAGCCAAGTCCGGAGGGATGGCTTCTTTGGCCGTTCCGTCCTCCAGGACTTTCTGGTGCGATTATTGGTTCGCAGACCCACCACCGGGGTTGGTATTGCTGGGGTATCTATTCTAAGGTAAGGAATCTAATACTACCCTGTTTCTTTCAGATGATCAAGTTACTTACCTTCGGTAACGATATATCTGTAAGAAACAGTAGTTAGTATTAGATTCCTTACCCCATCCATCCTCCCCGTTCTGCGAACCGATATCTAGGGTTAAGGTCATCCCCTTTCAGGGCCCTAGTTTCAATGGCACCAGTGTTGGTTTTCAACATGGCTCTGCGCTTCTGGCGCAGAAAAGCTGTGTCTAAGAACTGACGTCAGCGCGTGGAGGCGGCGTCTAAGTACTCCGACGACACCATCACAGCACCCACGACGCCGGCGACGGACACGGAGCCGCAGACGACGCCTACTGATGCACAAGGGTACTGCTACGCAAAAATTTCCGGATCCAGTCTGACGCCTGGGGATATTCTAAGGTAAGGAATCTAATACTAACTACTGTTTCTTACAGATATATCGTTACCGAAGGTAAGTAACTTGTTCTTTAAGTATTTCTTACTGGCAATAAGTAGTTTGGGGGACATACTTAAAATATGTTTATTAGTTTCAGTATAAGAAATCCATAATAGACATTAGGATTATTTTACTGTGTTGTTATTTCCATGATGCTTTAAATTGGCGCAGAAGTACATAAAGGAGATGAAACATAAGAAATGTGCTTTTCATTTGCGAGTGTAGACTATGGTATATGAAGGCAACAGGTAGTTTCTCTTTTTTCCATTTCAGTGATTAGTAGATATCACTCTTGCAAGTGAGCATTTTATGGATTAACTACATTCAACATCAACTATCATTTGGAGAGCCAGATGGAAATATTAAATTTATATAAAAACAATAAGGATAGGAGACATCATTAAGAAAGGGATATTTTGGATGAACAGATTTCATGGCAAGACCGGAGGCTAGAATTATGCATAACCTTTTATTTCACCACTCCTTGCAGCACTTAGAAGTATTACATCATCAAAAAACAAACTTCTAGAACATAGAATGTTCAAACACAATATAACTCAGAACACAGCAGCCATCTTCCTCTTTTATTTTGCTGCTCCTTGCAGATAAGTACTCTTGTGTTATACTCTGAAATATATAATTTAAGTGTGATTCAGTGACTAAGTTTGGATGTTTAGATGTTTTAAAATAATAAGGAGAGTGAGTTTTTATTTGATTGAGGTTTGAGAGTGAGGTGTTTTATGCACATTTGATGTTTTTAGTATGTATGTTCAAAGATAACCCAATTTTCGGGTTTGGTGTGGTTGATATGAGCTGAGTTTATTTATTTATTGTTTTAGGTTCAAAGGCTTATGGAATTTGATTTTAGTTGAAGAAAGTATGTGTATCGTTATTTTTTTAATAACGGGGTCGCGAAGCTACTTACTCGACTCGCGCTGGCTCGAGGTTTGTTGTGACAGAGTCGGCGAGGCGGGGGAGACGCTGCGAACAGCGAAGGTCTTTCTCGTTGTGATGAAGTCGGCGTTCGCGTCATCGCGCATGCGTGCGTGATGACGTTTTTGGGGGCCATCTTGAGTGAGGACTAGAATGCGTTAGTGCGCTCTTTGTGACACGATCCGATCGACGGTTGGAACTGTTGTTTGAGGGGGAGATTAGGATCGCGGAAAGAAGATTAATTGAGGAATTTACTTGTTTTGTTGCTTTTGAGAAAAGAAATGGAGGTAAATGTGGAGAAACAAGGAGACGGGTCAAGGGAGCCTGATTTGAGAAGGATAGTTCAGGAGGAGGTTAAGAATTCGATGAAGTATGTTTTAAAAAGTGTTTTAAAAAGAAAAAGGAGATTGAACAATGATGAGGAGGAGGAATTTTGGTCAGTTAATGAAGATGAGTGTAGTGAGGTTGTGAAAAAAGGGAAAAAAGCTAAGAAGCTTAAGAATATTGATATTGATGTAAGGTTTTTTAAAGGAACAGGTGGTTCAAGCGCCACAAGAGATGGAGGTGTCCAGAGCGGCACAAAAGAGGGTGTCCTTGCGGTACACAAGAAATTGGGGAATCTTCTGAGGAGATTTCAAATGATGAAGAGAGTGATGCGGATGAGTTCATTCTTGAAACTTCTGATGATGATAGATGGAACATGGACAGTGATAAGAATGAAAAAGAAAGGAAAGAGAAGGGCTTAGTGAAAGATCCTCAGGGTGAGGAGATGTTTAGTCCTGATTTAATAAGACATCCCAGAAGTGGTGATTGGTGGCCTCTGCCACATGTTGCAGAATTCATAAAATTATGGATTCGCAGGCCTTTGGAGAAAGAGGCAAGAGCAGTCATGAGGGCTGAGTGTTCTAGGCCTGTGTTAGATGGAAAGGCTTGTTTAACACCTGATTTGGATCCGGATCTTATACGTTTTTTATTTAAGAAGATGGATCGAGATCCTAGGAAAGGAATTGAGAGAGCTCTGAAACAGTGTGAGGACAGGTTGTTGGACATTCTAGGGCCATTAGCTAGAATTCTAGATATGGCAGAGGAGGCAAAGATGAAGAAGGTTGCGGTGGATTTAGATCTTTTGAGAGGATGGTCTCAAAGGGCGGTTTGCTTATTGGGAAATGCAAACGCAGCATTGATTTCTGAAAGAAGAAAAGGAGTTCTTATGAGGATTAGTCCAAAGTTGGCCTATTTTTCAAAGAAAGAACCAACGGATGACCCAAAAGGGTTTTTGTTTGGAGAAGGGTTGGTTAAAGGAGTTGGCAAACATGTTGCCACATTTACAAGTTTGGGTAAGGCTCAAACCAGTCTTAAAAGATTCTTCAACATAGGTGTTTTTGACAGGGCTGGGGGAAGGGGCCGTTTCCCTGGCCGAGGATTCTCGAGGGCCCAATATCAGTCAGGTGGTAGAGCTGCGTTCAGAGGCTTCCAGTCTGCGACTGGATTTTTCCCGCAAAGAGGAAGAGGATTTGGAAGAGGGCGGCAGCCAAGAGGAAGAGCACAATTTACTCAAAGTTCCTTCAGTAAGTATGAAGATAAGTTTTGGTTCTTTCCCAGACAAGGTAGGGGGAAGGTTGAGATTTTTCGAGGAAAATTAGAAAAAGATTACAAGAGACAGTTGGGTTTTAGGAGCTGTGAGAGGATATGTTGTGGAACTGGTGGATTTTCCAGTTCAATTAAAAGAACCGAATCAGCTGGTGTTCAATGGAGAACTACAAGAGATTGTGAGGATGGAAGTTTTGGAAATGTTAAAAAAAGGAGCAATCGTGGAAGTCTCGGAGGAGTTCAAGGGTTTTGTAAGTACTATATTTTTGGTGGAGAAAAAAGGAAAAGGATGGAGGCCAGTAATAAATTTAAGGAATTTAAATCAATTTGTGGTTTACAGGCATTTCAAGATGGAAGTAATCCATCTGTTAAGAGATATTTTACAGGAGAAGGATTGGTTAGTGAAGTTGGATCTGAAGGATGCATATTTCACGATTCCGATTGCGGAGGAGAGTCGCAGGTTTCTACAGTTCAGGTGGTTGGGTCAGTTGTACCAGTTTTTGTCTCTCCCTTTTGGTCTGGCATCTGCTCCTTGGTGTTTTACGAAGGTTTTAAGACCAGTGGCGAAATTTTTGAGGGAGAGAGGTGTACGGATGATTATGTATCTAGACGATTTTCTTTTATTGTTTCAGAGTCAAGAGGAGTTGAAGATTCAGCTGTCGTTTTGTATGGATCTTTTGGAGAATCTAGGTTTTTTAGTGAACAAAGAAAAGTCTGTTTTAGTTCCATCTCAATGTATAGAGTTTTTGGGTTTCAATGTAAATACTGTGAAAGCAAGTTTGAGTTTGCCAGAAAAGAAGGTACTGAAGATAAAGTCGGAGGTGAAATGTGTTTTGGAAAAGGATTTTGTGAACTTGAGAGCTTTAGCAAGGGTGATTGGTTTGTTTTCTTCTTCCATTCAGGCAGTTTTCCCAGGTCCTCTTCATTACAGGGCTTTACAGCGGTTGAAGGCAGATGCTCTCAGGAAGGGTTTGTGGTATGGAGATCAGGTTGTAATTTCGGAAGAGGCTCGGGAGGAGTTGTTATGGTGGTTGGAGGACTTGGAAGCATGGAACAGTCATGCGATTTTTGGAGTTTGCACGGATTTTGTTTTGGAAACAGACGCAAGCCTTCTTAGATGGGGAGCTTGCTTAGAGGATCAGGAGACTGGTGGGAGGTGGTCTCTAGAAGAGAGTTCGATGCATATCAATGGTTTAGAGATGAAAGCAGGGCTCTATGCTCTAAAGAGGTTTGGAAGGAATTTGAAGAATTTCAATGTGTTATTGAAAATGGACAATGTTTCAGCTGTCCGTTATATAAATCGATTGGGTGGAAGCAGGTCAAAGAATCTGTCTCAGTTGGCAATGGAGATTTGGAATTTGTGTTTGGAGGAGAAAATAGGTTTGAAAGCAGAATATTTTCCAGGCAAGAGAAATGTTGTAGCGGACTGGAATTCAAGATTTTTAAGGGGTTACAGCGATTGGAAGCTGAATGTTCAGATTTTCAGGAGAATAGTGAAGGAGTGGGGTCCGTTGGCGGTGGATCTGTTTGCGTCGAGGTTGACTTTTCAGCTGGATCGGTACTACAGTTGGAGGCCGGATCCTTTGGCGGAGGAAGTGGATGCATTTCAGCAGAAATGGAAGAAGAATCAGTGTTACGCTTTTCCTCCTTTTGCAATGATTCAGAGGGTGCTGTTAGCGGTGAGGAAACAGGTGTGCGAGTTGGTGTTGGTGATGCCATTCTGGGCTGGTCAGGTTTGGTTTCCAAGTCTTTTGGAATTGGCGGTAGAGGAGCCAATGTTAATTCCAGATTCGGAGGATGTGTTAATAGGAGAAGGAGGAATGTTTCATCCTTTGGTTATGGAAGGGGCGTTGAGCCTTCTTGTTTGGAGGATATCAGGAGAGAAGAGCAGTTCGGAGAGCTTTCGGAGCAGGCTCAGGATTTGCTCAATGAGTCATGGGCTCCAGGTACCAGGAAAAGATATTTGGGAGCATGGAAGAAGTGGTCATGTTGGTGCTTGGAAAGGGGTTTGGATCCCGTGGAGGCATCTGCCATAGAGTTGGCTAATTTCTTGTCTGTTTTGTTTGGTAAATGTTTGAGTTATAGGACAATTAATTGTTATAGGTCTGCTATTGCAGCTGGTCATAGTTTAGTTGGAGGTTGTTCGATTGGAAGGGAACCTTTGGTTTGTAGAGTTTTGAAAGGTATTAAGTTGAGAAGACCGCCTAAGCCTAGGTATAATGGTATGTGGGATGTTAATAAGATTTTAAGTTTATTTGAGAATTGGCCAGCTAATAGGTATTTAAGTCTTAAGCAGTTGTCGGGGAAATTAGCGAGTCATTGTGTCTAATTTCTTTCAGGAGAGTTTCAGATGTGAAGGCATTGGATATTCGTAACAGATGTTTTACTCCTGATGGGGTTCTTTTTAGTGTAACTAAAAGGACAAAATGCATGTCGAGTGCTATTTTTTATCCTAGATTTTTGGATCATCCAAAGTTGTGTGTGGCCATGTGTTTAAAAGAATATGAGGCGAGGATGAGTGAGTTTAGAAGGGATGGAGATGAGCAGTTGTTGATTTCTTTTGTTAAGCCTTTCGGACCAGTTTCTTCAGCTACAATTGCTAGATGGGTGAGATTTTGTATGTTTGAAGCAGGTGTGAGTTTGGATGAGTTTGGTGCTCATTCAATGAGAGGTGCTATGGCAAGTAAAGCTTTTTTGTCTGGAGGTCGTTTAGAAGAGATCTTGCGTGCAGCTGATTGGTCAAGTGCGGAGGTTTTTGCAAAGTTTTATTTAAAACCTTTGGGGCATGTGTCGTCTGTGGTTTTATCACAGCTTTGAACATGCATAATGCTAGCCTCCGGTCTTGCCATGAAATGTAGATTCTCCAAGTTTGTGATGAGAGAATCTGGATTTCATTAAAGACTCGGAGGCTAGCATTATCCCTCCCACCCTCCCTTTTATGGGTGAGGTTTGGGGGGTTTGAAGTTTTAGTTTTGTTATTAGTTTTGTAAGGAAAAATAAAAAAAAAATATTTAAAAAAAGAGTGTATATATTTATTTATGTTGTTTTTCAGATGAGAAGTAAAGGAATTTTTTGGAGAAGTTCGGCGTGAAGTTGGAGTTGGTTTGGTTTTTCTTCAGGAGCAGCGCAAAAGAGGAAGATGGCTGCTGTGTTCTGAGTTATATTGTGTTTGAACATTCTATGTTCTAGAAGTTTGTTTTTTGATGATGTAATACTTCTAAGTGCTGCAAGGAGTGGTGGAATAAAAGGTTATGCATAATGCTAGCCTCCGAGTCTTTAATGAAATCCAGATTCTCTCATCACAAACTTGGAGAATCTACATTTCCGTGCATCGATGTTGCAGGTTGATAAGGCTGACTGAGACTGAATTAGAGGTAGCCTTGCATTACGCCTAAAGCAGAATAATTGGGAATTTGGCTCAATATAATTGTTGGTTGGATGATATAGGCGCCAAGAAAAGTCTTCCCATGAGTGGTACAATCTCTAGCACTTTGGGTTTGCTGGACGAAAATCCAGCAAACCAAAGGGATGAGGCTAAACTGTCCCATCCTGACATGCTATTGCTTCTTTGCTCCTTCTGTGCTCAACAGGAATGTTAAACTACTGTGCCACCTACCCTTGGGGTGGGTAGAGGGGAACTGAGAAGTGATGACAGATTATAGTTGACAGATTATTGCTTGACATAAATAGTGAGCCCTAAATATCTACTAACTTTTTTTATCCTATTGGAGATAATAGAAAAAGCACATAGAATGGGGCAACATTTTTGTAAGTGACATTTAGAACACAAAATGTATGTCAAACGATATTCCTCTGTAAGATATTCTGCCATACTGCTGTGCAGCGTTGAGCAACCCTCATGGCTCAGGGAGAAGCATCAACTACAGCAGAGGGATAGTACAATGGTGGACCACAAACATTTCTATGGACATGAATAAACAAGACGTTTTGTGTAGAGTTCATACCAAGAAACCTGGAGGCCTCAGTTATTGCTCACAGCTAAGGCCATGAGCAAGTCAAACATGGTAGAAATGCAATATACCACAAAGTGCCAAGAAGGCCCCACACTTTGATGGAGCAATGTTTCGCATGTAAAGCGACTTGCTTGAACTCAACCCTCTCAAAATAATGCATAATACATTAGCCAATATGTTTTATCTTACTAATAATGCACCACATGACATGTCTAGCATCCAGGGGAAGCTTGTGAATGTGCTTTTACTAACAGTAACTCGAGTGGCCTAATATGGCCGCCCCAACGCGGGAACTGTACTGCGAATGCGTCTGTCACGCTCACGTGACATGACATATTATCTGCTTGGTGGGAATTGCTTCTACGCACTAGAACTAAAGATGGCAGCTCTATGATTTAAAATGCTAAAGCTTGCATTGCTGCTTTTACTAAACTGTTTGTTCTACCTAATATCTAATGCTGTAGTTAAAACAAAGTCATGGGAATAGAGTAGAAATAAGTGGTATACAGTACATTCATTTATTCCTTGTTCTAAAACTGTTTCATTTTTACTTTGCTACTAGCTCGTATTTGGGCCTGGTGTAACCTTGCTGCACTCCATCTTGAAAACTTGAGCCTGTGCACAAGAGTCCAAGAATCCTTGAGTCATGGCATTGAACCCGTGCCAGTGACAGTCTTGACTGAGATGCGCCTGGGAATCTGACCCAATAAACCTCCAAGAGGAAGACACATACCAAATTTGTTTAACATTGTATTTACTATTGAAACATTCATTGTTGACTGGAATATAAGTACATGGGAAAATAAAATGATGGGCAGGAATACTAATTTTAATATTTGAATGAAATGTCTTCATTCTGATATGGTGTGATGACCCCCCTCGTCTATTGTCCAATCAAATTGCGGGAATCTACGAATTTGCAACATTGGGGGTGGTACACTGCCCTGGAAAATGGTATAACTAAGGCAGGCTTAGCTAGTTAGATTGCCCAACTTGTCAGAATAGCAGACCTGTCACTGACCCAACGCACTCAATAGGGAATCGAGAGCAGAGGTGCTGGTGGAGCACTCTGTCAGAAGAATCGGGAGCAGAGGTGCTGGCGGATGACTCTGTCAGAAGATTTGATAACCCAATCGGAGTTTGGTAAGAGAATCGATAACCCAATCGTGGTTCCTGAGGGAGAACATTTCGATAACTCAATCAGGGTCTGACTGTTAGCCGCATGAGGGGTGTGATGCTGGCGTTGCACTTTAGCTGCGGGTACCTGTTTAGATCTCATCCTTCCTGAGTTGGTCTTCACCTGTCCTGATCTGAACCTGTCCTGTCCGGTTGACACCTGAACAATCGGAAATGTTGTCCATTATCCCAGCCCGTGGCCGGGGTTGGACTTCACACCATTCTAGGTAACTATAATTCTATGTTTCCCTTTTTCTCACCCTTCCTCTGATAAAATGCATAAAAGAAGTTTCGTAACATTTCTATACATCATTATTGTCATAGTTATTTTCCTGGATTGAAAAGGCTCTACTTTCATATGTATGGTCTTTAACATTTGAGAATTTACATTAGATAAAGAAGCTAAAACTTTTCCCGAGTCTGTGGTTATTTTATGAATTTAAATGTAATTTTTCTATCTATTAACTCCCTTGATCCATTAGGATTTTAGGTATCAGTGACAAAGATCAGTAAGTCAAGGTGTACAGGTTAAGTCCTAAACTGTGTAAATAAAACATCTGGTTAGAGCAGGGTTACCTGGTTAAAATGTGTATGTTTATGGGCCCAGGTGATATGGTAAATAATCAGGTGACCCTGCGCTCTATCAGTTTTCTTTTGATAGCAGCATGATGGTTAGGGTTTACTTAAGATAGGTAGGTAGTTGCCTAATTGAATTGCATTTTTGATTATTGTACAGAATGTATGTATTAACCAAACCTGTTCCTACCTGTGTTATGTTTGTTTTGGAATCCCCAGGGGCAGAATAGCAGGTGGTAAAAGGAAACCACTCAGCAGTAAGGTCACTGGTCTGAGGAAGTAAGTACATGATTAGGTAAAACTGAAATCACTGATTGGGGGTCTTCCATTTAAATGTGTGAATAAATGATTGCAGAAGACTTCGCAGGTGAAACTGTGGCCTTATATCAACTAGGAAGGGTAAGCCCGATGGAGTAACAGGTTCTCTAATGCTTGTGTGAAAGGTAGGCAGAATGGATCTACTTGTAGTGAACTAAAATTATCTTTCCTTTAAATTAGTCATTCAGGCACAGTTATGAATGTTTCTACATTGTTAATTAATAAAAATTGCATTTAAAACTGAAAAGAAAGTATGTTTTTGTATTACCTTTCAAAGAAGGGAGTCAGTCGCGGTGCTACACTGACGTCACCAAGAGCCGCGCTGGTATTAGTTGAGACAGCGGGTGTGTAGCTGAGGTAATACTGTAAAGGAGGGGTGAGTGCAAGAGAGTTAGAACTTGTCGCACGGGAAAAAGCGCACAACTATTAGTCGAAAATTGTTGGAATACTAAACATTGATTGGTTATTGAAAATAAGAAATGCGCTGGTATTGGAAGCATTTAGTAAACAATCAACTGTCATCAAAACAAAATTAAAACAACATAGATTTATATGTGGCATTTAGATCAAGCCTTTATAGGAAATCGACCAGATAGAAAATATCTAGGTTTTTCTAAAGAACAACAGATTAGAGGAAGACCTTATATCATGGACAGAGGTAAAAGAAAAATGTTGTTCTTTAAAAGAGTTAAACATTTCTTTAAGAAAGATAAAAGATTAAATCCAGAGAAGGGATTATTATTCCACCACCAAATACGCTTGCATCATACATGATGGTAGAAAGGGGTTATCACACGTGTGTGTTGTTAGAGAACTGGATAGAGTACACTAAAGAAGACGGAATGTTGGCATTTCCAGAAAATGGTACCTATAATGGTAGGATTTTGTATAATTTGAGAACTCCCATGAATGAATTAGATCCAAGGCCTAGATTAACCCAATACGAAGCATTAGAGGAGAGGGATAGTGAAGCTTTTGAATGAGATTGACCCAGAAGTGACAGAAATTTGAGCAAGTTTTATCCCAAATTTTCCCGAGAAATAGGATATAAGCAAATGAAACAATGGAGACAATCCATTGTATTGCAAGGATTGTATCCTATAATAACATTAGAAGAACCATCAGGAAGTAAGAATACAGAGAAGACGATAAATGTAATGACTAGTGGTGATTTAGACGATGATTAAGTGGAAGATTTATTAATGAAGAATCCACCACCTTATCATGAAGAAGCAGCTAGAGTTAATCCTAGTGCGCCATTCGAATAACCACCTTTGGTTCCACAGGTTATACATGAGACCTCATTAGGAAAAGTGTTACAGGAAAGGGAACTAGAAGCAATAAATAAATAGAGAAGTGAGTTAATTCAGAAAATTTCCCAGTTAAATATGAGTCCTAAAGCATTAACAATTCCGGTAACCATAGGTCCTGTAGTGCCTTTATATGATGACAAACAGTCTAGTCCAAAAACTCCTGTTCTAACTACGCCTGTAGTGCAATCAAGATAAGAGACATTAATAGCGAATGATCAAGTAAGTGAATGTGAGATGGTAATTTCCCTTATGGATTTACCTATAAGAGAACCTGAAAGTGGTTCAGTCAGGAAAAGTACTCCCGGAAGCTCTAGTGAAGTGCGGATGGAAACATCCGCAGGTACAAAGAGTGCTACTGTGGTTACCCCAAAAGAAATAGAGAGGTGGTCCAGAGAAAAAGAAAAGCCAAAATCATAACCGAAGGTATTGGATATTTTTAAATTAAGAGTTGAATTAGAAGAAATGATTGCTGGAAATGTGGGATTGGAAAGATTGAATACACTTAATGAAGATGAATTGTTATTTATATGTCAAAGTATTACTCGAAACACAAAAGTATTTCATGAGAAATTAAGGAATATGGCTGCTGACATGGCAATTGACATTGGTTAATCTAAAGTATTGCAAAAACCTTATCGAGCTGAATTTTCTGACAAAGATTTAGAAAAGATTAATGTGTCAGGGCAAAAATGACAAATTAAGGAATTAGGAATTGCTGTCATTGTTGCAAAAATGGGGTGATTTAGAAAAATGGAAAACTAGATGGACAATGAAAAAGGAGGAAGCAGAGGGGAAAAAGCACTGCATCAGAATATGTATTAAATGAACCAGAAAAAGTGGAAAGGTTATGCCCAATTAGAGAGGTACCAGGAGAGGGTTATGTGCATGTCCCATAGTTCCGACAGGATATTTTATCATTTACAAATGATTTTCCGAGACTCAGAGAAAAACCTGTGGAATGGTACAGGCAAGTCGAAAGATTTGTGAAAGTTTCAAAGGTGTTATTAAAAGACTTATGTGGTCTATTTGACATTGTAGTCCCTGCAGATTTATGGTCAAAATGTAAAATTACTATAGATTGGCCTAATGATGAGTATCCCAGATACCCAAAAACAGGAGCACCTTCTGATGATGTGATGAAGAAATACCCTCAAGTAATACCTTTTCTAAAAGGGAAAGTACCCCCAAAAGAGACAGACCTGACAAGAATAGATAAAACTATCCAGAACAAGAATGAATCAGTATATGCATATTATGAGCGACTTTTTCAAGTATTCAAGCAATACAGTATTTTAGAAAGTATTGATCCCAAAGACATGACACATTTTATTTATCGTTTTGTGTCAGGATTAAGGCCAGAAATTTCACAAATGATTAAAGATCATAAAATTTGCTGGCAGGCTAAGCTTGTCGATGAAATCCTCAAATATGCAAAATATTGTGGGGATGAAATTGACAACAGACGAAAGAATTTAGAAGAAAAGGTAATGTGTGCACAAGTAAAGTTAGCTGAGCAGCAGGAACTCCAACTAAGTCAAATGAAAAATAATCAGACTCAAGGAGATGGAAATGGGGGTAAACCAAGGGGAAAATTCAACAGAGATGAGGCAAAGAAAAAGTTTCCCTGTCATGGGTGTGGAAAAATGGGGCATTGGAGAAAGGAGTGTAAGGCTGTGTTCAATATCAATGTCCAAACTGACAATTTGAATTCACAGACGCAGAATGGGGTGTCGAGGAAGCAACAGCAACAGATAATACAAAACCAGTTACCACTTGCACCTATGCCAGATTCTTGGAGTCAAACTAAATACAGAGTGGACACCACAGATTGGGAGGAAAGTGGTAGGAGAGATGCAGTGACATCACAATTTCCTTTGAGTGACGCATTCCTTGACGAAGACAGTTACTGACTGTGCCTGAGAGGGGAGGACGAGGAATGCATACTTGGTGCTTCCTTGCCAGTAGATCAGTCAGGTCCATACATTGAAGGAAAGGTTGAGGGAAATTATGTTACCTTTCTGTTGGACTCTGGTGCTACCCGATCTACTGTGAGAACAGCAGACGATCCAAACCTACCACTCTAGGGAGAAGCGATCCAAGTAGTGGGCGTTTCTAATAAACAAATTAGTAACCCAGTTACAGAACCAATGGAAATTAGAATATGTAATTTGTAAATAATGCACAAATTTGTCATGTGTGATTCTTGTCCAGTAAACCTGTTAGGTAGGGATTTGCTGTGCAAAATGAACGGCACAATATTTTGCACCCCAAGTGGTATTGAAATTTAAACCCCTGACAAATATGGACTTTATAAATTAATGTTAGTTAACCCCTTGCGTGCGGCCGCGTTTCCCCCTGGTGCTGAGCCCTAATGAAAACGGGCGTGGTCATGACGGAACGGTTCCGTCATGAGCACAGCTCAACCGTAGCTCATGACGGAACCGTTCCATCATGAGCCCTGAAGGGGTTAAACAAGAAACTGATAATAAAAATATAACTGTAGTAGATCTACCAGGAGAACTACGACATAAAGTAAAAACTGAGGTGTGGGACTTCACAGGAAAAGATGTAGGACTAATGGCAAATGTCGATCCAATAAAAGTAACAGTGAAAGAAGGTGCAGTTTACCCAAATATTCGGCAGTACAAAATTAGCCCAGAAACAAAAGCAGGTGTTACAGCAGAAATAAAGCATTTTGTTGAGCAAGGCATTTTACAAGAAATAATGAGCAGTCCATGTAATTCACCTATAATTGTCATAAAGAAACCGAGCAGAAAGTACAGGGTCGTACAGGACCTCCGCAAGGTTAATAAAATTGTCGTCCCATATTATCCAGTTGTGCCAAATCCTGCAGTGATTCTGTATCAGATACCGTGGGAAGCCGGATTGTTCACGGTAATCGATTTATACCTTGCATTTTTCTCCATTCCATTACATCCAGATAGCAAATTTCTTTTCTCGTTCAAATTCGACGACAATGTCAACGTTTGGAATCGTGACCCTCAGGAGTACACAGAGAGTCCATCGATTTTTAATCAGATTTTGAAAAAGTGCCTTGAATCCCTAGTGCTGCCCGCACAGTCTGTCCTGGTGCAGTACATAGACGACCTATTGGTGGCGTTTAAGACTCAAAATTACTGTGTTGTTGATACCATTGTATTACTGAATCATTTGGCTGAAGGAGGGCATAAATTTTCACCTGAATAGCTGCAATTCTGTACAACATCAGTGAAATATTTGGGGCACCTGATAGAGAGAGGTATCAGAAGACTTACTTCAGAAAGGATCAAAATAATTAGAAACATGAATCTACCTCAGACATAAAAAGAAATCAGAATGTTTCTCGGAGTTGTAGATTACTGAAGGCAATGGATTGTGGGATTCGCAGTACAAGCAAAACCCCTGATAGAAATGACTAAGAAGAGAGCAAAGGACCCAGTAAAGTGGGATGACGAGAGCATGACTGCTTTTTTAAAATTACGAGAATGTCTGTGTTCAGCTCCAGCATTAGGGATGCCTGACTACTCGAAAAAATGTGCACTGTTCTGTGATGCACAAGATAATTGTGCACTTTCAGTTCTGACCCGTCAACATGGTCTAATGAGACGTCCTGCGGCATATTTGTCTGCTACACTAGAACCAGTGGCATCTGCATTGCCAGGATGTCTGGAAGCAGTAGCTGCAACTTGCATGAGTCTTGAGCAAAGTGAATCCTTTATTATGGGACATCCTGTAACAGTGTATGTTCCACATGCTGTTGTGATTCTGTTAACAAGAACACAAACTCAGTATTTGACTCATAGACGGTTGACTAAATATGAGCAAATCATTTTATGTGCAGAAAATGTGAAAGTCAAAGAGGAAGTCGAACATTATTGTATCGACCTCACTGAATACAGTACTAAACCCCGTCCAGACATAAGAGAAGAGCCATTAATAAATTCAGAACATGAGCAATTTGTAGATGGTTCATGCATGCAACAGGAGGAAGGATGATTGAGTGCTGCTTATGCTGTGTGTACTTTGTGGGTTCCAGTTGAAGCATCCTATTTACCTGGAGTCAAATCTGCACAAGTAGTCGAATTATTTGCATTGACAAGAGCCTGCAAAATCGGGACAAATTGGAAGGTAACCATATACACTGACTATCAGTTTGGTTACGGAGTTGTGCATGATTTTGGCCAACTTTGGATGCAAAGGGAGTTTCTGACTTCTTCAGGTAATCCTATTAAAAATTGATATTATCTAAAACATTTGCTAGATGCCATCCAATTGCCAGAAATAGTGGCTGTGGTCAAGTGTGCTGCTCATCAAACTGGAAATGAAAAAGTGACAGCAGGTAACCGATATGCTGGCCAATTAGAATATAAGATGGCAATAAATAAGAAAATTGATGCATTTGGAAACAGCTGCCAACTTATGTTGCTTGGAGGTGTGAGAATGTGGAAGGTAGTGAGAGATTTAAAAAATGAAGCAAGGCAAAAAGAAAGGGAAGAATGGGAAAAGATAGGTGTAATGAAGTATATTGTAGAGTATCCAAGGAGACATAAATACTTCAAGATGAATGTTTATTAGCCACAGCTGTAGCAGTTCCAGATTAACTGTGAAACATAGAATCACTAAATTTGGGACACACAGATGGTATTCTAGATTCCTATGACACAGGGTCATGATGTAATGAAACCAAGATCACCACAATATCTCCCTTCGCTACACATAAGC
This sequence comes from Lissotriton helveticus, assembly GCF_964261635.1. Taxonomy (NCBI): domain Eukaryota; kingdom Metazoa; phylum Chordata; class Amphibia; order Caudata; family Salamandridae; genus Lissotriton; species Lissotriton helveticus. The sequence continues at coordinate 37,571,036 of NC_136063.1, forward strand.
AAAAGAAACAAATCAATCAATCAATCATCGCATTTATATAGCGCACTACTTACCCAGTGGGTCTCAAGGCGCTGGGGGAGGGGGATCTGCTACTGCTCGAACAGCCAGGTCTTGAGTTGCTTCCTGAAGGCGAGGTGGTCCTGGGTCAGGCGGAGGTGGGTGGGGAGGGAGTTCCATGTCTTGGCGGCGAGGTAGGAGAACGACCGTCCCCCTGTGGTGGCTCTACGGATGCGGGGGACGGCGGCGAGGGCGTGGCTGGTCGATCGAAGCTGGCGTTTGGGAGCGTAGAAGTTGAGGCGGCTGTTGAGGTATCCTGGGCCTTGGCTGTGTAGGGCTTTGTGTGCGTGGGTGAGGAGACGGAAGGTGATTCTCTTGTTGACCGGGAGCCAGTGCAGGTCTCTCAGGTGTCCGGAGATGTGGCTGCGGCGGGGGATGTCCAGGATGAGTCGTGCTGAGGCGTTCTGGATCCGCTGGAGTCTCTTCTGGAGTTTGGCGGTGGTTCCGGCGTAGAGGGTGTTGCCGTAGTCCAGACGGCTGGTGACGAGGGCCTGGGTGACCGTCTTCCTGGTCTCGGTGGGGATCCACCGGAAGATCTTACGTAGCATGCGCAGGATGTTGAAGCACGACGAGGAGACGGCGTTGACTTGTCTGGTCATGGAGAGGGAGGAGTCCAGGATGAAGCCCAGGTTGCGTGCGTGGTCTGTTGGTTTGGGTGCGCTGCCTAGGGCGGGGGGCCACCAGGAGTCGTCCCAAGCGGCGGGTGAGGATCCCAAGATGAGGACTTCCGTCTTATCTGAGTTCAGTTTCAGGCGGCTGTTCTTCATCCATTCGGCTACCTCTTTCATCCCTTCGTGCAGGTTGGCTCTGGCGGTGGCGGGGTCGTTGGTAAGGGAGAGGATCAGCTGGGTGTCGTCGGCGTAGGAGATGATGTTGAGGTTGTGCTGGCGTGCGATGTTTGCGAGGGGGCTCATGTAGATGTTGAAGAGGGTTGGACTGAGCGAGGAGCCTTGAGGGACGCCGCAGATGACTTCGGTGGCTTCAGATCTGAACGGAGGGAGGCGGACTCTCTGTGTCCTTCCGGCGAGGAAGGAGATGATCCACTCCAGTGCCTTCTCCTGGACTCCGACGTTGCTGAGGCGTTGTACTAGGGTATGATGGCAGACAGTGTCGAAGGCCGCGGAGAGGTCGAGGAGGATGAGGGCCGCTGTTTCTCCGTTGTCGAGCAGCGCTCGGATGTCATCGGTAACTGCGATCAGGGCGGTCTCGATGCTGTGGTTGGCCCGGAAGCCAGACTGCGAGGGGTCGAGGGATCCGTTCGTCTCGAGGAAGGCGGCCAGCTGCTTGTTGACGGTCTTCTCGATGACTTTTGCAGGAAACGGGAGCAGCGAGATGGGGCGGTAGTTTTTGAGGTCGGTGGGGTCAGCCGATGGCTTCTTGAGTAGAGCGCTGAGTTCAGCGTGCTTCCAGCTCTCTGGGAAGGAAGCGGTGTCGAAGGATGTGTTGATGATGTCCCGCAGGTGGGGTGCGATGACAGCGTCGGCCTTGTTGAAGACGTGATGAGGGCAGGGGTCGGTCGGAGATCCGGAGTGGATGGAGTTCATCGTGCGGAAGGTGTCTTCGGTGCTGATCGGAGACCAGGCGCGGAGGGTGGTGGTGGGGGGCGGTGGTTCGGTCGTGGTGTTCGTCGGTTGAGTGCTGAAGCTGTTGTGTATGTCCGCGATCTTGTTGTGGAAGTAAGAGGCGAGGGAGTTGCAGAGGTCTTGCGAAGGGGTGATGTCGTTGTTTCCGGCGTTGGGGTTGGAGAGCTCTTTGACGATGTTGAAGAGTTCTTTGCTGTTGTGTGCGTTGTTGTCCAGTCGTTCCTTGAATGCAGTTTTCTTGGTGGCGCGGATGAGTTGGTGGTGTTTTCGGGTGGCGAGCTTGAGGGCAGTCATGTTGTCCGGTGTTGGGTCTCTGCGCCATGTTCTCTCGAGGGCTTGGCTGTTCTTCTTGGAGCTCTTGAGTTCGTCGGTGAACCATGGGGCTTTCTTGCTACCGGGTCTGCTGGGCGGGGTCCTCAGGGGGGCGAGCTCGTCTGCGCAGTCGCTGATCCACTTCGTGAGGTTGGTGGCCGCCTGGCTAGGGTTCGTTGTGCTGGTGGGAGGGTTCATGCTCAGGGAGGACACGAGCTGGTCGGCTGTGATCTTGTTCCAGCTCCTGCGTGCAGCCTGTTGCTGGTGGTGGTGGATCGTGGTCCTTGCGAAGTGGAAGTGGACGCAGCTGTGGTCCGTCCAGTGGAGTCCGGTGGCGTGGCTGAAGGCGATGTCCTTGCTGGATGAGAAGACGGGGTCGAGTGTGTGTCCGGCGTAGTGGGTGGGGGTGGTCACCAGTTGCTTGAGTCCCAGGTTGGCGAGGTTGTCCAGCAGGGTGGTGGTGTTGCGGTCGTTGTTGTTCTCCATGTGGAAGTTGAGGTCCCCGAGGAGGATGTAGTCAGTGGAGCAGAGGGCGTGCGGGCTGATGAAGTCGGCGATGTCTTCGCTGAATTGTGCGCGTTGTCCCGGGGGTCTGTAGATGAGGGTGCCTCTGAGGGTTGTCTTGGGGTTGATGTGGACCTGAAAGTGCAGGTGCTCGGCGGTTGCGAGGGTGTCGTCGGTGTTGGTCGTGATGCGGATGGTGTTCCTGTGGACGATGGCGATGCCTCCTCCGGTGTGGTTGATGCGGTCCCTCCTGATGATCTTGTAGCCGTCTGGGATGGCGATGGCTATGTCGGGCGCTGAAGAGGCGTTCATCCAGGTTTCCGTGAGGAAGGCGACGTCTGGTGATGTTGTGTCGAGCAGGTTCCAGAGCTCGACGGCGTGTCTGTGGACGGAGCGGGTGTTGAGCAGGATGCACTTCAGGTGGTTGCTGCTGTTGCTCGTCGAGGTCTTGAGCGCTGCTGGAGTGGTGCAGGTCCGGATGCAGGTGAACTTGCAGGCGTTGCAGCTGAAGGGTCCGTGGGTGCGTCTCGGGTTGGCTTGGTAACAGCCCGGGAGTCGGCCGGCGTTGAGGGCGTTGAGTTCGGTGGCGTCGTAGGTCCGGCGGGTGGGCTGGTGACGGCGTGGGCCAAGGGTCCTGGCACTGGGCGCGGTCCAGGCGCGGACGGGCGCAGACGGGCTTACCTTTGGCGCACCTTCGGCGCTCAATCGGCGCTCCCGCTGCGCGCGTCCGCTGCGCGGTCGCTGAGGGGGCGTCATAAGTAGGAGCCGGGAGGGAGGGTCAGCGGGGAGGCGGGAGGACCAATGGGAGTGGAGGGGAGGCGGAGCTACTGGTCAGCGGCGGCAGGAATCACGGAGGTGACCGGGGCAGCGGGTCCGGAGAGGAGCGGGGACAGAGGCGGCAGGCTGCGGGCAGAAGGTGAGCCTGATGCGGAGGGCAGCGGAGGAGATGAGCGGAGGTCAGCAGTGAGCAGGTAGCGGCCAGGCAGCAGCTAGGGCAGCAGGCAGGCGAGCGGCAGAGCAGCGTGAAGGGGGCGACCGCCTGCGAGGGCACAGGGGTCACAGTGAGAGACCCGGCAGGGACCCCTTAAGTAGGAGCCGGGAGGGAGGGTCAGCGGGGAGGCGGGAGGCGGGAGGACCAATGGGAGTGGAGGGGAGGCGGAGCTACTGGTCAGCGGCGGCGGGAATCACGGAGGTGACCGGGGCAGCGGGTCCGGAGAGGAGCGGGGACAGAGGCAGCAGGCTGCGGGCAGAAGGTGAGCCTGATGCGGAGGGCAGCGGAGGAGGTGAGCGGAGGTCAGCAGCGAGCAGGTTGCGGCCAGGCAGCAGCTAGGGCAGCAGGCAGGCGAGCGGCAGAGCAGCGTGCATAAAAGAATAAACACATTAACAATGAGATATTAACATAGCTTAAAATAGTTGAATAAAAAGAAGGTGAGATTATACCTGACTGATTGAGCATTAATCTCGAAACCTAAAGGGTCTGAATGAGAAGATGAAGAAGGAACAACACGAGAATGCAAAGACGACTTGGGTGAAAAATCAGAGTCATGGGAAGGAACATCATGAGTATGTACCTTAACCACTCTTCCCCTATTCCACCATTCATTTCTGCTTGTTCTCACTGCATTCTTGGTCACCAACTCAACTCTAACCAGAGGCTTAAATTTCGACATTCTCTTATGAACATGGGTAGTATCCTTAATCCAGACCCAGTCACCTATACGTAGCTTGTTTTCTACAGGTTTGACCCTGTGGAGAGCATCATACTGATTTTTCATGTTATTTTGGTATTTTTCCACTTTGGGTCTCACAACCTTGTCCATATTTAACATATGATCATTTTTGTGTCGACACTCTCTTAACCAGGCAGGACATATTCTTGAAGCAGGTGGTCGTCCTCGCAAAACCTCAAATAGTGAAATACCTGAAACAACATTAGGACAACACCTATGCGACCATAACATTTCTTCAACAGATTTACAAATATCAAACTTGTTTTGAATTCCCCATTGAATGCACTCAACTAATGTGTGATTCATTTTCTCTACAAGGCCATTGACCTGAGGAAGATATAAGGCTACACACTTATGTTTGATCCCATTGTTCTCAAGAAAACTTTTCATCTCTTTTGACACAAACTGGACACCATTGTCCGAGACAATTTCTTTAGGAAAACCTTCTCTTAGAAATACATTTTTCATAAACTTGATGACACTAAGAGTATTGGGTTCTTCTACAAACTTTACCTTCCACCATTTGCTGTAGTAATCAACAACTACAATAGCAAATCTTAGCTTCCTTGGGAGAGTGTTAAAAGGACCAATAATATATATAACAAGCTTTGACCAAACTGTGCTAGGTAAATCAACAGGCTGTAAAGGAACTGCTTCTGTTTTTAAACCGTTATCACTGGTGGCACAAACTACACATCTGCGGACACTAGCCACAATGGCAGAATCCATTCCAGGCCACCAATAACAATCCCTGATTTTTCTCTTAGTTATGGTTTGACCCAGATGTCCCTCATGACCATACATGATAATTCTCTCTCTCAAAGGACCAGGTGGGATAAATTTGTCTCCTCGTACCAGCATCCCTTTTTCTTCAATAGACAATTCATCAGCAATTTTGAAATAAGGTTGCACATTTTGAGGGAGTGTTTTTTCTTTAGGCCAACCAGACATAACATACTCTCTATTATTTTCCAATTCCATATCTTTCATGGATTCAGAAAACCATTCCTGTTCACTGAAAGTAGTATCATGACAGATGTCAACACTTTCGATCAAACATTCTTCATCATTCTCCTCAGAATTTTTGGGGTAATCTGTAAAACCTAAGGGTGAACGAGATAAATAATCTGCCCTAATATTCCTACCACCTGGTATGTACTCAATGGTGAAGTTGTATTGCAGTAATTTTGAGCTCAATCTTGCAATTCTTGGAGTATGGTATTTTATAGTAGTTCCACTCAAAATAGTGACTAAGGGTGTGTGGTCAGTCTTAAGCACAAATTTTCTGCCCCAAATTAAACACTTAAATCTTTCAACTGCCCAACAGCAACTCAAAAGTTCCATTTCGATAACTGAAAAAAAAATTTGGTTTGATCTTAAGGATCTCAAAGCAAACCCAATTGTTGCTTCATTTTTTCATTTCATTTGTGAGACAGTGGCACCAAGACCATCATTACTTGCATCTACAGGGATGATACACTCTTGCGATGAATCAAATGGTGCGAGAACACCGGCTGAAATTATTTCTTTTTTTAAACCATCAAACTCCTCTTGACAATTTTTTTCCCACACAAATTGTTTGTCTTTCTTCAACAATTCTCTTAATATCACAGTTTTTGATGAAAAGTTATGGATGAACTTTGAATAGAATTCACAGAGTCCTAAATATGAAGGCACATTCTCTTTACTTTTTGGTGTAGGAGCCTTAGTTATGGCATCAACTTGACCTGGTTTAGGTTCAACCCCTTGCTTTGAGATTATGTAACCTAGATACTCTATTGAATTCTTTCCAAATTCACACTTTTCACGGTTAGCAACAACACCAAACTTTTGTAATCTCTCTAAAACAGTAACCATGCATTTGTCATGAATGGGTTGATTCTCCCCTGCAATCAAGTTATCATCAATTCCTTCCAATACATTCTCCAACACCGGTTGGAAGACGGGTGCCGCCGATGCGAGCCCGAAAGGCATCCTTTTAAATTGATAAGAGCCTATTGGGGACACAAACGCTGTAAGATGTCTTGAAGATTCCTCTAGTACTATCTGATGATATGCAGATGCTAGGTCAATTTTCGAAAAGACTCTAGCACCTGAAAATGTACTGATGATGTCATCAATCCTGGGTAATGGGTGAGAATCAACCCAAATTACTTTGGTCAAGCTCCTTTGGTCAACACACACCGTCAATTTTCCATTTTTTTTCTTGCAATAACTAATGGACTTAACCATAAAGATGATTCAATGGGTTCTATGACTCCATCATCACACATTTTTTTAAGGATATCTGCCAAATCTTGTCGTACACTAAAAGGTACGTTCCTCAACTTGTGTTTATTAGGTGTCACATTATCCTGGAATTTAATTTTATGTTGGAATCCTTTTATCTTGCCCAACTTGTCTGCAAAAACTTTAGGGAATGTTTGAAACCATTTAGTGTTATTATCGTGTTTCTCAACAGTATCCCTATTTTCTTCATCATCAGTTACTAAAGACACTTGCACTTTTCTCTAGGTCTAAGTGTCATACCAAATAAGCCTTGGTGATACCAGCCAAGTATATTTAGCCCTTTCTTTGCAAAATAGACTTTCCCAAAAATTGAACGCCCCTTAAATTTGAGTTGGCATTCAAAATATCCTGACAGCTCAATCTTCCTTCCATCATAAATAACTGGATTCCTATCTGGAGGAAATAGAGTAGTACGTTCACCCCACACCTCATCAAACAGTTTTTCAGTTATCATTGTCATTCTGGTACCAGAATCAATAAGAAGTCTCAGATTTTTTCCATCAACTTCTATGTGTTCATATGGATCTACACAGTCAGATTCCTCATCTCGAACCACCACATTCATGTCTCTAATGCCTCTTGAACAATTCTGTTCTTCATATGAGCTACCGCTTAAATCACCTTCAAGGACAGAATTTATTTTATCTTTGGGTGTCTGGCAAACTTGGAAAAGGCCCAATTTTGTTACACAATTTGCATTTCACACTTCTTGCAGGGCAAGGTCTACCATAAGGCGCATGCTTTGAATTCCCACACCTAAAACAAATGTTTTTCTGTGAAAAAAAACTATTTCTGTTATTTTTTTTTGCAACTTTTTTAAAGTTATTGTTTTGCTTTGAGAATGAACTCTCATTCACCACAGACACACCACTATTTTCCTTTCGAGTGAGTTCTCTGCGTGCCTTACATGAAACCTCAATTCCCTTCACTATGTAAATTGTTTCAGCAAGATTGGGATTTCTCATTGTGAGAAGTTTTTCTTGTACTTTTTCATCAAAACAACGCACAACAATTTGATCACGAATAAGTTGATCTGTGAAATTTTTTCATTCACTTTCACCCATCAACATGCGTAAAACAGCAACATAAGTATCAATGGATTCATCTTGCATCTGCTGCCTTGTGAAAAACTTGTGTCTGTTAACAATTAAACTAGGTTGAACATCAAATTGTTTCTCTAATTTCTTAACTACGAGTTCAAATTCATCTAAATCTTCTTGATCTTGTGGGACTATATAGGGTGGTAGATGTTCATAAATGGATTGACCCTCGAGCCCTAAGTTGTGTTCCAATAAAAACCTCTTTCGTTCAGGTCGATACCTATTACCCCCAATTGCTCCTAAATATTTACTAAAAGCCCTGTACCAATTTCGCCATGGCACTGGAGGGTCACCAAGGGTCTGGAGAAAAGGGGGTTGAGCACCAACATTCTGCATTGTAGCCATGTCACTTAAATCTATATGAGTATGACTTACAAGAAATGACAAATAATTTTAAATAAAATTTCACATACCATATAACTTGTAAAATAATGACTGTGTAAAAGATAAAACTTAGATAAGTAAATATGAATTAGTAATAAACTGATGATAAACTGTCACTCCTCTAACGTGTGCAAATGAAAAATGTGCGTTAAATAAATGTAATTATTCCTTATGACCTGTGTAGCAAGTCGTATTACTTGGATATTTGTGTGCACGTCACGGATGTATTTCCTTTAAAAAAAACAAATCAAAATTTTGTAGAAACAGCAGTTGCTGTAGTTGTGTGAAAACAATGGCCAGATAAATAAAAAACGACTTCCTGATGCTCCTCTTAATGTGAAAGTCAGTGTTCTAGTTGTTTTAGACAATGTTATTCAAAAAGAAAAAAAAGTCAGCCACTTCCTGTAGTCCTTTTTCAGTTGATACTCCTTTAGTTTCCCACAGGACAACTGAAAAAATGGATGATGACTAAAGAGAAAGTACTCCACAAGAAGAAACTCGATCTTTGTCATAAACCTGAGTAAGCAACTTGCAGCTTCCCTTCACATTTGTCAAACAGTGTGCTTCGATTTTTTTTAATATATTTTGCAAAACAACAGGCTTCAAAATCGGTGTTTTCCTTGCACTATGCTTGATGCACACAGCTTATTATGTGGACTTTAATGTCAATTTCGTCCTTGCAGAGACACGCACAGTCAGCTTTATTTATTTAAAGGAAGATTTCAGACTCGAGCTCCAGTAGACGCGCAAAGCGATTTTGATCTCGCGCGAGCCTAGAAACACTGAGAGACAATAGAAGCTTCACTGATGCCTCGTGGTGCCACGCGCTCTGGGTCTTGCTCTGCTCCTTGCGCCCAGTAGGATATGCTTACTCTTCAAATATCAGCTGTACATTATGCACTCTGCTCCTCGCGTACAGTAAAATATATTTACTTTTAAAATGTCAGTTGTATAGCACGCGCTCTGCTCCTCGCGCACACTAAGTTTACTTTTAAAATATCAGCTGTATGCCAAATGTAAACGAATACGCAGGATTGTTTACTTAACTTTAGCACAATATGCATGCTTTCGGAAACAATTGTAATTGCTCTTTTGAAAACTTTCACTCGATGTTAAGTTGACAAGCCTGCAGGCCATTACACACGCAAACACAAGAAATCTTCAACTTGGTAAACAGGTTTCCCTTAAAACACAAACACTGGCAGTCTCTGAATTTTAGCAAAATAATAACAGGAATCCACTTTTAAAATACTCTCCGCTTGCAGTATTCACCAAAGACAATATTTATCTTGAAAGAGGAGATGACTGTTTCACGTTCAGAAGATAAAATAATTTTCACTCTTGTCAAGAATTAGTTAAGTAGTTGAACGATGATCACAAAAAACACGCAATTTTGCACAGTCTTTTATCACAAATCCGATCAATGTAGAAAAGAGAAACTCGGAGGTATCTTTCCTGCATTTAAAAAGAACAGTATATCAATAAGAATATACAGGCCTGTTTTTCTTCAGTCAAACAAAGTATTTCCTGTTTTCTTTCAGTGTAAAAGAAGTATTTCCTTGCACATTTCTTGTTTTCCTTAAGTGAAAAAGAAATATTTTCTTGATAGTTTTTCTCTCCTTTGAATTTTTTTCAAAACAAGAAGTGCTTCTTGGCTGCATGGGTTCTTTGCTGTGGCTAAATCGTCGCCAAATTGTAATGAAGTATATTGTAGAGAATCCAAGGAGACATAAATACTTCAAGATGAATGTTTATTAGCCACAGCTGCAGCAGTTCCAGATTAACTGTGAAACATAGAATCACTAAACTGGAGACACACAGATGGTATTCTAGATAGGGCATGATGTAATGAAACCAAGATCACCACAATAGGCTGTCGGAGAAGGGCTAGAGATGGTGTTATTGTTTACCTTGATGGTAGGCCTGTATTACCAGCCTGTAGGCATGCTCCTATGGCTAGGATGTACCACGGAGATTCTCACCTAGGGCGAGATGCAATGATCAGGTTGTTCAGGCAAACTTAGTTCAATGCGAGGTTCTGAAACATAGCAGAGAGTTTTTGCCAGAGTTGGATAATCTGTCAACAAATGAATCCTGGTAAAAAAACTGTAGTAATCAAATCAAATCAGCTTTATTTGGTTTTTCATAGTGATTGAAATACCATAAAAGTTCATAAAATACATTTTACACATTTACTCAATTTATAAAAACAGTTAAAATACAGAAATTAATTATTTCTGTTCTGTTAAAAAATGACAAAGAAGATAAAGTAACAGTTTGTATAAAAGGCACAGTTCCTAGGGTCTTGGCTATGAGACATAATTTTTATACTAAATTCATCAAATCTTGGTTAAGCCAATATTAGGACTTAGCAATATCAAAGATTTGAGCGATGGCGTATGCAAAATTTAAGAAAGCGTGCAATCGCTTTTGCTATTAGTTCGTTTTCAAGATATTGAAGCGCCAAGTATGCTGGGCGGCATTGACGTAAACCCCAGTTTTTTAATATGGGCAATAACCAGTGCTTCCGAGGTGCTATAAAAAATTTACAAAATAATATTGTGTGTATTGTTGATTGTTTTGACAGAGAATCACAGGGGCATGGTAATAGTTTTGATGACCAATCATTCTCAATGGGAAAGGAAACCATTAGGTGGAACATATTAAACCTAAAACATGTCAGCAGCAGTTTTTCGAATTGGGTTACTCTGTACGTCAGATAAGGTTCTAGAGAGAACACAGTTTGTACTAATAGACCATGTTGAACTGAAGGTTTCTGTATCTATATTAGCAGACGTATCTGACGCAGATGTGCAAGGCATGCTTTCTTTAAATCTCCCTTTGAGATATTATTTAAGGATAATGGCTCTGTGAAACATTTTTCGTATCCCAAGTCTGTTAAAAGGGCTTTAACGTAGGCTAGCCATGTTATCCTTCTGCAGTGATCAAGTGTCTGAATGTCTTGTACAATAGATCTTGTTAGCTGACATTGTTCAGTTACCCAGATTCGGCGCCATAGCATTACTGGCTGGGCTTTTATGATGTCTTCTAGATAATCAATGCCCACCTCTAAGTGGCAAAAAGATTCATAAAGGGGGTGGTGATGGACAGAGCATCTGATTTAAGCAGAACACTCCTACCCAGTCAAAAGATCAGGGCTTGATCCATCACCGTTTTTTAGCTCACTGCACCATCCCAGCTCAGAACATGGCTACATGCAAATTAGTCTGACCCTGGCCCAGTGCATCATGGGAACAGGGCAGACCAAACTACCAAGCCAATTCTTTACTGGAAAGGAAACAAGCTTCCGGGGAACGGTTTCTGGCATTACAGCCGTCTTCGGCCCGGCTTGCTTGAATCCTGATGGTGCAGTGAGCAAGGGACTCACATCTGAGTATACCCTTCCACACTTGTGGTGGCCAAAACGATTCATAAAGGGGGTGGTGATGGACAGAGTATCTGATTTAAGCAGAACACTCCTACCCAGTCAAAAGATCAGGGCTTGATCCATCACCGTTTTTCAGCTCACTGCAACATCCCAGCTCAGAACCTGGCTACATGCAAATTAGTCTGATCCTGGCCCAGTGCATCATGGGAACAGGGCAGACCAAACTACCAAGCCAATTCTTTACTGGAAAGGAAACAAGCTTCCGGGGACCGGTTTCTGGCATTACAGCCATCTTCGGCCCGGCTTGCTTGAATCCTGATGGTGCAGTGAGCAAGGGACCCACATCTGAGTATACCCTTCCACACTTGTGGTGGCCAAAACGATTCATAAAGGGGGTGGTGATGGACAGAGTATCTGATTTAAGCAGAACACTCCTACCCAGTCAAAAGATCAGGGCTTGATCCATCACTGTTTTTTAGCTCACTGCACCATCCCAGCTCAGAACCTCGCTACATGCAAATTAGTCTGACCCTGGCCCAGTGCATCATGGGAACAGGGCAGACCAAACAACCAAGCCAATCTTTACTGGAAAGGAAACAAGCTTCCGGGGACCGGTTTCTGGCATTATAGCCGTCTTCGGCCCGGCTTGCTTGAATCCGGATGGTGCAGTGAGCAAGGGACTCACATCTGAGTATACCCTTCCACACTTGGGGTGGCCAAAACGATTCATAAAGGGGGTGGTGATGGACAGAGTATCTGATTTAAGCAGAACACTCCTACCCAGTCAAAAGATCAGGGCTTGATCCATCACTGTTTTTTAGCTCACTGCACCATCCCAGCTCAGAACCTGACTACATGCAAATTAGTCTGACCCTGGCCCAGTGCATCATGGGAACAGGGCAGACCAAACTACCAAGCCAATTATTTACTGGAAAGGAAACAAGCTTCCGGGGACCGGTTTCTGGCATTACAGCCATCTTCGGCCCGGCTTGCTTGAATCCTGATGGTGCAGTGAGCAAGGGACTCACATCTGAGTATACCCTTCCACACTTGTGGTGGCCAAAACGATTCATAAAGGGGGTGGTGATGGACAGAGTATCTGATTTAAGCAGAACACTCCTACCCAGTCAAAAGATCAGGGCTTGATCCATCACCGTTTTTTAGCTCACTGCACCATCCCAGCTCAGAACCTGGCTACATGCAAATTAGTCTGACCCTGGCCCAGTGCATCATGGGAACAGGGCAGACCAAACTACCAAGCCAATTCTTTCCTGGAAAGGAAACAAGCTTCCGGGGACTGGTTTCTGGCATTACAGCCGTCTTCGGCCTGGCTTGCTTGAATCCTGATGGTGCAGTGAGCAAGGGACTCACATCTGAGTATACCCTTCCACACGTGTGGTGGCCAAAACGATTCATAAAGGGGGTGGTGATGGACAGAGTATCTGATTTAAGCAGAACACTTCTACCCAGTCAAAAGATCAGGGCTTGATCCATCACCGTTTTTTTGCTCACTGCACCATCCCAGCTCAGAACCTGGCTACATGCAAATTAGTCTGATCCTGGCCCAGTGCATCATGGGAACAGGGCAGACCAAACTACCAAGCCAATTCTTTACTGGAAAGGAAACAAGCTTCCGGGACAGGTTTCTGGCATTACAGCCGTCTTCGGCCCGGCTTGCTTGAATCCTGATGGTGCAGTGAGCAAGGGACTCACATCTGAGTATACCCTTCTACACTTGTGGTGGCCAAAACGATTCATAAAGGGGGTGGTGATGGACAGAGTATCTGATTTAAGCAGAACACTCCTACCCAGTCAAAAGATCAGGGCTTGATCCATCACCGTTTTTTAGCTCACTGCACCATCCCAGCTCAGAACCTGGCTACATGCAAATTAGTCTGACCCTGGCCCAGTGCATCATGGGAACAGGGCAGACCAAACTACCAAGCCAATTCTTTACTGGAAAGGAAACAAGCTTCCGGGGACCGGTTTCTGGCATTACAGGTAGGAGTGTTCTGCTTAATTCAGATGCTCTGTCCATCACCACCCCCTTTTATGAATCGTTTTGGCCACTATAGGAGTGGAAGGGTATGCTCAGACATGAGTCCCTTGCTCACTGCACCATCAGGATTCAAGCAAGCCGGGCCGAAGACGGCTGCAATGCCAGAAACCGGTCCCCGGAAGCTTGTTTCCTTTCCAGTAAAGAATTGGCTTGGTAGTTTGGTCTGCCCTGTTCCCATGATGCACTGGGCCAGGGACAGACTAATTTGCATGTAGCCAGGTTCTGAACTGGGATGGTGCAGTGAGCTAAAAAACGGTGATGGATCAAGCCCTGATCTTTTGACTGGGTAGGAGTGTTCTGCTTAATTCAGATGCTCTGTCCATCACCACCCCCTTTTATGAATCGTTTTGGCCACTATAGGAGTGGAAGGGTATGCTCAGACATGAGTCCCTTGCTCACTGCACCATCAGGATTCAAGCAAGCCGGGCCGAAGACGGCTGCAATGCCAGAAACCGGTCCCCAGAAGCTTGTTTCCTTTCCAGTAAAGAATTGGCTTGGTAGTTTGGTCTGCCCTGTTCCCATGATGCACTGGGCTAGGGACAGACTAATTTGCATGTAGCCAGGTTCTGAACTGGGATGGTGCAGTGAGCTAAAAAACGGTGATGGATCAAGCCCTGATCTTTTGACTGGGTAGGAGTGTTCTGCTTAATTCAGATGCTCTGTCCATCACCACCCCCTTTTATGAATCGTTTTGGCCACTATAGGAGTGGAAGGGTATGCTCAGACATGAGTCCCTTGCTCTCTGCACCATCAGGATTCAAGCAAGCCGGGCCGAAGACGGCTGCAATGCCAGAAACCGGTCCCCGGAAGCTTGTTTCCTTTCCAGTAAAGAATTGGCTTGGTAGTTTGGTCTGCCCTGTTCCCATGATGCACTGGGCCAGGGACAGACTAATTTGCATGTAGCCAGGTTCTGAACTGGGATGGTGCAGTGAGCTAAAAAATGGCGATGGATCAAGCCCTGATCTTTTGACTGGGTAGGAGTGTTCTGCTTAATTCAGATGCTCTGTCCATCACCACCCCCTTTTATGAATCGTTTTGGCCACTATAGGAGTGGAAGGGTATGCTCAGACATGAGTCCCTTGCTCTCTGCACCATCAGGATTCAAGCAAGCCGGGCCGAAGACGGCTGCAATGCCAGAAACCGGTCCCCGGAAGCTTGTTTCCTTTCCAGTAAAGAATTGGCTTGGTAGTTTGGTCTGCCCTGTTCCCATGATGCACTGGGCCAGGGACAGACTAATTTGCATGTAGCCAGGTTCTGAACTGGGATGGTGCAGTGAGCTAAAAAACGGCGATGGATCAAGCCCTGATCTTTTGACTGGGTAGGAGTGTTCTGCTTAATTCAGATGCTCTGTCCATCACCACCCCCTTTTATGAATCGTTTTGGCCACTATAGGAGTGGAAGGGTATGCTCCGACATGAGTCCCTTGCTCACTGCACCATCAGGATTCAAGCAAGCCGGGCCGAAGACGGCTGCAATGCCAGAAACCGGTCCCCGGAAGCTTGTTTCCTTTCCAGTAAAGAATTGGCTTGGTAGTTTGGTCTGCCCTGTTCCCATGATGCACTGGGCCAGGGACAGACTAATTTGCATGTAGCCAGGTTCTGAACTGGGATGGTGCAGTGAGCTAAAAAACGGTGATGGATCAAGCCCTGATCTTTTGACTGGGTAGGAGTGTTCTGCTTAATTCAGATGCTCTGTCCATCACCACCCCCTTTTATGAATCGTTTTGGCCACTATAGGAGTGGAAGGGTATGCTCAGACATGAGTCCCTTGCTCACTGCACCATCAGGATTCAAGCAAGCCGGGCCGAAGACGGCTGCAATGCCGGAAACCGGTCCCCGGAAGCTTGTTTCCTTTCCAGTAAAGAATTGGCTTGGTAGTTTGGTCTGCCCTGTTCCCATGATGCACTGGGCCATGGACAGACTAATTTGCATGTAGCCAGGTTCTGAACTGGGATGGTGCAGTGAGCTAAAAAACTGTGATGGATCAAGCCCTGACCTTCTGACTGGGTAGGAGTGTTCTGCTTAATTAAGATGCTATGTCCATCACCACCCTCTTTTATGAATCAACTCTAAGTGGCAGGCATATGTTGAAGAATTTTTCGGCACTCCAAGTAAATATCTTAAAAAAGAGTTTTCTATTTTTTGTAGTTCATTCACATTTACGAGGCCCCATATCCCTGCCCCGTAAGTGGCGGTACTGACACATTTGGCATTGTATATTTTTAGCATCTCTGGCGGTGGTTTCTGGCCCAGTTTTTGTGCAAAGGATCTTAATGCCGTGGTTGCTCTTAGAAAAGATAATTTCCTGGCATTAATTGCTGCCTTCCACGTAAAGTTTTCGTCGATTACAATTTCCAAATATTGGTATGTTGGTGTTCTTTCCAGTGCTTCACCTTTCACAAATAGTCTTTTGAGTTTTGCACTTTTTCTCCCCGCATACATAGTAAAAGTTTTTTTTACATTTAGGGTCAGGTTTAAGCTCAACATGAAGTCACAATATTTGTCCAGTGCTCGCTGTAATTCCACAGAAGTTCTGGCTAAAATGACCGCGTCGACGGCATATAACAAGGCGGGTATCTGCCGACGACCAACTGAGGGGAGATCTTTACTTCCTTCCAGCATGGCGGCCTCAAGCCCATTTGTGTAAAGGGTGAATAAAAAGGGGGCCAGCACGCATCCCTGTCTGACCCCCTTTTCCACTCTAAAACTTTCTGTGAGTTGGCCCTTGGTCTCAAATGTCACTCAACCTGTTGTTCCGGTGTATAGTTCCCGAAGGAAGTCCACAATGGGCGGGTCAACTCCCATTGTTAGAATGATCTTCCACAGCCTCGAGTGTATAACACAATCGAAGGCTGCGGACAAATCCACATACACCATATGGAGTGCAGTCCCCTTAGCCTCCACATACTTTCCTGCCAATAAAGACAGGTTTAATGCGTGGTCTACAGTACCTAGCCCTTCTCGGAATCCGTACTGTATTTCCGATATGATGTTCTTCGTAGCTGACCACTCCTGTAGTCTCTCGAGAATGATCCGACCGGCGACCTTCCCGAGAGAGTCCAGGAGTGAGATGGGCCTATAACAAGTCGAGCAGTTTCGGTCCCCCTTTTTAAAAATCGGGACAAGTGTCGATGTTTTCCATGATTTTAACAGGCCCTCTTCTACGGTAGCATTTAAGACATTCGTCAGGAGCGGGGACCAGAGATCTTCCTCATATTTAAAAATGTCAACAGGAACCCCATCCGACCCTGGGGCTTTGCCTGTTTTCGAGGACTTTAGTGCTTTTTTTACCTCATCGTGTGAGAAGTGCAAAATTAGTGGATAGGTGACTTGATTCAATGAATCTATATAATCCATGCCGTGTGGTTTCCCTATACTAAAAACTTTAGAGAAATGATTTACCCATTCGTTATTGGTAATTGCAATATCAATGGATGGTAGATCCTCTTTGTCTATAAGATATGGGGACCTTACTATTTGCCAAAACTCTGCGCTATCTTTAAGTTCCGAACTTTTCCTAAGACGCTCCCATAATTCAGTTTTTATCTCTTGTTTTCTAGTTTTTAGAGCTAGAGCGTATTCTTTTCTCAGGCTGATGACCTCCCCTCTGTCTCTTTTGTCCCTCCCTAATGCTTTCTTTAATTTTGAATATGCTTTAGTGCAGGCTGGACTAAACCAGCCTTTCTTCACCTGATATTTTTGTTTATGGGATCTGGTAAGTGAAAACTGTAGTATTACAAGGAAAGGTATCGCCCATGCCAACTATAGACCCATTTTGTTACTTCCGGCCTTTGCGAAGGTTGTGGAAAAGCATGTCCAGTGGAGTGGTGTGGCTCACTGGTTAGAGGCGGCAGACCCGGGAGCAGAAGTCGGTCCGGGGCCAGGGTTCAATTCCCGACGTGGCAGGGTCGTGGTCTTGGGTCAGCGGACTCAATAATTCTCGCTTCGGTGCTTACTCTAATCAGGGGTTCCACTCGGCAACTCTGGGCATTAGCTTGCCTAATCTCCACAACGGCCCCATCAACTCCGGGGATGCCTGGCTCCACCTTGGGGACTCCCAGCAGGGACCATCCCACAGGGAAAGCCAGGACGGGTTCCCCAGAGTTATACAGCGCCAGGAAACCTACGGACGGGTAGCAGTGCGCTTTACAAGCTCAAATACATTTACATTACATTCCTCCCTCTCTAATTTTCTGGAGGCCCATGACATTCTCCATCACACCCAGTCTGGGTTCCGCTCGAATATGAGCACGGAAACAGCGCTGTTGGAGGTGACTGAATCTATTAAAGAGGTTTTGGACAATGGAGGGAAGGCGATGTTGGTGCTGCTTGACTTGTCAGCTTCCTTCGATACCGTCCCTCACAACCGTCTTCTTTTATGACTCCAGGAGATTGGTTTGAGAGGGACGGTGTTCGAATGGTTCGTGTCTTTTCTATCCGACCGCCAACAAGCAATCTGGGCCCCTCCATTCTCAGCTCCAGTTGCGCCGTTGTGGGTAGGAGTTCTTCAGGGATCTATCCTGAGCCCTACTCTCTATAACATTAACATGTCCCCCCTGGCGGCATTGGCTGAATCGCATGGAGCCCAGATTGTGTCGTATGCCGATAACACGCAGCTTCTTTTTACGCGTAAAAAGAATACCGACTTTAATGGTGTTAATATCAAGCGCTGCCTTGAGGCCGTCTTCTCCTGATTTCAATTGAATCAGTTAAAGTGTAACTCTGACAAATCAGAGGTTCTTTTTTTCGGATGCCCTCCTGATGCCCACTGGAAATCTTGGTGGCCTGCTGACATGTACCCACCATCAGCTGCTACCGAGATGGCTAAAAACCTGGGTGTGAAAATTGACAATGGGCTGGCTCTCAAACCGCAGATCTTGGGCCTAGTGGGCCAATGTTTCGGCCTCTTAAAAACTCTGAGGAAATTCCTTCATTTCCTATCTCAGGTCCACAGGAGGATTACAGTTCAGGCCTTGATTGGTTCAAGGCTGGACTATGCTAACGTACTATACTTGGGCCTCCCTGACTATCTCCTCACTCATCTACAAACTGTCCAGAACTCGGCCGCATGAGCAATCTTTGGTCTCAGTCGTAGGTCCAAGACCTCCTCTCTTTTAAACTCGCTTTATTGGCTGCCAGTGCGCAAACACATTCTCTTCAAAACTCTCACCATGGCATTTAAATCCCTCCACGGCACTGGCGCTTTCTACTTAAGGAAAAGAGTTTGCTCCTACCATCCTTCCAGATCCCTTCGATCTGCCTCTCCAGCACTGGCCACTGTTCCGGCAATCAAACGAGCACGCATTGGGGGCCGTTCCTATAAACGGATGGCACCCCAACTGTGGAACAAATTTCCACTATCCCTCCGGAAACTAGACAACCTGCTCTCTTTCAGGAGAGAGCTTAAAACATGGTTGTTTGGCCAATAGACTCTGTGTTCTATGGTTTCTGCCTCACTGGTCTGATAGCGCCGGGACACTCTGCCCGAGTAGCTGAGCGCTTTACAAAGCTCCCTTTAACATAACATAACATAACAAAGCAGAATGTCCATTTATAAGATTACAAATTGATTTTATCCAGTTACACCCTTGTCGAGGACTGAAGTATTTCCTTGTCATTGTCTGCCTGTTTTCAAAATGGGTGTAAGCCAATCCTACCCGCCGAAATGATAGCAACACTGTAGCCAAACTCCTACTCAGAGAGCCTATACAATGTTTCAATTTTCCAGTAACGATTGAATCAGACCGAGGAACTCATTTTAATAATGAAATAATTGGTCTAATCTGTGAAGCATTCAAAATGGAGCAAAAGCTGCACTATGGATGCCACCCAGAGGCTTCTGGAGTGGTAGAACAACTAAATGGCACAATCAAATCAAGATTGGGAAAGATATATATATCTACCAGATTGGAATGGCCTGATGCTTTACCTCTTGTTCTGATGGGACTTAGAAGCATCCCAGACAGAAACACAGGCTTGAGTCCCCATGAGATACTCATGGGAAGAGCAATGAGGCACGCATGGGTACCAGGACACAAGCTGATAAATATATCTGATGACAGTATACTGCAAAGAACTGGCTGACCAAGTGCGTTTTATCTCTCACCAGGTTGGAGAAGACGCTGTCGCCAGACAATCAACTCCAGCACATGACCTGAATCCAGGTTACTGGGTAGTGATAAAAGAACATACTCGAGAATTTTGCCTAGCTCCAGAAGTCACATCAAGTGATATTGGTTACCACCACAGCTGTGAAGTGCGAAGGAATTCCAAATGGGATTCATGCAAGTCACACAAAGAATGACTGAACCTGATGAAACAGAAGCTGAAGGTTGTGCAGATGAGGGGTCTCAAGAAATCGATCCTGCAGTAGCAGGTGAGGAACAACCGAGCACCAGTCAGGATGAATGGATTCCAGTAGTTGACATGCCTGCAGAAATTGTGAGAACCAAAAGTCAAACCTATTTAGATAGACATAGTGATAGTGAGGATAAGTCAGGAATACAAGAACGCACTCAGATTACAGAAATCAAAGCCAATAGTAATTCTGAGGAGGATCAGATAAGGAGAGATCAATATACTCAGACATTCAACACACCTGTCAAATTTCCACAGTCTGAGGAGGGACAGATAGGTATTAGGGAGAAGGCTCAGGAAGAAGAAAAACAAGAAATCTAAAAACCTGAGCAGGACCAGATAGGTGTAGAGAAATGTGTTCTGGAAGAAGAAGGTGAGCCAAGTCAAAGTAAAACTCAGCAAACTCCTGAACAAGGCCAGCTTAGTATCCAGGCAGAAGAAACAAAAATAGGACCTTGACCAAGTCAGATAGAAAGGGATACAAAAGATGACATTGAATCAGATGTGCCACAACTGAATGAAAATAAAAGAGCATCTGAAGAAAGTCAAAGCACAGTGCCAGCTAAAAGACTCAGAAAGGGAGGTAAGTGGCCTGGTTTTTTCAAAAGAATGACATTTCGCCTCAAAACAATAAATGAAGAACCAGAGCAAGTACATTAAATAACAAGCCAAACTGAACCATCCACAGAGAAACCAAGAAGGAGAAGTCTACATTTGAAAAGACTAAATAATAAATTCAGTGGCCCTGAATGGACCTAAGTCATCCTTAAAGACTTCAAAAACTTTGAACTAAGTGATGAAAGAGATGATGAGCTGATTGATGACCAAACTGATGAAGATGTGACACCAACTTGAGAAAAGGTTCACAAGTTAAAATTCTGTGGAAAAGTTACAAAGAGGGGCTAAGTCTCCTTAGTCAGATATGACTGATTATAATGTTATCGGAAGACCGAAAAGAAACTGTTTAAAAACATGCTGTAGAATATGCACATGTAATATATTAATAGTAGTTATAGTATGGTTTGGACTGACATTAGCTATACCTTACTTAATGAGCAATGTTAGAAACGGGACCCCCGGCCGGCCAAGGCTCACGCCAAAGTCAGTCAGGGATCATCATTTCTAAGTCAGGGCAAGGGAGTCACACACCAAGATAACCCCCGCTCACCCTCTAGGTAACGTGGCGCGAGCAGCAAGGCTAATCTCGGAGGCGATGTGTAAAGCGTTTGCGCGCGCACCCCAGCGACAACACCCTAGGCCCACCACAAAGGAAACTCCACACAAGGTTATATCAAAAATAGCCTTTGTATTATAATAAAAACACATTAGATAAGACACACACTTTACAATGTGCCAACAGGCACGGGCAAAATTTACAAGGGATTATGTACAGGACAGGGCCACCTGGACCACTGTCAGGGGTATGCACTTTTTTAGAAATAATACTTGTAGGTATAACACTTAGCACATAAACATATAATGACTGTAACACAGAAATAGTAAATGTAGCATACAACCAGTAACTACTGGTAAAGGGAAAATACCTCCTACGCCACCCTAAACACTGTAGGGAAATCACGCAGGGAACTAGGACCTTATCATCAGGACCTATGGAAGGAAAACCATCACCTAAGCAAGTCACATTTAGCAAAGGGAAGGAAACCTAAAATAATCACCTAAGCAAGTCACATTTAGCAAAGGCAATAAAACATCAACATTCCTCTAAGCAGGTCACTTTTAGCAAAGGGAAATAAAAGCATAAGGAATCACCTAAGCAGGTCACTTTTAGCAAAGGTAATAACATAAACAATCCTCTAAGCAGGTCACTTTTAGCAAAGGGAAATAAAAGCATAAGGAATCACCTAAGCAGGTCACTTTTAGCAAAGGTAATAACATAAACAATCCTCTAAGCAGGTCACTTTTAGCAAAGGGGATAAAACATAAACAATTACCTAAGCAGGTCACTTTTAGCAAAGGTAACAACAAACATTCCTCTAAGCAGGTCACTTTTAGCAAAGGGGAATAAAACATAAAGAATCACCTAAGCAGGTCACTTTTAGCAAAGGTAATAACAAACAATTGCACATGAAACATTAAAACACATTCAGGGGTGCAGGTAGAACATTTGCGCAGGAATCACATAAGCAGTAAATCATAAATTGCGCAGGGTGCACGTAGCACCACACTAGAAATGTCCCTCAGGCCAACTGGCCTCGCAAGGGCTGGAATGCCCTGAGTCTCAATGTCAGGGAAGCTGCGCAGGCAGCACAGTACACAAGCCTAAATGTAGCAGCTGTCCACTAAGTGCTGGACAGTTGTGAATCACAGATAATGCCAACGTTGGAGCCTCCTGGGCTCAAGAACACAGAATGGTGCCCAAGAGCCTCTCTGGGGCTCTAAGACAAATGTGGGCGCTGTGAGCCTTCTCTGGGCTCTGAACGAAGAACTGCCCCCTCGAGCCTTGCAGGCTCGTAAATTCACTAGGGCGGGGGCCTCTTGGGCTCTAAATAAACAAATTGCCCCCAGGAGCCTTGGGGCTCCTACATACAAGGCACTGGCCCTCGAGCCTCTCTGGCTCTCTCCCGATGGGGCCGGTCGTTGGAGTCCCTCACGGGGGACTCAGAACAAATGAATGCCCCCTTTGAAGCCCTCGTGGCTTCACTCTAGAGACTAGCGCGAGCTCGCGCTACCGGGCAGAGGGGGGGGGCGGACACCGACAATGTGTCCCGGCGCCCCTCCCTTCCTGACACTCACCGGCTGTCTGGGGCTGCAGGACGGCTCCTCGGCGACTCTGCTGGGGCTGCGGGCGGGCCTCCCCTGCACTCGGGAGCCTCGCAAGGACGCGGCAGGCTGCTTCCTGCGTCTCCCGCCTGGCCTTGTCTCGCTGCCCTCCGCCTGACTTCCGCTGGGGCCGCCAATGGCAGCGCAGCCCTGGGGTCAGGAGGCGGGACTTCCGGGTCGCACTAGGCAGCGGCCCGGCAACGGTTTCCAATGCTCCTGGGCTGCGGCGGTGATCACGGGCAGCCAATGCTGGGTGGGCACCGGCTTGTAAATACTAAAATAAACCGGGGCAATGCCGGGTGGGCACCGGCTTCCAAGATAAATATAAAGCGAGGTGGGCACTCGCTATGCCAAAAATCGGCAATAAAGCGGGCAGACGCCGGGTGGGCACCGGCTGCACACAAAGCGCTCCCATGCGCTTAGGGGCGGAATCAAGCGCTCCCAGCGCTAGAAATATAAGCAAAAGCGCTCCCAGCGCTGAGGGGAGAAATAAAGCGCTTCTAGGCGCTCTGGCCAAAAGCAAAGCTCCAGCAGGGTCTGGAGGCAGGCAGGGGGGCGAGGCTGGGCCAGAGCCAGCACACTGGGTCTCCAGGCAGGGAGACAAGCCAAGTGGCGGTCCTCCTGGCCCCAGCAACAGCAACAGCCCCCTCTGGCAAGATCCTGAAAGAGAACAGTTTCTGTGGGGACACAGCCTCATTTTTATACAGCTAAATCCTTTGTCTTCAGGGTGCAGGGTGGGGGGAAACCAGTTGCAGCTGGTTTGGGAGTACCCTGGATGGCCCAACCACCCCTTTCATTCACTGGGAGGCTTGGGTCGTTAGACAAACCACAGGGGGGCGGAGCCAGCATTGTGTGGGGAAAAACCCAGCCCATCCAGGACCCAGGTGCACTCCTCCCACACATCACTCATGCTGATCTCACACTCACCACTGGGCAGACCCATCCAGACTTCCTGGAGCCTGGCATGCCAGCCAGCTCCAGCCAATCACGCTCCAGCACCCTCACTGCACACATACATCAATGTCCAGAAGTAGAACTTCCCTTCTAGACACATACATGCCGCATACACCATCTCGCAGCATTCATTCTCACGAGTTCACACATACCAAACTCGAGCCTGCACTCCCCACGCATCAGGAACTACCAGGGACACACACATTCCCCATGCATTCCTATGGGAGGGCAGGCCAGCCATACTACACGCACGCACTTTACTCTGGGACACAGGGAAAAAGTGCGCCAAGACCCAAAAATCACTAACACTGGGTCACAAATAAAAGCAAAAAGATTAGGGGTGAACCTGCCCTAAGGCCCAAGTCCAACAAGCAAAAATATGCAAAATGACACTGGTGTACCTGAGCAAGTAGATACACCTAAGAAAATAGAAACATAGGAGAAAGCAGTTGAGGAGTAGATCTAGAAGCACCAGAAGAGAAAGAATGACATTATAGTAGAATAAAGAATAAAACCGATTTAAATGTTTTCGCTAATCTTTTAGTACACTATGTAGAAGCTATGGAAATTAGTGATTGCTATGTGTGCATGAAGTTGTCCACATCGGTAGCTGAAGGGCTCACATATCATCACTTACCTCTGACATATGGTATTTCGTGTAGCATTTTATGTAGCTTATTTTATATAACTGGAAGGTTGCAGTATTATTATTCAAACTTTGATGTAGTTTTCCCTGAGGTTCCTTTACGTAGGAGTTTAAATCGCATCACTAGTACTAGAGACTCTACCCATTCTATGGGTGATTATTTTCTAACAGTGGGATCAATAGATATAGCTGTGGCACATACAGATAATTTAACACGTAAGTTGCAAGAAAAAGAGAAACTATTTCTAAATTTAGTAGAGAAAAGGAGACTGGATTTCTATAGAAAAGCTACTGAGCAGAAACGTAAAATTCCTAAGTGGGCTGAAAGTAAAGAGTTTTCCTCAAATGGCAATACTCACGCTGTTATGTTGTTGGATTTCATAAAGAAAAGGAAACTCTGTCTTCATAGAGAGAAAACAGACTACTATAATAATATGTTCTTTGGTTCCAGTGAATGTGATCTTAATGTTAAGGTAATCAGGGGTTGGGGATTCAAAGATGGATCAGAACCGGCGTTTCCTGGTATTTATTATATTTGTGGGAACAAAGCCTATTTTAAATTGCTGTTTCGGAATGGTATTCCCAAAGGTAAATCATGTAAAGTAAATCACTGGAAGCAATGAAGGAAGTAGTGGATTAACACGTACTAGAAGAGCTAGTTTTGCTGAAATTGTAGGTGACATATTTAGTGCATTGATACCTTCAGTGGGAGTGGTTCTCAATACTCAAAGGGTCTGCAAACTATCAACAGTGGTGGATCACTTGTCGACTGACACTGCTAGTGGATATTTAATGATCAATACCGAATTAGTTGCGGTAAGATCAATGGTTTCTCAAAATTGACTTGCTCTTAATATTTTATTGGCAAAAGAGGGCAAAGTCTGTAAAAAGCTGAAAACGCAACATTGTTGCACTTACATTCCAAATGAAAGTTTGGAAAATAAGAAGTATGCGAGAAATATTACACATTTGAAAGAAGGATTGAAAGCACTGGAGTTTGAGTGCATGGAAGAGACTAATGAATGGTCTCTACTCTGTAGGTAGTTGGTTTTCTAACATAGGAAAACGTATTGTAGGTAGAATAATGACGCCAATATCGGGAGTAACCCAACTGTTTTTTTGCAAAATATTTTGGTGCAAGTGTTGCAGAAACACAAAGAAGTATACAGTAAAGAAAAAGGGAAAGAAAAGAAACTTTGATGAAATTGAACTTGAAGAATTAATTGAGGATCTGTATAAGAAGATGAAAAACTTTCACTTGCATGATTTTGAGAAACCTAAAACAGTGTTTGAAGAGGTAGAGATGAATAAATGTTAAAAGTTGGGATCTGTTTTTGTAATTGGTGATGATATAAAATATCATCAAAGAAGGAGCAAGGTTTTGCACGTAGAGCGACTTGCTTGGATTCAACCCTCTCAAAATAATGCATAATATGCGAAACATATTGGTATATGTTTTGTCTGACTAACAATGCACCACACGACATTTCTAGCATCCAGGGGAAGCTTGTGAATGTGCATTTACTAACAGTAACTCGAGTGACCTAATATGGCCGTCGCAATGCGGGAACTGTACTGCGCATGCGTCTGTCCAACTCACATGACATGACCTCTTTTCTGCTTGGTGGGAATTTTTGCTTCTAAACACTAGAACTAAAGATGGCTGCTCTATTCTTTAATGTGTCAAGGCTTGCATTGCTGCTTTTACTAAACTGTTCGCTCTGTCTAATATCTAATGCTGTAGTTAAAACAAAGTAATAGGAATAGAGTAGAAATAAGTGGTATACAGTGCATTCATTTATTCCTTGTTCTAAAACTGTTTATTTTTGACTTTGCTACTAGCTCGTATTTGGGCCTGGTGTAACCTTGCTTCACTCCATCATGAAAACTTGAGCCCGCACACAAGAGTTCAAGAATCCTCGCGTCATGGCATTGAACCCGTGCCAGTGACAGTCTTGAATGAGATGCGCCTGGGAATCTGACCCAATGAACCTCCTAGAGGAAGACAAATAACAAATGTGTTTAACATTGTATTTACTATTGAAACATTTATTGTTGGGTGGAATAAAAGTGCATGGAAAAATAAAATTATGGATAGGAATTCTAATTTTAATATTTGAATAAAATGACTTCATTCTGGTATGGTGTGATGACCTCTCCTCGTCTAATGTACAATCAAATTGCGGGAATACACAAATTCGCAACATTGGGGGGTGGTACACTGCCCTGGAAAATTGTATAACTAAGGTAGGCTTAGCTAGTTAGATTGTCCGACTTGTCCGAATAGCTGAACTGTCACTGACCCAACCCACTCAATAGGGGATTGAGAGCCGAGGTGCTGGTGGAGCACTCTGTCAGAAGATTCGGGAGCAGAGGTGCTGGTGGAGCCCTCTGTCAGAAGATTTGATAACCCAATCAGGGTTTGGTAGGAGAATCGATAACCCAATCGGGGTTCCTGAGGGAGAAGATTTCGATAACCCAATAGGGGTCCGACTGTTAGCCGCAGTGAGGGGTGTGACGCTGTTGTTGCACTTTCACTGAGGGTACCTGTTCAGACCTCATCCGTCCTGATTTGGTCTTCACCTGTCCTGATCTGAACCTGTCCTGTCCGGTTGACACCTGAACTATCGGAAATTCTGTCCGATATCACAGCCCATGGCCAGGGTTGGACTTCACACCATTCTAGGAAACTATAATTCTATGTGGGTATGTTTTCAACTGTTTTCCTTTTTCTCACCCTTCCTCTGTTTAAATCCTTAAAAAAGTGTCGTAACATTTCTGTACATCATTATTTTCATTGTTATTTTCCTAATTGAGAAGGCTCTACTTTCACATGTATGGTCTTTAACATTTGAGAATTTACATTAGATAAAGAAGCTAAACCTTTTCCCGAGTCTGTGGTTATTTTATGAATTGAAATGTCATTTCTCTATCTATTATTCTAACTCTCTTGATCCCTTAGTACTTTAGGTACCAGCGACAAGGATCGGTAAGTCAAGGTGTACCTGTTAAGTCCTAAACTGTGTACATAAAACCTCTGGTTAGAGCAGGGTTACCTGGTTAAACTGTGTATATTTATGGGCCCAGGTGAATATGGTAAATATTCAGGTGACCCCTCGCTCTATCAACTTGAACTTTTGGCCTACAGGATGGTGGCTCAGAGTGTGTTGTGCAAATACAGTCTACATAGGAATCCGCGGGTCTAGGTTCCTGTGGCATCTTTCAATGCCCTGTTCTTTGAGCCTCTTGAGGACCTACTATGACAACTTATCCCACCAACAAGGTGAGAAGGAGGACCTGTCATGACTAGGATTCCACTAAAGTGAGACCTTCCCTTTCCACTCCTCTCCATTGCTTGAAAAGGCAGGGAAAGGCCACAAAGAACTACTATTCAAGCAGCTCCTTGAACAGTATCCCCAAAACAGATTCGAAATATGTGGAAACATCACGTCCATGCAGAAACACAATGATTCAATCATCTCTCTGAAGTCACTGTCACTTACACTGGACACATTTCCAAGGAGATCACATTAGATCATCTTTACTTCATGACCAGAAATACAATGTGTGGGTAACAGCAATTATGACAAATGCAGAACCGCGCATTGCCTATGCAACGCGATCAGAACAAACGCTTCTTAAACATGCATTCCTTTACCACGCATTTCATTACAACAACATGCCTTAGATACATCGGCATCGGACTTTAAAGTCCAACGCTTTCCCTACTGTTGCGTGGACTGGAGTTGGAATAGTAAATTACTCTGTTCCAAACTCCAGCGCTGTCCCTAAGGCAAGTCATTGCAAAGACTTGCGTGGTAAAGGAAGGCGTGGTTAAGACTAATTTGTTGTTCCAATCACGTTGTTAAGAAACACATGGTTTAAGCATGCATGGTTGAGCCATACAACCTAAGGTTGTGCTTCTCCTCAGTACCGTAAAATTTGTTCACCCAAAGTCTTTCGAACGGTTCCCCTGCAGTAATGTATCTATGCAGTCATCATTCACTCCTCAAACACCCAGCTTGGAAGGCAGCCCTAAGCATATTATTTCTTTTGTGCTCTCTTTGATGACCACTTAACCCAATTTTCTGGGATCTCCCTGTTAAATTTTGTGGGTTAGTGTAGGAGTTAGAAGGATAGGTGTTTCTGCAAACTCAAGTGCCTGTTAGGTGCATCATCTATTTTAGAGTTGTCTCCCACTTGCATAGATCTTAGATTTGTGCCATTCACAAGATGCCATTTCCAAACTGAAGAATAGGGTTAATGATGTAGTTGGATTGTAGATCTCTGTTCATATTTATAATTTTGCATTTTATTGCATGGCACTCCAATGTTTTTTTTTGTTGAGATCACAATATTTATATAATGCTTCCTAATTCACATAAAATTATGCAAAAAAAGAGTATGGTATGTTTGGTGATGCCACTGATGAGATTAAGTTTCATAATTTATTGTTGGTCTGGGAAATGATCCAGAAAGAGAATTAAATAGGTTTAAGAGCAGAAAAGAGAAGTGGTACAGAAAATAATTGAGATGTGTTAGGCGAGAAGAAAGGCTTTCTCAGCAAAAAAGAAGTCGCCATGGTAAAGTGAGCCGTGTGTTAGTGGTACAATGATATTATTCAGCAAAGAACGATAGTGTGGAAGGGGAGGTGAACCAGGGGGTGTAGTGCTAGAATTTATACCTATTTCCCTGTTGGGTATAATTCCTTAGAGACTGGTCCACTGGGCTTGATTCACAAAGGTAACTTCTACTTTTGAATAATGTACTATTTGAATAAGTTTACTACTTCTTCATTGTTCACAAAGTAATGATGTAAATTTACCCCAAAGGTGTAAAACATGTTTCAGGCAATTTGAAGGGCCTGCATCTTATTCACAATCTGTAAGGACTATTCACAAAGGTAACCTACACTTTTGAGTTATTTACATGTGTAACTTACTCTTTATTGATTATTATTGAAAAGTTTTCTATAGCGCGACCATGACCCTTGGGTATCAGAGCGCTTAACAATACATGGAATAGGTTAAAAACAGAAACATATATAATATACAATATGACTGTAAAGAAAGTAGTTAGGAATACTTCCATACCAGGTCGATTTAGGAAGATAATGTAAAGATAAATAAAGACCCGTACATGTTTAAACACGCAATATATAATGCTCTGAAGTAGGTTAGGGTCTAATTATATTATATAGATGTACGAGGTCTTTCCGTATATGATTGTTTTTAGTGACTTTTCTTTAGGTCTCTATCTTCTCCAGTCCCAGGGTTGGCATCGTGCCAATCGCTGTTATCTTATCGTTTGTGATTTTCTATATATTTCACAAGTTGTTATCTAATAATCACCTCAATGTCAAGTCTTAGATGGTGGATTGTCTTGCCTATGGAAGGAACTTACTCATAAGAAAGATCTTAGTTTCCCTCTTAAATGTTGCAGTGTTTGTAGTTTTTCTGATGCTCGGGGGAAGAAAGTACCAGATTCTGGGGGCCGCTCCTGAGAACGCCGTCTCATAGGTTTTTTTCTTCCGGAAGATGGGTGGTCTCAGCAACAGATCTTTGGCACTCCGGGCAGGTCTGTTTCCTCCTGAAATTTCTATTTTCTGGGCGAGGTATCTAGGTGTGTTGTAGTGAATCGCTTTATGGATGATACATGCCATTTTTAGCTGTATTCTTGCTTCGTAAGGTAGCCAATTTAAAGCTTTCAGGTGGTGGGACATATGGTCAAATTTCCTTGTTCCTGTAATAAGTCTTGCCGCTGCATTGATGCATGCTTTTAGTGGTGCTGTGGAAATTTTTGGTAGTTCTGCTAGCGTTGTACACCCATATTCAATCCTCGAGATAACCAGTGATTGCACTGCTGGTTTTCGTTAAAAATGATTTCATTTTTCTTAAGTAGGTCAGATGAAAACAGGCGTTTTTCGCCATTACTTTAATGTGGGTTTTCATGTCTAGGTTCTCATTCACTGTGATTCCAAGTGATTTCGCCGAGTCAACTAGTGTGGGGGTGCAATTTAACGCTGTGATCATTTTGGACCATTCCTTCACTTCTCATTGATTCTTCTGAGGCTAGATAAGTAAGAATTCTGTTTTATTTGCGTTTAGCTTGAGATGATTGATAGTTAGTCATTTTAGCGTAATTTTGAGGGCCTCATTCATTAAGGTGATGTCTTCCAGGGACACGATCTTGATGTATATCTGTGTGTCATACGCGTACATGTGGTAAGATATTTTGGAATTTCACAGAATTTCTGTAAGGGGTTCGATGTACAAGTTAAACAGTGATGGAGATAAAGTAGATCCTTTGGGTACTCCAATTGTGTTTGGGCATGAAGGTGAAAGTGATTGGTTTACCAGGAATCTCTGAGTTCTATTCTATAAGAATGATTCAAACCATTTCAGAACATTACCAGATATTCCCATCCTGTCATGAAGTCTGTTCAGTAATTTTTCATGGTTAACTGTATCAAATGCAGAAGACAGGTCTAGGAGGATGAGTAGACAAGATTGATTGTGATCTAGTGCCTGAAGTGCATCATCGACAATGTGAAGGATTGCTGTTTCCGTTCTGTGACCTGTTCTGAATCCCGATTGGCAGTCATCCAACAGTGAGAAATTGTCGATGTACAGGCTCAACTGATTGTGTACACATTACTCTATAAATTTTTGATGATCGGGACTACTTGCCCTGTCTTAAGGCATTCTGGGAGGACCCCCTGGGAAAGAGAGGCGTTTATAATTTCTGTCCATATTGGAATCACGATATGGCTGATTTCTTTCAGGCATTTTGATGGTAGTGGGTCGATATAGTGATTGTTGGGTTTGGTTTCAGGTAGCGTTTTAGCAATCTCATTCTGGTCCAATATTTTGAAGGTGTCCTAGTGTGCCTTATTTTTTATCGCATTATTCGCATATTTCGATGCATATTGTGATGAAGGTGTATTGTAGTCGGGGTTATCTGCTGCAATCCTGAGTTCTCCTTCCAGCTTGTTGGCTTTGTTGGTGAAAAAGGTAGCGAATTCTTCGCAACTTAGTTGCGTTTTGGTGACTTCTTGGGCAGATTTTGCCAGCTTATTTGATTGTTGTTTTATAATCTCAAACATTTTCCATGGTCTGTTTTTGGCGTTATCCAGTTCAGTTCTGATAAAGTCCTTTTTAGAGTTGAGGATCTTTTTGTTGTATTCATTTCTGATTTTTCTGACGGATTACAGCTAAGGGGATGATGGGTGTTGTCTCCATTTTCTTTCCGCACATCTTAGTTTTTGCCTGTCTTCATTCAATATTCCATTGAACCATGGATTTTTAATTTTCTCAGTAACTCTTTTCAGTTTAAGTGGAATGGTGGCATTGACTATTTTCGTTACTGAGGTAGTGTAGTGGTTCATTAGATCATTCACATACTGCATGTTGTCAGGTAGGTTTAGGTCTTTCTTGCAGCTTTCAATTAGTAGATCCATATTTGAGTCTCTGGTATCTCGCATCCATCTTTTGATTTTGCTAGGTTGAGTGGTTTTTATCTTCTCCCATGTGGGTATTAGGAAGGTTATGGCGTGGTGATCTGACCAGCCGCATGGCTCTATTGCGAGGATTGAGATTTTGTCATTTTTAGAGATAATCCAGTCCAATGTTGCTCCTTTCGAGTGTGTTGGTTGTAGGCATGCTTGGGATAGGTTTAGTTCAGTTAAAAAGTCTTTAAAAGTGTTGACCTGTTTGTCGTTGATGTCGTTCCAGTGTAGATTAAAATCACCTAAAAATATATTATTAGTGTCGGTGTTAGCGTTAGCTGTGAAGATCTCCATTAACTGGTCAATGAAGTTCATATTATTTCCCGGTGGGTGATACAAGGCATGTAGGTTGCAAATCTGTTAACACTTTTAAGTAACATTTCTCTTGGATTTTGTAAACAGCCAAAAGTAGGGGAATCATATTTTGAAGGCAGGGAAGGTTTGCAGGATGGCCAATCTCAGAGAAGTCTTTAGGAAGCCATTTGTTCTTATCAAAAGTGAAAATATTCCAAGGCTGGTGACACCTTCCAAATGATGGAGAGTTAAGGAACATGAAGTGCTTTGCTGTTTCCACATTCTTAATCACAAAAAGGCATTGTTTAAAGAGTGGCGTTATTGAAAGTATTTCAATAGTCTTTGCCACCATGAAAATGTGACATTGCTGCTACACTAAAAGCCCCACCACAGACCTTTCCATTAAGAATGTAATCATAGCAATGATGGGACTCTTAGGTTTGTTTACCCTTCCCTCCTGCTCCTCCCCTGCTAACTGCACTTGAGCATCTTCATCTTGGTAAATCAGCCTTTCTTAATCAGGGTTCTGTGTTGCTGGTGTACAGGTATGAATTGGAGAATGCATGAGCTTCTCTACAGAAGTTGCCATGTCTGTCTGATGAAGGAGAATTTCTTAGACGTCCATTGTTGTCCTTATCCCATGTCCATCTGCTGTAGAAGACTACAGTAAAATCCATTTACCTGAGCCACTCTGGTTGCACCCTTTAAGAGAAATAAACTGCTGATATTTCTGTATAATGGAAAAGAATGTGGGGTACATTTACTAATCTTAGACACAGGACAACAAGCAAAGCTGCTGTGCTGCACTGCGTGAAGAGGAGAGAGCAGAACTGCTACATATGTTAAAAGATACGGAGCATTTCTGCTCTCTCCTTGTGCAGGCACACTGTGTGCAGCCCTGTGCCAAAGCAGACATCCTTGCACCATGGAGCAAGGGTGTTTGCGCTGCAGGCAGGATTGTTTTTGTGCAGAAAGGGGCAACTTCTTTCACAAAATAATCCTTAGAGGCATTTTCTGCTTTCTGTGAGTGCTGCAAAATGCTGCTCATGTGGAAAGAGGAAATGATGAGGTGACTATAAGATATTTCTCCTCATTGCGCCCCACTGGGGAAGGCGTCACATTTTGATGCACTCCCATGTTTACAAGCTTCGTTAAACCTGGTAAAGCGCCGACATCCATGGGTGGCTGCGAAGGAACGCCAATGCTCGACCCATGGAAAGCCTCCCAACTTGAAATATAGTATAATGTAAATAAAGCAGCTGCATTGTGTTACATTTTTTCTTTACAAAATGGCCGCCGGCATGGTTTCGTAAATATTTTTGAAGCCTTTGCATTGGCCCTGTGTTGTCTTGCATGATGCATGATTCTAACCAAGCACTCTGCACTTGCACTAAAGAGGATGTGAACCAGATACAGGATCTGTGCTTCTGAGATTCTAATTTTCAGGACTAGACAAAGCATCTACAGCCTCTCCACCCACACACCTCACTGCTGTAATCTGCAGGGAAGAAGAGGAATTAGATTTCCCTAAGTGGAGAAATACTGACAACCACTTTATTACCCCAGCTGGCAAACATCTCCTAAGAGGACCTCTTCCAGACAAACGTTGATCTCCTTGATCACATTATTGGCTTCCAGCTTCTCTTTGGTACCCAGAGAAAGGACACCATCAATTAGCCATTAGGCCTTCTGAGGAGACATTGAGGGACTTTTCCATGTGTTACTTTATAGTCGTTTAAGATTAATCTTGGGATAATGAAGTGTGAGTCTTATTATGTTAATTATCACATAAATCAGGGTTTCTGGGTTGGAAATCCAAGGCTAAACTAGGACTCTATGTTTTTTGATAAGGTACAGGGGAATCCCCCATATCCCCTTTCCATACCTGTAACGTAAATCATTAACTTTAATACTATTTTTCATTAATCATAAATGTTACTGGTATACTTTCTTTTTTAATCATTTTATTTACGAGGTCACATCACCCATACCTCCTTCATGTTTTTTAAACAAATCCCTCTATCTAATCTATATTTTACCTTAACTATTGGACTGTAACGTTTATACCTAACTTAACTGTACACTTTCCAGTTTAATTGATTAAATTTTTATTTTTATTTTTCAAGTTTGTCCCAGATATTTTTGTGTTATGAGGGAAGTAACCCAAAAGATGGTATGTCTCTCCAGCTGTGCCCCTGCTAACTTAAATTGCACATCTTCCTCTTGATAGCCTTTCTCGAGCAGGGTTATGTCTTGGTTGTGTGAAGATATGAATTGGAGAATTCAGGAGCTTTTCTTGAGAATTTACCACGCCTGTCTTCGTGGAAGAAGAACCACTTAGACTTCCATTGTTGTCCATATCTCATGTTCATCTGCCACGGAACACTAAGGCGACCTCCATTAAATCGATAAATCGATTTGGTTGCATTCTTTTAAAGGGAGATGTCCTCCGGACATTTCTCAACATTTGGAAGAGTTGATATGCTTCTTCATCTTTGACATGTGATTGCCTTAGTCCTGATACCCTTTTGCTCTGATACACCTTAAAGGAAGTGTATCAAGTGATATCTTTAGGTGATAGATTTGGTGGTGGTGGTAATTCAGGGGGTTGAAAACATCAACTTCTGCAGCATATCCCTGATTGATTTCCCCTGCCTGCTGAGCTGTCTACCTACCTATCTACATTACTGAGCTATTTCCTTTTTAGTCAGGGTTGGTTAAATGCTACAGACCTGCACAGGTCTAGGAAATTTTGACTTGTGAACAAGTGGACTGCTTGGAGTTAGACTACTTCAGCAATACTGAATGTGGGCCCATGGCCTCATGGCTCTGCAAAGAAATGTTTCCTATGATTATACTGTATCCGATGTTAATGATGCCACAGGCTCCACCTTGAAAAAACTCCCCGCAGCTCACCGAGGCAGTAACACCTGTTACACACAGTGCCTAAAATGGTAAATGTGCAGTATACACTCCAATATGAAACATTGTAATTATATATATATTTGGCTCAGATTGCATCTGAGGTCCTAACCAAAACCCATGCCCAGGATTAATCTTTGACTAATTGACTTCAGTGTTCTTTATAAAGTCATTGCCCAAATAAGATTCTCTGGTAACTCTGAAAAGTACTGTTGTGTCTAAAACCCTGGGATGCCAGGGCAGTGGGCAGAGGCGGCTCCTCTGCGATGGTGCAGGAGCGTCGCCCCACCCCAAAAATGAATGGCAGGAAAGGGTAAAAAAAGGACACCTGTTTTATTTCTACTTTCCTGCTAAGTCTTGGGAGTGGGGCCCAGGGGGTGAGGGCACCGAGGGGAGTGGTAGTACACTCCCTTTACTGCGCATGATGCTTTAGCTGGCCGTCTCAGGCAAGCCAAACCTTCATGCGCAGTGAACCTCTTTCCTACCCCAGTTGCATTGCTGCGGTTGGGGAGAGCAGGCACAGTCGTCAGTCTGTCCTGGAGCATCATTCCAGGGCGCCCATGCCAATCCTGAAGCTGCTCTCATGTGACGGCAGATATCAGGATTGGGCGCAGGGCATTCTGGGATCCTGTGCCTGAAGCAGAGGAGCCCGATGCCGACTGTGGCAGACTGAAGGGTTTTTAAAAACATTTTTTTACTTTGCCCCTACCCTTTGTGACACCAAAACTCCCACCCCCATCATCCCCTCCTCTGCCCGCCTGCCGGTCGTCACCACTCGTTCAAAACTCGGCCCGCCGCTGGCTGTGGGTACTCTCCGGTAACTGGTGTCGTCCTCTGGACGTGGACTCAAAGAAATGCTTAACAACACTCCTAAGGTAATCAAAGGATGTCAGTTGGAAAAACCAGGCAGAAATAAGCACGGAGAGGACATACCGCTACAGAACATATTTAATCAAGCCCTAAAGTAGAGCCACTCTGCCAGCACCTCTGCAACAAGGACAAAAACGCTAGCTACAAATGCACAAGCTCTGTGGTATGGCTAAATGTATTCTATTCACGTGTCACTGTCATTTCTCTACAGGGGCCATCTGTTTTGCCAACATGGGCATGGCCATGTTGGAGCCCACCCTGCCCATCCGGATGCTACAGACGATGTGCTCTTCAGACTGGGAGCTGGGTGAGTGCTGCTTCTTTGTGCTGATTCCTAAGTGATAGCAAGTGTTTCTCCACGAGACAATTTGTCCACAGAGAAAAAGGTAAGCTAAAATAAACAAGCAGCGGCAACGCAAATATATTTTGCATATGTAAGATCTATTACCTATGTCAATTTTTGTAGCCATGTTTGAAAATGCAAACTAGTTATGACAGAAGGACAAATGAACTATCTCGCGCTGGCGAACCTGACACAATGGGTGAACTTCCCCACCCATAAGGCTGGTCACTGGTTGGATCTGGTTTGCTCTAACTTCGAGATCACTATGTTACCCCCTATGAGGGTTACCTGGTCGGACCATGCCTTGATTTTGTTCACATGGCCCTTAAGTTCTAAAGGGCTGAGTGATCTGCCTGCCCCTCAAGCTCACGCCCAGCGAATAAATGTAACCACTTTTTCAGATTCTCTTTTGGCTAATCGGCCAATTTTGCCGTCTAACCTAGAGTCTGCTGTGGATTTATTCAATGCTTGGGTTAAACAAAGCGCCGTCGTGCCCACCAATAAAGGTGGTAGTAAACGGGTCAGGTCATCGCCCTCTAAACCCTGGTTCTCCCACGCTCTCAGGGAACTCAAATCCGGCTGTAAAAAACTGGAGCGAGCCTGGCGCCTTGAGTTCCGCCCTGATCTGAAGAGCGATCTGCGGAGGGCGCAGAAGGTTTACTATGCCGAAATTAAGGCTGCTAAAAGTAGGTGCTTCTCAGAAAGGATAGAGAAGGCGGACAACAATGGTAAAGAAGTCTTTGCCATTGTTCAGAGTTTCCTCTCTCCCAGTGCTGCCTCCCCAGTTCTTCCGGCTTCTGATCTCTGGTGCGAGGAACTGTCCTGTTTTTTCGACAATAAAATCGCTAAAATCCAAGAAGAGCTCCAAAATTCCTGTGGTCTTCTTCAGCCCTTGTCACCCTTCGCCAGTTCTGGTGGGAAGCAATCCATCAGCCAATTTTCCATCTTTGAGCCAGCTCTGCAAGCGGACGTGCTGGCTATCCTGGAGTCACTAAAGTCGGGTTCACCCTCTGATCCGTGCCCCGCCAGGGTTCTGGGGGGAGCGGCGAGCTTGGTATATCAGGAGGCCACTCAGGTTGTTAATCTGTCTCTGGCCTCTGCCTCTGTGCCCCTTTGTTGGAAACAGGCGAAATTACTTCCCCTGCTAAAGAAGCCTGGCTTGGACCCTCTAGCCACGTCCAGTTATCGCCCGATATCGCTGCTCCCGGCACTGGTGAAGGTCTGTGAAAAGGTTGTCTTCAGGCAACTGAATAATTTCATTGAGTCCTCTAAAGCCCTTCACCCGGCTCAATCGGGTTTCAGGGCGGCTTTTAGCACTGAGACGGCCCTGGTGGAAGTCTCAGAGGCTATTAGGGAGTGTCTTGACGGAGGCGGCAGAGCGGTCCTTGTTTTGCTGGACTTATCTGCCGCCTTTGATACGGTACCCCATGCTCTGCTGCTGAATCGGCTGGCAGAGGTGGGACTGTCAGGCGCGGTTCTGGCCTGGCTGTCCTCATTTCTGTCGGAGCGGAGGCAGCAAGTATGGATACCTCCTTACGCCTCGTCTCCCAAGAAGCTCAGCACAGGGGTCCCCCAGGGGTCGACGTTAAGCCCTCTGTTGTTTAACGTTTATATGACCCCGTTGATCCATCTGGCTGAGCAGTGGGGAGCCAAAATAATGGCGTATGCCGACGACACACAGCTGTTGTTTACCTGGCCTAAGAATTGCTTAGATGCCAGTGTCGTCTGCTCCTGTTTATCCAATGTCTTTCGATGGCTCCTTTCAGCCCAACTCAAATGTAACGAGGACAAGACAGAGCTGCTGTTTTATGGCAACTTCCCGGCCAATTTTAAGGATCTTATTTGGCCGCCTGATTTTGCCTGTCCCAGCTCTCTCGGAGGCCTGGCCAAAAACTTGGGGGTCTGGTTTGGACAGGATCTTAGGTTTGAAGTGCATCTAAAAAAACTTACGGCGACCTGTTTCTCGACCCTTAAGTCACTAAAAAGGTTCCTCCCACTGCTTCATAGGGAAGCAAAAGAGACGGTTCTGCGTGCTCTGATTCTATCAAGGCTAGATTATGCCAACGCCCTCTTTAGCGGTCTCCCTAAATATCTTATCAACCGAATGCAGATCATTCAGAATGCTGCGGTTCGACTTTTATTTCACCTCCCGAAAAGAACTAGCGCATCTGCCCATCTTCGAAAGCTCCACTGGCTTCCAGTGGCCCATCGTATTGTGTTCAAATCACTGGTCCCGGCCTTTCGTGCCTTGCACCAACAAGGACCACAATATTTGCACAAGAGGTTCACTTTCTATACTCCTCGCCGTGCACTCCGATCAGCTAATCTCCTTCTGATGTTCACGCCTAAAGTCAGATATGTGAGATTGGGTGGTCAGTCTATTTCTGTCCAAGCTGCTCGGTCGTGGAATGCCCTGCCGCTCTCTTTGCGAGCTTCAGCCACACTGACAGAATTCAAGAAGGGGTTAAAAACCCACCTTTTTAATCTCAGTATTTAGCTACTTTTTTCTTTTTCCTTCTGGTTTGGCCCTGTTTAAGCTCACATATCGCGCCAGGATACTCTGTAGTAGCAGAGCGCGTAATAAAATATTTTATACATATACATTATACATACTATCACTATATGTCTCCCATGCCTGAGGCATGGTTCACATGTCGCACTGTTGGGGTCGGATTGGGGGCATGAATAGGCCTGGGCATCCTCCCCCAAAAATGAGAGGGAACTACTGGATGAAAATCATATTGCTTGGTATTTTGTCTCCCCTTACCAGGACTTATTCAATGTATTTGTGTGAATAACAAAAGGTCTACAGAATAATATTCAACTATTTAAAATATTTTCATAGATATGCAGTGTACTAAATGGTACTTGATTGAAAAAGAATATTAAAATGTAAATAGCTGGTGACTGCTGTGAGAAGATGGCCTGGTATATGCTGTCCACTTTTCTAGTGGGCACCTTGCACCAGTCCAAACAACCCTTATTGATGGTAGGTTAAAGATAACGTTAATAGAAAGCTATCCTAGTAGCAGCTGTGGAGAGCAGTCTTCAGGATAAATCTTGAAGGAATGTAAAGCAGCTTGTTTTACCAGTCTATAATCTTGTGAATGACCAAATGAAATAGGAACCACACCAAGGATATATATAAAATATATGGATGTATTCTAAACACATCCCTCTAGTCTCTTCATGAGGTTAGAGGCAAAAGTACATTCAGTAAACCTAATTAGCACACAGTAAATTAGCGCAATATACGTTGAGCCCCAGGGGCGTACCAAGCCATATATCAATAAAGTGGTATATGAATCACAACTTGCATAGATACAAGGCCTAGAGCCTGTAAAACCATTGGGGCCACCATTAACCACCCAAGGTAGTGACACAGGGGACCCACGGGATACACGTGCAGGTTCTGAACACAGCTGCGAATCACCATTAACTTCTATGGGGAAAGTTAACATTAACGCGAGCACTGGAGTACTTGAGTTAACTCACCTAGGGAAGCCGGGTGCATAGGTGTCTTTTCGTGTCTGGTTTCGTTGTCGTTTTCAATGGCGATCTGGTGCAAAGTGCTGCTGGCGTCCAAGAGGAAAGTGTACGGAGAGATCCAATCCTGTATTGGTGATGGGAAGAACCTAAAAGCAGAGGGGACAGAGTCTAGGTCACTAGCCTGACCAGGAAGGTGATTAACGGATGCCCACCAATGTCAGGTGATTTAAGGTGAAGAAAGTGAAGCTTGACTCTTCAGCCACGTGGTCCTGGAGGTGTCCATGACAACCAGAAGCTGGATTTGAGCAGTCCCACAAAGGATGTCGAGTGATGCAGTGTCGGTGCCCGGATTGGACCCAGCAAGCCTTGGCAACATCAACCCAAGCAGAAAGCAGCAATACGTTCGGAGCAGACCAGCAAGGTCTGGCAGACTCACCACTTGGTAGGGAGTCAGGGCACATCTGGAGCAATCAGGGAAACCCAAGGAAAAGTAGAGTTACCTTCGAGGGGACCCACCTGTCAACGGATTAGGGATCGTGAAGGAGCCTCAAGTGGAAATGCAAGAAGCAGGCCCACGGAACACTCGTGGAGTGTAGGCCCACAATCTTTGGTGCAGATGATGCTCAGGGCTTGGGCTACAAGTAACCCAAAGCACAACTTCAGGAAAGCTCGGGAAATGTATGCACTTAACAAATGTGCATGGTGTCAAGAGTTCCGTTTCCACGTCACTCGTTCGGGCTTCAGGTCTCAGCTTTGCTGGGGACTCGTGTCTGCGTTAGGGAAACCTGGAAATCCTCTTCTTGGGCTTAGGTACTTCGTAATTCGGCAGGAGCTTCGAAGATGCAGACCGGTAAATGCTTTGTTGGTGCCTGTTTGAACAGTGAAGTCACTCCTTGACCCCAAGGGAGGTCGCGTAGAATGTCGAAGTTCCAGAATGTATGTTCCAGGGTTTTCTCCAGGTGTAATCTGAAATCCTAAGGACTGGGTTCCATATTTATACTAAGTAAGGGGGTTGGACATACTCTGGGGACCCACCTACGGGATGGTCTGGGAAGAGGGTTGGTTACACCCATTCCCTTTGTCCAGTTTCGCCCCAGAGCAGGGGCTGAGTGCCCCTGCAACTGGTTTGAACTGGACTATGCACAGAGACACCAAATGTGCCCCCCAGCACTGTCTGAAAACCACTCTCTGAGTGCATCCACCCAACACCTAATACACTAAAGCCTGTCTTGGAGGTGGTTACACCTCCCTGTGACAGGAAACCTATTGTCCAGACCTCCCCTGCTGGAGTTTCGTCCAGCAGCAGGAGAACAGACCCGGGTCTGTGGCTGCAGCATCCATTTTGTGATGACAGGCTTCTTTTAAACTATTACCAGTTAGACCAGTGTGTACACATCTCTCCCTCTAGAAGGGTGGAATGCTACCCCCACCACCAGGACTGACAGAAGGGTTAGGATTCCAAAGTGTTTGACACCAAACACGACATGTTTTGATGCAGCCATTCCAAAGTTAGCATTAACCACAAGGTTATAATGCACTTAAGAGTATATGGTCTGGCTGCATCACAGAGCAGCCTCAAGAATAGATTCTGAAAGCTGCAGAGGGGCTCAGCTCATGCATGGGCACCCTCTCACACAAAACCAAGCACTCTGCCGTCAGGATTGCCATAGGAGCAAAATGAGATGCAGGGCACGCTATGAAAATCGTTTCATTCATCACATTGTTTACTTACCTCCAATTATCCATATTCCGGTGTTTATCACCCCCCACCCTGCCCCTCCCCCACTCCGCCTTTCTGATTACGGAACTCCCTCCACTGGCCGCGGCTGCAGGCCCCACTGTCATAGCCAAAGGGTAGGGCAGGAGCACACAACACATGGTGTGCCTGCTGGGGCTGGCCCGTTGTCATTCTATATTTGCCAATGGGCCGTGATGATCTGTACTGTTCTGGGTGGGGGCTGCTGAGGCCCTGCAAGTTCAGGGCAGCAGAGCTAGTCCGAACATTGATGTGAAAAAAAACAACAGCCCACGTCGAGCCTCGGGCACCAGCAAAATGGCTGCCTTCATAATCCGACCCTGCGTACTGTACACCCACTTGTCACATGCAACAACAACAAATGCATGCCGTAAGGGCTGGATAGGACGACCCACAGTCATTTTCATCAAAGAAACTGAAATGATGCTATGTGTCAACAGAGAAGAGCTTGTAAAACCTGCACTCCTCCCTCTAACACAGACACACACTTATTTCTATAATGAGAACTGTGTTCGGCACCGCATAACATCTGTGGGAAGATGTGTGCTCCTATACACATAAAATTACACACAGTCAATATTATTTAAGCATTCAAAACAAAATAAAAATAGACAGAGACCACAAAGTGATTTACAGATATCAAAGTGCTAGAAGGCAGCCAGCAGTAAATACTTTAAAGCGTTTTTCGAGGTAAACAAAATGAATTACCTTTGAAGTGGCTGTCCTGGAAGCCCCGGCCCTCCTCAGAGGTGTTTTGAAGTATCGCTTGATGAGCCTCGATGCAGAGTGAGGTGTGCAAGCTGTATCCCTCGAGTTTCAGCAGAAGACAGACCCTCCAAAATAAAACAAACCCGCGGCTCTGGTACCAGCAGTGCATACTACAGTCAGAACACCGCTTTACATAGACTCGTAACATCACATGAAACCCAGGCTTACCTGCGCTGCTTTGAGGAGTCAAAACATATCTGAAACATCTGCAATGCATGTTTTGGTCGATGATGCACTTAGCAGCCCAGAGGTTTGTGCCTTATCATGAGGAACACAAACAATACAGTCAACCACAAGAATTTGATTGTAGTAAGAATTCCTTGCAGGGATTTAGTATGTGGGTGTCAAATCTAAGAAGGTGAAACCCAAATGCTCCAAAGCTGTCGGTAGCAAGACTCACAAAATTAAATGAAAACAGCTTCTACGGACCAATGAAAATATACAAAATGAGAGTGACGATGAAGCCAACCAGTGGTAAGTAATGGGCGGGCTTGTACGCAATAGATCAGCGCAGGCAGCATTGCGTGGGCTGTATCTGGCAAAACTAGATAAACAAATCTACTAAGTGAGGCCACGGGACGAGACAAAGAAGAGGAGGATTCAACATGGCGTGTTCTTCAAGTGAGGCCAAGCATGAAGGCTCCAACTATAAGGCCTACAGTGCCAAGCTCTATTGTGAATATAAATTGTGCGAGTCTCCTGTTGAAAATATGTACCCTTGTTTTTGAAGGGGCCCGAATAAGAGACCGTATCCAAAAGGTCCTATGTAAGAGTCAGTGAGTGAAATGCTCTGTGTTATAGTTAATGTGAGAGGCATTAAGTGTGCTGATGTCTGAGTGGACCTAAGCGCTGTGGGTATACCCAGACATGGCCCCCATGCTCACCATGCCACTGTAATCAAGCCATACTTAGCTGAAGAGCTCATAATAAGGGTGAAACTGGTCCTAGGTTGCTAGTATTCTGGTTTAGGGAGGACCTGACTTGGCAGTTTGGCTCGAATGTTCCCATTGGAGCACGATCAAGAGTGATTTGCATATGCTGTGTTCAAAGTGTGGTGGCATGGTGTGCAAAAAATCATTGATTAGGATGCGACCCAATCGATTGTCAATGGCTGAGATAAATTAAATCATTTCATACATGAC
Organism: Lissotriton helveticus; assembly: GCF_964261635.1. Taxonomy (NCBI): domain Eukaryota; kingdom Metazoa; phylum Chordata; class Amphibia; order Caudata; family Salamandridae; genus Lissotriton; species Lissotriton helveticus. Next base: position 37,614,270 of record NC_136063.1, read on the forward strand.
GTTGTTGTTGTTGTTGCAGTTGACACCCTAAGTGTGGCAGGTATGCCCAGTCATAGGTCCCATGCTCACTGTACCCCTGAACTCAAGTTATCCCTGGCTTAAGAGGCCATAATAAGGGTGAAACCAATCCTAAGTTGCTTGTATTCTAGTTCAGGTAGGACCTGGCTTGGCAGTTCGGACTAGACTGTTCCCACTGGAGCAGGGGCAAGACTAATTTGCCTATGGCAGGGGCCACACTGAGGTGTCATGGTGTGTGAAAAATGATAAATTGTGATACGGTCTGAACGATTGCCAGTGGCTGATATCAATTAAATCATTCCATCAATCACCTTACTGTTGGTGCAAATCTATGAGTGGGGTTTAGTTTGAGAGTTCTTGTGGCCTATACACATCAGAGAGTGCCCCAGGGTTACAGTCCCTTCATAAATTCCCATGGTGAGAGTTCTAACTTTAAAGGCAAAATATTGTTTTAGGGGTCCTGTGTAAGATGCTCTCAATGAGACAATGTGAGAAGTCTTAAGTGGTAAGTTTGAGAGAAAACGTTTTTTTGTTTTTAAAGTATCGTTTCCAACATTTACAATTCATGTGTTAGTTACTTCCATGTCCGCCCCCCCCCACCCCCGGGTCCGTGGAGCACAGCATGAAAAAAAGAGAAAATCGAAGAACAAAATACATATATGCATTATGTACATTCAATACATACTCTATTGCACCTCTTTTTTTTGGCAAATATATAAGCGGGATATTTCTAGAAGAAGAGAGTGAACTTAGTGGTTTATAGCCTCAATCCAGTTGGTCATAGGACACCTTACGGCCCCGGGGCAAAATGCCCGCACTGCGCTGTGTACAGTGCAGATGCTGTACACATGTTTGCCACCTGCCCTAAACTTCAACCATTAATCCAAGAAATACAAATTTTTTGGAGCAATATTCTTTTAGACTACAACGAGGATTCCCGACGACATTTGAACCCTATGCAGCCGCAGCCCCTGGGCTAGGTAACTCGAGCATTTCGGTGCTCCAGCACAGGTTCACTATCCTAGTGTCCAGATCCTTTTTCGTTTTTAGTCTACCTAGTCAGATTCGTCCGGAAACAGTAACTTTAAGAACTGCTAGCATCCATAGACTTTGTCCCGCATCCCGCGTAAGAGTTCCCACTCTGCACACGGGTTCCCTAGGCCTCCTGCTCCTAACCTGAGGGTTCAGTAAGGTAGTGCTAGCGGTCCTGAAGCCTCTGGATCGTGTTACTTACCTGCTAGTATTTCGCATTCCACTTTTAGAGTATATGGTTTTTCGTGCCCCTCGGGCATTTGTGTAAATTGTGTAACTTGCAGTATTTTCGTAAGAGTTTTGTATTGTGCTTAGCTCCCTGACTCATAAAGAGTTCAGGGTAGACTTGTTATTAATAAATATCCTTTATTTTTATAACAACTTGTGTGGTGTCCTTTCACTTGGTGTTCAAGGGGTATATGTGATGGTAAAACAGCTGGCTTAACACACCCTCTAGAGTTTAGCCTAAAGACTGCTCTTGTCCACGCTACTAGGATAGCTGGTCTAATATGGTTGACTTACAACCAATCATCAATAAGGGTTGTTTGGTATGATACAAAGTGATCACTAGAATAGTGAGCACTATATATCAGGCCAACTTCTCACACTCACGTCTGAGCATACCCTGCCACACTTATGGCGGCCAAAAGCGGTACAAAAGGGGGTGGTGATGGACGGAGCAACTGAATCAATCAAACACTCACACCCAGTCAAAAGATCTGGGTTTAATCCATCACCGTTCTTTAACCCACTCTGCCACCCCAGTTCAGACATGGCTATATGCAAATCAGTCTGACCCTGTGCCTCATGGGAACAGTCCGGCCCGAACTGCCAAGCCATGCCTTCCCTGGACCGGAAACAAGCTTCCGAGTACCGGTTTCTGGCTTTCCAGCCGTCTTCAGCCTGGCTTGCTTGAATCCAGTGGCAAAGTGAGCAAGGGACTCATGTCTGAGCATACCATGCCACACTTATGCCGGCCAAAAGCGGTACAAAAGGGGGTGGTGATGGACGGAGCAACTGCATCAATCAAACACTCACACCCAGTCAAAAGATCCGGGATTAATCCATCACCGTTCTTTAGCCCACTCTGCCACCCCAGTTCAGACGAGGCTATATGCAAATCAGTCTGACCCTGTGCCTCATGGGAACAGTCCAGCCCGAACTGCCAAGCCATGCCTTCCCTGGACCGAAAACAAGCTTTCGAGGACCGGTTCCCGGCATTCCAGCCGTCTTCGGCCCGGCTTGCTTGAATCCAGTGGCAAAGTGAGCAAGGGACTCACGTCTGAGCATACCCTGCCACACTTATGGCGGCCAAAAGCGGTACAAAAGGGGGTGGTGATGGACGGAGCATTTGAATCAATCAAACACTCACGCCTAGTCAAAAGATCTGGGTTTAATCCATCACCGTTCTTAAGCCCACTCTGCCACCCCAGTTCAGACATGGCTATATGCAAATCAGTCTGACCCTGTGGCTTATGGGAACAGTCCAGCCTGAACTGCCAAGCCATGCCTTCCCAGGACCGGAAACAAGCTTCCGAGGACCGGTTTCTGCCATTCCAGCCGTCTTCGGCCTGGCTTGCTTGAATCCAGTGGCAAAGTGAGCAAGGGACTCACGTCTGAGCATACCCTGCCACACTTATGGCGGCCAAAAGTGGTACAAAAGGGGGTGGTGATGGACGGAGCATCTGAATCAATCAAACACTCACACCCAGTCAAAAGATCTGGGTTTAATCCATCACCGTTCTTTAGCCCACTCTGCCACCCCAGTTCAGACATGGCTATATGCAAATCAGTCTGACCCTGTGCCTCTTGGGATCAGTCCAGCCCGAACTGCCAAGCCATGCCTTCCCTGGACCGGAAACAAGCTTGAGAGGACCGGTTTCTGGCAATCCAGCCGTCTTCAGCCCGGCTTGCTTGAATCCAGTGGCAAAGTGAGCAAGGGACTCACGTCTGAGCATACCCTGCCACACTTATGGCGGCCAAAAGCGGTACAAAAGGGGGTGGTGATGGATTGGAGCATCTGAATCAATCAAACACTCACACCCAGTCAAAAGATCTGGGTTAAATCCATCACCGTTCTTTATCCCACTCTGCCACCCCAGTTCAAACATGGCTATATGCAAACCAGTCTGACCCTGTGACTCATGGGAACAGTCCAGCCCGAACTGCCAAGCCATGCCTTCCCTGGACCAGAAACAAGCTTCCGAGGACCGGTTTCTGGCATTCCAGCCGTCTTCAGCCCGGCTTGGTTGAATACAGTGGCAAAGTGAGCAAGGGACTCACGTCTGAGCATACCCTGCCACACTTATGGTGGCCAAAAGCGGTACAAAAGGGGGTGGTGATGGACGGAGATCTGAATCAATCAAACACTCACACCCAGTCAAAAGATCTGGGTTTAATCCATAACCGTTCTTTAGCCCACTCTGCCATCCCAGTTCAGACATGGCTATATGCAATTCAGTCTGACCCTGTGCCTGATGGGACAGTCCAGCCCGAACTGCCAAGCCATGCCTTCCCTGGACCGTAAACAAGCTTCCGAGGACCGGTTTCTGGCATTCCATCCGTCTTCAGCCCGGCTTGCTTGAATCCAGTGGCAAAGTGAGCAAGGGACTCACGTCTGAGCATACCCTGCCACACTTATGGCGGCCAAAAGAGGTACAAAAGGGGCTGGTGATGGACGGAGCATCTGAATCAATCAAACACTCACACCCAGTCAAAACATCTGGGTTTAATCCTTCACCGTTCTTTAGCCCCTCTGCCACCCCAGTTCAGACATGGCTATATGCAAATCAGTTTTACCCTGTGCCTCATGGGAACAGTCCAGCCCGAACTGCCAAGCCATGCCTTCCCTGGACCGGAAACAAGCTTTCGAGGACCGGTTCCCGGCATTCCAGCCGTCTTCGGCCCGGCTTGCTTGAATCCAGTGGCAAAGTGAGCAAGGGACTCACGTCTGAGCATACCCTGCCACACTTATGGCGGCCAAAAGCGGTACAAAAGGGGGTGGTGATGGACGGAGCATTTGAATCAATCAAACACTCACACCCAGTCAAAAGATCTGGGTTTAATCCATCACCATTCTTAAGCCCACTCTGCCACCCCAGTTCAGACATGGCTATATGCAAATCAGTCTGACCCTGTGGCTTATGGGAACAGTCCAGCCTGAACTGCCAAGCCATGCCTTCCCAGGACCGGAAACAAGCTTCCGAGGACCGGTTTCTGCCATTCCAGCCGTCTTTAGCCTGGCTTGCTTGAATCCAGTGGCAAAGTGATCAAGGGACTCACGTCTGAGCATACCCTGCCACACTTATGGTGGCTAAAAGCGGTACAAAAGGGGGTGGTGATGGACGGAGCATCTGAATCAATCAAACACTCACACCCAGTCAAAAGATCTGGGTTTAATCCATCACCGTTCTTTAGCCCACTCTGCCACCCCAGTTCAGACATGGCTATATGCAAATCAGTCTGACCCTGTGCCTCTTGGGATCAGTCCAGCCCGAACTGCCAAGCCATGCCTTCCCTGGACCGGAAACAAGCTTGAGAGGACCGGTTTCTGGCAATCCAGCCGTCTTCAGCCCGGCTTGCTTGAATCCAGTGGCAAAGTGAGCAAGGGACTCACGTCTGAGCATACCCTGCCACACTTATGGCGGCCAAAAGCGGTACAAAAGGGGGTGGTGATGGATTGGAGCATCTGAATCAATCAAACACTCACACCCAGTCAAAAGATCTGGGTTAAATCCATCACCGTTCTTTATCCCACTCTGCCACCCCAGTTCAAACATGGCTATATGCAAACCAGTCTGACCCTGTGACTCATGGGAACAGTCCAGCCCGAACTGCCAAGCCATGCCTTCCCTGGACCAGAAACAAGCTTCCGAGGACAGGTTTCTGGCATTCCAGCCGTCTTCAGCCCGGCTTGCTTGAATACAGTGGCAAAGTGAGCAAGGGACTCACGTCTGAGCATACCCTGCCACACTTATGGCGGCCAAAAGCGGTACAAAAGGGGGTGGTGATGGACGGAGATCTGAATCAATCAAACACTCACACCCAGTCAAAAGATCTGGGTTTAATCCATAACCGTTCTTTAGCCCACTCTGCCATCCCAGTTCAGACATGGCTATATGCAATTCAGTCTGACCCTGTGCCTCATGGGACAGTCCAGCCCGAACTGCCAAGCCATGCCTTCCCTGGACCGTAAACAAGCTTCCGAGGACCGGTTTCTGGCATTCCATCCGTCTTCAGCCCGGATTGCTTGAATCCAGTGGCAAAGTGAGCAAGGGACTCACGTCTGAGCATACCCTGCCACACTTATGGCAGCCAAAAGAGGTACAAAAGGGGCTGGTGATGGACGGAGCATCTGAATCAATCAAACACTCACACCCAGTCAAAACATCTGGGTTTAATCCTTCACCGTTCTTTAGCCCACTCTGCCACCCCAGTTTAGACATGGCTATATGCAAATCAGTTTTACCCTGTGCCTCATGGGAACAGTCCAGCTCGAACTGCCAAGCCATGCCTTCCCTGGACCAGAAACAAGCTTCCGAGGACCGATTTCTGGCATTCCAGCCGTCTTCAGCCCGGCTTGCCTGAATCCAGTGGCAAAGTGCGCAAGGGACTCACGTCTGAGCATACCCTGCCACACTTATGACAGCCAAAAGCGGTACAAAAGGGGGTGGTGATGGACGGAGCATCTGAATCAATCAAACACTCACATCCAGTCAAAAGATCTGGGTTTAATCCATCACCGTTCTTTAGCCCACTCTGCCACCCCAGTTCAGACATGGCTAAATGCAAATCAGTCTCACCCTGTGCCTCTTGGGATCAGTCCAGCCCGAACTGCCAAGCCATGCCTTCCCTGGACCGGAAACAATCTTCCGAGGACCGGTTTCTGGCATTCCAGCCGCCTTCGGCCCGACTTGCTTGTATCCAGTGGCAAAGTGAGCAAGGGACTCACGTCTGAGCATACCCTGCCACAGTTATGGTGGACAAAAGCGGTACAAAAGGGGGTGGTGATGGACGGAGCATCTGAATCAATCAAACACTCACACCCAGCAAAAGATCTGGGTTTAATCCATCACCGTTCTTTAGCCCACTCTGCCACCCCAGTTCAGACATGGCTATATGAAAATCAGTCTGACCCTGTGCCTCATGGGAACAGTCCAGCCCGAACTGCCAAGCCATTCCTTCCCTGTTCCAGAAACAAGCTTTAGAGGACAGGTTTCTGGCAATCCAGCCGTCTTCAGCCTGGCTTGCTTGAATCCAGTGGCAAAGTGAGCAAGGGACTCACGTCTGACCATACCCTGCCACACTTATGGCGGCCAAAAGCGGTACAAAAGGGGGTGGTGATGGATTGGAGCATCTGAATCAATCAAACACTCACACCCAGTCAAAAGATCTGGGTTAAATCCATCACCGTTCTTAAGCCCACTCTGCCATCCCAGTTCAGACATGGCTATATGCAAATCAGTCTGACCCTGTGGCTTATGGGAACAGTCCAGCCTGAACTGCCAAGCCATGCCTTCCCAGGACCAGAAACAAGCTTCCGAGGACCGGTTTCTGCCATTCCAGCCGTCTTCAGCCTGGCTTGCTTGAATCCAGTGGCAAAGTGAGCAAGGGACTCACGTCTGAGCATACCCTGCCACACTTATGGCGGCCAAAAGCGGTACAAAAGGGGGTGGTGATGGACGGAGCATCTGAATCAATCAAACACTCACACCCAGTCAAAAGATCTGGGTTTAATCCATCACCGTTCTTTAGCCCACTCTGCCACCCCAGTTCAGACATGGCTATATGCAAATCAGTCTGACCCTGTGCCTCTTGGGATCAGTCCAGCCCGAACTGCCAAGCCATGCCTTCCCTGGACCGGAAACAAGCTTGAGAGGACCGGTTTCTGGCAATCCAGCCGTCTTCAGCCCGGCTTGCTTGAATCCAGTGGCAAAGTGAGCAAGGGACTCACGTCTGAGCATACCCTGCCACACTTATGGCGGCCAAAAGCAGTACAAAAGGGGGTGGTGATGGATTGGAGCATCTGAATCAATCAAACACTCACACCCAGTCAAAAGATCTAAGTTAAATCCATCACCGTTCTTTATCCCACTCTGCCACCCCAGTTCAAACATGGCTATATGCAAACCAGTCTGACCCTGTGACTCATGGGAACAGTCCAGCCCGAACTGCCAAGCCATGCCTTCCCTGGACCAGAAACAAGCTTCCGAGGACCGGTTTCTGGCATTCCAGCCGTCTTTAGCCCGGCTTGCTTGAATACAGTGGCAAAGTGAGCAAGGGACTCACGTCTGAGCATACCCTGCCACACTTATGGCGGCCAAAAGCGGTACAAAAGGGGGTGGTGATGGACGGAGATCTGAATCAATCAAACACTCACACCCAGTCAAAAGATCTGGGTTTAATCCATAACCGTTCTTTAGCCCACTCTGCCATCCCAGTTCAGACATGGCTATATGCAATTCAGTCTGACCCTGTGCCTGATGGGACAGTCCAGCCCGAACTGCCAAGCCATGCCTTCCCTGGACCGTAAACAAGCTTCCGAGGACCGGTTTCTGGCATTCCATCCGTCTTCAGCCCGGCTTGCTTGAATCCAGTGGCAAAGTGAACAAGGGACTCACGTCTGAGCATACCCTGCCACACTTATGGCGGCCAAAAGAGGTACAAAAGGGGCTGGTGATGGACGGAGCATCTGAATAAATCAAACACTCACACCCAGTCAAAACATCTGGGTTTAATCCTTCACCGTTCTTTAGCCCACTCTGCCATCCCAGTTCAGACATGGCTATATGCAATTCAGTCTGACCCTGTGCCTCATGGGACAGTCCAGCCCGAACTGCCAAGCCATGCCTTCCCTGGACCGTAAACAAGCTTCCGAGGACCGGTTTCTGGCATTCCATCCGTCTTCAGCCCGGCTTGCTTGAATACAGTGGCAAAGTGAGGAAGGGACTCACGTCTGAGCATACCCTGCCACACTTATGGCAGCCAAAAGAGGTACAAAAGGGGCTGGTGATGGACGGAGCATCTGAATCAATCAAACACTCACACCCAGTCAAAACATCTGGGTTTAATCCTTCACCGTTCTTTAGCCCACTCTGCCACCCCAGTTCAGACATGGCTATATGCAAATCAGTTTTACCCTGTGCCTCATGGGAACAGTCCAGCCCGAACTGCCAAGCCATGCCTTCCCTGGACCAGAAACAAGCTTCCGAGGACCGGTTTCTGGCATTCCAGCCGTCTTCAGCCCGGCTTGACTGAATCCAGTGGCAAAGTGCGCAAGGGACTCACGTCTGAGCATACCCTGCCACACTTATGACAGCCAAAAGCGGTACAAAAGGGGGTGGTGATGGACGGAGCATCTGAATCAATCAAACACTCACATCCAGTCAAAAGATCTGGGTTTAATCCATCACCGTTCTTTAGCCCACTCTGCCACCCCAGTTCAGACATGGCTAAATGCAAATCAGTCTCACCCTGTGCCTCTTGGGATCAGTCCAGCCCGAACTGCCAAGCCATGCCTTCCCTGGACCGGAAACAATCTTCCGAGGACCGGTTTCTGGCATTCCAGCCGCCTTCGGCCCGACTTGCTTGTATCCAGTGGCAAAGTGAGCAAGGGACTCACGTCTGAGCATACCCTGCCACAGTTATGGTGGACAAAAGCGGTACAAAAGGGGGTGGTGATGGACAGAGCATCTGAATCAATCAAACACTCACACCCAGCAAAAGATCTGGGTTTAATCCATCACCGTTCTTTAGCCCACTCTGCCACCCCAGTTCAGACATGGCTATATGAAAATCAGTCTGACCCTGTGCCTCATGGGAACAGTCCAGCCCGAACTGCCAAGCCATTCCTTCCCTGTTCCAGAAACAAGCTTTAGAGGACAGGTTTCTGGCAATCCAGCCGTCTTCAGCCCGGCTTGCTTGAATCCAGTGGCAAAGTGAGCAAGGGACTCACGTCTGAGCATACCCTGCCACACTTATGGCGGCCAAAAGCGGTACAAAAGGGGGTGGTGATGGATTGGAGCATCTGAATCAATCAAACACTCACACCCAGTCAAAAGATCTGGGTTAAATCTATCACCGTTCTTAAGCCCACTCTGCCACCCCAGTTCAGACATGGCTATATGCAAATCAGTCTGACCCCGTGGCTTATGGGAACAGTCCAGCCTGAACTGGCAAGCCATGCCTTCCCAGGACCGGAAACAAGCTTCCGAGGACCGGTTTCTGCCATTCCAGCCGTCTTCAGCCTGGCTTGCTTGAATCCAGTGGCAAAGTGAGCAAGGGACTCACGTCTGAGCATACCCTGCCACACTTATGGCGGCCAAAAGCGGTACAAAAGGGGGTGGTGATGGACGGAGCATCTGAATCAATCAAACACTCACACCCAGTCAAAAGATCTGGGTTTAATCCATCACCGTTCTTTAGCCCACTCTGCCACCCCAGTTCAGACATGGCTATATGCAAATCAGTCTGACCCTGTGCCTCTTGGGATCAGTCCAGCCCGAACTGCCAAGCCATGCCTTCCCTGGACCGGAAACAAGCTTGAGAGGACCGGTTTCTGGCAATCCAGCCGTCTTCAGCCCGGCTTGCTTGAATCCAGTGGCAAAGTGAGCAAGGGACTCACGTCTGAGCATACCCTGCCACACTTATGGCGGCCAAAAGCAGTACAAAAGGGGGTGGTGATGGATTGGAGCATCTGAATCAATCAAACACTCACACCCAGTCAAAAGATCTGAGTTAAATCCATCACCGTTCTTTATCCCACTCTGCCACCCCAGTTCAAACATGGCTATATGCAAACCAGTCTGACCCTGTGACTCATGGGAACAGTCCAGCCCGAACTGCCAAGCCATGCCTTCCCTGGACCAGAAACAAGCTTCCGAGGACCGGTTTCTGGCATTCCAGCCGTCTTCAGCCCGGCTTGCTTGAATACAGTGGCAAAGTGAGCAAGGGACTCACGTCTGAGCATACCCTGCCACACTTATGGCGGCCAAAAGCGGTACAAAAGGGGGTGGTGATGGACGGAGATCTGAATCAATCAAACACTCACACCCAGTCAAAAGATCTGGGTTTAATCCATAACCGTTCTTTAGCCCACTCTGCCATCCCAGTTCAGACATGGCTATATGCAATTCAGTCTGACCCTGTGCCTGATGGGACAGTCCAGCCCGAACTGCCAAGCCATGCCTTCCCTGGACCGGAAACAAGCTTCCGAGGACCGGTTTCTGGCATTCCATCCGTCTTCAGCCCGGCTTGCTTGAATCCAGTGGCAAAGTGAACAAGGGACTCACGTCTGAGCATACCCTGCCACACTTATGGCGGCCAAAAGAGGTACAAAAGGGGCTGGTGATGGACGGAGCATCTGAATCAATCAAACACTCACACCCAGTCAAAACATCTGGGTTTAATCCTTCACCGTTCTTTAGCCCACTCTGCCACCCCGGTTCAGACATGGCTATATGCAAATCAGTTTTACCCTGTGCCTCATGGGAACAGTCCAGCCCGAACTGCCAAGCCATGCCTTCCCTGGACCAGAAACAAGCTTCCGAGGACCGGTTTCTGGCATTCCAGCCGTCTTCAGCCCGGCTTGCCTGAATCCAGTGGCAAAGTGCGCAAGGGACTCACGTCTGAGCATACCCTGCCACACTTATGACAGCCAAAAGCGGTACAAAAGGGGGTGGTGATGGACGGAGCATCTGAATCAATCAAACACTCACATCCAGTCAAAAGATCTGGGTTTAATCCATCACCGTTCTTTAGCCCACTCTGCCACCCCAGTTCAGACATGGCTAAATGCAAATCAGTCTCACCCTGTGCCTCTTGGGATCAGTCCAGCCCGAACTGCCAAGCCATGCCTTCCCTGGACCGGAAACAATCTTCCGAGGACCGGTTTCTGGCATTCCAGCCGCCTTCGGCCCGACTTGCTTGTATCCAGTGGCAAAGTGAGCAAGGGACTCACGTCTGAGCATACCCTGCCACAGTTATGGTGGACAAAAGCGGTACAAAAGGGGGTGGTGATGGACGGAGCATCTGAATCAATCAAACACTCACACCCAGCAAAAATTCTGGGTTTAATCCATCACCGTTCTTTAGCCCACTCTGCCACCCCAGTTCAGACATGGCTATATGAAAATCAGTCTGACCCTGTGCCTCATGGGAACAGTCCAGCCCGAACTGCCAAGCCATTCCTTCCCTGTTCCAGAAACAAGCTTTAGAGGACAGGTTTCTGGCAATCCAGCCGTCTTCAGCCCGGCTTGCTTGAATCCAGTGGCAAAGTGAGCAAGGGACTCACGTCTGACCATACCCTGCCACACTTATGGCGGCCAAAAGCGGTACAAAAGGGGGTGGTGATGGATTGGAGCATCTGAATCAATCAAACACTCACACCCAGTCAAAAGATCTGGGTTAAATCCATCACCGTTCTTAAGCCCACTCTGCCATCCCAGTTCAGACATGGCTATATGCAAATCAGTCTGACCCTGTGGCTTATGGGAACAGTCCAGCCTGAACTGCCAAGCCATGCCTTCCCAGGACCGGAAACAAGCTTCCGAGGACCGGTTTCTGCCATTCCAGCCGTCTTCAGCCTGGCTTGCTTGAATCCAGTGGCAAAGTGAGCAAGGGACTCACGTCTGAGCATACCCTGCCACACTTATGGCGGCCAAAAGCGGTACAAAAGGGGGTGGTGATGGACGGAGCATCTGAATCAATCAAACACTCACACCCAGTCAAAAGATCTGGGTTTAATCCATCACCGTTCTTTAGCCCACTCTGCCACCCCAGTTCAGACATGGCTATATGCAAATCAGTCTGACCCTGTGCCTCTTGGGATCAGTCCAGCCCGAACTGCCAAGCCATGCCTTCCCTGGACCGGAAACAAGCTTGAGAGGACCGGTTTCTGGCAATCCAGCCGTCTTCAGCCCGGCTTGCTTGAATCCAGTGGCAAAGTGAGCAAGGGACTCACGTCTGAGCATACCCTGCCACACTTATGGCGGCCAAAAGCGGTACAAAAGGGGGTGGTGATGGATTGGAGCATCTGAATCAATCAAACACTCACACCCAGTCAAAAGATCTAAGTTAAATCCATCACCGTTCTTTATCCCACTCTGCCACCCCAGTTCAAACATGGCTATATGCAAACCAGTCTGACCCTGTGACTCATGGGAACAGTCCAGCCCGAACTGCCAAGCCATGCCTTCCCTGGACCAGAAACAAGCTTCCGAGGACCGGTTTCTGGCATTCCAGCCGTCTTCAGCCCGGCTTGCTTGAATACAGTGGCAAAGTGAGCAAGGGACTCACGTCTGAGCATACCCTGCCACACTTATGGCGGCCAAAAGCGGTACAAAAGGGGGTGGTGATGGACGGAGATCTGAATCAATCAAACACTCACACCCAGTCAAAAGATCTGGGTTTAATCCATAACCGTTCTTTAGCCCACTCTGCCATCCCAGTTCAGACATGGCTATATGCAATTCAGTCTGACCCTGTGCCTGATGGGACAGTCCAGCCCGAACTGCCAAGCCATGCCTACCCTGGACCGTAAACAAGCTTCCGAGGACCGGTTTCTGGCATTCCATCCGTCTTCAGCCCGGCTTGCTTGAATCCAGTGGCAAAGTGAACAAGGGACTCACGTCTGAGCATACCCTGCCACACTTATGGCGGCCAAAAGAGGTACAAAAGGGGCTGGTGATGGACGGAGCATCTGAATCAATCAAACACTCACACCCAGTCAAAACATCTGGGTTTAATCCTTCACCGTTCTTTAGCCCACTCTGCCATCCCAGTTCAGACATGGCTATATGCAATTCAGTCTGACCCTGTGCCTCATGGGACAGTCCAGCCCGAACTGCCAAGCCATGCCTTCCCTGGACCGTAAACAAGCTTCCGAGGACCGGTTTCTGGCATTCCATCCGTCTTCAGCCCGGCTTGCTTGAATCCAGTGGCAAAGTGAGGAAGGGACTCACGTCTGAGCATACCCTGCCACACTTATGGCAGCCAAAAGAGGTACAAAAGGGGCTGGTGATGGACGGAGCATCTGAATCAATCAAACACTCACACCCAGTCAAAACATCTGGGTTTAATCCTTCACCGTTCTTTAGCCCACTCTGCCACCCCAGTTCAGACATGGCTATATGCAAATCAGTTTTACCCTGTGCCTCATGGGAACAGTCCAGCCCGAACTGCCAAGCCATGCCTTCCCTGGACCAGAAACAAGCTTCCGAGGACCGGTTTCTGGCATTCCAGCCGTCTTCAGCCCGGCTTGCCTGAATCCAGTGGCAAAGTGCGCAAGGGACTCACGTCTGAGCATACCCTGCCACACTTATGACAGCCAAAAGCGGTACAAAAGGGGGTGGTGATGGACGGAGCATCTGAATCAATCAAACACTCACATCCAGTCAAAAGATCTGGGTTTAATCCATCACCGTTCTTTAGCCCACTCTGCCACCCCAGTTCAGACATGGCTAAATGCAAATCAGTCTCACCCTGTGCCTCTTGGGATCAGTCCAGCCCGAACTGCCAAGCCATGCCTTCCCTGGACCGGAAACAATCTTCCGAGGACCGGTTTCTGGCTTTCCAGCCGCCTTCGGCCCGACTTGCTTGTATCCAGTGGCAAAGTGAGCAAGGGACTCACGTCTGAGCATACCCTGCCACAGTTATGGTGGACAAAAGCGGTACAAAAGGGGGTGGTGATGGACGGAGCATCTGAATCAATCAAACACTCACACCCAGCAAAAGATCTGGGTTTAATCCATCACCGTTCTTTAGCCCACTCTGCCACCCCAGTTCAGACATGGCTATATGAAAATCAGTCTGACCCTGTGCCTCATGGGAACAGTCCAGCCCGAACTGCCAAGCCATTCCTTCCCTGTTCCAGAAACAAGCTTTAGAGGACAGGTTTCTGGCAATCCAGCCGTCTTCAGCCCGGCTTGCTTGAATCCAGTGGCAAAGTGAGCAAGGGACTCACGTCTGAGCATACCCTGCCACACTTATGGCGGCCAAAAGCGGTACAAAAGGGGGTGGTGATGGATTGGAGCATCTGAATCAATCAAACACTCACACCCAGTCAAAAGATCTGGGTTAAATCCATCACCGTTCTTAAGCCCACTCTGCCACCCCAGTTCAGACATGGCTATATGCAAATCAGTCTGACCCTGTGGCTTATGGGAACAGTCCAGCCTGAACTGCCAAGCCATGCCTTCCCAGGACCGGAAACAAGCTTCTGAGGACCGGTTTCTGCCATTCCAGCCGTCTTTAGCCTGGCTTGCTTGAATCCAGTGGCAAAGTGAGCAAGGGACTCACGTCTGAGCATACCCTGCCACACTTATGGCGGCCAAAAGCGGTACAAAAGGGGGTGGTGATGGACGGAGCATCTGAATCAATCAAACACTCACACCCAGTCAAAAGATCTGGGTTTAATCCATCACCGTTCTTTAGCCCACTCTGCCACCCCAGTTCAGACAGCGCTATATGCAAATCAGTCTGACCCTGTGCCTCTTGGGATCAGTCCAGCCCGAACTGCCAAGCCATGCCTTCCCTGGACCGGAAACAAGCTTGAGAGCACCGGTTTCTGGCAATCCAGCCGTCTTCAGCCCGGCTTGCTTGAATCCAGTGGCAAAGTGAGCAAGGGACTCACGTCTGAGCATACCCTGCCACACTTATGGCGGCCAAAAGTGGTACAAAAGGGGGTGGTGATGGATTGGAGCATCTGAATCAATCAAACACTCACACCCAGTCAAAAGATCTGAGTTAAATCCATCACCGTTCTTTATCCCACTCTGCCACCCCAGTTCAAACAGGGCTATATGCAAACCAGTCTGACCCTGTGACTCATGGGAACAGTCCAGCCCGAACTGCCAAGCCATGCCTTCCCTGGACCAGAAACAAGCTTCCGAGGACCGGTTTCTGGCATTCCAGCCGTCTTCAGCCCGGCTTGCTTGAATACAGTGGCAAAGTGAGCAAGGGACTCACGTCTGAGCATACCCTGCCACACTTATGGCGCCCAAAAGCGGTACAAAAGGGGGTGGTGATGGACGGAGTTCTGAATCAATCAAACACTCACACCCAGTCAAAAGATCTGGGTTTAATCCATAACCGTTCTTTAGCCCACTCTGCCATCCCAGTTCAGACATGGCTATATGCAATTCAGTCTGACCCTGTGCCTGATGGGACAGTCCAGCCCGAACTGCCAAGCCATGCCTTCCCTGGACCGTAAACAAGCTTCCGAGGACCGGTTTCTGGCATTCCATCCGTCTTCAGCCCGGCTTGCTTGAATCCAGTGGCAAAGTGAACAAGGGACTCACGTCTGAGCATACCCTGCCACACTTATGGCGGCCAAAAGAGGTACAAAAGGGGCTGGTGATGGACGGAGCATCTGAATCAATCAAACACTCACACCCAGTCAAAACATCTGGGTTTAATCCTTCACCGTTCTTTAGCCCACTCTGCCACCCCGGTTCAGACATGGCTATATGCAAATCAGTTTTACCCTGTGCCTCATGGGAACAGTCCAGCCCGAACTGCCAAGCCATGCCTTCCCTGGACCAGAAACAAGCTTCCGAGGACCGGTTTCTGGCATTCCAGCCGTCTTCAGCCCGGCTTGCCTGAATCCAGTGGCAAAGTGCGCAAGGGACTCACGTCTGAGCATACCCTGCCACACTTATGACAGCCAAAAGCGGTACAAAAGGGGGTGGTGATGGACGGAGCATCTGAATCAATCAAACACTCACATCCAGTCAAAAGATCTGGGTTTAATCCATCACCGTTCTTTAGCCCACTCTGCCACCCCAGTTCAGACATGGCTAAATGCAAATCAGTCTCACCCTGTGCCTCTTGGGATCAGTCCAGCCCGAACTGCCAAGCCATGCCTTCCCTGGACCGGAAACAATCTTCCGAGGACCGGTTTCTGGCATTCCAGCCGCCTTCGGCCCGACTTGCTTGTATCCAGTGGCAAAGTGAGCAAGGGACTCACGTCTGAGCATACCCTGCCACAGTTATGGTGGACAAAAGCGGTACAAAAGGGGGTGGTGATGGACGGAGCATCTGAATCAATCAAACACTCACACCCAGCAAAAGATCTGGGTTTAATCCATCACCGTTCTTTAGCCCACTCTGCCACCCCAGTTCAGACATGGCTATATGAAAATCAGTCTGACCCTGTGCCTCATGGGAACAGTCCAGCCCGAACTGCCAAGCCATTCCTTCCCTGTTCCAGAAACAAGCTTTAGAGGACCGGTTTCTGGCAATCCAGCCGTCTTCAGCCCGGCTTGCTTGAATCCAGTGGCAAAGTGAGCAAGGGACTCACGTCTGAGCATACCCTGCCACACTTATGGCGGCCAAAAGCGGTACAAAAGGGGGTGGTGATGGATTGGAGCATCTGAATCAATCAAACACTCACACCCAGTCAAAAGATCTGGGTTAAATCCATCACCGTTCTTTATCCCACTCTGCCACCCCAGTTTAAACATGGCTATATGCAAATCATTCTGACTCTGTGACTCATGGGAACAGTCCAGCCCGAACTGCCAAGCCATGCCTTCCCTGGACCAGAAACAAGCTTCCGAGGACCGGTTTCTGGCATTCCAGCCGTCTTCAGCCCGGCTTGCTTGAATACAGTGGCAAAGTGAGCAAGGGACTCACGTCTGAGCATACCCTGCCACACTTATGGTGGCCAAAAGCGGTACAAAAGGGGGTGGTGATGGACGGAGATCTGAATCAATCAAACACTCACACCCAGTCAAAAGATCTGGGTTTAATCCATAACCGTTCTTTAGCCCACTCTGCCATCCCAGTTCGACATGGCTATATGCAATTCAGTCTGACCCTGTGCCTCATGGGACAGTCCAGCCCGAACTGCCAAGCCATGCCTTCCCTGGACCGGAAACAAGCTTCCGAGGACCGGTTTCTGGCATTCCATCCGTCTTCAGCCCGGCTTGCTTGAATCCAGTGGCAAAGTGAGCAAGGGACTCACGTCTGAGCATACCCTGCCACACTTATGGCGGCCAAAAGAGGTACAAAAGGGGCTGGTGATGGACGGAGCATCTGAATCAATCAAAGACTCACACCCAGTCAAAACATCTGGGTTTAATCCGTCACCGTTCTTTAGCCCACTCTGCCACCCCAGTTCAGACATGGCTATATGCAAATCAGTTTTACCCTGTGCCTCATGGGAACAGTCCAGCCCGAACTGCCAAGCCATGCCTTCCCTGGACCAGAAACAAGCTTCCGAGGACCGGATTCTGGCATTCCAGCCGTCTTCAGCCCGGCTTGCCTGAATCCAGTGGCAAAGTGCGCAAGGGACTCACTTCTGAGCATACCCTGCCACACTTATGGCGGCCAAAAGAGGTACAAATGGGGCTGGTGATGGTCGGAGCATCTGAATCAATCAAACACTCACACCCAGTCAAAACATCTGGGTTTAATCCTTCACCGTTCTTTAGCCCACTCTGCCACCCCAGTTCAGACATGGCTATATGCAATTCAGTCTGACCTTGTGCCTCATGGGACAGTCCTGCCCGAACTGCCAAGCCATGCCTTCCCTGGACCGGAAACAAGCTTCCGAGGACCGGTTTCTGGCATTCTATCCGTCTTCAGCCCGGCTTGCTTGAATCCAGTGGCAAAGTGAGCAAGGTACTCACGTCTGAGCATACCCTGCCACACTTATGGCGGCCAGTAGAGGTACAAAAGGGGCTGGTGATGGACGGAGCATCTGAATCAATCAAACACTCACACCCAGTCAAAACAACTGGGTTTAATCCTTCACCGTTCTTTAGCCCACTCTGCCACCCCAGTTCAGACATGGCTATATGCAAATCAGTTTTACCCTGTGCCTCATGGGAACAGTCCAGCCCGAACTGCCAAGGCATGCCTTCCCTGGACCAGAAACAAGCTTCCGAGGACCGGTTTCTGGCATTCCAGCCGTCTTCAGCCCGGCTTGCCTGAATCCAGTGGCAAAGTGCGCAAGGGACTCACGTCTGAGCATACCCTGCCACACTTATGACAGCCAAAAGCGGTACAAAAGGGGGTGGTGATGGACGGAGCATCTGAATCAATCAAACACTCACATCCAGTCAAAAGATCTGGGTTTAATCCATCACCGTTCTTTAGCCCACTCTGCCACCCCAGTTCAGACATGGCTATATGCAAATCAGTCTGACCCTGTGCCTCTTGGGATCAGTCCAGCCCGAACTGCCAAGCCATGCCTTCCCTGGACCGGAAACAATCTTCCGAGGACCGGTTTCTGGCATTCCAGCCGCCTTCGGCCCGACTTGCTTGTATCCAGTGGCAAAGTGAGCAAGGGAGTCACATCTGAGCATACCCTGCCACAGTTATGGTGGACAAAAGCGGTACCAAAGGGGGTGGTGATGGACGGAGCATCTGAATCAATCAAACACTCACACCCAGCAAAAGATCTGGGTTTAATCCATCACCGTTCTTTAGCCCACTCTGCCACCCCAGTTCAGACATGGCTATATTAGTCTGACCCTGTGCCTCATGGGAACAGTCCAGCCCGAACTGCCAAGCCATTCCTTCCCTGTTCCGGAAACAAGCTTCAGAGGACCGGTTTCTGGCAATCCAGCCGTCTTCAGCCCGGCTTGCTTGAATCCAGTGGCAAAGTGAGCAAGGGACTCACGTCTGAGCATACCCTGCCACACTTATGGCGGCCAAAAGCGGTACAAAAGGGGGTGGTGATGGATTGGAGCATCTGAATCAATCAAACACTCACACCCAGTCAAAAGATCTGGGTTAAATTCATCACCGTTCTTTATCCCACTCTGCCACCCCAGTTCAAACATGGCTATATGCAAATCAGTCTGACCCTGTGACTCATGGGAACAGTCCAGTCCGAACTGCCAAGCCATGCCTTCCCTGGACCAGAAACAAGCTTCTGAGGACCGGTTTCTGCCATTCCAGCCGTCTTCAGCCCGGCTTGCTTGAATACAGTGGCAAAGTGAGCAAGGGACTCACGTCTGAGCATACCCTGCCACACTTATGGCGGTAAAAAAGCGGTACAAAAGGGGGTGGTGATGGACGGAGATCTGAATCAATCAAACACTCACACCCAGTCAAAAGATCTGGGTTTAATCCATAACCGTTCTTTAGCCCACTCTGCCATCCCAGTTCAGACATGGCTATATGCAATTCAGTCTGACCCTGTGCGTCATGGGACAGTCCAGCCCGAACTGCCAAGCCATGCCTTCCCTGGACCGGAAACAAGCTTCCGAGGACCGGTTTCTGGCATTCCATTCGTCTTCAGCCCGGCTTGCTTGAATCCAGTGGCAAAGTGAGCAAGGGACTCACGTCTGAGCATACCCTGACACACTTATGGCGGCCAAAAGAGGTACAAAAGGGGCTGGTGATGGACGGAGCATCTGAATCAATCAAACACTCACACCCAGTCAAAACATCTGGGTTTAATCCTTCACCGTTCTTTAGCCCACTCTGCCACCCCAGTTCAGACATGGCTATATGCAAATCAGTTTTACCCTGTACCTCATGGGAACAGTCCAGCCCGAACTGCCAAGCCATGCCTTCCCTGGACCAGAAACAAGCTTCCGAGGACCGGTTTCTGGCATTCCAGCCGTCTTCAGCCCGGCTTGCCTGAATCCAGTGGCAAAGTGCGCAAGGGACTCATGTCTGAGCATACCCTGCCACACTTATGACAGCCAAAAGCGGTACAAAAGGGGGTGGTGATGGACGGAGCATCTGAATCAATCAAACACTCACATCCAGTCAAAAGATCTGGGTTTAATCCATCACCGTTCTTTAGCCCACTCTGCCACCCCAGTTCAGACATGGCTATTTGCAAATCAGTCTGACCCTGTGCCTCATGGGAACAGTCCAGCCGGAACTGCCAAGCCATGCGTTCCCTGGACCGGAAACAAGCTTCCGAGGACCAACTCTGGCATTCCAGCCGTCTTCAGCCCGGCTTGCTTGAATACAGTGGCAAAGTGAGCAAGGGACTCACGTCTGAGCATACCCTGCCACACTTATGGCAGCCAAAAGCGGTACAAAAGGGGGTGGTGATGGACGGAGATCTGAATCAATCAAACACTCACACCCAGTCAAAAGATCTGGGTTTAATCCATAACCGTTCTTTAGCCCACTCTGCCATCCCAGTTCAGACATGGCTATATGCAATTCAGTCTCACCCTGTGCCTCGTGGGCAGTCCAGCCCGAACTGCCAAGCCATGCCTTCCCTGGACCGGAAACAAGCTTCCGAGGACCGGTTTCTGGCATTCCATCCGTCTACATCCCGGCTTGCTTGAATCCAGTGGCAAAGTGAGCAAGGGACTCACGTCTGAGCATACCCTGCCACACTTATGGCGGCCAAAAGAGGTACAAAAGGGGCTGGTGATGGTCGGAGCATCTGAATCAATTAAACACTCACACCCAGTCAAAAGATCTGGGTTTAATCCTTCACCGTTCTTTAGCCCACTCTGCCACCCCAGTTCAGACATGGCTATATGCAAATCAGTTTTACCCTGTGCCTCATGGGAACAGTCCAGCCCGAACTGCCAAGCCATGCTTTCCCTGGACCGTAAACAAGCTTCCGAGGACCGGTTTCTGGCATTCCAGCCATCTTCAGCCCTGCTTGCTTGAATCCAGTGGCAAAGTGAGCAAGGGACTCACGTCTGAGCATACCCTGCCACACTTATGCCGGCCAAAACACGTTGCACTGGCTCCCCATCCAGAAACGTATATTATTCAAAACCCTCGTCATTACATTAAGGGGCTTTCATCAACGTGGCCCAAAATATCTGGCCAATAAATTTCACAGATACCACCCGAATAGAGAACTTAGATCAACTACGGCAAACCTAATGTCTGTCCCTAAGTTCAGACTTGCCACCAAGGGTGGTAAATCATTGGCAGTCCTAGGAGCCAAGGCCTGGAATATACTTCCGGCTCACCTTCGAGCAATTACATCAGAACAAACCTTTAAAAAATCCTTAAAAACATGGATTTATGGACTGGCAGAGTCAAAGTGTAAAATTCTCGTCTAAAATACTATAACACCTATAGTCCAGTTAAAAACCATCTGACAATCCAACAGCAATGATGTTGCAGCGCCAAGATGCTCCCTGGAGTGATCGTGCGCTATATAAAAAAAACCCAAACATCAAACATCAAACATCAAAAGCGGTACAAAAGGGGGTGGTGATGGACGGAGCATCTGAATCAATCAAACACTCACACCCAGTCAAAAGACCTGGGTTTAATCCATCACCGTTCTTTAGCCCACTCTGCCACCCCAGTTCAGACATGGATATATGCAAATCAGTCTGAACCTGTGCCTCATGGGAACAGTCCAGCCCGAACTGCCAAGGCATGCCTTCCCTGGACCGGAAACAAGCTTCCGAGGACCGGTTTCTGACATTCCAGCCGTCTTCAGCCCGGCTTGCTTGAATCCAGTGGCAAAGTGAGCAAGGGACTCACGTCTGAGCATACCCTGCCACACTTATGGCGGCCAAAAGCGGTACAAAAGGGGGTGGTGATGGACGGAGCAACTGAATCAATCAAACACTCACACCCAGTCAAAAGATCTGGGTTTAAACCATCACCCTTCTTTAGCCCACTCTGCCACCCCAGTTCAGACATGGCTATATGCAAATCAGTCTGACCCTGTGCCTCATGGGAACAGTCCAGCCCGAACTGCCAAGCCATACCTTCCCTGGACCGGAAACAAGCTTCCGAGGACCGGTTTCTGGCATTCCAGCCATCTTCAGCCCGGCTTGCTTGAATCCAGTGGCAAAGTGAGCAAGGGACTCATGTCTGAGCATACCCTGCCACACTTATGCCGGCCAAAAGCGGTACAAAATGGGGTGGTGATGGACGGAGCATCTGAATCAATCAAACACTCACACCCAGTCAAAAGATCTGGGTTTAATTCATCACCGTTCTTTAGCCCACTCTGCCACCCCAGTTCAGACATGGCTATATGAAAATCAGTCTGACCCTGTGCCTCATGGGAACAGTCCAGCCGGAACTGCCAAGCCATGCCTTCCCTGGACCGGAAACAAGCTTCCGAGGACCAACTCTGGCATTCCAGCCGTCTTCAGCCCGGCTTGCTTGAATACAGTGGCAAAGTAAGCAAGGGATTCACGTCTGAGCATACCCTGCCACACTTATGGCGGCTGTGAGAAGTTGGCCTGATATGTAGTGCTCACTATTCTAGTGATCACTGTGTATCATTCCAAACGACCCTTATTGATGGTTGGTTGTAAGTCAACCTTATGAGACCAGCTATCCTAGTAGCGTGGACAAGAGCAGTCTTTAGGCTAAACTCTAGAGGGCGTGTTAAGCCAGCGGTTTTACCATCACATATACCCCTTGAACACCAAGTGAAAGGACACCACACAAGTTGTTATAAAAATATAGGATATTTATTAATAACAGTTCTACCCTGAACTCTTTATGAGTCAGGGAGCTAAGCACAATACAAAACTCTTATGAAAATACTTTAAGTTGCACAATTTACACAAATGCCCGAGGGGCACGAAAAACCATATACAATATAAGTGGAATGCGAAATACTAGCAGGTGAGTAACAAGATCCAGAGGCTTCAGGATCACTAGGACTACACTACTGAACCCTAAGGTTAGGAGCAGGAGGCCTAGGGAGATCGGGTGCAGAGTGTGCACTCTCACGCGGGATGCGGGAAGAAGTCTATGGATGCTAGATTTCATAAAGTTAGTGTTATCGGACGAATCCGACTAGTTAGGCTAAAAACGAAAACGGATCTGGACACTTAGATAGTGGACCTACGTTGGAGCACCGAAATGCTCGAGTTACCTAGCCCAGGGGCTGCGGCTGCATAGGGTTCAAAAGACGTCGGGAATCCTCGTTACAGTCTATGGAGCCTGAAAGAAGAAGTTGCTGGCAGGCGACCAGTGATGAAGTTCGATGGGATCCAAGCCTGGATCGGAGTCGAAGACGACCTGAAAGCAGAGGGGACTCAGTTCTTAATCACTAGCCAGTGATCAGATGGGCACCAGGATGGCACCGGATGAAATCACCTCGACCAGGTGAGTGGGCGACGCTGGGCTCTGCAGTCTCTCGGACCAGGAGGCGTTGTTGGCGACCAGGATGGAGGTGCGAGCTGTCCCACGAAGGTGTCTGCTGTCGGCGCTGCTGAAACCAGGATTGGAGCAATAAGCCTTGGCAAAGTCAAGCCCACGCGGTGGACTCAAGATGGCGTCTGGAGTGGACCAGGACGGTCCGGGGTGCTCCTCTGTTGGAGGGGAGCACGGGCCAGTCTGGAGCAACCAGACCAACGATGGAAGTGTCGTGGTTCGTCGTCAGGAGGGCCACAAGCCAGCAGGCAAGTAGCCGGACAACGCGGTGAGCAGCAAAGAGCAGAAGGGCCCCACGCAGATCTCGTGGATGCTGGGGGGCTGGACTTCGGTGCTGGAGCGGCTCAGGGTTAGGGCTTCTCAAATCCTAGTGCACTTACTCGAGGGTCTCTCGGGGTCGTGCTGGTGAAGCGTTGTGCAGGTCTTGAAGATGGCCGGTCCCACGGGTCTCGTCACACCCACGAATCTCAGCTGGGCTGGATGATGTAGGTAGAGGTCAGAGATGGCGGGAAGACCGGGTCTCGTCAAGCTGGGCAGTCTTGATCCGGAGGATGGACTTGCAGCAAACCGCAAGAGCTTCGATGGTGCCTGCTGGTGCAGGGTGGTTACTCATTAGCCACAAGGGAGAGTCTTCAGAAATAGTCAAGAGTTCTTTCGTGGAAAGTAGTCAAGATTCAGAATGATCTAATTTGGGAAGGGGGCCTGCTCCTACCTTTATCCTAAGAAAAGGGGCTGTCACCCGACTAGGTCCTGCCCTATGGCTGGGACCAGGAGGGGGGACTCTCCTTTGTCCAGTCTCTCCCCAGCTCAGAGGCTGGGGTGCCCCAGGAACTGGTTTGAGCCGGGCTATGCACAGTGAGCACCGGGGTGCCACTTGCAGTCACCTTCCTTTCAGCCCTGCCTACCTGGGATACACAAAATCCTGTCTGGGATGGTGCTAGCACCGCCCCTGACAGGAAACCCTTTGTCCAGGCCTCCGCTGCTGGAAGGACTCTTAGCAGCATGAGGGCAGACTTGTGTCTCGGTGGCAGCATCCATTTTGTGGAGCTGAGGCTACGTCTGACTTTAACCGGGGTTCACAGTTACATACATGTCGTGTCCCTCTAGAAGGGTGGAATGCTAACCCCGTCGCCAGAATTGGCGATGGGTTAGTATTCCAATTCGTATGACATCTTACTCGACATGTTTTGATAATGCTATACCAAAGTTAGCATTTAACCGCGAGGATTATAATGCACTTAAGAGTATATGGTATAGCGTTATCATGGAACAGCTATTAGGACTTGGTTCCGCAAGCTGCAAACGGGCTCAGCTCATGCCAGAGCACCATCTCACATAATTCCAAGCACTCTGCCTTCAGGATTGATAAGGCCTGCCATAGGAGTGACTGATAGGAATATATGTGTCCATTTTAGGGTTAGATATAGGTACACTATATCTAAAGCAAAGGGTGATTACACCACCTTGCCCCAGCTGTCGTGCAGCCAGTTGTGTCTGTTTGGATGGCCAGCCAGGGGTGGCATAATACATGCTTCAGCCCCTGGTAGGCCCTGGGTACACCTATGCCCTGGATACCTAAGGTATACTGTACAGGGACTGATAAGGTGGCCCAGTACCAATTGGTAAAATGCACCTAAGGTACATGGTTGTAATTTAGAGAGAGAACAGCTAGGCTGTGGGTCTGATTAGCAGGCCCACAGCCAGGGAAAGTCGTAAATCAGTGAAGCAAAAAGCAAACATCTGGGGTGGCCATGGGATTGCAGACCCCACTCTCCTACATAACCCCCCCAAACTTAGGGACATTAAACTAACCTTGACCAGGTGAGTCTTCTTGCTCTAAGTGGAAGTACCTGGAGAGACCATCTGCATTACCATGGTCAGTCCCTGGGCGGTGCTCCACTGTAAAGTCCATCCCCTGTAGGGAAATGGACCACCTAAGAAGTTTGGGGTTTTCACCCTTCATTTGATTTAGCCATAAGAGGGGCTTATGGTCGGTCTGAACTTTGAAGTGAGTACCAAACAGGTATGGCCTCAACTTCTTCAGGGCCCAAACCACAGCAAAGGCCTCCCTCTCATTAGCTGACCAACGTTTCTCTCTAGGGGTCAGCCTTCTGCTTATAAAAGCAATGGGCTGGTTATGACCATCAATATTCAGCTGAGATAGAACAGCTCCCACACCCAACTCAGAAGCATCTGTTTGGACAATGAAAGGTTTGGAGTAGTCTGGACTCTTGAGAATAGGTGCAGTGCACATGGCCTGCTTTAGGTCATCGAATGCCTTCTGACAGCTGACTGTCCACTGAACTTTCTTTGGCATTTTCTTACTTGTCAGGTCATTAAGTGGAGTCACAATAGTTCCATCATTTCTGACAAATTTTCTGTAATAACCAGACAGGCCCAAGAAAGCTCTGACCTGTGTCTGGGTGGTTGGAGGAGCCCAGTCCTTTATGGCCTGTATCTTGCTCTCCAGAGGTTGAACTTGGCCTCCACCTACAAGGTGGCCCAAGTATACAACTTGACTCTGCCCTATCTGGCACTTAGTAGCCTTGATAGTGAGGCCTGCCTTTTGCAGGGCCTCTAAAACTTTCCTTAGGTGGATCAGGTGATCCTAACAGGTGGAGCTAAAGACAGCAATATCATCAAGATATGCTGCACAAAAGTCATCCAACCCAGTGAGGACTTGGTTCACCAACCTTTGAAAAGTGGCAGGTGCATTTTTCAAACCAAAGGGCATCACCACAAATTGGTAATGACCTCCTGGGGTAGAAAATGCTGTCTTGGCCTTGGCATCCTCAGCTAACCTGATTTGCCAATAACCAGCTGTCAGGTCAAATGTACTTAAGAAAGTTGCAGAAGCCAACTTGTCTATCAGTTCATCTGCTCTAGGTTTAGGATGGGCATCTGTCTTAGTGACATCATTGAGACCCCTGTAGTCTACGCAAAACCTCATCTCTCTCTTACCATCTTGGGTGTGAGGTTTAGGCACTAGAACTACAGGACTAGCCCAAGGGCTCTCCGAGGGTTCGATGACTCACAATTCAAACATCTTTTGTACTTCAGTTTTTATGCAGTCCCTGACGTGGTCAGGTTGCCTGTAGATTTTACTCTTTATAGGCAGACTGTCTCCAGTGTCCACCTCATGTGTGCACCAGTTTGTCTGACTGGGGGTCAGAGAAAACATTTGTCTGAAGGATTGAAGGACTTGCTTACAATCCTTTTGCTGAGGCTCAGAGAGGCTGTCAGAAAAGACCACACCAACTACTGACCCATCATCAGGGTTCTGAGTGAGCAGGTCTGGGAGAGGGTCACTCTCTTCCTCCTGTCCCTCATCTGTGGCCATGAGCAAGCCCATGTCCTCCCTGTCAACAAATGCTTTGAGCCTATTCACATGAAGTACTCTGTGAGGGCTCCTGGGAGTTCCCATGTCCACCAAATAGGTAACTTCTCCCTTTTGTTCAATGATGATGTGGGGTCCAGACCATTTGTCTTGGAGAGCCGCTGGGGTCACTGGCTCCAACACCCACACCTTCTGTCCTGCATGGTATACAGTTAGGACAGCCTTTTGGTCATGCCAAGCTTTTTGAAGTTCCTGGCTGGCCTCAAGGTTTTTAGATGCCTTCTCCATGTACTCTGCCATCCTGGAGCGGAGACCAAGTACATAGTCCACTTTGTCCAGTTTAGGCTTTTTGAGAGGTAACTCCCATCCTTCCTTCACCAGACATAGGGGTCCTCTTACAGGATGTCCAAACAAAAGCTCAAAAGGGCTGTAACCAACCCCCTTCTGTGGGACCTCTCTGTAAGCAAACAGAAGGCAGGGTAAAAGGATGTCCCATCTTCGCCTAAGCTTTTCTGGTAACCCTTTTATCATCCCTTTGAGGGTCTTGTTGAATCTTTCAACAAGCCCATTGCATTGTGGGTGATAGGGTGTGGTGAATTTGTAATTGACACCACATTCCTTCCACATACCAGTCAAGTATCCTGACGTAAAGTTTGCACCTCTGTCAGAGATCACCTCCTTAGGGAACCCCACTCTGGAGAAAACTCCAACCAGGGCCCTTGCCACAACAGGAGCTGTAGTGGTTCTAAGGGGAATAGCTTCTGGATACCTGGTGGCATGATCCACTACCACCAGTATAAATATGTGCCCAGATGCTGTTGGGGGGTCCATTGGTCCAACAATGTCAATGTCAATCCCCACTCTTTCAAAGGGAACCCCACCACAGGTAGTGGTATAAGGGGGGCCTTTGTGGTGCCACCTGATTTGCCACTGGCTTGGCAGGTGACACATGAACGACAAAAGTTCTTGGTGTCCTCAGACATATGGGGCCAGTGAAAGTGTGGGGCAAGTCTGTCCCAAGTCTTGTTCTGGCCTAAGTGACCTGCAAGGGGAATTTCATGGGCCAAGGTGAGAAGGAAACCTCTCAGAGACAAGGGGATGACCAGCCTCCTGGTAGCACCAGGCTTGGGGTCTCTTGCCTCAGAGTAAAGGAGTCCATCGTCCCAGTACACTTTATGGGCACCTGTGGCATTCCCTGCAGCCTCAGCAGCAGCCTGCTGTCTGAGGGGTTCAAGAGAGGGACAGTCTAACTGTGCCTGCCTCAAGTCTGCCCTGGAAGGGCCCCCTGTCCCATGAAACTCAACCTGTTCAGGCTCAAGCTCTTCTAGGACAGTTCCTTCTGGGGTCTTGGGGTCGGTCTCCTGGAAGAGCTGATCCTGTTCCTGAGGCAGGGGGGAAGGGTCAACCTTACCCCTACTGCTCCTTCTCTTGGTTAGTGTCTGGTCCATTGTTCCAGGATCCAGCACTAGTTCAGCTGGGCATTTCTTGGCCTGTGACCTAGTCACAGCAAGGACATGTGCTGACAAACCTAACATTTCCACATGAGTCCTATACTCCACATCTGACCATAAGGAGGATTCCAAATCATTGCCCAAAAGACAGTCCACAGGGAGGTCTGAACTAACAACAACCCTTTTGAGGCCATTTACCCCTCCCCAGGAGAAGTTAACAAGTGCCATACTATGGGAGGTAGTGGCATTGCTAGCATTGGTCACCAGGTAGTCTGCTCCCAGTATTACCTGTTTAAAGGAAAAACAATATCCCAAAAGGTATGAATAGAAAGACAATTTATATTGCATGCACAAGGCATTACAACAGTCAGGGAAAGGAGACGCTTATACACAAGGGTTCAAATTACAAAAATGATCTTTAGTCTCTTAATATTCAATTCATATCAAGACAATTTCATGCCACAGAGAATATGTACAGCACATAAATGGACAATTCAAATGACAACCAATAAAACTTGGTGCTCAAAATATACAAGTGATAAGTGGCGACGCAAGTGAAGTAGGTGAACAGCGATAAACGGCGCAAAGTGAGCAAAGTGAAATATATACACAGTGATTAGCTCAACAAGTGACCAACAGTCAATAACTTTATGTAATATAATTCACAATTTTTAGTTAGAGTCATAACAGGATGCGCCTATAAATTGCGCTGTGGAGTCGACGACGTTTCGGTCCATATCAAATGTAGACCATCATCAGAACTGGGTTGTCTCGTTTGGAGTGCTGTTACCTGGTCAGGGTCCACAAAGTTAGGTGTCACCATGGTGACACTGGCACAAGTGTCCCTGTAGGCCTGAGCCATTTTTCCATTAATCAAAGGCGTCTGCCTGTACTTGCCCAGAGTACTGGGACTTATTGTAGGGGTCATATCCATGTCCCAAGTACAAACAAGAACAGCCTGAGTAGGTGTTCTGACTAAGTCAGAGCCCGCCTCAGTTCCCAGGGTTAACCCCACTATAGCCGTAGGAGGATTACTACCACTACTAACTGTACTAGGGGGTGCAGATGCCTTAGGGGCAGTAGTGGTAGGAGTTGGGCCTTTCTTGGTGCACTCACTAAACCAGTGAGTATTACTTTTACAGTACTGGCACCATGGTTTCTTCTGACCATTGTTCTTCTTTTTTTGGGAATTCTGGGAATTCTGGGACCCACCCTCTTTAGGTTGTTGGGGCCCTGTTGAAGACTTCTGGTCATTTTGTTTATTCTCATTACCCTTGGGATCTGCTTTCTTCTGGCCACCACCCTGGTTCTAGTTCTGCTGCTTGACCCTTGTCCAGACCCATCTGTCTGCCTTCTTTCCCAATTCTTGGGGAGAGGTCAGATCTGAGTCAATAAGGTGCTGATGCAACAAATGATTCTGACAATTACTTAAGATTTGTTCTCTCATAATTAGATTATACAATCCTGTGAAATCAGTAACTTTACTTCCCAGTAACCAGCCTTCAAAAGCCTTAGTGGCACAATCAACAAAGTCAGCCCAATCCTGAGACTGAGTTTTCTGGGTGTCTCTGAATAGCAACCTGTACTGCTCAGTTGTTAGGCCAAACCCATCAATCAGTGTATTCTTCAGGACTTGGTAATTGTTAGCATCCTCAGCTCTAGTAGTGAGGAGCTTATCTCTACCTTTGCCTTCAAAGGAGAGCCACAATATAGCTGCCCACTGATTTGGGGGGATGCACTGGACAGTGCAGGCCCTCTCCAAAGCAGTCATCCACTTGTGGATGTCATCCCCTTGTTTAAAGGGGGGCACTATTTTACTAAGGTGTCTAGTATCAAAACTCCTGTCTTTATCCTTGGGGATTATGCTGCCACCAGTGGGGACTGTCCCACTCATCTGTTGCTCTCTAGCAAAGGCAAGCTTCTCTTTGGCAAGGGCAAGTTCTTCCCTCTCAATCCTCAGATTAGCCTGTTTCATACTTGCTTCATGTTCTCTTCTCTGGGTGGAAGTCATTCTCCTCTGGGGAGAAGTCCTTCTCCTCTGAGAAGAGGCATGAGAGTGCCCAGATCTATTGGAGTCCCTAGAAGGAGACCTATCTCTCCTAACTCCAAAGTTAGGCCTGCTTAGGGTCAGTACTGGGGGTCCCCCAGATCCTTCCCTATGTAGGTCTAAGTTGGCCCTAGTAAGTCTGCTGACTAGCTCAGGACCTTTGTCTGCCTCATCCCCAGATTCCTCCTCTTCTTCCTCCTCCTCTTCTACATCTACTGTTTCAGTGAGGTCAGGATCACCAGGGGTACCTTCTAAGGGGGGCATGCTCCCATCTGTCTTAGAAGCCTTTCTAGCATCATAAGTCTCTAAGAGACCTAACAGAAAAGGAGTGGTAGGGTTAGAACCCTGTTTTAGTTTCCTGGAGGTACACAATTGTCTCATCTCCTGGAAGCTAAGGGCTGCATATCTGGAAGTGACCTGTGGAGGGTCAACAACCACAAGGGGAATCTCTGAAGATTCTCCATGGGTAGACATGCTTCTAGTGTAGCGTAAGTGATGCACCTACCTACACTATGGGTTTACCTACTGATCCCTTGCTAAGAGTTGTAGTCAGGGTGTGCTAGGCCCTGTTACACTACAACAGCTGGTTCAGTAGAACTCAGAGTATTCTAAGTTAAGTTATATGTACCTGGGTACTTATGTGATCTTTCAATCGATATTCTTAGGATACGTGCGAGGTAAAACAACAGCAAGCTCAAATCCCACCGCTGCCACCAATGTGAGAAGTTGGCCTGATATGTAGTGCTCACTATTCTAGTGATCACTGTGTATCATTCCAAACGACCCTTATTGATGATTGGTTGTAAGTCAACCTTATGAGACCAGCTATCCTAGTAGCGTGGACAAGAGCAGTCTTTAGGCTAAACTCTAGAGGGCGTGTTAAGCCAGCTGTTTTACCATCACATATACCCCTTGAACACCAAGTGAAAGGACACCACACAATTTGTTATAAAAATATAGGATATTTATTAATAACAGTTCTACCCTGAACTCTTTATGAGTCAGGGAGCTAAGCACAATACAAAACTCTTATGAAAATACTTAAGTTGCACAATTTACACAAATGCCCGAGGGGCACGAAAAACCATATACACAATAAGTGGAATGCGAAATACTAGCAGGTGAGTAACAAGATCCAGAGGCTTCAGGATCGCTAGGACTACACTACTGAACCCTAAGGTTAGGAGCAGGAGGCCTAGGGAGATCGGGTGCAGAGTGTGCACTCTCACGCGGGATGCGGGAAGAAGTCTATGGATGCTAGATTTCGTAAAATTAGTGTTATCGGACGAATCCGACTAGTTAGGCTGAAAACGAAAACAGATCTGGACACTTAGATAGTGGACCTACGTTGGAGCACCGAAATGCTCGAGTTACCTAGCCCAGGGGCTGCGGCTGTATAGGGTTCAAAAGACGTCGGGAATCCTCGTTACAGTCTATGGAGCCTGAAAGAAGAAGTTGTTGGCAGGCGACTAGTGATGAAGTTCGATGGGATCCAAGCCTGGATCGGAGTCGAAGACGACCTGAAAGCA
Organism: Lissotriton helveticus; assembly: GCF_964261635.1. Classification (NCBI taxonomy): domain Eukaryota; kingdom Metazoa; phylum Chordata; class Amphibia; order Caudata; family Salamandridae; genus Lissotriton; species Lissotriton helveticus. The sequence goes on from NC_136063.1 coordinate 37,645,755, forward strand.
GAGGGGACTCAGTTCTTAATCACTAGCCAGTGATCAGATGGGCACCAGGATGGCACCGGATGAAATCACCTCGACCAGGTGAGTGGGCGATGCTGGGCTCTGCAGTCTCTTGGACCAGGAGGCGTTGTCGGCGACCAGGATGGAGGTGCGAGCTGTCCCACGAAGGTGTCTGCTGTCGGCGCTGCTGAAACCAGGATTGGAGCAACAAGCCATGGCAAAGTCAAGCCCACGCGGTGGACTCAAGATGGCATCTGGAGTGGACCAGGAGGGTCCGGGGTGCTCCTCTGTTGGAGGGGAGCACGGGCCAGTCTGGAGCAACCAGACCAGCAATGGAAGTGTCGTGGTTCGTCGTCAGGAGGGCCACAAGCCAGCAGGCAAGTAGCCGGACAACGCGGTGAGCAGCAAAGAGCAGAAGGGCCCCACCCAGATCTCGTGGATGCTGGGGGGCTGGACTTCGGTGCTGGAGCGGGTCAGGGTTAGGGCTTCTCAAATCCTAGTGCACTTACTCGAGGGTCTCTCGGGGGTCGTGCTGGTGAAGCGTCGTGCAGGTCTTGAAGATGGCCGGTCCCACGGGTCTCGTCACACCCACGAATCTCAGCCGGACTGGATGATGTAGGTAGAGGTCAGAGATGGCTGGAAGACCGGGTCTCGTCGAGCTGGGCAGTCTTGATCCGGAGGATGGACTTGCAGCAAACCGCAAGAGCTTCTATGGTGCCTGCTGGTGCAGGGTGGATACTCCTTAGCCACAAGGGAGAGTCTTCAGAAATAGTCAAGAGTTCTTTTATGGAAAGTAGTCAAGATTCAGAATTATCTAATTTGGGAAGGGGGCCTGCTCCTACCTTTATCCTAAGAAAAGGGGCTGGCACACGACTAGGTCCTGCCCTATGGGTGGGACCAGGAGGGGGGTGGTTACACCCCTCTCCTTTGTCCGGTCTCTCCCCAGCTCAGGGGCTGGGGTGCCCCAGGAACTGGTTTGAGCCGGGTTATGCACAGTGAGCACCGGGGTGCCACTTGCAGTCACCTTCCTTTCAGCCCTGCCTACCTGGGATACACAAAATCCTGTCTGGGATGGTGCTAGCACCGCCCCTGACAGGAAACCCTTTGTCCTGGCCTCCGCTGCTGGAAGGACTCCCAGCAGCAGGAGGGAAGACTTGTGTCTCGGTGGCAGCATCCATTTTGTGGAGCTAAGGCTATGTCTGACTTTAACCGGGGTTCACAGTTACATACATGTCGTGTCCCTCTAGAAGGGTGGAATGCTAACCCCGTCGCCAGAATTGGCGAGGGGTTAGTATTCCAATTCGTATGACACCTTAGTCGACATGTTTTGATAATGCTATACCAAAGTTAGCATTTAACCGCGAGGATTATAATGCACTTAAGAGTATATGGTATAGCGTTATCATGGAACAGCTATTAGGACTTGGTTCCGCAAGCTGCAAACGGGCTCAGCTCATGCCAGAGCACCATCTCACATAATTCCAAGCACTCTGCCTTCAGGATTGATAAGGCCTGACATAGGAGTGACTGATAGGAATATATGTGTTCATTTTAGGGTTAGATATAGGTACAGTATATCTAAAGCAAAGGGTGATTACACCACCTTGCCCCAGCTGTCGTGCAGCCAGTTGTGTCTGTTTGGATGGCCAGCCAGGGGTGGCATAATACATGCTTCAGCCCCTGGTAGGCCCTGGGTACACCTATGCCCTGGATACCTAAGGTATACTGTACAGGGACTGATAAGGTGGCCCAGTACCAATTGGTAAAATGCACCTAAGGTACATGGTTGTAATTTAGAGAGAGAACAGCTAGGCTGTGGGTCTGATTAGCAGGCCCACAGCCAGGGAAAGTCGTAAATCAGTGAAGCAAAAAGCAAAAATCTGGGGTGGCCATGGGATTGCAGACTCCACTCTCCTACAGCGGCCAAAAGCGGTACAAAAGCGGGTGGTGATGGACGGAGATCTGAATCAATCAAACACACACACCCAGTCAAAAGATCTGGGTTTAATCCATAACCGTTCTTTAGCCCACTCTGCCATCCCAGTTCAGACATGGCTATATGCAATTCAGTCTGACCCTGTGCCTCATGGGACAGTCCAGCCCGAATTGCCAAGCCATGCCTTCCCTGGACCGGAAACAAGATTCCGAGGACCGGTTTCTGGCATTCCAGCCGTCTTCAGCCCGGCTTGCTTGAATCCAGTGGCAAAGTGAGCAAGGGACTCACGTCTGAGCATACCCTGCCACACTTATGGCAGCCAAAAGAGGTACAAAAGGGGCTGGTGATGGACGGAGCATCTGAATCAATCAAACACTCACACCCAGTCAAAAGATCTGGGTTTAATCCTTCACCGTTCTTTAGCCTACTCTGCCACCCCAGTTCAGACATGGCTATATGCAAATCAGTCTGACCCTGTGCCTCATGAAAACAGTCCAGCCCGAACTGCCAAGCCATGCTTTCCCTGGACCGTAAAGAAGCTTCTGAGGACCGGTTTCTGGCATTCCAGCCGTCTTCAGCCCACCTTGCTTGAATCCAGTGGCAAAGTGAGCAAGGGACTCACGTCTGAGCATACCCTGCCACACTTATGCCGGCCAAAAGCGGTACAAAAGGGGGTGGTGATGGACGGAGCAACTGAATCAATCAAACACTCACACCCAGTCAAAAGATCTGGGTTTAATCCTTCACCGTTCTTTAGCCCACTCTGCCACCCTACTTCAGACATGGCTATAGGCAAATCAGTCTGACCCTGTGCCTCATGGGAACAGTCCAGCCCGAACTGCCAAGCCATGCCTTCCCTGGACCGGAAACAAGCTTCCGAGGACTGGTTTCTGGCATTCCAGCAGTCTTCAGCCCGGCTTGCCTGAATCCAGTGGCAAAGTGTGCAAGGGACTCACGTCTGAGCATACCCTGCCACACTTAAGACAGCCAAAAGCGGTACAAAAGGGGGTGGTGATGGACGGAGCATCTGAATCAATCAAACACTCACACCCAGTCAAAAGATCTGGGTTTAATCCATCACCGTTCTTTAGCCCACTCTGCCACCCCACTTCAGACATGGCTATATGCAAATCAGTCTGACCCTGTGCCTCATGGGAACAGTCCAGCCGGAACTGCCTAGCCATGCGTTCCCTGGACCGGAAACAAGCTTCCGAGGACTAACTCTGGCATTCCAGCCATCTTCAGCCCGGATTGCTTGAATACAGTGGCAAAGTGAGCAAGGGACTCACGTCTGAGCATACCCTGCCACACTTATGGCGGCCAAAAGCGGTACAAAAGGGGGTGGTGATGGACGGAGATCTGAATCAATCAAACACTCACACCCAGTCAAAAGATCTGGGTTTAATCCATAACCGTTCTTTAGCCCATTCTGCCATCCCAGTTCAGACATGGCTATATGCAATTCAGTCTGACCCTGTGCCTCATGGGACAGTCCAGCCCGAACTGCCAAGCCATGCCTTCCCTATACCGGAAACAAGCTTCCGAGGACCGTTTTCTGGCATTCCAGCCGTCTTCAGCCCAGCTTGCTTGAGACCAGTGGCAAAGTGAGCAAGGGACTCACGTCTGAGCATATCCTGCCACACTTATGGCGGCCAAAAGAGGTACAAAAGGGGCTGGTGATGGACGGAGCATCTGAATCAATCAAACACTCACACCCAGTCAAAAGGTCTGGGTTTAATCCTTCACCGTTCTTTAGCCGACTCTGCCACCCCAGTTCAGACATGGCTATATGCAAATCAGTTTTACCCTGTGCCTCATGGGAACAGTCCAGCCCGAACTGCCAAGCCATACTTTCCCTGGACCGTAAACAAGCTTCCGAGGACCGGTTTCTGGCATTCCAGCCATCTTCACCCCGGCTTGCTTGAATCCAGTGGCAAAGTGAGCAAGGGACTCACGTCTGAGCATACCCTGCCACACTTATGCCGGCCAAAAGCGGTACAAAAGGGGGTGGTGATGGACGGAGCATCTGAATCAATCAAACACTCACACCCAGTCAAAAGACCTGGGTTTAATCCATCACCGTTCTTTAGCCCACTCTGCCACCCCAGTTCAGACATGGATATATGCAAATCAGTCTGAACCTGTGCCTCATGGGAACAGTCCAGCCCAAACTGCCAAGGCATACCTTCCCTGGACCGGAAACAAGCTTCCGAGGACCGGTTTCTGGCATTCCAGCCTTCTTCAGCCCGGCTTGCTTGAATCCAGTGGCAAAGTGAGCAAGGGACTCACGTCTGAGCATACCCTGCCACAATTATGGTGGCCAAAAGCGGTACAAAAGGGGTTGGTGATGGATGGAGCAACTGAATCAATCAAACACTCACACCCAGTCAAAAGATCTGGGTTTAATCCATCAACGTTCTTTAGCCCACTCTGCCACCCCAGTTCAGACATGGCTATATGCAAATCAGTCTGACCCTGTGCCTCATGGGAACAATCCAGCCCGAACTGCCAAGCCATGCTTTCCCTGGACCGTAAACAAGCTTCCGAGGACCGGTTTCTGGCATTCCAGCCGTCTTCAGCCCGGCTTGCTTGAATCCAGTGGCAAAGTGAGCAAGGGACTCACGTCTGAGCATACCCTGCCACACTTATGCCGGCCAAAAGTGGTACAAAAGGGGTGGTGATGGACGGAGCAACTGAATCAATCAAACACTCACACCCAGTCAAAAGATCTGGGTTTAATCCATCACCGTTCTTTAGCCCACTCTGCCACCCCAGTTCAGACATGGCTATATGCAAATCAGTCTGACCCTGTGCCTCATGGGAACAGTCCAGCCCGAACTGCCAAGCCATGCCTTCCCTGGACCGGAGACAAGCTTCCGAGGACCGCTTTCTGGCATTCCAGCCGTCTTCAGCCCGACTTGCTTGAATCCAGTGGCAAAGTGAGCAAGGGACTCACGTCTGAGCATACCCTACCACACTTATGGCGGCCAAAAGAGGTACAAAAGGGTGTGGTGATGGACGGAGCATCTGAATCAATCAAACACTCACACCCAGTCAAAAGATCTGGGTTTAACCACTTGGATGCTAAGGCCCATGGACCCTCTTCATGTAATTTCCATTGAAGTCAATGGACACTCCATGACGAGCTGAGCTCGTCATGAGCGTCCAAGGGGTTAATCCTTCACCGTTCTTTAGCCCACTCTGCCACCCCACTTCAGACATGGCTATAGGCAAATCAGTCTGACCCTGTGCCTCATGGGAACAGTCCAGCCCGAACTGCCAAGCCATGCCTTCCCTGGACCGGAAACAAGCTTCCGAGGACTGGTTTCTGGCATTCCAGCAGTCTTCAGCCCGGCTTGCCTGAATCCAGTGGCAAAGTGCGCAAGGGACTCACGTCTGAGCATACCCTGCCACACTTATGACAGCCAAAAGCGGTACAAAAGGGGGTGGTGATGGACGGAGCATCTGAATCAATCAAACACTCACACCTAGTCAAAAGATCTGGGTTTAATCCATCACCGTTCTTTAGCCCACTCTGCCACCCCACTTCAGACATGGCTATATGCAAATCAGTCTGACCCTGTGCCTCATGGGAACAGTCCAGCCGGAACTGCCTAGCCATGCGTTCCCTGGACCGGAAACAAGCTTCCGAGGACCAACTCTGGCATTCCAGCCGTCTTCAGCCCGGATTGCTTGAATACAGTGGCAAAGTAGGCAAGGGACTCACGTCTGAGCATACCCTGCCACACTTATGGCGGCCAAAAGCGGTACAAAAGGGGGTGGTGATGGACGGAGATCTGAATCAATCAAACACTCACACCCAGTCAAAAGATCTGGGTTTAATCCATAACCGTTCTTTAGCCCACTCTGCCATCCCAGTTCAGACATGGCTATATGCAAATCAGTCTGCCCCTGTGCCTCATGGGAACAGTCCAGTCCGAACTGCCAAGCCATGCCTTCCCTGGACCGGAGACAAGCTTCCGAGGGCCGCTTTCTTCCATTCCAGCCGTCTTCAGCCCGACTTGCTTGAATCCAGTGGCAAAGTGAGCAAGGGACTCACGTCTGAGCATACCCTGCCACACTTATGGCGGCCAAAAGAGGTAAAAAAGGGTGTGGTGATGGACGGAGCATCTGAATCAATCAAACACTCACACCCAGTCAAAAGATCTGGGTTTAATCCTTCACCGTTCTTTAGCCCACTCTGCCACCCCAGTTCAGACATGGCTATATGCAAATCAGTCTGACCCTGTGCCTCGTGGGAACAGTCCAGCCCGAACTGCCAAGCCATGCCTTCCCTGGAACGTAAACAAGCTTCCGAGGACCGGTTTCTGGCATTCCAGCCATCTTCAGCCCGGCTTGCCTGAATCCAGTGGCAAAGTGCGCAAGGGACTCACGTCTGAGCATACCCTGCCACACTTATGACAGCCAAAAGCGGTACAAAAGGGGGTGGTGATGGACGGAGCATCTGAATCAATCAAACACTCACACCCAGTCAAAAGATCTGGGTTTAATCCATCACCGTTCTTTAGCCCACTCTGCCACCCCAGTTCAGACATGGCTATATGCAAATCAGTCTGACCCTGTGCCTCATGGGAACAGTCCAGCCGGAACTGCCAAGCCATGCGTTCCCTGGACCGGAAACAAGCTTCAGAGGGCCAACTCTGGCATTCCAGCCGTCTTCAGCCCGGCTTGCTTGAATACAGTGGCAAAGTGAGCAAGGGACTCACGTCTGAGCATACCCTGCCACACTTATGGCGGCCAAAAGCGGTACAAAAGGGGGTGGTGATGGACAGAGATCTGAATCAATCAAACACTCACACCCAGTCAAAAGATCTGGGTTTAATCCATAATCGTTCTTTAGCCCACTCTGCCATCCCAGTTCAGACATGGCTATATGCAATTCAGTCTGAACCTGTGCCTCATGGGACAGTCCAGCCCGAACTGCCAAGCCATGCCTTCCCTGGACCGGAAACAAGCTTCCGAGGACCAGTTTCTGGCATTCCATCCGTCTTCAGCCCGGCTTGCTTGAATCCAGTGGCAAAGTGAGCAAGGGACTCACGTCTGAGCATACCCTGCCACACTTATGGCGGCCAAAAGAGGTACAAAAGGGGCTGGTGATGGACGGAGCATCTGAATCAATCAAACACTCACACCCATTCAAAACATCTGGGTTTAATCCTTCACCGTTCTTTAGCCCACTCTGCCCCCCCAGTTCAGACATGGCTATATGCAAATCAGTTTTACCCTGTGCCTCATGGGAACAGTCCAGCCCGAACTGCCAAGCCATGCCTTCCCTGGACCGGAAACAAGCTTCCGAGGACCGGTTTCTGGCATTCCAGCCATCTTCAGCCCGGCTTGCTTGAATCTAGTGGCAAAGTGAGCAAGGGACTCACGTCTGAGCATACCCTGCCACACTTATGCCGGCCAAAAGCGGTACAAAAGGGGGTGGTGATGGATGGAGCATCTGAATCAATCAAACACTCACACCCAGTCAAAAGACCTGGGTTTAATCCATCTCCGTTCTTTAGCCCACTCTCCCACCCCAGTTCAGACATGGATATATGCAAATCAGTCTGACCCTGTGCTTCATGGGAACAGTCCAGCCCGAGCTGCCAAGCCATGCCTTCCATGGACCGGAAACAAGCTTCCGAGGACCGGTTTCTGGCATTCCAGCCATCTTCAGCCCGGCTTGCTTGAATCCAGTGGCAAAGTGAGCAAGGGACTCATGTCTGAGCATACCCTGCCACACTTATGCCGGCCAAAAGCGTTACAAAATGGGGTGGTGATGGACGGAGCATCTGAATCAATCAAACACTCACACCCAGTCAAAAGATCTGGGTTTAATCCATCACCGTTCTGTAGCCCACTCTGCCACCCCAGTTCAGACATGGCTATATGCAAATCAGTCTGACCCTGTGCCTCATGGGAACAGTCCAGCCGGAACTGCCAAGCCAGGCATTCCCTGGACCGGAAACAAGCTTCCGAGGACCAACTCTGGCATTCCAGCCGTCTTCAGCCCGGCTTGCTTGAATACAGTGGCAAAGTGAGCAAGGGACTCACGTCTGAGCATACCCTGCCACACTTATGGCGGCCAAAAGCGGAACAAAAGCGGGTGGTGATGGACGGAGATCTGAATCAATCAAACACATACACCCAGTCAAAAGATCTGGGTTTAATCCATAACCGTTCTTTAGCCCACTCTGTCATCCCAGTTCAGACATGGCTATATGCAATTCAGTCTGACCCTGTGCCTCATGGGACAGTCCAGCCCGAATTGCCAAGCCATGCCTTCCCTGGACCGGAAACAAGATTCCGAGGACCGGTTTCTGGCATTCCAGCCGTCTTCAGCCCGGCTTGCTTGAATCCAGTGGCAAAGTGAGCAAGGGACTCACGTGTGAGCATACCCTGCCACACTTATGCCGGCCAAAAGCGGTACAAAAGGGGGTGGTGATGGACGGAGAAACTGAATCAATCAAACACTCACACCCAGTCAAAAGATCTGGGTTTAATCCATCACCGTTCTTTAGCCCACTCTGCCACCCCAGTTCAGACATGGCTATATGCAAATCAGTTTGACCCTGTGCCTCATGGGAACAGTCCAGCCCGAACTGCCAAGCCATGCCTTCCCTGGACCGGAGACAAGCTTCTGAGGACCGTTTTCTGGCATTCCAGCCGTCTTCAGCCCGACTTGCTTGAATCCAGTGGCAAAGTGAGCAAGGGACTCACGTCTGAGCATACCCTACCACACTTATGGCGGCCAAAAGAGGTACAAAAGGGTGTGGTGATGGACGGAGCATCTGAATCAATCAAACACTCACACCCAGTCAAAAGATCTAGGTTTAATCCTTCACCGTTCTTTAGCCCACTCTGCCACCCCACTTCAGACATGGCTATATGCAAATCAGTCTGACCCTGTGCCTCATGGGAACAGTCCAGCCCGAACTGCCAGGCCATGCCTTCCCTGGACCGGAAACAAGCTTCCGAGGACCGGTTTCTGGCATTCCAGCAGTCTTCAGCCCGGCTTGCCTGAATCCAGTGGCAAAGTGCGCAAGGGACTCACGTCTGAGCATACCCTGCCACACTTATGACAGCCAATAGCGGTACAAAAGGGGGTTGTGATGGACGGAGCATCTGAATCAATCAAACACTCACACCCAGTCAAAAGATCTGGGTTTAATCCATCACCGTTCTTTAGCCCACTCTGCCACCCCAGTTCAGACATGGCTATATGCAAATCAGTCTGACCCTGTGCCTCATGGGAACAGTCCAGCCGGAACTGCCAAGCCATGCGTTCCCTGAACCGGAAACACGCTTCCGATGACCAACTCTGGCATTCCAGCCGTCTTCAGCCCGACTTGCTTGAATACAGTGGCAAAGTGAGCAAGGGACTCACGTCTGAGCATACCCTGCCACACTTATGGCGGCCAAAAGCGGTACAAAAGGGGGTGGTAATGGACGGAGATCTGAATCAATCAAACACTCACACCCAGTCAAAAGATCTGGGTTTAATCCATAACCGTTTTTAGCCCACTCTGCCATCCCAGTTCAGACATGGCTATATGCAATTCAGTCTGACCCTGTGCCTCATGGGACAGTCCAGCCCAAACTGCCAAGCCATGCCTTCCCTGGACCGGAAACAAGCTTCACAGGACCGGTTTCTGGCATTCCAGCCGTCTTCAGCCCGGCTTGCTTGAATCCAGTGGCAAAGTGAGCAAGGTTCTCACGTCTGAGCATACCCTACCACACTTATGGCGGCCAAAAGAGGTACAAAAGGGTGTGGTGATGGACAGAGCATCTGAATCAATCAAACACTCACACTCAGTCAAAAGATCTAGGTTTAATCCTTCACCGTTCTTTAGCCCACTCTGCCACCCCACTTCAGACACGGCTATATGCAAATCAGTCTGACCCTGTGCCTCATGGGAACAGTCCAGCCAGAACTGCCAAGCCATGCCTTCCCTGGACCGGAAACAAACTTCCGAGGACCGGTTTCTGGCATTCCAGCAGTCTTCAGCCCGGCTTGCCTGAATCCAGTGGCAAAGTGCGCAAGGGACTCACGTCTGAGCATACCCTGCCACACTTATGACAGCCAAAAGCGGTACAAAAGTGGGTTGTGATGGACGGAGCATCTGAATCAATCAAACACTCACACCCAGTCACAAGATCTGGGTTTAATCCATCACTGTTCTTTAGCCCACTCTGCCACCCCAGTTCAGACATGGCTATATGCAAATCAGTCTGACCCTGTGCCTCATGGGAACAGTCCAGCCGGAACTGCCAAGCCATGCATTCCCTGGACCGGAAAGAAGCTTCCGAGGACCAACTCTGGCATTCCAGCCGTCTTCAGCCCGGCTTGCTTGAATACAGTGGCAAAATGAGCAAGGGACGCACGTCTGAGCATACCCTGCCACACTTATGGCGGCCGAAAGCGGTACAAAAGGGGGTGGTGATGGACGGAGATCTGAATCAATCAAACACTCACACCCAGTCAAAAGATCTGGGTTTAATCCATAACCGTTCTTTAGCCCACTCTGCCATCCCAGTTCAGACATGGCTATATGCAATTCAGTCTGACCCTGTGCCTCATGGGACAATCCAGCCCGAACTGCCAAGCCATGCCTTCCCTGGACCGGAAACAAGCTTCCGAGGACCGGTTTCTGGCATTCCAGCCGTCTTCAGCCCGGCTTGCTTGAATCCAGTGGCAAAGTGAGCAAGGGACTCACGTCTGAGCATACCCTGCCACACTTATTGCGGCCAAAAGAGGTACAAAAGGGGCTGGTGATGGACGGAGCATCTGAATCAATCAAACACTCAAACCCAGTCAAAAGTTCTGGGTTTAATCCTTCACCGTTCTGTAGCCCACTCTGCCACCCCAGTTCAGACATGGCTATATGCAAATCAGTTTACCCTGTGCCTCATGGGAACAGTCCAGCCCGAACTGCCAAGCCATGCTTTCCCTGGACTGTAAACAAGCTTCCGAGGACCGGTTTCTGGCATTCCAGCCATCTTCAGCCCGGCTTGCTTGAATCCAGTGGCAAAGTGAGCAAGGGACTCACGTCTGAGCATACCCTGCCACACTTATGCCGGCCAAAAGCGGTACAAAAGGGGGTGGTGATGGACGGAGCATCTGAATCAATCAAACACTCACACCCAGTCAAAAGACCTGGGTTTAATCCATCACCGTTCTTTAGCCCACTCTGCCACCCCAGTTCAGACATGGATATATGCAAATCAGTCTGAACCTGTGCCTCATGGGAACAGTCCAGCCCGAACTGCCAAGGCATGCCTTCCCTGGACCGGAAACAAGCTTCCGAGGACCAGTTTCTGGCATTCCAGCCGTCTTCAGCCCGGCTTGCTTGAATCCAGTGGCAAAGTGAGCAAGGGACTCACGTCTGAGCATACCCTGCCACACTTATGGCGGCCAAAAGCGGTACAAAAGGGGGTGGTGATGGACGGAGCAACTGAATCAATCAAACACTCACACCCAGTCAAAAGATCTGGGTTTAATCCTTCACCGTTCTTTAGCCCACTCCTCCACCCCAGTTCAGACATGGCTATATGCAAATCAGTCTGACCCTGTGCCTCATGGGAACAGTTCAACCCGAACTGCCAAACCATGCCTTCCCTGGACCGGAAACAAGCTTCCGAGGACCGGTTTCTGGCATTCCAGCCATCTTCAGTCCGGCTTGCTTGAATCCAGTGGCAAAGTGAGCAAGGGACTCATGTCTGAGCATACCCTGCCACGCTTATGCCGGCCAAAAGCGGTACAAAATGGGGTGGTGATGGACGGAGCATCTGAATCAATCAAACACTCACACCCAGTCAAAAGATCTGGGTTTAATCTATCACCGTTCTTTAGCCAACTCTGCCACCCCAGTTCAGACATGGCTATATGCAAATCAGTCTGACCCTGTGCCTCATGGGAACAGTCCAGCCCGAACTGCCAAGCCATGCATTCCCTGGACCGGAAACAAGCTTCCGAGGACCAACTCTGGCATTCCAGCCGTCTTCAGCCCGGCTTGCTTGAATACAGTGGCAAAGTGAGCAAGGGACTCACGTCTGAGCATACCCTGCCACACTTATGGCGGCCAAAAGCGGTACAAAAGCGGGTGGTGATGGACGGAGATCTGAATCAATCAAACACACACACCCAGTCAAAAGATCTGGGTTTAATCCATAACCGTTCTTTAGCCCACTCTGCCATCCCCGTTCAGACATGGCTATATGCAATTCAGTCTGACCCTGTGCCTCATGGGACAGTCCAGCCCGAATTGCCAAGCCATGCCTTCCCTGGACCGGAAACAAGATTCCGAGGACCGGTTTCTGCCATTCCAGCCGTCTTCAGCCCGGCTTGCTTGAATCCAGTGGCAAAGGGGAGAGGGGTTGGCCTAACGGCTAAGACGCTCGACCTCGGACCTGGGATCTGGGTTCGAGTCTCGGTAACGACGCCAAAAAACCCCTGTGATTCTGGGCAAATCACTTAATCTCCCCGTGCCTAAAATGAAAGTGTGTCCTCATGTAACGTAACTGGTGCTATGTAAAGCGCTCTGATAACTGATTCGGTTCGGTTCGAGTTCGCGCTATATAAAACTCTGAGAAAAAAAAAAAAAAAAGGGACTCATGTCTGAGCATACCCTGCCAAACTTATGGCGGCCAAAAGAGGTACAAAAGGGGCTGGTGATGGACGGAGCATCTGAATCAATCAAACACTCACACCCAGTCAAAAGATCTGGGTTTAATCCTTCACCGTTCTTTAGCCCACTCTGCCACCCCAGTTCAGACATGGCTATATGAAAATCAGTCTGACCCTGTGCCTCATGGGAACAGTCCAGCCCGAACTGCCAAGCCATGCTTTCCCTGGACCTTAAACAAGCTTCCGAGGACCGGTTTCTGGCATTCCAGCCGTCTTCAGCCCGGCTTGCTTGAATCCAGTGGCAAAGTGAGCAAGGGACTCACGTCTGAGCATACCCTACCACACTTATGGCGGCCAAAGGAGGTACAAAAGGGTGTGGTGATGGACGGAGCATCTGAATCAATCAAACACTCACACCCAGTCAAAAGATCTGGGTTTAATCCTTCACCGTTCTTTAGCCCACTCTGCCACCCCACTTCAGACATGGCTATATGCAAATCAGTCTGACCCTGTGCCTCATGAGTTTGAGTTTGAGTTTAAAAGTTTTTATAAAGCGCTCTTTCACCAGCGGTTTCATGGCGCTGTAACTAGCAAATCTCCACAGGGAAAAATGGGGGGAGGACAGGTGACCGGAAACTAAATAAAGGTTTTGCTGAAAAAATAAGTTTTAAGTTTCTTTCGAAACTGGGAATATGAAGTTAGGGATCTGAGCTCTAAGGGTAATGAATTCCAGAGAGCTGGGGCAAGGGTCGCAAATTTTGAACCCCCCCACTTTTTCCGGCGAAACCGGGGGACTGTCAACAAAAATTGAGACGAGGATCGAAGCTCCCTAGCTGGAAAGTAAGGGATAATCGCCGAGGAAATGAAAGCAGGGGACGTGCCCAGTCGAGCCTGGTAGGTGATAGTCGCAAGCTTGAACTGGACACGTTCCCGGACCGGAAGCCAATGTAAGGTTTTCAGGAGGGGAGTGACATGTGAGGATTTAGGAAGGTTAAAGACCAACCGAGCCGCCTGGTTTTGAATCATCTGCAACCGCCTAAGACTATATGCATGTATACCTGCATATAGGGCGTTGCCGTAATCCAGGCGGGAAATGACCATCGCAAGGACAATCAGCTTCAAAGCCTCGAAGGTGAAAAATCGAGAGACCTTGCGGATGGTACGGAGGGAAAGAAAGGAAGAAGAAACCACAGAACTAACCTGGGAGTGAAGAGTAAGGTGAGAGTTAAGTTTAATGCCTAGAGTCTTAACAGAGGTAGAAGGGACCGGAGGGAGACCAAGGGAAGGGGGCCAAAAAAGTGAAGACCAGGGACTGGAGCAACCACCCGTCAACACCAACTTGGTCTTATTGGGGTTGAGTTTCAGGTGGTTGAAATCCATCCAGTCCCGGATAAAAATCATAGTAGACTGGAAATTAGAAATAGAAGCAGAAGAAGAAGATAGGTTGAACACAAGTTGGAGGTCATCCGCATAGTTATATACGGAGACCTCCATGTGTTCTAAAGAAAAAATGAGGGGAGAAATGTAAAGGTTGAATAGAAGAGGGGAGAGGGAGGAACCTTGGGGGACCCCGCACTGAACTTTCCGGAAGTCCGCAGAGAAGTCACCCAGGCAAACTGCCTGGGTGCGGTCCCTCAGGAAGGAGGATAACCATACCAGGGCCGTACCCCCGATCCCCGCCGCCGCGACACGGGAGAGTAAGATGGTGTGGTACACCGTGTCAAAGGCGGCAGAGAGATCGAGGAGGACCAATGCCTGGGATTGATTGGTATCCCTCCCCTCCCTGAGGTTGTCAAGGACCGAAAGGACTACGGACTCCGTAGAGTGTGCGGGGCGGAAACCAGCCTGACGGGAAGCCAATACCCCATTCTCTTCCACAAAGGTGCTCAGAGACCTGGTGACATGGCGTTCGAGCACCTTGGCCAGAAATGGTAGGAGAGAAATGGGGCGATAATTGGCTGGGATTGAAGGGTCCACGCCAGGCTTCTTTAAGATAGGTAAAATAATAGCAGACTTCAAAGGGCTGGGGACAACTCCCTGAGAGAGGGAGCTGTTGAGAAAGTGAAGGGGAGGATCGGGGCAAGAAGTGTAAATGTGACGAAGTATGTGAGCGGGACAGATATCAAGGGGAGAACCAGATTTTACAAGGGGAATTAATGATGTAAGGGATTCCTTGGTCAGAAGGGGGAAAGTATTTAATTGTCCTTGCGGAGGAGGACACTGAGGATCGACAAAAAGCAGGGAGGGTGAAGGGAGATTGGCTTTAATAGCGGCGATTTTATCAAAGAAAAAACTATTCAAAGAGTGACAAAGGGCCTGGGAGGGGGAAGGCTTAAGGGAGGTACGGTCTGAAAAGGCTAGGTTCTGGACAATCGAAAAGATTTCCTTTGATTGGTTCTCGGCTGTGAGGATCTTGGAGGAGAAATAGGCAGTTTTAGCAGCCAAGATAGCATTCTTATATTGGGCTAATAGAGTAGTAAAGTCAGCTCTTAGGATGGAACAATAGTTTCTCCTCCAGGCCCTCTCAGCGCGGCGTACCGATAGTTTGATGGTTTTAAGGTCATTGGTAAACCACAAATTGGCATCTTTCTCCCGCTTGGAAGTCAATCGCTTCAGAGGGGCAATGGACTCACTGGCTGAGGAGAGCCATTGATCAATGACATTAGCCTGAGCCAAGGTGGAAAGACCGTGTAGGGCAGGAAAGGAAGCAATTAAAAGGGCTGACAAGTTTGCTGGGTCAACTCTGCTCCACGAGCGGACCCAGACATTTTTAGGAAGTGGGACCCTAGGTGTAGAACTAATAGGGAGAACAAAAGAAATCAAATGGTGATCAGACCAAGTGCAGGGAGAGATGGAGAGGGAGTCAACAGGGCAGTTCAAGGACCAAATCTGGTCCAAGATATGCCCCTTGATGTGAGTGGGGAAGGATACATGAGAAACAAAATTAAGAGATAGAAGTGTATCTGAGAACTCTCTTGAAGATAAACACTCAGCTGGGTCAGCGGGCCAAAAGTTGAAATCGCCCAGCAGTAACACAGAAGAGTTATTAACAGAGAGGGTGGCTAGCACCTCCTGAAAATCAGGGTGGAAGCGTAAAGGTGACTGGGGAGGGCGATAAATCAGAACACAGGTGAGAGGGGGGGATATCGACGTGGTGCGGATGGCAAGGTACTCGGTGGTGGCGATGTTGGGAAGAGAAAGCACTTGAAATGGAAGATCAGCACGGGCAATGACTGCAACGCCACCCCCCACTCTGCCAGATGAACGATCCGCTCTAAGGGCGTAGTAAGGAGCGGGTAGAGTGGCTAGCAAAGTAGGTAGAGAGTCATCGCAGAACCATGTCTCGGTTAAAAAGAGAAGATCCGGAACATGGAGATCTAACAGCACTGATAGTTCATGTGAATGAGCCACCGCCGATCTGGTATTCAAATAATAAGCCTTGAGAGTTTTAACTAGGGCTACGATGGCATCCTCTTTGGGAGGAGGAGCAGGGGTGAAGGAGGCAGATGGACAAGGGCAGTGAGAAGCAGAGGATAAATCAAGCAAGGATATACGTGAGTGTGTTAAAGGAGATAGAAACCATGGGCCCTGTAAACTGTAAAGCTGGGAAGAGGTGTAGGAAATAATTTGGGCAGGGTTATGAGCCCCTAGCCCCGGCCGGCCGCGGACGGGCACAGACGGGCTTAACTTAGGCGCAACTTCGGCGCGCCTTCGTCGCGCCCGCTGCGCCGTCGGTAAGGGGAAGTGATTATATAGGGACACATGTGGGGGGAGTTTCGAATGGGGCGTGGCAGGGGATGGAGGAGCCAGAGGACTACACGCCCAGCCCAGACCCGCCCAAGGTGTAATGGCCGCCCGTCCCACTCCCCACGCGAGGCAAGGAGGGGGCGATCAGCGGGGGCGGTCTGGCGGTCTGGGTCGTGGGAACAGTCCAGCCCGAACTGCCAAGCCATGCCTTCCCTGGACCGGAAACGAGCTTCCAAGGACCGGTTTCTGGCATTCCAGCAGTCTTCAGCCCGGCTTGCCTGAATCCAGTGGCAAAGTGCGCAAGGGACTCACGTCTGAGCATACCCTGCCAGACTTATGACAGCCAAAAGCGGTACAAAAGGGGGTGGTGATGGACGGAGCATCTGAATCAATCAAACACTCACACCCAGTCAAAAGATCTGGGTTTAATCCATCACCGTTCTTTAGCCCACTCTGCCACCCCAGTTCAGACATGGCTATATGCAAATCAGTCTGACCCTGTGCCTCATGGGAACAGTCCAGCCGGAACTGCCAAGCCATGCGTTCCCTGGACCGGAAACAAGCTTCCGAGGACCAACTCTGGCATTCCAGCCGTCTTCAGCCCGGCTTGCTTGAATACAGTGGCAAAGTGAGCAAGGGACTCACGTCTGAGCATACCCTGCCACACTTATGGCGGCCAAAAGCGGTACAAAAGGGGGTGGTGATGGATTGAGATCTGAATCAAATCAAACACTCACTCCCAGTCAAAAGATCTGGGTTTAATCCATAACCGTTCTTTAGCCCACTCTGCCAACCCAGTTCAGACATGGCTATATGCAATTCAGTCTGACCCTGTGCCTCATGGGACAGTCCAGCCCGAACTGCCAAGCCATGCCTTCCCTGGACCGGAAATAAGCTTCCGAGGACCGGTTTCGGGCATTCCAGCCGTCTTCAGCCCGGCTTGCTTGAATCCAGGGGCAAAGTGAGCAAGGGACTCACGTCTGAGCATACCCTGACACACTTATGGCGGCCAAAAGAGGTACAAAAGGGGCTGGTGATGGACAGAGCATCTGAATCAATCAAACACTCACACCCAGTTAAAAGATCTGGGTTTAATCCTTCACCGTTCTTTAGCCCACTCTGCCACCCCAGTTCACACATGGCTATATGCAAATCAGTTTTACCCTGTGCCTCATGGGAACAGTCCAGCCTGAACTGCCAAGCCATGCTTTCCCTGGACCGTAAACAAGCTTCCGAGGACCGGTTTCTGGCATTCCAGCCATCTTCAGCCCGGCTTGCTTGAATCCAATGGCAAAGTGAGCAAGGGACTCACGTCTGAGCATACCCTGCCACACTTATGCCGGCCAAAAGCGGTACAAAAGGGGGTGGTGATGGACGGAGCATCTGAATCAATCAAACACTCACACCCAGTCAAAAGACCTGGGTTTAATCCATCACCCTTCTTTAGCCCACTCTGCCACCCCAGTTCAGACATGGATATATGCAAATCAGTCTGAACCTGTGCCTCATGGGAACAGTCAAGCCCGAACTGCCAAGGCATGCCTTCTCTGGACCGGAAACAAGCTTCCGAGGACCGGTTTCTGGCATTCCAGCCGTCTTCAGCCCGGCTTGCTTGAATCCAGTGGCAAAGTGAGCAAGGGACTCACGTCTGAGCATACCCTGCGACACTTATGGCGGCCAAAAGCGGTACAAAAGGGGGTGGTGATGGACGGAGCAACTGAATCAATCAAACACTCACACCCAGTCAAAAGATCTGGGTTTAATCCATCACCGTTCTTTAGCCCACTCTGCCACCCCAGTTCAGACATGGATATATGCAAATCAGTCTGAACCTGTGCCTCATGGGAACAGTCCAGCCCGAACTGCCAAGGCATGCCTTCCCTGGACCGGAAACAAGCTTCCGAGAACCGGTTTCTGGCATTCCAGCCGTCTTCAGCCCGGCTTGCTTGAATCCAGTGGCAAAGTGAGCAAGGGACTCACGTCTGAGCATACCCTGCCACACTTATGGTGGCTAAAAGCGGTACGAAAGGGGGTGGTGATGGACGGAGCAACTGAATCAATCAAACACTCACACCCAGTCAAAAGATCTGGGTTTAATCCATCACCGTTCTTTAGCCCACTCTGCCACCCCAGTTCAGACATGGCTATATGCAAATCAGTCTGACCCTGTGCCTCATGGGAACAGTCCAGCCCGAACTGCCAAGCCATGCCTTCCCTGGACCGGAAACAAGCTTCCGAGGACCGGTTTCTGGCATTCCATCCATCTTCAGCCCGGCTTGCTTGAATCCAGTGGCAAAGTGAGCAAGGGACTCATGTCTGAGCATACCCTGCCACACTTATGCCGGCCAAAAGCGGTACAAAATGGGGTGGTGATGGACGGAGCATCTAAATCAATCAAACACTCACACCAAGTCAAAAGATCTGGGTTTAATCCGTCACCGTTCTTTAGCCCACTCTGCCACCCCAGTTCAGACATGGCTATATGCAAATCAGTCTGACCCTGTGCCTCATGGGAACAGTCCAGCCGGAACTGCCAAGCAATGCATTCCCTGGACCGGAAACAAGCTTCCGAGGACCAACTCTGGCATTCCAGCCGTCTTCAGCCCGGCTTGCTTGAATACAGTGGCAAAGTGAGCAAGGGACTCACGTCTGAGCATACCCTGCCACACTTATGGCGGCCAAAAGCGGTACAAAAGCGGGTGGTGATGGACGGAGATCTGAATCAATCAAAAACACACACCCAGTCAAAAGATCTGGGTTTAATCCATAACCGTTCTTTAGCCCACTCTGCCATCCCAGTTCAGACATGGCTATATGCAATTCAGTCTGACCCTGTGCCCCATGGGACAGTCCAGCCCGAACTGCCAAGCCATGCTTTCCCTGGACCGGAAACAAGCTTCCGAGGACCGGTTTCTGGCATTCCAGCCGTCTTCAGCCCGGCTTGCTTGAATCCAGTGGCAAAGTGAGCAAGGGACTCACGTCTGAGCATACCCTGCCACACTTATGCCGGCCAAAAGCGGTACAAAAGGGGGTGGTGATGGACGGAGCAACTGAATCAATCAAACACTCACACCCAGTCAAAAGATCTGGGTTTAATCCATCACCGTTCTTTAGCCCACTCTGCCACCTCAGTTCAGACATGGATATATGCAAATCAGTCTGAATCTGTGCCTCATGGGAACAGTCCAGCCCGAACTGCCAAGCCATGCCTTCCCTGGACCGGAGACAAGCTTCCGAGGACCGCTTTCTGGCATTCCAGCCGTCTTCAGCCCGACTTGCTTGAATCCAGTGGCAATGTGAGGAAGGGACTCACTTCTGAGCATACCCTACCACACTTATGGCGGCCAAAAGAGGTACAAAAGGGTGTGGTGATGGACGGAGCATCTGAATCAATCAAACACTCACACCCAGTCAAAAGATCTGGGTTTAGACCTTCACCGTTCTTTAGCCAACTCTGCCACCCCAGTTCAGACATGGCTATATGCAAATCAGTCTGACCCTGTGCCTCATGGGAACAGTCCAGCCCGAACTGCCAAGCCATGCCTTCCCTGGACCGGAAACAAGCTTCCGAGGACCAACTCTGGCATTCCAGCCGTCTTCAGCCCGGCTTGCTTGAATACAGTGGCAAAGTGAGCAAGGGACTCACGTCTGAGCATACCCTGCCACACTTATGGCGGCCAAAAGCGGTACAAAAGGGGGTGGTGATGGACAGAGATCTGAATCAATCAAACACTCACACCCAGTCAAAAGATCTGTGTTTAATCCATAACCGTTCTTTAGCCTACTCTGCCATCCCAGTTCAGACATGGCTATATGCAATTCAGTCTGACCCTGTGCCTCATGGGACAGTCCAGCCCGAACTGCCAAGCCATGCCTTCCCTGGACCGGAAACAAGCTTCCGAGGACCGGTTTCTGGCATTCCAGCCGTCTTCAGCCCGGCTTGCTTGAATCCAGTGGCAAAGTGAGCAAGGGACTCACGTCTGAGCATACCCTGCCACACTTATGCCGGCCAAAAGCGGTACAAAAGGGGGTGGTGATGGACGGAGCAACTGAATCAATCAAACACTCACACCCAGTCAAAAGATCTGGATTTAATCCATCACCGTTCTTTAGCCCACTCTGTCACCCCAGTTCAGACATGGCTATATGCAAATCAGTCTGACCGTGTGCCTCATGGGAACAGTCCAGCCCGAACTGCCAAGCCATGCCTTCCCTGGACCGGAGACAAGCTTCCGAGGACCACTTTCTGGCATTCCAGCCGTCTTCAGCCCGACTTGCTTGAATCCAGTGGCAAAGTGAGCAAGGGACTCACGTCTGAGCATACCCTACCACACTTATGGCGGCCAAAAAAGGTACAAAAGGGTGTGGTGATGGACGGAGCATCTGAATCAATCAAACACTCACACCCAGTCAAAAGATCTGGGTTTAATCCTTCACCGTTCTTTAGCCCACTCTGCCACCCCACTTCAGACATGGCTATATGCAAATCAGTCTTACCCTGTGCCTCATGGGAACAGTCCAGCCCGAACTGCCAAGCCATGCCTTCCCTGGACCGGAAACAAGCTTCCGAGGACAGGTTTCTGGCATTCAAGCAGTCTTCAGCCCGGCTTGCCTGAATCCAGTGGCAAAGTGCGCAAGGGTCTCACGTCTGAGCATACCCTGCCACACTTATGACAGCCAAAAGCGGTACAAAAGGGGGTGGTGATGGACGGAGCATCTGAATCAATCAAACACTCACACCCAGTCAAAAGATCTGGGTTTAATCCATCACCGTTCTTTAGCCCACTCTGCCACCCCAGTTCAGACATGGCTATATGCAAATCAGTCTGACCCTGTGCCTCATGGGAACAGTCCAGCCGGAACTGCCAAGCCATGCGTTCCCTGGACCGGAAACAAGCTTCCGAGGACCAACTCTGGCATTCCAGCCGTCTTCTGCCCGGCTTGCTTGAATACAGTGGCAAAGTGAGCAAGGGACTCACGTCTGAGCATACCCTGCCACACTTATGGCGGCCAAAAGCGGTACAAAAGGGGGTGGTGATGGGCGGAGATCTGAATCAATCAAACACTCACACCCAGTCAAAAGATCTGGGTTTAATCCATAACCGTTCTTTAGCCCACTCTGCCATCCCAGTTCAGACATGGCTATATGCAATTCAGTCTGACCCTGTGCCTCATGGGACAGTCCAGCCCGAACTGCCAAGCCATGCCTTCCCTGGACCGGAAACAAGCTTCCGAGGACCGGTTTCTGGCATTCCAGCAATCTTCAGCCCGGCTTGCTTGAATCCAGTGGCAAAGTGAGCAAGGGACTCACGTCTGAGCATACCCTGCCACACTTATGTAGCCAAAAGAGGTACAAAAGGGGGTGGTGATGGATGGAGATCTGAATCAATCAAACACTCACACCCAGTCAAAAGATCTGGGTTTAATCCATAACCGTTCTTTAGCCCACTCTGCCAACCCAGTTCAGACATGGCTATATGCAATTCAGTCTGACCCTGTGCCTCATGGGACAGTCCAGCCCGAACTGCCAAGCCATGCCTTCCCTGGACCGGAAATAAGCTTCCGAGGACCGGTTTCGGGCATTCCAGCCGTCTTCAGCCCGGCTTGCTTGAATCCAGGGGCAAAGTGAGCAAGGGACTCACGTCTGAGCATACCCTGCCACACTTATGGTGGCCAAAAGAGGTACAAAAGGGGCTGGTGATGGACAGAGCATCTGAATCAATCAAACACTCACACCCAGTCAAAAGATCTGGGTTTAATCCTTCACCGTTCTTTAGCCCACTCTGCCACCCCAGTTCACACATGGCTATATGCAAATCAGTTTTACCCTGTGCCTCATGGGAACAGTCCAGCCTGAACTGCCAAGCCATGCTTTCCCTGGACCGTAAACAAGCTTCCGAGGACCGGTTTCTGGCATTCCAGCCATCTTCAGCCCGGCTTGCTTGAATCCAATGGCAAAGTGAGCAAGGGACTCACGTCTGAGCATACCCTGCCACACTTATGCCGGCCAAAAGCGGTACAAAAGGGGGTGGTGATGGACGGAGCATCTGAATCAATCAAACACTCACACCCAGTCAAAAGACCTGGGTTTAATCCATCACCCTTCTTTAGCCCACTCTGCCACCCCAGTTCAGACATGGATATATGCAAATCAGTCTGAACCTGTGCCTCATGGGAACAGTCAAGCCCGAACTGCCAAGGCATGCCTTCTCTGGACCGGAAACAAGCTTCCGAGGACCGGTTTCTGGCATTCCAGCCGTCTTCAGCCCGGCTTGCTTGAATCCAGTGGCAAAGTGAGCAAGGGACTCACGTCTGAGCATACCCTGCGACACTTATGGCGGCCAAAAGAGGTACAAAAGGGGGTGGTGATGGACGGAGCAACTGAATCAATCAAACACTCACACCCAGTCAAAAGATCTGGGTTTAATCCATCACCGTTCTTTAGCCCACTCTGCCACCCCAGTTCAGACATGGATATATGCAAATCAGTCTGAACCTGTGCCTCATGGGAACAGTCCAGCCCGAACTGCCAAGGCATGCCTTCCCTGGACCGGAAACAAGCTTCTGAGAACCGGTTTCTGGCATTCCAGCTGTCTTCAGCCCGGCTTGCTTGAATCCAGTGGCAAAGTGAGCAAGGGACTCACGTCTGAGCATACCCTGCCACACTTATGGTGGCCAAAAGCGGTACGAAAGGGGGTGGTGATGGACGGAGCAACTGAATCAATCAAACACTCACACCCAGTCAAAAGATCTGGGTTTAATCCATCACCGTTCTTTAGCCCACTCTGCCACCCCAGTTCAGACATGGCTATATGCAAATCAGTCTGACCCTGTGCCTCATGGGAACAGTCCAGCCCGAACTGCCAAGCCATGCCTTCCCTGGACCGGAAACAAGCTTCCGAGGACCGGTTTCTGGCATTCCATCCATCTTCAGCCCGGCTTGCTTGAATCCAGTGGCAAAGTGAGCAAGGGACTCATGTCTGAGCATACCCTGCCACACTTATGCCGGCCAAAAGAGGTACAAAATGGGGTGGTGATGGACGGAGCGTCTAAATCAATCAAACACTCACACCAAGTCAAAAGATCTGGGTTTAATCCGTCACCGTTCTTTAGCCCACTGTGCCACCCCAGTTCAGACATGGCTATATGCAAATTAGTCTGACCCTGTGCCTCATGGGAACAGTCCAGCCGGAACTGCCAAGCAATGCATTCCCTGGACCGGAAACAAGCTTCCGAGGACCAACTCTGGCATTCCAGCCGTCTTCAGCCCGGCTTGCTTGAATACAGTGGCAAAGTGAGCAAGGGACTCACGTCTGAGCATACCCTGCCACACTTATGGCGGCCAAAAGCGGTACAAAAGCGGGTGGTGATGGACGGAGATCTGAATCAATCAAAAACACACACCCAGTCAAAAGATCTGGGTTTAATCCATAACCGTTCTTTAGCCCACTCTGCCATCCCAGTTCAGACATGGCTATATGCAATTCAGTCTGACCCTGTGCCCCATGGGACAGTCCAGCCCGAACTGCCAAGCCATGCTTTCCCTGGACCGGAAACAAGCTTCCGAGGACCGGTTTCTGGCATTCCAGCCGTCTTCAGCCCGGCTTGCTTGAATCCAGTGGCAAAGTGAGCAAGGGACTCACGTCTGAGCATACCCTGCCACACTTATGCCGGCCAAAAGCGGTACAAAAGGGGGTGGTGATGGACGGAGCAACTGAATCAATCAAACACTCACACCCAGTCAAAAGATCTGGGTTTAATCCATCACCGTTCTTTAGCCCACTCTGCCACCCCAGTTCAGACATGGATATATGCAAATCAGTCTGAATCTGTGCCTCATGGGAACAGTCCAGCCCGAACTGCCAAGCCATGCCTTCCCTGGACCGGAGACAAGCTTCCGAGGACCGCTTTCTGGCATTCCAGCCGTCTTCAGCCCGACTTGCTTGAATCCAGTGGCAATGTGAGGAAGGGACTCACTTCTGAGCATACCCTACCACACTTATGGCGGCCAAAAGAGGTACAAAAGGGTGTGGTGATGGACGGAGCATCTGAATCAATCAAACACTCACACCCAGTCAAAAGATCTGGGTTTAATCCTTCACCGTTCTTTAGCCAACTCTGCCACCCCGGTTCAGACATGGCTATATGCAAATCAGTCTGACCCTGTGCCTCATGGGAACAGTCCAGCCCGAACTGCCAAGCCATGCCTTCCCTGGACCGGAAACAAGCTTCCGAGGACCAACTCTGGCATTCCAGCCGTCTTCAGCCCGGCTTGCTTGAATACAGTGGCAAAGTGAGCAAGGGACTCACGTCTGAGCATACCCTGCCACCCTTATGGCGGCCAAAAGCGGTACAAAAGGGGGTGGTGATGGACAGAGATCTGAATCAATCAAACACTCACACCCAGTCAAAAGATCTGTGTTTAATCCATAACCGTTCTTTAGCCTACTCTGCCATCCCAGTTCAGACATGGCTATATGCAATTCAGTCTGACCCTGTGCCTCATGGGACAGTCCAGCCCGAACTGCCAAGCCATGCCTTCCCTGGACCGGAAACAAGCTTCCGAGGACCGGTTTCTGGCATTCCAGCCGTCTTCAGCCCGGCTTGCTTGAATCCAGTGGCAAAGTGAGCAAGGGACTCACGTCTGAGCATACCCTGCCACACTTATGGTGGCCAAAAGCGGTACAAAAGGGGGTGGTGATGGACGGAGCAACTGAATCAATCAAACACTCACACCCAGTCAAAAGATCTGTGTTTAATCCATAACCGTTCTTTAGCCTACTCTGCCATCCCAGTTCAGACATGGCTATATGCAATTCAGTCTGACCCTGTGCCTCATGGGACAGTCCAGCCCGAACTGCCAAGCCATGCCTTCCCTGGACCGGAAACAAGCTTCCGAGGACCGGTTTCTGGCGTTCCAGCCGTCTTCAGCCCGGCTTGCTTGAATCCAGTGGCAAAGTGAGCAAGGGACTCACGTCTGAGCATACCCTGCCACACTTATGCCGGCCAAAAGCGGTACAAAAGGGGGTGGTGATGGACGGAGCAACTGAATCAATCGAACACTCACACCCAGTCAAAAGATCTGGATTTAATCCATCACCGTTCTTTAGCCCACTCTGTCACCCCAGGTCAGACATGGCTATATGCAAATCAGTCTGACCGTGTGCCTCATGGGAACAGTCCAGCCCGAACTGCCAAGCCATGCCTTCCCTGGACCGGAGACAAGCTTCCGAGGACCACTTTCTGGCATTCCCGCCGTCTTCAGCCCGACTTGCTTGAATCCAGTGGCAAAGTGAGCAAGGGACTCACGTCTGAGCATACCCTACCACACTTATGGCGGCCAAAAAAGGTACAAAAGGGTGTGGTGATGGACGGAGCATCTGAATCAATCAAACACTCACACCCAGTCAAAAGATCTGGGTTTAATCCTTCACCGTTCTTTAGCCCACTCTGCCACCCCACTTCAGACATGGCTATATGCAAATCAGTCTGACCCTGTGCCTCATGGGAACAGTCCAGCCCGAACTGCCAAGCCATGCCTTCCCTGGACCGGAAACAAGCTTCCGAGGACAGGTTTCTGGCATTCAAGCAGTCTTCAGCCCGGCTTGCCTGAATCCAGTGGCAAAGTGCGCAAGGGTCTCACGTCTGAGCATACCCTGCCACACTTATGACAGCCAAAAGCGGTACAAAAGGGGGTGGTGATGGACGGAGCATCTGAATCAATCAAACACTCACACCCAGTCAAAAGATCTGGGTTTAATCCATCACCGTTCTTTAGCCCACTCTGCCACCCCAGTTCAGACATGGCTATATGCAAATCAGTCTGACCCTGTGCCTCATGGGAACAGTCCAGCCGGAACTGCCAAGCCATGCGTTCCCTGGACCGGAAACAAGCTTCTGAGGACCAACTCTGGCATTCCAGCCGTCTTCTGCCCGGCTTGCTTGAATACAGTGGCAAAGTGAGCAAGGGACTCACGTCTGAGCATACCCTGCCACACTTATGGCGGCCAAAAGCGGTACAAAAGGGGGTGGTGATGGGCGGAGATCTGAATCAATCAAACACTCACACCCAGTCAAAAGATCTGGGTTTAATCCATAACCGTTCTTTAGCCCACTCTGCCATCCCAGTTCAGACATGGCTATATGCAATTCAGTCTGACCCTGTGCCTCATGGGACAGTCCAGCCCGAACTGCCAAGCCATGCCTTCCCTGGACCGGAAACAAGCTTCCGAGGACCGGTTTCTGGCATTCCAGCAATCTTCAGCCCGGCTTGCTTGAATCCAGTGGCAAAGTGAGCAAGGGACTCACGTCTGAGCATACCCTGCCACACTTATGGTGGCCAAAAGAGGTACAAAAGGGGCTGGTGATGGACGGAGCATCTGAATCAATCAAACACTCACACCCAGTCAAAAGATCTGGGATTAATCCTTCACCGTTCTTTAGCCCACTCTGCCACCCCAGTTCAGACATAGCTATATGCAAATCAGTTTTACCCTGTGCCTCATGGGAACAGTCCAGCCTGAACTGCCAAGCCAGGCTTTCCCTGGACCGTAAACAAGCTTCCGAGGACCGGTTTCTGGCATTCCAGCCATCTTCAGCCCGGCTTGCTTGAATCCAATGGCAAAGTGAGCAAGGGACTCACGTCTGAGCATACCCTGCCACACTTATGCCGGCCAAAAGCGGTACAAAAGGGGGTGGTGATGGACGGAGCATCTGAATCAATCAAACACTCACACCCAGTCAAAAGACCTGGGTTTAATCCATCACCCTTCTTTAGCCCACTCTGCCACCCCAGTTCAGACATGGATATATGCAAATCAGTCTGAACCTGTGCCTCATGGGAACAGTCAAGCCCGAACTGCCAAGGCATGCCTTCTCTGGACCGGAAACAAGCTTCCGAGGACCGGTTTCTGGCATTCCAGCCGTCTTCAACCCGGCTTGCTTGAATCCAGTGGCAAAGTGAGCAAGGGACTCACGTCTGAGCATACCCTGCGACACTTATGGCGGCCAAAAGCGGTACAAAAGGGGGTGGTGATGGACGGAGCAACTGAATCAATCAAACACTCACACCCAGTCAAAAGATCTGGGTTTAATCCATCACCGTTCTTTAGCCCACTCTGCCACCCCAGTTCAGACATGGATATATGCAAATCAGTCTGAACCTGTGCCTCATGGGAACAGTCCAGCCCGAACTGCCAAGGCATGCCTTCCCTGGACCGGAAACAAGCTTCCGAGAACCGGTTTCTGGCATTCCAGCCGTCTTCAGCCCGGCTTGCTTGAATCCAGTGGCAAAGTGAGCAAGGGACTCACGTCTGAGCATACCCTGCCACACTTATGGTGGCCAAAAGCGGTACGAAAGGGGGTGGTGATGGACGGAGCAACTGAATCAATCAAACACTCACACCCAGTCAAAAGATCTGGGTTTAATCCATCACCGTTCTTTAGCCCACTCTGCCACCCCAGTTCAGACATGGCTATATGCAAATCAGTCTGACCCTGTGCCTCATGGGAACAGTCCAGCCCGAACTGCCAAGCCATGCCTTCCCTGGACCGGAAACAAGCTTCCGAGGACCGGTTTCTGGCATTCCATCCATCTTCAGCCCGGCTTGCTTGAATCCAGTGGAAAGTGAGCAAGGGACTCATGTCTGAGCATACCCTGCCACACTTATGCCGGCCAAAAGCGGTACAAAATGGGGTGGTGATGGACGGAGCATCTAAATCAATCAAACACTCACACCAAGTCAAAAGATCTGGGTTTAATCCGTCACCGTTCTTTAGCCCACTCTGCCACCCCAGTTCAGACATGGCTATATGCAAATCAGTCTGACCCTGTGCCTCATGGGAACAGTCCAGCCGGAACTGCCAAGCAATGCATTCCCTGGACCGGAAACAAGCTTCCGAGGACCAACTCTGGCATTCCAGCCGTCTTCAGCCCGGCTTGCTTGAATACAGTGGCAAAGTGAGCAAGGGACTCACGTCTGAGCATACCCTGCCACACTTATGGCGGCCAAAAGCGGTACAAAAGCGGGTGGTGATGGACGGAGATCTGAATCAATCAAAAACACACACCCAGTCAAAAGATCTGGGTTTAATCCATAACCGTTCTTTAGCCCACTCTGCCATCCCAGTTCAGACATGGCTATATGCAATTCAGTCTGACCCTGTGCCCCATGGGACAGTCCAGCCCGAACTGCCAAGCCATGCTTTCCCTGGACCGGAAACAAGCTTCCGAGGACCGGTTTCTGGCATTCCAGCCGTCTTCAGCCCGGCTTGCTTGAATCCAGTGGCAAAGTGAGCAAGGGACTCACGTCTGAGCATACCCTGCCACACTTATGCCGGCCAAAAGCGGTACAAAAGGGGGTGGTGATGGACGGAGCAACTGAATCAATCAAACACTCACACCCAGTCAAAAGATCTGGGTTTAATCCATCACCGTTCTTTAGCCCACTCTGCCACCCCAGTTCAGACATGGATATATGCAAATCAGTCTGAATCTGTGCCTCATGGGAACAGTCCAGCCCGAACTGCCAAGCCATGCCTTCCCTGGACCGGAGACAAGCTTCCGAGGACCGCTTTCTGGCATTCCAGCCGTCTTCAGCCCGACTTGCTTGAATCCAGTGGCAATGTGAGGAAGGGACTCACTTCTGAGCATACCCTACCACACTTATGGCGGCCAAAAGAGGTACAAAAGGGTGTGGTGATGGACGGAGCATCTGAATCAATCAAACACTCACACCCAGTCAAAAGATCTGGGTTTAATCCTTCACCGTTCTTTAGCCAACTCTGCCACCCCAGTTCAGACATGGCTATATGCAAATCAGTCTGACCCTGTGCCTCATGGGAACAGTCCAGCCCGAACTGCCAAGCCATGCCTTCCCTGGACCGGAAACAAGCTTCCGAGGACCAACTCTGGCATTCCAGCCGTCTTCAGCCCGGCTTGCTTGAATACAGTGGCAAAGTGAGCAAGGGACTCACGTCTGAGCATACCCTGCCACACTTATGGCGGCCAAAAGCGGTACAAAAGGGGGTGGTGATGGACAGAGATCTGAATCAATCAAACACTCACACCCAGTCAAAAGATCTGTGTTTAATCCATAACCGTTCTTTAGCCTACTCTGCCATCCCAGTTCAGACATGGCTATATGCAATTCAGTCTGACCCTGTGCCTCATGGGACAGTCCAGCCCGAACTTCCAAGCCATGCCTTCCCTGGACCGGAAACAAGCTTCCGAGGACCGGTTTCTGGCATTCCAGCCGTCTTCAGCCCGGCTTGCTTGAATCCAGTGGCAAAGTGAGCAAGGGACTCACGTCTGAGCATACCCTGCCACACTTATGGCGGCCAAAAGCGGTACAAAAGGGGGTGGTGATGGACGGAGCAACTGAATCAATCAAACACTCACACCCAGTCAAAAGATCTGTGTTTAATCCATAACCGTTCTTTAGCCTACTCTGCCATCCCAGTTCAGACATGGCTATATGCAATTCAGTCTGACCCTGTGCCTCATCGGACAGTCCAGCCCGAACTGCCAAGCCATGCCTTCCCTGGACCGGAAACAAGCTTCCGAGGACCGGTTTCTGGCATTCCAGCCGTCTTCAGCCCGGCTTGCTTGAATCCAGTGGCAAAGTGAGCAAGGGACTCACGTCTGAGCATACCCTGCCACACTTATGCCGGCCAAAAGCGGTACAAAAGGGGGTGGTGATGGACGGAGCAACTGAATCAATCAAACACTCACACCCAGTCAAAAGATCTGGATTTAATCCATCACCGTTCTTTAGCCCACTCTGTCACCCCAGTTCAGACATGGCTATATGCAAATCAGTCTGACCGTGTGCCTCATGGGAACAGTCCAGCCCGAACTGCCAAGCCATGCCTTCCCTGGACCGGAGACAAGCTTCCGAGGACCACTTTCTGGCATTCCCGCCGTCTTCAGCCCGACTTGCTTGAATCCAGTGGCAAAGTGAGCAAGGGACTCACGTCTGAGCATACCCTACCACACTTATGGCGGCCAAAAAAGGTACAAAAGGGTGTGGTGATGGACGGAGCATCTGAATCAATCAAACACTCACACCCAGTCAAAAGATCTGGGTTTAATCCTTCACCGTTCTTTAGCCCACTCTGCCACCCCACTTCAGACATGGCTATATGCAAATCAGTCTGACCCTGTGCCTCATGGGAACAGTCCAGCCCGAACTGCCAAGCCATGCCTTCCCTGGACCGGAAACAAGCTTCCGAGGACAGGTTTCTGGCATTCAAGCAGTCTTCAGCCCGGCTTGCCTGAATCCAGTGGCAAAGTGCGCAAGGGTCTCACGTCTGAGCATACCCTGCCACACTTATGACAGCCAAAAGTGGTACAAAAGGGGGTGGTGATGGACGGAGCATCTGAATCAATCAAACACTCACACCCAGTCAAAAGATCTGGGTTTAATCCATCACCGTTCTTTAGCCCACTCTGCCACCCCAGTTCAGACATGGCTATATGCAAATCAGTCTGACCCTGTGCCTCATGGGAACAGTCCAGCCGGAACTGCCAAGCCATGCGTTCCCTGGACCGGAAACAAGCTTCCGAGGACCAACTCTGGCATTCCAGCCGTCTTCTGCCCGGCTTGCTTGAATACAGTGGCAAAGTGAGCAAGGGACTCACGTCTGAGCATACCCTGCCACACTTATGGTGGCCAAAAGAGGTACAAAAGGGGCTGGTGATGGACGGAGCATCTGAATCAATCAAACACTCACACCCAGTCAAAAGATCTGGGATTAATCCTTCACCGTTCTTTAGCCCACTCTGCCACCCCAGTTCAGACATAGCTATATGCAAATCAGTTTTACCCTGTGCCTCATGGGAACAGTCCAGCCCGAACTGCCAAGTCATGCTTTCCCTGGACCGTAAACAAGCTTCCGAGGACCGGTTTCTGGCATTCCAGCCATCTTCAGCCCGGCTTGCTTGAATCCAATGGCAAAGTGAGCAAGGGACTCACGTCTGAGCATACCCTGCCACACTTATGCCGGCTAAAAGCGGTACAAAAGGGGGTGGTGATGGACGGAGCATCTGAATCAATCAAACACTCACACCCAGTCAAAAGACCTGGGTTTAATCCATCACCGTTCTTTAGCCCACTCTGCCACCCCAGTTCAGACATGGATATATGCAAATCAGTCTGAACCTGTGCCTCATGGGAACAGTCCAGCCCGAACTGCCAAGGCATGCCTTCCCTGGACCGGAAACAAGCTTCCGAGGACCGGTTTCTGGCATTCCAGCCGTCTTCAGCCCGACTTGCTTGAATCCAGTGGCAAAGTGAGCAGTGGGACTCACGTTTGAGCATACCCTACCACACTTATGGCGGCCAAAAGAGGTACAAAAGGGTGTGGTGATGGACGGAGCATCTGAATCAATCAAACACTCACACCCAGTCAAAAGATCTGGGTTTAATCCTACACCGTTCTTTAGCCCACTCTGCCACCCCACTTCAGACATGGCTATATGCAAATCAGTCTGACCCTGTGCCTCATGGGAACAGTCCAGCCCGAACTGCCAAGCCATGCCTTCCCTGGACCGGAAACAAGCTTCCTAGGACCGGTTTCTGGCATTCCAGTCATCTTCAGCCCGGCTTGCTTGAATCCAGTGGCAAAGTGAGCAAGGGAATCATGTCTGAGCATACCCTACCACACTTATGCTGGCCAAAAGCGGTACAAAATGGGGTGGTGATGGACGGAGCATCTGAATCAATCAAACACTCACACCCAGTCAAAAGATCTGGGTTTAATCCATCACCGTTCTTTAGCCCACTCTGCCACCCCAGTTCAGACATGGCTAATGCAAATCAGTCTGACCCTGTCCCTCATGGGACAGTCCAGCCCGAACTGCCAAGCCATGCCTTCCCTGGACCGGAAACAACATTCCGAGGACCGGTTTCTGGCATTCCAGCCATCTTCAGCCCGGCTTGCTTGAATCCAGTGGCAAAGTGAGCAAGGGACTCACGTCTGAGCATACCCTGCCACACTTATGGTGGCCAAAAGCGGTACGAAAGGGGGTGGTGATGGACAGAGCAACTGAATCAATCAAACACTCACACCCAGTCAAAAGATCTGGGTTTAATCCATCACCGTTCTTTAGCCCACTCTGCCACCCCAGTTCAGACATGGCTATATGCAAATCAGTCTGACCCTGTGCCTCATGGGAACAGTCCAGCCCGAACTGCCAAGCCATGCCTTCCCTGGACCGGAAACAAGCTTCCGAGGACCGGTTTCTGGCATTCCATCCATCTTCAGCCCGGCTTGCTTGAATCCAGTGGCAAAGTGAGCAAGGGACTCATGTCTGAGCATACCCTGCCACACTTATGCCGGCCAAAAGCGGTACAAAATGGGGTGGTGTTGGACGGAGCATCTAAATCAATCAAACACTCACACCAAGTCAAAAGATCTGGGTTTAATCCGTCACCGTTCTTTAGCCCACTCTGCCACCCCAGTTCAGACATGGCTATATGCAAATTAGTCTGACCCTGTGCCTCATGGGAACAGTCCAGCCGGAACTGCCAAGCAATGCATTCCCTGGACCGGAAACAAGCTTCCGAGGACCAACTCTGGCATTCCAGCCGTCTTCAGCCCGGCTTGCTTGAATACAGTGGCAAAGTGAGCAAGGGACTCACGTCTGAGCATACCCTGCCACACTTATGGCGGCCAAAAGCGGTACAAAAGCGGGTGGTGATGGACGGAGATCTGAATCAATCAAAAACACACACCCAGTCAAAAGATCTGGGTTTAATCCATAACCGTTCTTTAGCCCACTCTGCCATCCCAGTTCAGACATGGCTATATGCAATTCAGTCTGACCCTGTGCCCCATGGGACAGTCCAGCCCGAACTGCCAAGCCATGCTTTCCCTGGACCGGAAACAAGCTTCCGAGGACCGGTTTCTGGCATTCCAGCCGTCTTCAGCCCGGCTTGCTTGAATCCAGTGGCAAAGTGAGCAAGGGACTCACGTCTGAGCATACCCTGCCACACTTATGCCGGCCAAAAGCGGTACAAAAGGGGGTGGTGATGGACGGAGCAACTGAATCAATCAAACACTCACACCCAGTCAAAAGATCTGGGTTTAATCCATCACCGTTCTTTAGCCCACTCTGCCACCCCAGTTCAGACATGGATATATGCAAATCAGTCTGAATCTGTGCCTCATGGGAACAGTCCAGCCCGAACTGCCAAGCCATGCCTTCCCTGGACCGGAGACAAGCTTCCGAGGACCGCTTTCTGGCATTCCAGCCGTCTTCAGCCCGACTTGCTTGAATCCAGTGGCAATGTGAGGAAGGGACTCACTTCTGAGCATACCCTACCACACTTATGGCGGCCAAAAGAGGTACAAAAGGGTGTGGTGATGGACGGAGCATCTGAATCAATCAAACACTCACACCCAGTCAAAAGATCTGGGTTTAATCCTTCACCGTTCTTTAGCCAACTCTGCCACCCCGGTTCAGACATGGCTATATGCAAATCAGTCTGACCCTGTGCCTCATGGGAACAGTCCAGCCCGAACTGCCAAGCCATGCCTTCCCTGGACCGGAAACAAGCTTCCGAGGACCAACTCTGGCATTCCAGCCGTCTTCAGCCCGGCTTGCTTGAATACAGTGGCAAAGTGAGCAAGGGACTCACGTCTGAGCATACCCTGCCACCCTTATGGCGGCCAAAAGCGGTACAAAAGGGGGTGGTGATGGACAGAGATCTGAATCAATCAAAAACTCACACCCAGTCAAAAGATCTGTGTTTAATCCATAACCGTTCTTTAGCCTACTCTGCCATCCCAGTTCAGACATGGCTATATGCAATTCAGTCTGACCCTGTGCCTCATGGGACAGTCCAGCCCGAACTGCCAAGCCATGCCTTCCCTGGACCGGAAACAAGCTTCCGAGGACCGGTTTCTGGCATTCCAGCCGTCTTCAGCCCGGCTTGCTTGAATCCAGTGGCAAAGTGAGCAAGGGTCTCACGTCTGAGCATACCTTGCCACACTTATGGCGGCCAAAAGCGGTACAAAAGGGGGTGGTGATGGACGGAGCAACTGAATCAATCAAACACTCACACCCAGTCAAAAGATCTGTGTTTAATCCATAACCGTTCTTTAGCCTACTCTGCCATCCCAGTTCAGACATGGCTATATGCAATTCAGTCTGACCCTGTGCCTCATGGGACAGTCCAGCCCGAACTGCCAAGCCATGCCTTCCCTGGACCGGAAACAAGCTTCCGAGGACCGGTTTCTGGCGTTCCAGCCGTCTTCAGCCCGGCTTGCTTGAATCCAGTGGCAAAGTGAGCAAGGGACTCACGTCTGAGCATACCCTGCCACACTTATGCCGGCCAAAAGCGGTACAAAAGGGGGTGGTGATGGACGGAGCAACTGAATCAATCAAACACTCACACCCAGTCAAAAGATCTGGATTTAATCCATCACCGTTCTTTAGCCCACTCTGTCACCCCAGTTCAGACATGGCTATATGCAAATCAGTCTGACCGTGTGCCTCATGGGAACAGTCCAGCCCGAACTGCCAAGCCATGCCTTCCCTGGACCGGAGACAAGCTTCCGAGGACCACTTTCTGGCATTCCCGCCGTCTTCAGCCCGACTTGCTTGAATCCAGTGGCAAAGTGAGCAAGGGACTCACGTCTGAGCATACCCTACCACACTTATGGCGGCCAAAAAAGGTACAAAAGGGTGTGGTGATGGACGGAGCATCTGAATCAATCAAACACTCACACCCAGTCAAAAGATCTGGGTTTAATCCATCACCGTTCTTTAGCCCACTCTGCCACCCCAGTTCAGACATGGCTATATGCAAATCAGTCTGACCCTGTGCCTCATGGGAACAGTCCAGCCGGAACTGCCAAGCCATGCGTTCCCTGGACCGGAAACAAGCTTCTGAGGCGCAACTCTGGCATTCCAGCCGTCTTCTGCCCGGCTTGCTTGAATACAGTGGCAAAGTGAGCAAGGGACTCACGTCTGAGCATACCCTGCCACACTTATGGCGGCCAAAAGCGGTACAAAAGGGGGTGGTGATGGGCGGAGATCTGAATCAATCAAACACTCACACCCAGTCAAAAGATCTGGGTTTAATCCATAACCGTTCTTTAGCCCACTCTGCCATCCCAGTTCAGACATGGCTATATGCAATTCAGTCTGACCCTGTGCCTCATGGGACAGTCCAGCCCGAACTGCCAAGCCATGCCTTCCCTGGACCGGAAACAAGCTTCCGAGGACCGGTTTCTGGCATTCCAGCAATCTTCAGCCCGGCTTGCTTGAATCCAGTGGCAAAGTGAGCAAGGGACTCACGTCTGAGCATACCCTGCCACACTTATGGTGGCCAAAAGAGGTACAAAAGGGGCTGGTGATGGACGGAGCATCTGAATCAATCAAACACTCACACCCAGTCAAAAGATCTGGGATTAATCCTTCACCGTTCTTTAGCCCACTCTGCCACCCCAGTTCAGACATAGCTATATGCAAATCAGTTTTACCCTGTGCCTCATGGGAACAGTCCAGCCTGAACTGCCAAGCCAGGCTTTCCCTGGACCGTAAACAAGCTTCCGAGGACCGGTTTCTGGCATTCCAGCCATCTTCAGCCCGGCTTGCTTGAATCCAATGGCAAAGTGAGCAAGGGACTCACGTCTGAGCATACCCTGCCACACTTATGCCGGCCAAAAGCGGTACAAAAGGGGGTGGTGATGGACGGAGCATCTGCATCAATCAAACACTCACACCCAGTCAAAAGACCTGGGTTTAATCCATCACCCTTCTTTAGCCCACTCTGCCACCCCAGTTCAGACATGGATATATGCAAATCAGTCTGAACCTGTGCCTCATGGGAACAGTCAAGCCCGAACTGCCAAGGCATGCCTTCTCTGGACCGGAAACAAGCTTCCGAGGACCGGTTTCTGGCATTCCAGCCGTCTTCAGCCCGGCTTGCTTGAATCCAGTGGCAAAGTGAGCAAGGGACTCACGTCTGAGCATACCCTGCGACACTTATGGCGGCCAAAAGCGGTACAAAAGGGGGTGGTGATGGACGGAGCAACTGAATCAATCAAACACTCACACCCAGTCAAAAGATCTGGGTTTAATCCATCACCGTTCTTTAGCCCACTCTGCCACCCCAGTTCAGACATGGATATATGCAAATCAGTCTGAACCTGTGCCTCATGGGAACAGTCCAGCCCGAACTGCCAAGGCATGCCTTCCCTGGACCGGAAACAAGCTTCCGAGAACCGGTTTCTGGCATTCCAGCCGTCTTCAGCCCGGCTTGCTTGAATCCAGTGGCAAAGTGAGCAAGGGACTCACGTCTGAGCATACCCTGCCACACTTATGGTGGCCAAAAGCGGTACGAAAGGGGGTGGTGATGGACGGAGCAACTGAATCAATCAAACACTCACACCCAGTCAAAAGATCTGGGTTTAATCCATCACCGTTCTTTAGCCCACTCTGCCACCCCAGTTCAGACATGGCTATATGCAAATCAGTCTGACCCTGTGCCTCATGGGAACAGTCCAGCCCGAACTGCCAAGCCATGCCTTCCCTGGACCGGAAACAAGCTTCCGAGGACCGGTTTCTGGCATTCCATCCATCTTCAGCCCGGCTTGCTTGAATCCAGTGGAAAGTGAGCAAGGGACTCATGTCTGAGCATACCCTGCCACACTTATGCCGGCCAAAAGCGGTACAAAATGGGGTGGTGATGGACGGAGCATCTAAATCAATCAAACACTCACACCAAGTCAAAAGATCTGGGTTTAATCCATCACCGTTCTTTAGCCCACTCTGCCACCCCAGTTCAGACATGGCTATATGCAAATCAGTCTGACCCTGTGCCTCATGGGAACAGTCCAGCCGGAACTGCCAAGCAATGCATTCCCTGGACCGGAAACAAGCTTCCGAGGACCAACTCTGGCATTCCAGCCGTCTTCAGCCCGGCTTGCTTGAATACAGTGGCAAAGTGAGCAAGGGACTCACGTCTGAGCATACCCTGCCACACTTATGGCGGCCAAAAGCGGTACAAAAGCGGGTGGTGATGGACGGAGATCTGAATCAATCAAAAACACACACCCAGTCAAAAGATCTGGGTTTAATCCATAACCGTTCTTTAGCCCACTCTGCCATCCCAGTTCAGACATGGCTATATGCAATTCAGTCTGACCCTGTGCCCCATGGGACAGTCCAGCCCGAACTGCCAAGCCATGCTTTCCCTGGACCGGAAACAAGCTTCCGAGGACCGGTTTCTGGCATTCCAGCCGTCTTCAGCCCGGCTTGCTTGAATCCAGTGGCAAAGTGAGCAAGGGACTCACGTCTGAGCATACCCTGCCACACTTATGCCGGCCAAAAGCGGTACAAAAGGGGGTGGTGATGGACGGAGCAACTGAATCAATCAAACACTCACACCCAGTCAAAAGATCTGGGTTTAATCCATCACCGTTCTTTAGCCCACTCTGCCACCCCAGTTCAGACATGGATATATGCAAATCAGTCTGAATCTGTGCCTCATGGGAACAGTCCAGCCCGAACTGCCAAGCCATGCCTTCCCTGGACCGGAGACAAGCTTCCGAGGACCGCTTTCTGGCATTCCAGCCGTCTTCAGCCCGACTTGCTTGAATCCAGTGGCAATGTGAGGAAGGGACTCACTTCTGAGCATACCCTACCACACTTATGGCGGCCAAAAGAGGTACAAAAGGGTGTGGTGATGGACGGAGCATCTGAATCAATCAAACACTCACACCCAGTCAAAAGATCTGGGTTTAATCCTTCACCGTTCTTTAGCCAACTCTGCCACCCCAGTTCAGACATGGCTATATGCAAATCAGTCTGACCCTGTGCCTCATGGGAACAGTCCAGCCCGAACTGCCAAGCCATGCCTTCCCTGGACCGGAAACAAGCTTCCGAGGACCAACTCTGGCATTCCAGCCGTCTTCAGCCCGGCTTGCTTGAATACAGTGGCAAAGTGAGCAAGGGACTCACGTCTGAGCATACCCTGCCACACTTATGGCGGCCAAAAGCGGTACAAAAGGGGGTGGTGATGGACAGAGATCTGAATCAATCAAACACTCACACCCAGTCAAAAGATCTGTGTTTAATCCATAACCGTTCTTTAGCCTACTCTGCCATCCCAGTTCAGACATGGCTATATGCAATTCAGTCTGACCCTGTGCCTCATGGGACAGTCCAGCCCGAACTGCCAAGCCATGCCTTCCCTGGACCGGAAACAAGCTTCCGAGGACCGGTTTCTGGCATTCCAGCCGTCTTCAGCCCGGCTTGCTTGAATCCAGTGGCAAAGTGAGCAAGGGACTCACGTCTGAGCATACCCTGCCACACTTATGGCGGCCAAAAGCGGTACAAAAGGGGGTGGTGATGGACGGAGCAACTGAATCAATCAAACACTCACACCCAGTCAAAAGATCTGTGTTTAATCCATAACCGTTCTTTAGCCTACTCTGCCATCCCAGTTCAGACATGGCTATATGCAATTCAGTCTGACCCTGTGCCTCATCGGACAGTCCAGCCCGAACTGCCAAGCCATGCCTTCCCTGGACCGGAAACGAGCTTCCGAGGACCGGTTTCTGGCATTCCAGCCGTCTTCAGCCCGGCTTGCTTGAATCCAGTGGCAAAGTGAGCAAGGGACTCACGTCTGAGCATACCCTGCCACACTTATGCCGGCCAAAAGCGGTACAAAAGGGGGTGGTGATGGACGGAGCAACTGAATCAATCAAACACTCACACCCAGTCAAAAGATCTGGATTTAATCCATCACCGTTCTTTAGCCCACTCTGTCACCCCAGTTCAGACATGGCTATATGCAAATCAGTCTGACCGTGTGCCTCATGGGAACAGTCCAGCCCGAACTGCCAAGCCATGCCTTCCCTGGACCGGAGACAAGCTTCCGAGGACCACTTTCTGGCATTCCCGCCGTCTTCAGCCCGACTTGCTTGAATCCAGTGGCAAAGTGAGCAAGGGACTCACGTCTGAGCATACCCTACCACACTTATGGCGGCCAAAAAAGGTACAAAAGGGTGTGGTGATGGACGGAGCATCTGAATCAATCAAACACTCACACCCAGTCAAAAGATCTGGGTTTAATCCTTCACCGTTCTTTAGCCCACTCTGCCACCCCACTTCAGACATGGCTATATGCAAATCAGTCTGACCCTGTGCCTCATGGGAACAGTCCAGCCCGAACTGCCAAGCCATGCCTTCCCTGGACCGGAAACAAGCTTCCGAGGACAGGTTTCTGGCATTCAAGCAGTCTTCAGCCCGGCTTGCCTGAATCCAGTGGCAAAGTGCGCAAGGGTCTCACGTCTGAGCATACCCTGCCACACTTATGACAGCCAAAAGTGGTACAAAAGGGGGTGGTGATGGACGGAGCATCTGAATCAATCAAACACTCACACCCAGTCAAAAGATCTGGGTTTAATCCATCACCGTTCTTTAGCCCACTCTGCCACCCCAGTTCAGACATGGCTATATGCAAATCAGTCTGACCCTGTGCCTCATGGGAACAGTCCAGCCGGAACTGCCAAGCCATGCGTTCCCTGGACCGGAAACAAGCTTCCGAGGACCAACTCTGGCATTCCAGCCGTCTTCTGCCCGGCTTGCTTGAATACAGTGGCAAAGTGAGCAAGGGACTCACGTCTGAGCATACCCTGCCACACTTATGGCGGCCAAAAGCGGTACAAAAGGGGGTGGTGATGGGCGGAGATCTGAATCAATCAAACACTCACACCCAGTCAAAAGATCTGGGTTTAATCCATAACCGTTCTTTAGCCCACTCTGCCATCCCAGTTCAGACATGGCTATATGCAATTCAGTCTGACCCTGTGCCTCATGGGACAGTCCAGCCCGAACTGCCAAGCCATGCCTTCCCTGGACCGGAAACAAGCTTCCGAGGACCGGTTTCTGGCATTCCAGCAATCTTCAGCCCGGCTTGCTTGAATCCAGTGGCAAAGTGAGCAAGGGACTCACGTCTGAGCATACCCTGCCACACTTATGGTGGCCAAAAGAGGTACAAAAGGGGCTGGTGATGGACGGAGCATCTGAATCAATCAAACACTCACACCCAGTCAAAAGATCTGGGATTAATCCTTCACCGTTCTTTAGCCCACTCTGCCACCCCAGTTCAGACATAGCTATATGCAAATCAGTTTTACCCTGTGCATCATGGGAACAGTCCAGCCCGAACTGCCAAGTCATGCTTTCCCTGGACCGTAAACAAGCTTCCGAGGACCGGTTTCTGGCATTCCAGCCATCTTCAGCCCGGCTTGCTTGAATCCAATGGCAAAGTGAGCAAGGGACTCACGTCTGAGCATACCCTGCCACACTTATGCCGGCTAAAAGCGGTACAAAAGGGGGTGGTGATGGACGGAGCATCTGAATCAATCAAACACTCACACCCAGTCAAAAGACCTGGGTTTAATCCATCACCGTTCTTTAGCCCACTCTGCCACCCCAGTTCAGACATGGATATATGCAAATCAGTCTGAACCTGTGCCTCATGGGAACAGTCCAGCCCGAACTGCCAAGGCATGCCTTCCCTGGACCGGAAACAAGCTTCCGAGGACCGGTTTCTGGCATTCCAGCCGTCTTCAGCCCGACTTGCTTGAATCCAGTGGCAAAGTGAGCAAGGGACTCACGTTTGAGCATACCCTACCACACTTATGGCGGCCAAAAGAGGTACAAAAGGGTGTGGTGATGGACGGAGCATCTGAATCAATCAAACACTCACACCCAGTCAAAAGATCTGGGTTTAATCCTACACCGTTCTTTAGCCCACTCTGCCACCCCACTTCAGACATGGCTATATGCAAATCAGTCTGACCCTGTGCCTCATGGGAACAGTCCAGCCCGAACTGCCAAGCCATGCCTTCCCTGGACCGGAAACAAGCTTCCTAGGACCGGTTTCTGGCATTCCAGTCATCTTCAGCCCGGCTTGCTTGAATCCAGTGGCAAAGTGAGCAAGGGAATCATGTCTGAGCATACCCTACCACACTTATGCTGGCCAAAAGCGGTACAAAATGGGGTGGTGATGGACGGAGCATCTGAATCAATCAAACACTCACACCCAGTCAAAAGATCTGGGTTTAATCCATCACCGTTCTTTAGCCCACTCTGCCACCCCAGTTCAGACATGGCTAATGCAAATCAGTCTGACCCTGTCCCTCATGGGACAGTCCAGCCCGAACTGCCAAGCCATGCCTTCCCTGGACCGTAAACAACATTCCGAGGACCGGTTTCTGGCATTCCAGCCATCTTCAGCCCGGCTTGCTTGAATCCAGTGGCAAAGTGAGCAAGGGACTCACGTCTGAGCATGCCCTACCACACTTATGGCGGCCAAAAGAGGTACAAAAGGGTGTGGTGATGGACGGAGCATCTGAATCAATCAAACACTCACACCCAGGCAAAAGATCTGGGTTTAATCCATAACCGTTCTTTAGCCCACTCTGCCATCCCAGTTCAGACATGGCTATATGCAAATCAGTCTGACCCTGTGCCTCATGGGAACAGTCCAGCCCGAACTGCCAAGTCATGCTTTCCCTGGACCGTAAACAAGCTTCCGAGGACCGGTTTCTGGCATTCCAGCCATCTTCAGCCCGGCTTGCTTGAATCCAATGGCAAAGTGAGCAAGGGACTCACGTCTGAGCATACCCTGCCACACTTATGCCGGCTAAAAGCGGTACAAAAGGGGGTGGTGATGGACGGAGCATCTGAATCAATCAAACACTCAGACCCAGTCAAAAGACCTGGGTTTAATCCATCACCGTTCTTTAGCCCACTCTGCCACCCCAGTTCAGACATGGATATATGCAAATCAGTCTGAACCTGTGCCTCATGGGAACAGTCCAGCCCGAACTGCCAAGGCATGCCTTCCCTGGACCGGAAACAAGCTTCCGAGGACCGGTTTCTGGCATTCCAGCCGTCTTCAGCCCGACTTGCTTGAATCCAGTGGCAAAGTGAGCAAGGGACTCCCGTTTGAGCATACCCTACCACACTTATGGCGGCCAAAAGAGGTACAAAAGGGTGTGGTGATGGACGGAGCATCTGAATCAATCAAACACTCACACCCAGTCAAAAGATCTGGGTTTAATCCTACACCATTCTTTAGCCCACTCTGCCACCCCACTTCAGACATGGCTATATGCAAATCAGTCTGACCCTGTGCCTCATGGGAACAGTCCAGCCCGAACTGCCAAGCCATGCCTTCCCTGGACCGGAAACAAGCTTCCTAGGACCGGTTTCTGGCATTCCAGTCATCTTCAGCCCGGCTTGCTTGAATCCAGTGGCAAAGCGAGCAAGGGAATCATGTCTGAGCATACCCTACCACACTTATGCTGGCCAAAAGCGGTACAAAATGGGGTGGTGATGGACGGAGCATCTGAATCAATCAAACACTCACACCCAGTCAAAAGATCTGGGTTTAATCCATCACCGTTCTTTAGCCCACTCTGCCACCCCAGTTCAGACATGGCTAATGCAAATCAGTCTGACCCTGTCCCTCATGGGACAGTCCAGCCCGAACTGCCAAGCCATGCCTTCCCTGGACCGGAAACAACATTCCGAGGACCGGTTTCTGGCATTCCAGCCATCTTCAGGCCGGCTTGCTTGAATCCAGTGGCAAAGTGAGCAAGGGACTCACGTCTGAGCATGCCCTACCACACTTATGGCGGCCAAAAGAGGTACAAAAGGGTGTGGTGATGGACGGAGCATCTGAATCAATCAAACACTCACACCCAGGCAAAAGATCTGGGTTTAATCCATAACCGTTCTTTAGCCCACTCTGCCATCCCAGTTCAGACATGGCTATATGCAAATCAGTCTGACCCTGTGCCTCATGGGAACAGTCCAGCCCGAACTGCCAAGCCATGCCTTCACTGGACCGGAAACAAGCTTCC
This sequence comes from Lissotriton helveticus, assembly GCF_964261635.1. Taxonomy (NCBI): domain Eukaryota; kingdom Metazoa; phylum Chordata; class Amphibia; order Caudata; family Salamandridae; genus Lissotriton; species Lissotriton helveticus. Next base: position 37,688,963 of record NC_136063.1, read on the forward strand.
GAGGACCGGTTTCTGGCATTCCAGCCATCTTCAGCCCGGCTTGCCTGAATCCAGTGGCAAAGTGCGCAAGGGACTCACGTCTGAGCATACCCTGCCACACTTATGACAGCCAAAAGCGGTACAAAAGGGGGTGGTGATGGACGGAGCATCTGAATCAATCAAACACTCACACCCAGTCAAAAGATCTGGGTTTAATCCATCACCGTTCTTTAGCCCACTCTGCCACCCCAGTTCAGACATGGCTATATGCAAATCAGTCTGACCCTGTGCCTCATGGGAACAGTCCAGCCGGAACTGCCAAGCCATGCATTCCCTGGACCGGAAACAAGCTTCAGAGGACCAACTCTGGCCTTCCAGCCGTCTTCAGCCCGGCTTGCTTGAATACAGTGGCAAAGTGAGCAAGGGACTCACGTCTGAGCATACCCTGCCACACTTATGGCGGCCAAAAGCAGTACAAAAGGGGATGGTGATGGACGGAGATCTGAATCAATCAAACACTCACACCCAGTCAAAAGATCTGGGTTTAATCCATAACCGTTCTTTAGCCCACTCTGCCACCCCAGTTCAGACATGGCTATATGCAAATCAGTTTTACCCTGTGCCTCATGGGAACAGTCCAGCCCGAACTACCAAGCCATGATTTCCCTGGACCGTAAACAAGCTTCCGAGGACCGGTTTCTGGCATTCCAGCCATCTTCAGCCCGGCTTGCTTGAAACCAGTGGCAAAGTGAGCAAGGGACTCACGTCTGAGCATACCCTGCCACACTTATGCTGGCCAAAAGCGGTACAAAAGGGGGTGGTGATGGACGGAGCATCTGAATCAATAAAACGCTCACACCCAGTCAAAAGACCTGGGTTTAATCCATCACCGTTCTTTAGCCCACTCTGCCACCCCAGTTCAGACATGGATATATGCAAATCAGTCTGAACCTGTGCCTCATGGGAACAGTCCAGCCCGAACTGCCAAGGCATGCCTTCCCTGGACCGGAAACAAGCTTCCGAGGACTGGTTTCTGGCATTCCAGCCGTCTTCAGCCCGGCTTGCTTGAATCCAGTGGCAAAGTGAGCAAGCGACTCACGTCTGAGCATACCCTGCCACACTTATGGCGGCCAAAAGCGGTACAAAAGGGGGTGGTGATGGACGGAGCAACTGAATCAATCAAACACTCACACCCAGTCAAAAGATCTGGGTTTAATCCATCACCGTTCTTTAGCCCATTCTGCCACCCCAGTTCAGACATGGCTATATGCAAATCAGTCTGACCCTGTGCCTCATGGGAACAGTCCAGCCTGAACTGCCAAGCCATGCCTTCCCTGGACCGGACACAAGCTTCCGAGGACTGTTTTCTGGCATTCCAGCCATCTTCAGCCCGGCTTGCTTGAATCCAGTGGCAAAGTGAGCAAGGGACTCATGTCTGAGCATACCCTGCCACACTTATGCCGGCCACATGCGGTACAAAATGGGGTGGTGATGGACGGAGCATCTGAATCAATCAAACACTCACACCCAGTCAAAAGATCTGGGTTTAATCCATCACCGTTCTTTAGCCCACTCTGCCACCCCAGTTCAGACGTGGCTATATGCAAATCAGTCTGACCCTGTGCCTCATGGGAACAGTCCAGCCGGAACTGCCAAGCCATGCATTCCCTGGACCGGAAACAAGCTTCCGAGGACCAACTCTGGCATTCCAGCTGTCTTCAGCCCGGCTTGCTTGAATACAGTGGCAAAGTGAGCAAGGGACTCACGTCTGAGCATACCCTGCCACACTTATGGCGGCCAAAAGCGGTACAAAAGCGGGTGGTGATGGACGGAGATCTGAATCAATCAAACACACACACCCAGTCAAAAGATCTGGGTTTAATCCATAACCGTTCTTTAGCCCACTCTGCCATCCCAGTTCAGACATGGCTATATGCAATTCAGTCTGACCCTGTGCCTCATGGGACAGTCCAGCCCGAATTGCCAAGCCATGCCTTCCCTGGACCGGAAACAAGATTCCGTGGACCGGTTTCTGGCATTCCAGCCGTCTTCAGCCCGGCTTGCTTGAATCCAGTGGCAAAGTGAGCAAGGGACTCACGTCTTAGCATACCCTGCCACACTCATGGCTGCCAAAAGAGGTACAAAAGGGGCTGGTGATGGACGGAGCATCTGAATCAATCAAAAACTCACACCCAGTCAAAAGATCTGGGTTTAATCCTTCACCTTTCTTTAGCCCACTCTGCCACCCCAGTTCAGACATGGCTACATGCAAATCAGTCTGACCCTGTGCCTCATGGGAACAGTCCAGCCCGAACTGCCAAGCCATGCTTCCCCTGGACTGTAAACAAGCTTCCGAGACCCGGTTTCTGGCATTCCAGCCGTCTTCAGCCCGGCTTGCTTGAATCCAGTGGCAAAGTGAGCAAGAGACTCTCGTCTGAGCATACCCTGCCACACTTATGCCGGCCAAAAGCGGTACAAAAGGGGGTGGTGATGGACGGAGCAACTGAATCAATCAAACACTCACACCCAGTCAAAAGATCTGGGTTTAATCCATCACCGTTCTTTAGCCCACTCTGCCACCCCACTTCAGACATGGCTATATGCAAATCAGTCTGACCCTGTGCCTCATGGGAACAGTCCAGCCCGAACTGCAAAGCCATTCCTTCCCTGGACCGGAGACAAGCTTCCGAGGACCGCTTTCTGGCATTCCAGCCGTATTCTGCCCGACTTGCTTGAATCCAGTGGCAAAGTGAGCAAGGGACTCATGTCTGAGCATACCCTACCACACTTATGGTGGCCAAAAGAGGTACAAAAGGGTGTGGTGATGGACGGAGCATCTGAATCAATCAAACACTCACACCCAGTCAAAAGATCTGGGTTTAATCCTTCACCGTTCTTTAGCCCACTCTGCCACCCCACTTCAGACATGGCTATATGCAAATCAGTCTGACCCTGTGCCTCATGGGAACAGTCCAGCCCGAACTTCCAAGCCATGCCTTCCCTGGACCGGAAACAAGCTTCCGAGGACCGGTTTCTGGCATTCCAGCAGTCTTCAGCCCGGCTTGCCTGAATCCAGTGGCAAAGTGAGCAAGGGACTCACGTCTGAGCATGCCCTACCACACTTATGGCGGCCAAAAGAGGTACAAAATGGTGTGGTGATGGACGGAGCATCTGAATCAATCAAACACTCACACCCAGGCAAAAGATCTGGGTTTAATCCATAACCGTTCTTTAGCCCACTCTGCCATCCCAGTTCAGACATGGCTATATGCAAATCAGTCTGACCCTGTGCCTCATGGGAACAGTCCAGCCCGAACTGCCAAGCCATGCCTTCACTGGACCGGAAACAAGCTTCCGAGGACCGGTTTCTGGCATTCCAGCCATCTTCAGCCCGGCTTGCCTGAATCCAGTGGCAAAGTGAGCAAGGGACTCACGTCTGAGCATACTCTGCCACACTTATGACAGCCAAAAGCGGTACAAAAGGGGGTGGTGATGGACGGAGCATCTGAATCAATCAAACACTCACACCCAGTCAAAAGATCTGGGTTTAATCCATCACCGTTCTTTAGCCCACTCTGCCACCCCAGTTCAGACATGGGTATATGCAAATCAGTCTGACCCTGTGCCTCATGGGAACAGTCCAGCCGGAACTGCCAAGCCATGCATTCCCTGGACCGGAAACAAGCTTCAGAGGACCAACTCTGGCCTTCCAGCCGTCTTCAGCCCGGCTTGCTTGAATACAGTGGCAAAGTGAGCAAGGGACTCACGTCTGAGCATACCCTGCCACACTTATGGCGGCCAAAAGCAGTACAAAAGGGGATGGTGATGGACGGAGATCTGAATCAATCAAACACTCACACCCAGTCAAAAGATCTGGGTTTAATCCATAACCGTTCTTTAGCCCACTCTGCCACCCCAGTTCAGACATGGCTATATGCAAATCAGTTTTACCCTGTGCCTCATGGGAACAGTCCAGCCCGAACTGCCAAGCCATGATTTCCCTGGACCGTAAACAAGCTTCCGAGGACCGGTTTCTGGCATTCCAGCCATCTTCAGCCCGGCTTGCTTGAAACCACTGGCAAAGTGAGCAAGGGACTCACGTCTGAGCATACCCTGCCACACTTATGCTGGCCAAAAGCGGTACAAAAGGGGGTGGTGATGGACGGAGCATCTGAATCAATAAAACGCTCACACCCAGTCAAAAGACCTGGGTTTAATCCATCACCGTTCTTTAGCCCACTCTGCCACCCCAGTTCAGACATGGATATATGCAAATCAGTCTGAACCTGTGCCTCATGGGAACAGTCCAGCCCGAACTGCCAAGGCATGCCTTCCCTGGACCGGAAACAAGCTTCCGAGGACTGGTTTCTGGCATTCCAGCCGTCTTCAGCCCGGCTTGCTTGAATCCAGTGGCAAAGTGAGCAAGCGACTCACGTCTGAGCATACCCTGCCACACTTATGGCGGCCAAAAGCGGTACAAAAGGGGGTGGTGATGGACGGAGCAACTGAATCAATCAAACACTCACACCCAGTCAAAAGATCTGGGTTTAATCCATCACCGTTCTTTAGCCCATTCTGCCACCCCAGTTCAGACATGGCTATATGCAAATCAGTCTGACCCTGTGCCTCATGGGAACAGTCCAGCCTGAACTGCCAAGCCATGCCTTCCCTGGACCGGACACAAGCTTCCGAGGACTGTTTTCTGGCATTCCAGCCATCTTCAGCCCGGCTGGCTTGAATCCAGTGGCAAAGTGAGCAAGGGACTCATGTCTGAGCATACCCTGCCACACTTATGCCGGCCACATGCGGTACAAAATGGGGTGGTGATGGACGGAGCATCTGAATCAATCAAACACTCACACCCAGTCAAAAGATCTGGGTTTAATCCATCACCGTTCTTTAGCCCACTCTGCCACCCCAGTTCAGACGTGGCTATATGCAAATCAGTCTGACCCTGTGCCTCATGGGAACAGTCCAGCCGGAACTGCCAAGCCATGCATTCCCTGGACCGGAAACAAGCTTCCGAGGACCAACTCTGGCATTCCAGCCGTCTTCAGCCCGGCTTGCTTGAATACAGTGGCAAAGTGAGCAAGGGACTCACGTCTGAGCATACCCTGCCACACTTATGGCGGCCAAAAGCGGTACAAAAGCGGGTGGTGATGGACGGAGATCTGAATCAATCAAACACACACACCCAGTCAAAAGATCTGGGTTTAATCCATAACCGTTCTTTAGCCCACTCTGCCATCCCAGTTCAGACATGGCTATATGCAATTCAGTCTGACCCTGTGCCTCATGGGACAGTCCAGCCCGAATTGCCAAGCCATGCCTTCCCTGGACCGAAAACAAGATTCCGTGGACCGGTTTCTGGCATTCCAGCCGTCTTCAGCCCGGCTTGCTTGAATCCAGTGGCAAAGTGAGCAAGGGACTCACGTCTTAGCATACCCTGCCACACTCATGGCTGCCAAAAGAGGTACAAAAGGGGCTGGTGATGGACGGAGCATCTGAATCAATCAAACACTCACACCCAGTCAAAAGATCTGGGTTTAATCCTTCACCTTTCTTTAGCCCACTCTGCCACCCCAGTTCAGACATGGCTATATGCAAATCAGTCTGACCCTGTGCCTCATGGGAACAGTCCAGCCCGAACTGCCAAGCCATGCTTCCCCTGGACTGTAAACAAGCTTCCGAGACCCGGTTTCTGGCATTCCAGCCGTCTTCAGCCCGGCTTGCTTGAATCCAGTGGCAAAGTGAGCAAGAGACTCTCGTCTGAGCATACCCTGCCACACTTATGCCGGCCAAAAGCGGTACAAAAGGGGGTGGTGATGGACAGAGCAACTGAATCAATCAAACACTCACACCCAGTCAAAAGATCTGGGTTTAATCCATCACCGTTCTTTAGCCCACTCTGCCACCCCAGTTCAGACATGGCTATATGCAAATCAGTCTGACCCTGTGCCTCATGGGAACAATCCAGCCCGAACTGCAAAGCCATTCCTTCCCTGGACCGGAGACAAGCTTCCGAGGACCGCTTTCTGGCATTCCAGCCGTATTCTGCCCGACTTGCTTGAATCCAGTGGCAAAGTGAGCAAGGGACTCACGTCTGAGCATACCCTACCACACTTATGGTGGCCAAAAGAGGTACAAAAGGGTGTGGTGATGGACGGAGCATCTGAATCAATCAAACACTCACACCCAGTCAAAAGATCTGGGTTTAATCCTTCACCGTTCTTTAGCCCACTCTGCCACCCCACTTCAGACATGGCTATATGCAAATCAGTCTGACCCTGTGCCTCATGGGAACAGTCCAGCCCGAACTTCCAAGCCATGCCTTCCCTGGACCGGAAACAAGCTTCCGAGGACCGGTTTCTGGCATTCCAGCAGTCTTCAGCCCGGCTTGCCTGAATCCAGTGGCAAAGTGCGCAAGGGACTCACGTCTGAGCATACCCAGCCACACTTATGACAGCCAAAAGCGGTACAAAAGGGGGTGGTGATGGACGGAGCATCTGAATCAATCAAACACTCACACCCAGTCAAAAGATCTGAGTTTAATCCATCACCGTTCTTTAGCCCACTCTGCCACCCCAGTTCAGAAATGGCTATATGCAAATCAGTCTGACCCTGTGCCTCATGGGAACAGTCCAGCCGGAACTGCCAAGCCATGCGTTCCCTGGACCGGAAACAAGCTTCAGAGGACCAACTCTGGCATTCCAGCCGTCTTCTGCCCGGCTTGCTTGAATACAGTGGCAAAGTGAGCAAGGGACTCACGTCTGAGCATACCCTGCCACACTTATGGCGGCCAAAAGCGGTACAAAAGGGGGTGGTGATGGACGGAGATCTGAATCAATCAAACACTCACACCCAGTCAAAAGATCTGGGTTTAATCCATAACCGTTCTTTAGCCCACTCTGCCATCCCAGTTCAGACATGGCTATATGCAATTCAGTCTGACCCTGTGCCTCATGGGACAGTCCAGCCCGAACTGCCAAGCCATGCCTTCCCTGGACCGGAAACAAGCTTCCGAGGACCGGTTTCTGGCATTACAGCCGTCTTCAGCCCGGCTTGCTTGAATCCAGTGGCAAAGTGAGCAAGGGACTCACGTCTGAGCATACCCTGCCACACTTATGGCGGCCAAAAGAGATACAAAAGGGGCTGGTGGTGGACGGAGCAACTGAATCAATCAAACACTCACACCCAGTCAAAAGATCTGGGTTTAATCCATCACCGTTATTTAGCCCACTCTGCCACCCCAGTTCAGACGTGGCTATATGCAAATCAGTCTGACCCTGTGCCTCATGGGAACAGTCCAGCCGGAACTGCCAAGCCATGCATTCCCTGGACCGGAAACAAGCTTCCGAGGACCAACTCTGGCATTCCAGCCGTCTTCAGCCCGGCTTGCTTGAATACAGTGGCAAAGTGAGCAAGGGACTCACGTCTGAGCATACCCTGCCACACTTATTGCGGCCAAAAGCGGTACAAAAGCGGGTGGTGATGGACGGAGATCTGAATCAATCAGACACATACACCCAGTCAAAAGATCTGGGTTTAATCCATAACCGTTCTTTAGCCCACTCTGCCATCCCAGTTCAGACATGGCTATATGCAATTCAGTCTGACCCTGTGCCTCATGGGACAGTCCAGCCCGAATTGCCAAGCCATGCCTTCCCTGGACCGGAAACAAGATTCCGAGGACCGGTTTCTGGCATTCCAGCCGTCTTCAGCCCGGCTTGCTTGAATCCAGTGGCAAAGTGAGCAAGGGACTCACGTCTGAGCATACCCTGCCACACTTATGGATGCCAAAAGAGGTACAAAAGGGGCTGGTGATGGACGGAGCATCTGAATCAATCAAACACTCACACCCAGTCAAAAGATCTGGGTTTAATCCTTCACCGTTCTTTAGCCCACTCTGCCACCCCAGTTCAGACATGGCTATATGCAAATCAGTCTGACCCTGTGCCTCATGGGAACAGTCCAGCCGGAACTGCCAAGCCATGCGTTCCCTGGACCGGAAACAAGCTTCAGAGGACCAACTCTGGCATTCCAGCCGTCTTCTGCCCGGCTTGCTTGAATACAGTGGCAAAGTGAGCAAGGGACTCACGTCTGAGCATACCCTGCCACACTTATGGCGGCCAAAAGCGGTACAAAAGGGGGTGGTGATGGACGGAGATCTGAATCAATCAAACACTCACACCCAGTCAAAAGATCTGGGTTTAATCCATAACCGTTCTTTAGCCCACTCTGCCATCCCAGTTCAGACATGGCTATATGCAATTCAGTCTGACCCTGTGCCTCATGGGACAGTCCAGACCGAACTGCCAAGCCATGCCTTCCCTGGACCGGAAACAAGCTTCCGAGGACCGGTTTCTGGCATTACAGCCGTCTTCAGCCCGGCTTGCTTGAATCCAGTGGCAAAGTGAGCAAGGGACTCACGTCTGAGCATACCCTGCCACACTTATGGCGGCCAAAAGAGATACAAAAGGGGCTGGTGATGGACGGAGCAACTGAATCAATCAAACACTCACACCCAGTCAAAAGATCTGGGTTTAATCCATCACCGTTCTTTAGCCCACTCTGCCACCCCAGTTCAGACGTGGCTATATGCAAATCAGTCTGACCCTGTGCCTCATGGGAAAAGTCCAGCCGGAACTGCCAAGCCATGCATTCCCTGGACCGTAAACAAGCTTCCGAGGACCAACTCTGGCATTCCAGCCGTCTTCAGCCCGGCTTGCTTGAATACAGTGGCAAAGTGAGCAAGGGACTCACGTCTGAGCATACCCTGCCACACTTATGGCGGCCAAAAGCGGTACAAAAGCGGGTGGTGATGGACGGAGATCTGAATCAATCAAACACATACACCCAGTCAAAAGATCTGGGTTTAATCCATAACCGTTCTTTAGCCCACTCTGCCATCCCAGTTCAGACATGGCTATATGCAATTCAGTCTGACCCTGTGCCTCATGGGACAGTCCAGCCCGAATTGCCAAGCCATGCCTTCCCTGGACCGGAAACAAGATTCCGAGGACCGGTTTCTGGCATTCCAGCCGTCTTCAGCCCGGCTTGCTTGAATCCAGTGGCAAAGTGAGCAAGGGACTCACGTCTGAGCATACCCTGCCACACTTATGGATGCCAAAAGAGGTACAAAAGGGGCTGGTGATGGACGGAGCATCTGAATCAATCAAACACTCACACCCAGTCAAAAGATCTGGGTTTAATCCTTCACCGTTCTTTAGCCCACTCTGCCACCCCAGTTCAGACATGGCTATATGCAAATCAGTCTGACCCTGTGCCTCATGGGAACAGTCCAGCCCGAACTGCCAAGCCATGCTTCCCCTGGACCGTAAACAAGCTTCCGAGACCCGGTTTCTGGCATTCCAGCCGTCTTCAGCCCGGCTTGCTTGAATCCAGTGGCAAAGTGAGCAAGGGACTCACGTCTGAGCATACCCTGCCACACTTATGCCGGCCAAAAGCGGTACAAAAGGGGGTGGTGATGGACGGAGCAACTGAATCAATCAAACACTCACACCCAGTCAAAAGATCTGGGTTTAATCCATCACCGTTCTTTAGCCCACTCTGCCACCCCAGTTCAGACATGGCTATATGCAAATCAGTCTGACCCTGTGCCTCATGGGAACAGTCCAGCCCGAACTGCCAAGCCATTCCTTCCCTGGACCGGAGACAAGCTTCCGAGGACCGCTTTCTGGCATTCCAGCCGTATTCTGCCCGACTTGCTTGAATCCAGTGGCAAAGTGAGCAAGAGACTCACGTCTGAGCATACCCTACCACACTTATGGCGGCCAAAAGAGGTACAAAAGGGTGTGGTGATGGACGGAGCATCTGAATCAATCAAACACTCACACCCAGTCAAAAGATCTGGGTTTAATCCTTCACCGTTCTTTAGCCCACTCCGCCACCCCACTTCAGACATGGCTATATGCAAATCAGTCTGACCCTGTGCCTCATGGGAACAGTCCAGCCCGAACTTCCAAGCCATGCCTTCCCTGGACCGGAAACAAGCTTCCGAGGACCGGTTTCTGGCATTCCAGCAGTCTTCAGCCCGGCTTGCCTGAATCCAGTGGCAAAGTGCGCAAGGGACTCACGTCTGAGCATACCCTGCCACACTTATGACAGCCAAAAGCGGTACAAAAGGGGGTGGTGATGGACGGAGCATCTGAATCAATCAAACACTCACACCCAGTCAAAAGATCTGAGTTTAATCCATCACCGTTCTTTAGCCCACTCTGCCACCCCAGTTCAGAAATGGCTATATGCAAATCAGTCTGACCCTGTGCCTCATGGGAACAGTCCAGCCGCTACTGCCAAGCCATGCGTTCCCTGGACCGGAAACAAGCTTCAGAGGACCAACTCTGGCATTCCAGCCATCTTCTGCCCGGCTTGCTTGAATACAGTGGCAAAGTGAGCAAGGGACTCACGTCTGAGCATAACCTGCCACACTTATGGCGGCCAAAAGCGGTACAAAAGGGGGTGGTGATGGACGGAGATCTGAATCAATCAAACACTCACACCCAGTCAAAAGATCTGGGTTTAATCCATAACCGTTCTTTAGCCCACTCTGCCATCCCAGTTCAGACATGGCTATATGCAATTCAGTCTGACCCTGTGCCTCATGGGACAGTCCAGCCCGAACTGCCAAGCCATGCCTTCCCTGGACCGGAAACAAGCTTCCGAGGACCGGTTTCTGGCATTACAGCCGTCTTCAGCCCGGCTTGCTTGAATCCAGTGGCAAAGTGAGCAAGGGACTCACGTCTGAGCATACCCTGCCACACTTATGGCGGCCAAAAGAGGTACAAAAGGGGCTGGTGATGGACGGAGCAACTGAATCAATCAAACACTTACACCCAGTCAAAAGATCTGGGTTTAATCCATCACCGTTCTTTAGCCCACTCTGCCACCCCAGTTCAGACGTGGCTATATGCAAATCAGTCTGACCCTGTGCCTCATGGGAACAGTCCAGCCGGAACTGCCAAGCCATGCATTCCCTGGACCGGAAACAAGCTTCCGAGGACCAACTCTGGCATTCCAGCCGTCTTCAGCCCGGCTTGCTTGAATACAGTGGCAAAGTGAGCAAGGGACTCACGTCTGAGCATACCCTGCCACACTTATGGCGGCCAAAAGCGGTACAAAAGCGGGTGGTGATGGACGGAGATCTGAATCAATCAAACACACACACCCAGTCAAAAGATCTGGGTTTAATCCATAACCGTTCTTTAGCCCACTCTGCCATCCCAGTTCAGACATGGCTATATGCAATTCAGTCTGACCCTGTGCCTCATGGGACAGTCCAGCCCGAATTGCCAAGCCATGCCTTCCCTGGACCGGAAACAAGCTTCCGAGGACCGGTTTCTGGCATTCCAGCAGTCTTCAGCCCGGCTTGCCTGAATCCAGTGGCAAAGTGCGCAAAGGACTCACGTCTGAGCATACCCTGCCACACTTATGGCGGCCAAAAGAGGTACAAAAGGGTGTGGTGATGGACGGAGCATCTGAATCAATCAAACACTCACACCCAGTCAAAAGATTTGGGTTTAATCCTTCACCGTTCTTTAGCCCACTCTGCCACCCCACTTCAGACATGGCTATATGCAAATCAGTCTGACCCTGTGCCTCATGGGAACAGTCCAGCCGGAACTGCCAAGCCATGCGTTCCCTGGACCGGAAACAAGCTTCAGAAGACCAACTCTGGCATTCCAGCCGTCTTCTGCCCGGCTTGCTTGAATACAGTGGCAAAGTGAGCAAGGGACTCACGTCTGAGCATACCCTGCCACACTTATGGTGGCCAAAAGTGGTACAAAAGGGGGTGGTGATGGACGGAGATCTGAATCAATCAAACACTCACACCCAGTCAAAAGATCTGGGTTTAATCCATAACCGTTCTTTAGCCCACTCTGCCATCCCAGTTCAGACATGGCTTTATGCAATTCAGTCTGACCCTGTGCCTCATGGGACAGTCCAGCCCGAACTGCCAAGCCATGACTTCCCTGGACCGGAAACAAGCTTCCGAGGACCGGTTTCTGGCATTACAGCCGTCTTCAGCCCAGCTTGCTTGAATCCAGTGGCAAAGTGAGCAAGGGACTCACGTCTGAGCATACCCTGCCACACTTATGGCGGCCAAAAGAGATACAAAAGGGGCTGGTGATGAACGGAGCATCTGAATCAATCAAACACTCACACCCAGTCAAAAGATCTGGGATTAATCCTTCACCGTTCTTTAGCCCACTCTGCCACCCCATTTCAGACATAGCTATATGCAAATCAGTTTTACCCTGTGCCTCATGGGAACAGTCCAGCCCGAACTGCCAAGCCATGCTTTCCCTGGACGTAAACAAGCTTCCGAGGACCGGTTTCTGGCATTCCAGCCATCTTCAGCCCGGCTTGCTTAAATCCAATGGCAAAGTGAGCAAGGGACTCACGTCTGAGCATACCCTGCCACACTTATGCCGGCTAAAAGCGGTCAAAAGGGGGTGGTGATGGACAGAGCATCTGAATCAATCAAACACTCACACCCAGTCAAAAGACCTGGGTTTAATCCATCACCGTTCTTTAGCCCACTCTGCCACCCCAGTTCAGACATGGATATATGCAAATCAGTCTGAACCTGTGCCTCATGGGAACAGTCCAGCCCGAACTGCCAGGGCATGCCTTCCCTGGACCGGAAACAAGCTTCCGAGGACCGGTTTCTGGCATTCCAGCCGTTTTCAGCCCGGCTTGCTTGAATCCAGTGGTAAAGTGAGCAAGGGACTCACGTCTGAGCATAAACTGCCACACTTATGGCAGCCAAAAGCGGTACAAAAGGGGGTGGTGATGGACGGAGCAACTGAAGCAATCAAACACTCACACCCAGTCAAAAGATCTGGGTTTAATCCATCACCGTTCTTTAGCCCACTCTGCCACCCCAGTTCAGACATGGCTATATGCAAATCAGTCTGACCCTGTGCCTCATGGGAACAGTCCAGCCGGAACTGCCAAGCCATGCGTTCCCTGGACCGGAAACAAGCTTCCGAGGACCAACTCTGGCATTCCAGCCGTCTTCAGCCCGGCTGTCAAGAAGTGTACCTGAATTCCTTTGGTTTCCGTGGGAACAGATGGCGTGAAGGGAAGTTCCAGCTGATAGTTCCCCACTCCCCAACTCCCCTGGACCCAGAGATCTCTAAGACCAGGAGGGAGGGGGAAAGGGGAAGTGGAGAGACAAGAGAGACATCCACAAGGTGTAGTAACGACTCGTCTTCTATGGTCTGGTCACACCTAAAACATTAAACACATCATTACTACAGTTCCCAATTTACTCCCTAGCTTTCTCTTCTTGAATCAGGCTCACACTCTACCCACCTATAAATTATGTGGAATTAGCAGCTCTCTTATGGATTCTTCTAGGAGTAATATGGAGTAGGAGTTCTTTCTAGAAGAACAATGCAGTTGAATCCAAAGTCTGGTTTTGGGCGCCAGCAGAATAGAAGCGGTGGTATATAACAGTATCAACCATATGCATATAATTAAGATACCCCCATATACTTGGTGACTGCTGGAGAATCTTCTAGCCCAACTGCGTTGACTCGAGGAACTATACTGCGTGGGTTAATATCCAGTTTATAATTGGCTTTCTTTCTGCATGAAGACTACTCTGAGTTCTACTAGAAGGTCAATTCTATGCAGGATAACAGGTTACAGGAGTACAGAGGATTGACCAGTTCTTTGTGGTGATGTGAATATACAGAATTAGCGGCAAATCACAGGAGCAAGTTCTCTTACCGCTATTGAAGGTAACTGATAAGGTTTGACAGGAAGGACAATGCGCTGAACACTCTCACCGACTTGTCCAAACGCCGCTGCAGGAATTCACGAAGATGCTCTTCAGAGGGAAACAGGATACTGAAGCTTGAACGCCTAGGAGAAGCCAGGAAGCGTCACTCCGAATGAGGCTGAAGGCACCTATGCCGACGGACGGGCAGAAGACTAAGAACTGGACGCTTCAGAACTGGAAGCGCGAGGCAAATTAAATATGCCAACTTGAGGAAATAACTAAATGCTGGCTATAATAACTGAGCGCTAAACTGGAAAGTCTCAAAACACAAGATTACGGACTTAATAGACGCGTTAAGCAATTAGCGTCTTGCCGCCTGAAATACCACAGTTGAAGTGCGCAAAGGAAAGGAACCGCGCACCTAAAATGGCGGATCGCTAAAATCCACTAGAGCGCTAACTGAACCAAAGGCATGGCACAACCAGGAACTGGCGCAGGCATTAAGAGAACAGTGTCTGCGCAACCCGCTGTCGCCAACTCCAAGCAGCCAGGGCGCTATTAGTGGCTTGATGCATAGCTCTTCTGGGGCACCAGGAAATGGCTTTAAACCCGGATCTGACAGTACCCCCCACCAAAGACCCCTCCCTGGGTTTCAGTGGGTGAATCTTGTGGAATTCAGCCACCAATCTTGGAGCATGAACATTAGCACTAGGCTCCCAAGATCGGTCCTCTGGGCCGTAGCCCTTCCAATCTACCAGATAGTACAGACAGTTCTTTCTCCATTTTGAGTCCAGAATTCTTTTCACCTCAAACTCATCTGCAGATTGCACTTGAATGGTAGTTGGTGGAAGTTGCTTCCTAAGATTTGGTGGGTTTTGCTTGATCAGAGAGACGTGGAAGGTGGGATGGATTTTCATTGACTTAGGGAGGGTCAACCTTACACTAACAGGATTGATCATACGCACCACTGGAAAAGGCCCCACAAACCTTGGTTGAAACTTCCGATTCCCAACTAATCTCATATGGCGAGTAGAGACCCACACCAAATCCCCAGCCTTAAAAATTGGACTCTCTCTTCGTCGTTTATCTGCCTGTTTCTTATACCCAGATTTCGCTTTGGAGAGATTCTGAGATGCTGACTGAAAGGTCTTCTGCAAATCCTGAATCACCTCCTCAGCAGCTGGAACATCGACTTCCACCTGTACCATTAACATATTTGGGTGTCGACCTGAATTAAGAAAGAATGGGGAGAAACCGGTGGCCGAATGGACTGAGTTGTTATAGGCAAATTCTGCAGTACTCAATAAGGAGGGCCATTCCCCCTCCTGATCCATCAAGTACAGCCGCAGGTACTGCTCCAGGTCCTGA
Source organism: Lissotriton helveticus (assembly GCF_964261635.1). Classification (NCBI taxonomy): domain Eukaryota; kingdom Metazoa; phylum Chordata; class Amphibia; order Caudata; family Salamandridae; genus Lissotriton; species Lissotriton helveticus. Next base: position 37,704,063 of record NC_136063.1, read on the forward strand.
TTGACTCTCTCCGTCTGTCCATCCGTTTCAGGATGGAAACTGGTGGACAGACGAGAATCTACTCCCAAACCTTTCAAAAATGACCTCCAGAAACGGGAAACAAACTGTGAGCCCCGGTCAGAAATAACTACCCTTGGAATTCCATGTAGCCTGACTATGTGCTGAACAAATAGGGAAGCCAATTGCTGGGCTGTTGGTAAGGCCTTCAAAGGAATAAAGTGACTCATTTTAGTAAATTGGTCCACCACCACCCATATCACAGAATATCCTGAACTAGAGGGCAAGTCTACGATGAAATCCATAAGAATGGTATGCCAAGGGGATGGAGCAGTGGGAAGAGGCTGGAGCAAACCCTGAGGAGATTGTCTGGAACTTTTCCCCTTAACACACTGCTCACATGTGGCCACATGCTGTCTCACCTGAGTGTCCATACCAGGCCAATAAAAGGTTCTCTTCACCAGTTCCAAAGTCTTAACTGCTCCCTTATGGCCTGCCAAAGGATGGTCATGAAGCAAATGGAGGACTTCCTTCTGCAATTCCTCACTTGGAACAAACATTTTTCCTTGAACATATGGTTTTCCTTCTCGAACTTCACGCTCCGGACCTTCCATTACCCAGTTGGAAAATTCTGCTCCTTGAAATTCTTTTTTGATCCGATCTCCTAAATCATCTGCACACATGGTGGCTACCAACTTTTCTTGTGGGATAATGAATCCTTCAGAGACTTCTTCCTTTTCACCTTCAGTGCTGAGACGAGAAAGAGCATCAGCCTTTCCATTAGCAGATCCAGGTTTATAAGTCAGGACAAAATTGTAGTCAGCAAAGAAAAGAGACCACCTCAACTGACGAGGAGTGAGCGTTCTTGCTGACTTTAAAAATTGTAAATTGCGATGATCTGTGAACACAGTTATTACATGCTTAGCTCCAAGTAGATAGTGTCTCCAAACTTTGAATGCATCTTTCACCGCCAAAAGTTCTTTGTCAGCTATTGAATAGTTGATTTCAGCAGGAGACAATTTGCGAGAATGGTAAGCCACGGGATGCAATTGACCAGTCTGTTTATGGCGCTGGGACAGAATTCCACCAATCGCCAAATTAGATGCGTCTGCTTCCACGAAAAAGGCCTCCTTCAGATCTGGATGTTGTAAAATTGGGGCTGAAACAAAGGCTTCTTTTAAAGATTGAAAAGCTTCTTCCGAATCCTTCGACCAATCAAAACTCACATTCTTCTTCAACAGCCTAGTAATGGGACTCACTTTCTCAGAAAAATTTTGAATGAATCTTCGGTAAAAATTTGCGAAACCCAAGAAACTTTGTATTTCTTTTACCGATCTCGGGGGTGGCCAAGTCCTGATGGCTTGTAACTTGGTGTCGTCCATAAAAACTCCTTCTGGGGAGAGTATAAACCCCAAAAATTCCACTTTGGTGGTATGGAAAACACATTTCTCAAGTTTTACAAACAAATGATGTTCCAACAAACGCTTCAGAATGACTCGAACATGTGCCACGTGATCTTCTGGATTGTTAGAGAAAATGAGGATGTCATCTATGTACACCACTGCGAAACGGTCCAAAAACTCTCGAAGTACATCATTAACAAAATGCTGAAAGGCGGCCGGGGCGTTGCATAGTCCAAAAGGCATAACCTGATATTCAAACAACCCTAGCCGGGTCCGAACGGCCGTCTTCCACTCCTCTCCCTCAGCCATGCGAACCAGGTGATATGCCCCCCTCAAGTCCAGCTTGGTATAGATACTGGCATCCTTCACTTGGTCAAGGAGCTCAGAAATGAGGGGTAACGGGTAGCGATTCTTTCTTGTCACCTGGTTTAAGGCCCGATAATCAATGCAAGTTCGCAAGGAACCATCCTTCTTTGGAATAAAGAAGAGAGGGGAAGAGACAGGTGACTGGGATGGTCGTATAAAGCCACAATCCAAACTCTGTTCTATGTACTCTTTCAAATGCTGGTTTTCGGGTTCTGATAAGGCGTAGATCCGGCTACAAGGCAAGGAGGCTCCAGGCTCAATCTCAATCCGACAATCATACTCTCTATGTGGAGGCAACTTCAGAGCTTCTTTTTCATTAAACACCTCCCTAAGATCTTGATATTCCTCTGGGATCTTGGGTAACTCCACCGCACAAATCATTTGTACTTGTTCCACAAAACTTGATGACATGGTGGCTTGCACCTTTTCCACTACCCTCTGAAAACAATGATCAGAACAAAAGGTCGAATTCATTTCCACTGTGCGATTAGCCCAGTCAATATGAGGTTTGTGTTCGGTGAGCCAAGGTAATCCCAGAATCATCTGAAATTGTGGAGCGTCAATAAGATTAAAGCTTAGATGACTTAGATGCTCTCCAGGACCCAGGACAGTTATCGCCTCAGTATCAAATACTATAGGTCAAGACGATAAATTAGTACCGTCGACTGCTCGCACTGGCTCTGGTCGATGTTTCTTCACAAATTGGATTCCCAACGATTTTGCAAACTGGATATCACAAAAATGTCCAGTTGCTCCGGAGTCCAACATAATAGCAACCTCTTCCTCTCGAGTATTTCCAAATTGGATTTTACAAGGCAAAATCAAATGAGGTGCTGCTGACTGGAGAGTATTGGCTACAAGTTGAGAATCTGGAGTTGTCTCTAGCTGTGCTCCCACCAGTGCAACTCCGTCTACTGGTGGAGCTTGTCTTTTACCCACTGATTTGTCTTTGGCCTCTTAGAACATTCTTTAACAAAATGACCGGACTGGCCACAGTACATGCATAGCTTGCCCAATCTTCGCTTTTCTCTTTCTTCTTTGGAGAGAGGGCCTCTGACCGTGCCTATTTGCATCGGTTCTTCTCCAACGCTTCCTTCGATATTTTTGACTGGATCAGTTCTGACACGATCCAAATGAGGTGGGAAAGCCTTAAAATCTTTTCGCTTCTCACTACGTCGCTCCGCCTGCCGTTGATCAATTTGTAACACAAGATCGATGAGCTCTGGCACGTTGGTAGGTCTCTTAGGAATTTGAGCTAGTCCATCTTTCAACTCATCCTTCAGTCCTCTGTAAAATATTGCAGCTCTTTTTTCTGCTGGCCAATTTGTTTCTACAATCAGTTTGTTGAATTGTGCCAGGTAGGCCACCAATTCCTTATTTCCCTGTTTTAAATCCAGCAATTCATTATCAGTGGTCTGTGAAATTGTTCTTCGATCAAAAATCCTTAAAAATTCCGCCTTGAAATCTTCACATTTGTACAGAACTGGATCATTAGAGGTTACAAGAGGCATGGACCATGCCGCGGCATCGCCACTCAGGTAGGAAAGCACGAAAGCCACTTTAGACTGGTCCTCCTTAAACAAAATTGGTTTACATAGGAAATGTAAGGAGCACTGGGTCATAAAAATTTGAGCCTTATGCGGGTCTCCCTGAAACCTTTCTGGAGGTGCCAATGGAATGGTAGGGGACATTGCATGCACTACCTGCGTGGTTAGGGCTGAGGACGTGGAGGGGGAGGGATCAAAGGTTGGAGATTTTAATCCCCCAAAATTAGGACTAGGACTTACAGACAGTTGATCTATTCTCTGTCGCAAATAACTGGCCTCTTGATTCGATTTCCTAACCTCCTCCCTGGTTTCACTCAATTGCTTCTGTAACCCTTCCAAAATAGAAGCTAACGCCTTAACATCAAATCCTTCAGCCATCTTGCTCAGACGGAAGAAATGTAGGGCACTTCAATCTGTCAAGAAGTGTACCTGAATTCCTTTGGTTTCCGTGGGAACAGATGGCGTGAAGGGAAGTTCCAGCTGATAGTTCCCCACTCCCCAACTCCCCTGGACCCAGAGATCTCTAAGACCAGGAGGGAGGGGGAAAGGGGAAGTGGAGAGACAAGAGAGACATCCACAAGGTGTAGTAACGACTCGTCTTCTATGGTCTGGTCACACCTAAAACATTAAACACATCATTACTACAGTTCCCAATTTACTCCCTAGCTTTCTCTTCTTGAATCAGGCTCACACTCTACCCACCTATAAATTATGTGGAATTAGCAGCTCTCTTATGGATTCTTCTAGGAGTAATATGGAGTAAGAGTTCTTTTTAGAAGAATAATGCAGTTGAATCCAAAGTCTGGTTTTGGGCGCCAGCAGAATAGAAGCGGTGGTATATAACAGTATCAACCATATGCATATAATTAAGATACCCCCATATACTTGGTGACTGCTGGAGAATCTTCTAGCCCATCTGCGTTGACTCGAGGAACTATACTGCGTGGGTTAATATCCAGTTTATAATTGGCTTTCTTTCTGCATGAAGACTACTCTGAGTTCTACTAGAAGGTCAATTCTATGCAGGATAACAGGTTACAGGAGTACAGAGGATTGACCAGTTCTTTGTGGTGATGTGAATATACAGAATTAGCGGCAAATCACAGGAGCAAGTTCTCTTACCGCTATTGAAGGTAACTGATAAGGTTTGACAGGAAGGACAATGCGCTGAACACTCTCACCGACTTGTCCAAACGCCGCTGCAGGAATTCACGAAGATGCTCTTCAGAGGGAAACAGGATACTGAAGCTTGAACGCCTAGGAGAAGCCAGGAAGCGTCACTCTGAATGAGGCTGAAGGCACCTATGCCGACGGACGGGCAGAAGACTAAGAACTGGACGCTTCAGAACTGGAAGCGCGAGGCAAATTAAATATGCCAACTTGAGGAAATAACTAAATGCTGGCTATAATAACTGAGCGCTAAACTGGAAAGTCTCAAAACACAAGATTACGGACTTAATAGACGCGTTAAGCAATTAGCGTCTTGCCGCCTGAAATACCACAGTTGAAGTGCGCAAAGGAAAGGAACCGCGCACCTAAAATGGCGGATCGCTAAAATCCACTAGAGCGCTAACTGAACCAAAGGCATGGCACAACCAGGAACTGGCGCAGGCATTAAGAGAACAGTGTCTGCGCAACCCGCTGTCGCCAACTCCAAGCAGCCAGGGCGCTATTAGTGGCTTGATGCATAGCTCTTCTGGGGCACCAGGAAATGGCTTTAAACCCGGATCTGACACCGGCTTGCTTGAATACAGTGGCAAAGTGAGCAAGGGACTCACGTCTGAGCATACCCTGCCACACTTATGGCGGCCAAAAGAGGTACAAAAGGGGGTGGTGATGGACGGAGATCTGAATCAATCAAACACACACACCCAGTCAAAAGATCTGGGTTTAATCCATAACCGTTCTTTAGCCCACTCTGCCATCCCAGTTCAGACATGGCTATATGCAATTCAGTCTGACCCTGTGCCTCATGGGACAGTCCAGCCCGAACTGCCAAGCCATGCCTTACCTGGACCGGAAACAACATTCCGAGGACCGGTTTCTGGCATTCCAGCCGTCTTCAGCCCGGCTTGCTTGAATCCAGTGGCAAAGTGAGCAAGGGACTCACGTCTGAGCATACCCTGCCACACTTATGGCGGCCAAAAGAGGTACAAAAGGGGCTGGTGATGGACGGAGCATCTGAATCAATCAAACACTCACACCCAGTCAAAAGACCTGGGTTTAATCCATCACCGTTCTTTAGCCCACTCTGCCACCCCAGTTCAGACATGGATATATGCAAATCAGTCTGAACCTGTGCCTCATGGGAACAGTCCAGCCCGAACTGCCAAGGCATGCCTTCCCTGGACCGGAAACAAGCTTCCGAGGACCGGTTTCTGGCATTCCAGCCGTCTTCAGCCCAACTTGCTTGAATCCAGTGGCAAAGTGAGCAAGGGACTCACGTCTGAGCATACCCTACCACACTTATGGCGGCCAAAAGAGGTACAAAAGGGTGTGGTGATGGACGGAGCATCTGAATCAATCAAACACTCACACCCAGTCAAAAGATCTGGGTTTAATCCTTCACCGTTCTTTAGCCCACTCTGCCACCCCAGTTCAGACATGGCTATATGCAAATCAGTCTGACCCTGTGCCTCATGGAAACAGTCCAGCCCGAACTGCCAAGCCATGCCTTCCCTGGACCGGAAACAAGCTTCCTAGGACCGGTTTCTGGCATTCCAGTCATCTTCAGCCCGGCTTGCTTGAATCCAGTGGCAAAGTGAGCAAGGGAATCATGTCTGAGCATTCCCTACCACACTTATGCTGGCCAAAAGCGGTACAAAATGGGGTGGTGATGGACGGAGCATCTGAATCAATCAAACACTCACACCCAGTCAAAAGATCTGGGTTTAATCCATCACCGTTCTTTAGCCCACTCTGCCACCCCAGTTCAGACATGGCTATATGCAAATCAGTCTGACCCTGTGCCTCATGGGAACAGTCCAGCCGGAACTGCCAAGCCATGCGTTCCTTGGACCGGAAACAAGCTTCCGAGGACCAACTCTGGCATTCCAGCCATCTTCAGCCCGGCTTGCTTGAATACAGTGGCAAAGTGAGCAAGGGACTCACGTCTGAGCATACCCTGCCACACTTATGGCGGCCAAAAGCGGTACAAAAGGGGGTGGTGATGGACGGAGATCTGAATCAATCAAACACACACACCCAGTCAAAAGATCTGGGTTTAATCCATAACCGTTCTTTAGCCCTCTCTGCCATCCCAGTTCAGACATGGCTATATGCAAATCAGTCTGACCCTGTGCCTCATGGGAACAGTCCAGCCCGAACTGCCAAGCCATGCCTTCCCTGGACCGGAAACAATCTTCCGAGGACCGGTTTCTGGCATTCCAGCCATCTTCAGCCCGGCTTGCCTGAATCCAGTGGCAAAGTGCGCAAGGGACTCCCGTCTGAGCATACCCTGCCACACTTATGGTGGCCAAAAGAGATACAAAAGGGGCTGGTGATGGACGGAGCATCTGAATCAATCAAACACTCACACCCAGTCAAAAGATCTGGGATTAATCCTTCACCGTTCTTTAGCCCACTCTGCCACCCCAGTTCAGACATAGCTATATGCAAATCAGTTTTACCCTGTGCCTCATGGGAACAGTCCAGCCCGAACTGCCAAGCCATGCTTTTCCTGGACCGTAAACAAGCTTCCGAGGACCGGTTTCTGGCATTCCAGCCATCTTCAGCCCGGCTTGCTTGAATCCAATGGCAAAGTGAGCAAGGGACTCACGTCTGAGCATACCCTGCCACACTTATGCCGGCTAAAAGCGGTGCAAAAGGGGGTGGTGATGGACAGAGCATCTGAATCAATCAAACACTCACACCCAGTCAAAAGACCTGGGTTTAATCCATCACCGTTCTTTAGCCCACTCTGCCACCCCAGTTCAGACATGGATATATGCAAATCAGTCTGAACCTGTGCCTCATGGGAACAGTCCAGCCCGAACTGCCAAGTCATGCCTTCCCTGGACCGGAAACAAGCTTCCGAGGACCGGTTTCTGGCATTCCAGCCGTCTTCAGCCCGACTTGCTTGAATCCAGTGGCAAAGTGAGCAAGGGACTCACGTCTCAGCATACCCTACCACACTTATGGCGGCCAAAAGAGGTACAAAAGGGTGTGGTGATGGACGGAGCATCTGAATCAATCAAACACTCACACCCAGTCAAAAGATCTGGGTTTAATCCTTCACCGTTCTTTAGCCCACTCTGCCACCCCAGTTTAGACATGGCTATATGCAAATCAGTCTGACCCTGTGCCTCATGGGAACAGTCCAGCCCGAACTGCCAAGCCATGCCTTCCCTGGACCGGAAACAAGCTTCCTAGGACCGGTTTCTGGCATTCCAGTCATCTTCAGCCCAGCTTGCTTGAATCCAGTGGCAAAGTGAGCAAGGGAATCATGTCTGAGCATTCCCTACCACACTTATGCTGGCCAAAAGCGGTACAAAATGGGGTGGTGATGGACGGAGCATCTGAATCAATCAAACACTCACACCCAGTCAAAAGATCTGGGTTTAATCCATCACCGTTCTTTAGCCCACTCTGCCAGACCCCGTTCAGACATGGCTATATGCAAATCAGTCTGACCCTGTGCCTCATGGGAACAGTCCAGCCGGAACTGCCAAGCCATGCGTTCCCTGGACCGGAAACAAGCTTCCGAGGACCAACTCTGGCATTCCAGCCGTCTTCAGCCCGGCTTGCTTGAATCCAGTGGCAAAGTGAGCAAGGGACTCACGTCTGAGCATACCCTGCCACACTTATGCCGGCCAAAAGCGGTACAATAGGGGGTGGTGATGGACGGAGCATCTGAATCAATAATACACTCACACCCAGTCAAAAGACCTGGGTTTAATCCATCACCGTTCTTTAGCCCACTCTGCCACCCCAGTTCAGACATGGATATATGCAAATCAGTCTGAACCTGTGCCTCATGGGAACAGTCCAGCCCGAACTGCCAAGGCATGCCTTCCCTGGACCGGAAACAAGCTTCCGAGGACCGGTTTCTGGCATTCCAGCCATCTTCAGCCCGGCTTGGTTGAATCCAGTGGCAAAGTGAGCAAGCGACTCAAGTCTGAGCATACCCTGCCACACTTATGGCGGCCAAAAGCGGTACAAAAGGGGGTGGTGATGGACGGAGCAACTGAATCAATCAAACACTCACACCCAGTCAAAAGATCTGGGTTTAATCCATCACCGTTCTTTAGCCCATTCTGCCACCCCAGTTCAGACATGGCTATATGCAAATCAGTCTGACCCTGTGCCTCATGGGAACAGTCCAGCCTGAACTGCCAATCCATGCCTTCCCTGGACCGGAAACAAGCTTCCGAGGACCGTTTTCTGGCATTCCAGCCATGTTCAGCCCGGCTTGCTTGAATCCAGTGGCAAAGTGAGCAAGGAACTCATGTCTGAGCATACCCTGCCACACTTATGCCGGCCACATGCGGTACAAAATGGGGTGGTGATGGACGGAGCATCTGAATCAATCAAACACTCACACCCAGTCAAAAGATCTGGGTTTAATCCATCACCGTTCTTTAGCCCACTCTGCCACCCCAGTTCAGACGTGGCTATATGCAAATCAGTCTGACCCTGTGCCTCATGGGAACAGTCCAGCCGGAACTGCCAAGCCATGCATTCCCTGGACCGGAAACAAGCTTCCGAGGACCAACTCTGGCATTCCAGCCGTCTTCAGCCCGGCTTGCTTGAATACAGTGGAAAAGTGAGCAAGGGACTCACGTCTGAGCATACCCTGCCACACTTATGGCGGCCAAAAGTGGTACAAAAGCGGGTGGTGATGGACGGAGATCTGAATCAATCAAACACACACACCCAGTCAAAAGATCTGGGTTTAATCCATAACAGTTCTTTAGCCCACTCTGCCATCCCAGTTCAGACATGGCTATATGCAATTCAGTCTGACCCTGTGCCTCATGGGACAGTCCAGCCCGAATTGCCAAGCCATGCCTTCCCTGGTCCGGAAACAAGATTCCGAGGACCGGTTTCTGGCATTCCAGCCGTCTTCAGCCCGGCTTGCTTGAATCCAGTGGCAAAGTGAGCAAGGGACTCACGTCTGAGCATACCCTGCCACACTTATGGCTGCCAAAAGAGGTACAAAAGGGGCTGGTGATGGACGGAGCATCTGAATCAATCAAACACTCACACCCAGTCAAAAGATCTGGGTTTAATCCTTCACCGTTCTTTAGCCCACTCTGCCACCCCAGTTCAGACATGGCTATATGCAAATCAGTCTGACCCTGTGCCTCATGGGAACAGTCCAGCCCGAACTGCCAAGCCATGCTTCCCCTGGACCGTAAACAAGCTTCCGAGACCCGGTTTCTGGCATTCCAGCCATCTTCAGCCCGGCTTGCTTGAATCCAGTGGCAAAGTGAGCAAGGGACTCACGTCTGAGCATACCCTGCCACACTTATGCCGGCCAAAAGCGGTACAAAAGGGGGTGGTGATGGACGGAGCAACTGAATCAATGAAACACTCACACCCAGTCAAAAGATCTGGGTTTAATCCATCACCGTTCTTTAGCCCACTCTGCCACCCCAGTTCAGACATGGCTATATGCAAATCATTTTGACCCTGTGCCTCATGGGAACAGTCCAGCCCGAACTGCCAAGCCATTCCTTCCCTGGACCGGAGACAAGCTTCCGAGGACCGCTTTCTGGCATTCCAGCCGTATTCTGCCCGACTTGCTTGAATCCAGTGGCAAAGTGAGCAAGGGACTCACGTCTGAGCATACCCTACCACACTTATGGTGGCCAAAAGAGGTACAAAAGGGTGTGGTGATGGACGGAGCATCTGAATCAATCAAACACTCACACCCAGTCAAAAGATCTGGGTTTAATCCTTCACCGTTCTTTAACCCACTCTGCCACCCCACTTCAGACATGGCTACATGCAAATCAGTCTGACCCTGTGCCTCATGGGAACAGTCCAGCCCGAACTTCCAAGCCATGCCTTCCCTGGACCGGAAACAAGCTTCCGAGGACCGGTTTCTGGCATTCCAGCAGTCTTCAGCCCGGCTTGCCTGAATCCAGTGGCAAAGTGCGCAAGGGACTCACGTCTGAGTATACCCTGCCACACTTATGACAGCCAAAAGCGGTACAAAAGGGGGTGGTGATGGACGGAGCATCTGAATCAATCAAACACTCACACCCACTCAAAAGATCTGGGTTTATTCCATCACCGTTCTTTAGCCCACTCTGCCACCCCAGTTCAGAAATGGCTATATGCAAATCAGTCTGACCCTGTGCCTCATTGGAACAGTCCAGCCGGAACTGCCAAGCCATGCGTTCCCTGGACCGGAAACAAGCTTCAGAGGACCAACTCTGGCATTCCAGCCGTCTTCTGCCCGGCTTGCTTGAATACAGTAGCAAAGTGAGCAAGGGACTCACGTCTGAGCATACCCTGCCACACTTATGGCGGCCAAAAGCGGTACAAAAGGGGGTGGTGATGGACGGAGATCTGAATCAATCAAACACTCACACCCAGTCAAAAGATCTGGGTTTAATCCATAACCGTTCTTTAGCCCACTCTGCCATCCCAGTTCAGACATGGCTATATGCAATTCAGTCTGACCCTGTGCCTCATGGGACAGTCCAGCCCGAACTGCCAAGCCATGCCTTCCCTGGACCGGAAACAAGCTTCCGAGGACCGGTTTCTGGCATTACAGCCGTCTTCAGCCCTTCTTGCTTGAATCCAGTGGCAAAGTGAGCAAGGGACTCACGTCTGAGCATACCCTGCCACACTTATGGCGGCCAAAAGAGATACAAAAGGGGCTGGTGATGGACGGAGCATCTGAATCAATCAAACACTCACACCCAGTCAAAAGATCTGGGTTTAATCCATCACCGTTCTTTAGCCCACTCTGCCACCCCAGTTCAGACGTGGCTATATGCAAATCAGTCTGACCCTGTGCCTCATGGGAACAGTCCAGCCGGAACTGCCAAGCCATGCATTCCCTGGACCGGAACCAAGCTTCCGAGGACCAACTCTGGCATTCCAGCCGTCTTCAGCCCGGCTTGCTTGAATACAGTGGCAAAGTGAGCAAGGGACTCACGTCTGAGCATACCCTGCCACACTTATGGCGGCCAAAAGCGGTACAAAAGCGGGTGATGATGGACGGAGATCTGAATCAATCAAACACACACACCCAGTCAAAAGATCTGGGTTTAATCCATAACCGTTCTTTAGCCCACTCTGCCATCCCAGTTCAGACATGGCTATATGCAATTCAGTCTGACCCTGTGCCTCATGGGACAGTCCAGCCCGAATTGCCAAGCCATGCCTTCCCTGGACCGGAAACAAGATTCCGAGGACCGGTTTCTGGCATTCCAGCCGTCTTCAGCCCGGCTTGCTTGAATCCAGTGGCAAAGTGAGCAAGGGACTCACGTCTGAGCATACCCTGCCACACTTATGGCTGCCAAAAGAGGTACAAAAGGGGCTGGTGATGGACGGAGCATCTGAATCAATCAAACACTCACACCCAGTCAAAAGATCTGGGTTTAATCCTTAACCGTTCTTTAGCCCACTCTGCCACCCCAGTTCAGACATGGCTATATGCAAATCAGTCTGACCCTGTGCCTCATGGGAACAGTCCAGCCCGAACTGCCAAGCCATGCTTCCCCTGGACCGTAAACAAGCTTCCGAGACCCGGTTTATGGCATTCCAGCCGTCTTCAGCCCGGCTTGCTTTAATCCAGTGGCAAAGTGAGCAAGGGACTCACGTCTGAGCATACCCTGCCACACTTATGCCGGCCAAAAGCGGTACAAAAAGGGGTGGTGATGGACGGAGCAACTGAATCAATCAAACACTCACACCCAGTCAAAAGATCTGGGTTTAATCCATCACCGTTCTTTAGCCCACTCTGCCACCCCAGTTCAGACATGGCTATATGCAAATCAGTCTGACCCTGTGCCTCATGGGAACAGTCCAGCCCGAACTGCCAAGCCATTCCTTCCCTGGACCGGAGACAAGCTTCCGAGGACCGCTTTCTGGCATTCCAGCCGTATTCTGCCCGACTTGCTTGAATCCAGTGGCAAAGTGAGCAAGGGACTCACGTCTGAGCATACCCTACCACACTTATGGCGGCCAAAAGAGGTACAAAAGGGTGTGGTGATGGACGGAGCATCTGAATCAATCAAACACTCACACCCAGTCAAAAGATCTGGGTTTAATCCTTCACCGTTCTTTAGCCCACTCTGCCACCCCACTTCAGACATGGCTATATGCAAATCAGTCTGACCCTGTGCCTCATGGGAACAGTCCAGCCCGAACTTCCAAGCCATGCCTTCCCTGGACCGGAAACAAGCTTCCGAGGACCGGTTTCTGGCATTCTAGCAGTCTTCAGCCCGGCTTGCCTGAATCCAATGGCAAAGTGAGCAAGGGACTCACGTCTGAGCATACCCTGCCACACTTATACCAGCTAAAAGCGGTACAAAAGGGGGTGGTGATGGACAGAGCATCTGAATCAATCAAACACTCACACCCAGTCAAAAGACCTGGGTTTAATCCATCACCGTTTTTAGCCCACTCTGCCACCCCAGTTCAGACATGGATATATGCAAATCAGTCTGAACCTGTGCCTCATGGGAACAGTCCAGCCCGAACTGCCAAGGCATGCCTTCCCTGGACCGGAAACAAGCTTCCGAGGACCGGTTTCTGGCATTCCAGCTGTTTTCAGCCCGGCTTGCTTGAATCCAGTGGTAAAGTGCGCAAGGGACTCACGTCTGAGCATACACTGCCACACTTATGGCGGCCAAAAGCGGTACAAAAGGGGGTGGTGATGGACGGAGCAACTGAATCAATCAAACACTCACACCCAGTCAAAAGATCTGGGTTTAATCCTTCACCGTTCTTAAGCCCACTCTGCCACCCCAGTTCAGACATGGCTATATGCAAATCAGTCTGACCCTGTGCCTCATGGGAACAGTCCAGCCCGAACTGCCAAGCCATGCCTTCCCTGGACCGGAAACAAGCTTCCTAGTACCGGTTTCTGGCATTCCAGCCATCTTCAGCCCGGCTTGCTTGAATCCAGTGGCAAAGTGAGCAAGGGAATCATGTCTGAGCATACCCTGCCACACTTATGCCGGCCAAAAGCGGTACAAAATGGGGTGATGATGGACGGAGCATCTGAATCAATCAAACACTCACACCCAGTCAAAAGATCTGGGTTTAATCCATAACCGTTCTTTAGCCCACTCTGCCACCCCAGTTCAGACATGGCTATATGCAAATCAGTCTGACCCTGTGCCTCATGGGAACAGTCCAGCCGGAACTGCCAAGCCATGCATTCCCTGGACCGGAAACAAGCTTCCGAGGACCAACTCTGGCATTCCAGCCGTCTTCAGCCCGGCTTGTTTGAATACAGTGGCAAAGTGAGCAAGGGACTCACGTCTGAGCATACCCTGCCACACTTATGGCGGCCAAAAGCGGTACAAAAGGGGGTGGTGATGGACGGATGTAGGAGAGTAGGGTCTGCAATCCTATGATCACCCAGATTTTTGCTTTTTGCTGCACTGGTTTACGACTTTCCCTGGCTGTGGGCCTGCTAATCAGACCCACAGCCTAGCTGTTCTCTCTATCCAAATTGTACTCAGGTACTGAATTGGCACTGGGCCCTCTCCAAGTCCCTGTACCCAGGGCTGAGGTGCACCCAGAAGTCTCCCAGGGGCTGAAGCATGTATTGTGCCACCCCTGGACTGACTAACTAAACTGACACAACTGGCTGCACGACAGCTGGGGCAAGGTGGTGTACTCACCCTTTGCTTTAGATATAGTATACCTATATCTAACCCTAAAATGGACACACAGATCTCCTATCAGTCACTCCTATGGCAGGCCTTAAAAATCCTGAAGGCAGAGTGCTTGGAATCGTGTGAGATAGTGCTCTGGCATGAGCTGAGCCTGTCTGCGGCTTTCGGGATCTATCCCTTAGCCGTTTCCATGATATCGCATACCATATACTCTTAAGTGCATTATAATCCTCGCGGTTATATGCCAACTCTGGTATTGCTTTATCAAAACATGTCGAGTAAGGTGTCATACGAATTGGAATACTAACCCCTAGCCAATTCTGGCGACGGGGTTAGCATTCCACCCTTCTAGAGGGACACGACATGTATGTAACCTGTAACCCCGGTTAAAGTCAAGCAGAGCCTTAGCTCCACAAAATGGATGCTGCCACCGAGACACAAGTCTGCCCTCCTGCTGCTGGGAGTCCTCCCAGAGCAGGAGGCAAGGACAAAGGGTTTCCTGCCAGGGGCGGTGCCAGCACCGTCCCAGACAGGGTTTTGTGTATTCTAGGTAGGCAGGGCTACAGAGGAAGGTGACTGCAAGTTGCACCCCGGTGCTCACTGTGCATAGGCCGGCTGAAACCAGTTCCAGGGGCACTCCAGCCCCTGGCCTGGGGAAAGCCCGCCAAAGGAGAGGGGTGTAACCACCCCCCTCCTGGTCCCACCCATAGGGCAGGACTTAGTCGCGTGCCAGCCCCCTTTTCCCAGATAAAGGTAGGAGCAGGCCCCCTTCCAAATTAGATCATCTTTGGAATCAAGACACGACTTTCTACTAAAGGACATCAAGATTTCTTCTTCAAGATTCTCCCTTGTGACTAAGGAGTAGTCACCCTGCATCCGCAGGCACCATCTTAAGAACACTGCGGTCTGCTGCAAGTCCTTCCTCCGGAATCTGACTGCCCAGCTCGACGAGAACCAGCTTCCCTGGCACCTCTGACCTCTACCCACCTCTACAGCAAAGCTGAGAACCGTGGGTGCGACGAGACCTCGAGGGACCGGCCATCTTCAAGACTGCAAGACTTCTATCCAGCACGACCGCCGAGGGATCCTCTGGTGAGTGCTTTGGGGTCCGAGAAGCCCCGACCCTGAGCAGCCCCAGCACCGAAGTTCAGCCTCCCAGCATCTCCACGATCTGCGTGGGGCCCTTCTGCTTTTTGCTGCTCACCGCGTTGTTTGGCTACTAGCCCGCTGGCTTGTGGCCTTCTTAACGACGCCCGACGACATCACTGCTGCTGGTCTGGTTGCTCCAGACTGGCCCTTGCTCCCTTCCAAGAGAGGAGCACCCCGGCCCCCCCTGGTCCACTCCAGACGCCATTTTAGGTCCTCCGCGTGGGCTTGAATTTGCCAAGACTTGTTGCCCCAATCCTGGGTCCAGCGACGTCGACAGCATCATCCATCGGGGGACAGCTCGTACCTCCATCCTGGTCGCCGACAACGCCTCCTGGTCCATGAGACTGCAGAGCACAGCGTCGCCCACTCACCTAGTCGAGGTGACTACCATCCGGTGCCCTCCTGGTGCCACCTGACTACTGGCTAGTAGTCACAAACTTGGTCCCCTCTGCTTTCAGGTGTCATCCATCTTCGATCCAGGCTTGGATCACTCGAACAATCTCCACTGGTCGCCTGCCAGCAACTCCTTTCCTTCAGGCTCCTGGTTTGTCAACGAAGAATCCCGACGTCTTTTCAGACCTATGCAGCTGCAGCCCCTGGGCTAGGTAACTTCGGCATTTCGGTGCCCCAGCATAGCCTCATTATCCAAGGGTCCAGATCCACTTTCGTTTTTGACCTACCTAGTCGGGTTCGCCCGAGAACACTAACTTTGTGAATACTAGCTTCCATAGGCTTTTTCCCGCCTTACGCGTGAGAGTTCCCACTCTGCACGTGGTGTCCCTAGGCCTCCTGCTCCTAACCTAAGTGTTCAGTATTGTAGGCCTAGCGTTCCTAAAGCCTCTGAGAATCGTTACTTACCTGCTAGTAATTCGCATTCCACTTTTAGAGTATATGGTTTTTCGTGCCCCTCGGGCATTTGTGTAAATTGTGCGACTTGAAGTATTTTTATAAGAGTTTTGTTGTGTGCTTAGCTCCCTGTCTCATAAAGAGCCAGGGTAGTCTTGTTATAAATAAATACACTGTTTATTTTCATAACAACTTGTGTGGTGTCCTTTCACTGGGTGTTCAAGGGGTAATGTGATGGTAAAACAGCTGGCTTAACACGCCCTCTAGAGTCTTAGCCTTAGACTGCTCGTATCCATGCTACTAGGATAGCTGGTCTATAAGGTTGACTTACAACCAATCATCAATAAGGGTTGTTTGGACTGATATATAGTGATCACTAGAATAGTGAACACTGCACATCAGGCCAACTTCTCACAACGGAGATCTGAATCAATCAAACGCACACACCCAGTCAAAAGATCTGGGTTTAATCCATAACCGTTCTTTAGCCCACTCTGCCATCCCAGTTCAGACATGGCTATATGCAATTCAGTCTGACCCTGTGCCTCATGGGACAGTCCAGCCCGAACTGCCAAGCCATGCCTTACCTGGACCGGAAACAACATTCCGAGGACCGGTTTCTGGCATTCCAGCCGTCTTCAGCCCGGCTTGCTTGAATCCAGTGGCAAAGTGAGCAAGGGACTCACGTCTGAGCATACCCTGCCACACTTATGGCGGCCAAAAGAGGTACAAAAGGGGCTGGTGATGGACGGAGCATCTGAATCAATCAAACACTCACACCCAGTCAAAAGATCTGGGTTTAATCCATAACCGTTCTTTAGCCCACTCTGCCATCCCAGTTCAGACTTGGCTATATGCAAATCAGTCTGACCCTGTGCCTCAAGGGAACAGTCCACCCCGAACTGCCAAGCCATGCTTTCCCTGGACCGTAAACAAGCTTCCAAGGAGCGGTTTCTGGCATTCCAGCCGTCTTCAGCCCGGCTTGCTTGAATTCAGTGGCAAAGTGAGCAAGGGACTCACGTCTGAGCATACCCTGCCACACTTATGCCGGCCAAAAGCGGTACAAAAGGGGGTGGTGATGGACGGAGCATCTGAATCAATCAAACACTCACACCCAGTCAAAAGATCTGGGTTTAATCCATCACCGTTCTTTAGCCCACTCTGCCACCCCAGTTTAGACATGGATATATGCAAATCAGTCTGAACCTGTGCCTCATGGGAACAGTCCAGCCCGAACTGCCAAGGCATGCCTTCCCTGGACCGGAAACAAGCTTCCGAGGACCGGATTCTGGCATTCCAGCCGTCTTCAGCCCGGCTTGCTTGAATCCAGTGGCAAAGTGAGCAAGGGACTCTCGTCTGAGCATACCCTGCCACACTTATGGTGGCCAAAAGCGGTACAAAAGGGGGTGGTGATGGACGGAGCAACTGAATCAATCAAACACTCACACCCAGTCAAAAGATCTGGGTTTAATCCATCACCGTTCTTTAGCCCACTTTGCCACCCGAGTTCAGACATGGCTATATGCAAATCAGTCTGACCCTGTGCCTCATGGGAACAGTCCAGCCCGAACTGCCAAGCCATGCCTTCCCTGGACCGGAAACAAGCTTCCGAGGACCGCTTTCTGGCATTCCAGCCGTCTTCAGCCCGACTTGCTTGAATCCAGTGGCTAAGTGAGCAAGGGACTCACGTCTGAGCATACCCTACCACACTTATGGCGGCCAAAAGAGGTACAAAAGGGTGTGGTGATGGACGGAGCATCTGAATCAATCAAACACTCACACCCAGTCAAAAGATCTGGGTTTAATCCTTCACCGTTCTTTAGCCCACTCTGCCACCCCAGTTCAGACATGGCTATATGCAAATCAGTCTGACCCTGTGCCTCATGGGAACAGTCCAGCCGGAACTGCCAAACCATGCATTCCCTGGACCGGAAACAAGCTTCCGAGGACCAACTCTGGCATTCCAGCCGTCTTCAGCCCGGCTTGCTTGAATACAGTGGCAAAGTGAGCAAGGGACTCACGTCTGAGCATACCCTGCCACACTTATGGCGGCCAAAAGCGGTACAAAAGGGGGTGGTGATGGACGGAGATCTGAATCAATCAAACACACACACGCAGTCAAAAGATCTGGGTTTAATCCATAACCGTTCTTTAGCCCACTCTGCCATCCCAGTTCAGACATGGCTTTATGCAATTCAGTCTGACCCTGTGCCTCATGGGACAGTCCAGCCCGAACTGCCAAGCCATGCCTTACCTGGACCGGAAACAACATTCCGAGGACCGGTGTCTGGCATTCCAGCCGTCTTCAGCCCAGCTTGCTTGAATCCAGTGGCAAAGTGAGCAAGGGACTCACGTCTGAGCATACCCTGCCACACTTATGGCGGCCAAAAGAGGTACAAAAGGGGCTGGTGATGGACGGAGCATCTGAATCAATCAAACACTCACACCCAGTCAAAAGATCTGGGTTTAATCCATAACCGTTCTTTAGCCCACTCTGCCATCCCAGTTCAGACTTGGCTATATGCAAATCAGTCTGACCCTGTGCCTCATGGGAACAGTCCACCCCGAACTGCCAAGCCATGCTTTCCCTGGACCGTAAACAAGCTTCCAAGGACCGGTTTCTGGCATTCCAGCCGTCTTCAGCCCGGCTTGCTTGAATCCAGTGGCAAAGTGAGCAAGGGACTCACGTCTGAGCATACCCTGCCACACTTATGCCGGCCAAAAGCGGTACAAAAGGGGGTGGTGATGGACGGAGCATCTGAATCAATCAAACACTCACACCCAGTCAAAAGATCTGGGTTTAATCCATCACCGTTCTTTAGCCCACTCTGCCACCCCAGTTCAGACGTGGCTATATGCAAATCAGTCTGACCCTGTGCCTCATGGGAACAGTCCAGCCGGAACTGCCAAGCCATGCATTCCCTGGACCGGAAACAAGCTTCCGAGGACCAACTCTGGCATTCCAGCCGTCTTCAGCCTGGCTTGCTTGAATACAGTGGCAAAGTGAGCAAGGGACTCACGTCTGAGCATACCCTGCCACACTTATGGCGGCCAAAAGCGGTACAAAAGCGGGTGGTGATGGACGGAGATCTGAATCAATCAAACACACACACCCAGTCAAAAGATCTGGGTTTAATCCATAACCGTTCTTTAGCCCACTCTGCCATCCCAGTTCAGACATGGCTATATGCAATTCAGTCTGACCCTGTGCCTCATGGGACAGTCCAGCCCGAATTGCCAAGCCATGCCTTCCCTGAACCGGAAACAAGTTTCCGAGGACCGGTTTCTGGCATTCCAGCCGTCTTCAGCCCGGCTTGCTTGAATCCAGTGGCAAAGTGAGCAAGGGACTCATGTCTGAGCATACCCTGCCACACTTATTGCTGCCAAAAGAGGTACAAAAGGGGCTGGTGATGGACGGAGCATCTGAATCAATCAAACACTCACACCCAGTCAAAAGATCTGGGTTTAATCCTTCACCTTTCTTTAGCCCACTCTGCCACCCCAGTTCAGACATGGCTATATGCAAATCAGTCTGACCCTGTGCCTCATGGGAACAGTCCAGCCCGAACTGCCAAGCCATGCTTCCCCTGGACCGTAAACAAGCTTCCGAGACCCAGTTTCTGGCATTCCAGACGTCTTCAGCCCGGCTTGCTTGAATGCAGTGGCAAAGTGAGCAAGGGACTCACGTCTGAGCATACCCTGCCACACTTATGCCGGCCAAAAGCGGTACAAAAGGGGGTGGTGATGGACGGAGCAACTGAATCAATCAAACACTCACACCCAGTCAAAAGATCTGGGTTTAATCCATCACCGTTCTTTAGCCCACTCTGCCACCCCAGTTCAGATATGGCTATATGCAATTCAGTCTGACCCTGTGCCTCATGGGACAGTCCAGCCCGAATTGCCAAGCCATGCCTTCCCTGGACCGGAAACAAGATTCCGAGGACCGGTTTCTGGCATTCCAGCCGTCTTCAGCCCGGCTTGCTTGAATCCAGTGGCAAAGTGAGCAAGGGACTCACGTCTGAGCATACCCTACCACACTTATGGTGGCCAAAAGAGGTACAAAAGGGTGTGGTGATGGACGGAGCATCTGAATCAATGAAACACTCACACCCAGTCAAAAGATCTGGGTTTAATCCTTCACCGTTCTTTAGCCCACTCTGCCACCCCACTTCAGACATGGCTATATGCAAATCAGTCTGACCCTGTGCCTCATGGGAACAGTCCAGCCCGAACTTCCAAGCCATGCCTTCCCTGGACCGGAAACAAGCTTCCGAGGACCGGTTTCTGGCATTCCAGCAGTCTTCAGCCCGGCTTGCCTGAATCCAGTGGCAAAGTGCGCAAGGGACTCACGTCTGAGCATACCCTGCCACACTTATGACAGCCAAAAGCGGTACAAAAGGGGGTGGTGATGGACGGAGCATCTGAATCAATCAAACACTCACACCCACTCAAAAGATCTGGGTTTAATCCATCACCGTTCTTTAGCCCACTCTGCCACCCCAGTTCAGACATGGCTATATGCAAATCAGTCTGACCCTGTGCCTCATGGGAACAGTCCAGCCGGAACTGCCAAGCCATGCGTTCCCTGGACCGGAAACAAGCTTCAGAGGACCAACTCTGGCATTCCAGCCGTCTTCTGCCCGGCTTGCTTGAATACAGTGGCAAAGTGAGCAAGGGACTCACGTCTGAGCATACCCTGCCACACTTATGGCGGCCAAAAGCGGTACAAAAGGGGGTGGTGATGGACGGAGATCTGAATCAATCAAACACTCACACCCAGTCAAAAGATCTGGGTTTAATCCATAACCGTTCTTTAGCCCACTCTGCCATCCCAGTTCAGACATGGCTATATGCAATTCAGTCTGACCCAGTGCCTCATGGGACAGTCCAGCCCGAACTGCCAAGCCATGCCTTCCCTGGACCGGAAACAAGCTTCCGAGGACCGGTTTCTGGCATTCCAGCCGTCTTCAGCCTGGCTTGCTTGAATCCAGTGGCAAAGTGAGCAAGGGACTCACGTCTGAGCATACACTGCCACACTTATGGCGGCCAAAAGAGATACAAAAGGGGCTGGTGATGGACGGAGCATCTGAATCAATCAAACACTCACACCCAGTCAAAAGATCTGGGTTTAATCCATCACCGTTCTTTAGCCCACTCTGCCACCCCAGTTCAGACGTGGCTATATGCAAATCAGTCTGACCCTGTGCCTCATGGGAACAGTCCAGCCGGAACTGCCAAGCCATGCATTCCCTGGACCGGAAACAAGCTTCCGAGGACCAACTCTGGCATTCCAGCCGTCTTCAGCCCGGCTTGCTTGAATACAGTGGCAAAGTGAGCAAGGGACTCACGTCTGAGCATACCCTGCCACACTTATGGCGGCCAAAAGCGGTACAAAAGCGGGTGGTGATGGACGGAGATCTGAATCAATCAAACACACACACCCAGTCAAAAGATCTGGGTTTAATCCATAACCGTTCTTTAGCCCACTCTGCCATCCCAGTTCAGACATGGCTATATGCAATTCAGTCTGACCCTGTGCCTCATGGGACAGTCCAGCCCGAATTGCCAAGCCATGCCTTCCCTGGACCGGAAACAAGATTCCGAGGACCGGTTTCTGGCATTCCAGCCGTCTTCAGCCCGGCTTGCTTGAATCCAGTGGCAAAGTGAGCAAGGGACTCACGTCTGAGCATACCCTGCCACACTTATGGCTGCCAAAAGAGTTACAAAAGGGGCTGGTGATGGACGGAGCAACTGAATCAATCAAACACTCACACCCAGTCAAAAGATCTGGGTTTAATCCATCACCGTTCTTTAGCCCACTCTGCCATCCCAGTTCAGACATGGCTATATGCAAATCAGTCTGACCCTGTGCCTCATGGGAACAGTCCAGCCCGAATTGCCAAGCCATGCCTTCCCTGGACCGGAAACAAGATTCCGAGGACCGGTTTCTGGCATTCCAGCCGTCTTCAGCCCGGCTTGCTTGAATCCAGTGGCAAAGTGAGCAAGGGACTCACGTCTGAGCATACCCTGCCACACTTATGGCTGCCAAAAGAGTTACAAAAGGGGCTGGTGATGGACGGAGCATCTGAATCAATCAAACACTCACACCCATTCAAAAGATCTGGGTTTAATCCTTCACCGTTCTTTAGCCCACTCTGCCACCCCAGTTCAGACATGGCTATATGCAAATCAGTCTGACCCTGTGCCTCATGGGAACAGTCCAGCCCGAACTGCCAAGCCATGCTTCCCCTGGACCGTAAACAAGCTTCCGAGACCCGGTTTCTGGCATTCCAGCCGTCTTCAGCCCGGCTTGCTTGAATCCAGTGGCAAAGTGAGCAAGGGACTCACGTCTGAGCATACCCTGCCACACTTATGCCGGCCAAAAGCGGTACTAAAGAGGGTGGTGATGGACGGAGCAACTGAATCAATCAAACACTCACACCCAGTCAAAAGATCTGGGTTTAATCCATCACCGTTCTTTAGCCCACTCAGCCACCCCAGTTCAGACATGGCTATATGCAAATCAGTCTGACCCTGTGCCTCATGGGAACAGTCCAGCCCGAACTGCCAAGCCATTCCTTCCCTGCACCGGAGACAAGCTTCCGAGGACCGCTTTCTGGCATTCCAGCCGTATTCTGCCCGACTTGCTTGAATCCAGTGGCAAAGTGAGCAAGGGACTCACGTCTGAGCATACCCTACCACACTTATGGCGGCCAAAAGAGGTACAAAAGGGTGTGGTGATGGACGGAGCATCTGAATCAATCAAACACTCACACCCAGTCAAAAGATCTGGGTTTAATCCTTCACCGTTCTTTAGCCCACTCTGCCACCCCACTTCAGACATGGCTATATGCAAATCAGTCTGACCCTGTGCCTCATGGGAACAGTCCAGCCCGAACTTCCAAGCCATGCCTTCCCTGGACCGGAAACAAGCTTCCGAGGACTGGTTTCTGGCATTCCAGCAGTCTTCAGCCTGGCTTGCCTGAATCCAGTGGCAAAGTGCGCAAGGGACTCACGTCTGAGCATACCCTGCCACACTTATGACAGCCAAAAGCGGTACAAAAGGGGGTGGTGATGGACGGAGCATCTGAATCAATCAAACACTCACACCCAGTCAAAAGATCTGGGTTTAATCCATCACCGTTCTTTAGCCCACTCTGCCACCCCAGTTCAGACATGGCTATATGCAAATCAGTCTGACCCTGTGCCTCATGGGAACAGTCCAGCCGGAACTGCCAAGCCATGCCTTCCCTGGACCGGAAACAAGCTTCCGAGGACCGGTTTCTGGCATTACAGCCGTCTTCAGCCCGGCTTGCTTGAATCCAGTGGCAAAGTGAGCAAGGGACTCACGTCTGAGCATACACTGCCACACTTATGGCGGCCAAAAGAGATACAAAAGGGGCTGGTGATGGACGGAGCATCTGAATCAATCAAACACTCACACCCAGTCAAAAGATCTGGGATTAATCCTTCACCGTTCTTTAGCCCACTCTGCCACCCCAGTTCAGACATAGCTATATGCAAATCAGTTTTACCCTGTGCCTCATGGGAACAGTCCAGCCCGAACTGCCAAGCCATGCTTTCCCTGGACCGTAAACAAGCTTCCGAGGACCGGTTTCTGGCATTCCAGCCATCTTCAGCCCGGCTTGCTTGAATCCAATGGCAAAGTGAGCAAGGGACTCACGTCTGAGCATACCCTGCCACACTTATGCCGGCTAAAAGCGGCACAAAAGGGGGTGGTGATGGACAGAGCATCTGAATCAATCAAACACTCACACCCAGTCAAAAGACCTGGGTTTAATCCATCACCGTTCTTTAGCCCACTCTGCCACCCCAGTTCAGACATGGATATATGCAAATCAGTCTGAACCTGTGCCTCATGGGAACAGTCCAGCCCGAACTGCCAAGGCATGCCTTCCATGGACCGGAAACAAGCTTCCGAGGACCGGTTTCTGGCATTCCAGCCGTTTTCAGCCCGGCTTGCTTGAATCCAGTGGTAAAGTGAGCAAGGTACTCACGTCTGAGCATACACTGCCACACTTATGGCGGCCAAAAGAGATACAAAAGGGGCTGGTGATGGACGGAGCATCTGAATCAATCAAACACTCACACCCAGTCAAAAGATCTGGGATTAATCCTTCACCGTTCTTTAGCCCACTCTGCCACCCCAGTTCAGACATAGCTATATGCAAATCAGTTTTACCCTGTGCCTCATGGGAACAGTCCAGCCCGAACTGCCAAGCCATGCTTTCCCTGGACCGTAAACAAGCTTCCGAGGACCGGTTTCTGGCATTCCAGCCATCTTCAGCCCGGCTTGCTTGAATCCAATGGCAAAGTGAGCAAGGGACTCACGTCTGAGCATACCCTGCCACACTTATGCCGGCTAAAAGCGGCACAAAAGGGGGTGGTGATGGACAGAGCATCTGAATCAATCAAACACTCACACCCAGTCAAAAGACCTCGGTTTAATCCATCACCGTTCTTTAGCCCACTCTGCCACCCCAGTTCAGACATGGATATATGCAAATCAGTCTGAACCTGTGCCTCATGGGAACAGTCCAGCCCGAACTGCCAAGCCATGCTTTCCCTGGACCGTAAACAAGCTTCAGAGGACCGGTTTCTGGCATTCCAGCCATCTTCAGCCCGGCTTGCTTGAATCCAATGGCAAAGTGAGCAAGGGACTCACGTCTGAGCATACCCTGCCACACTTATGCCGGCTAAAAGCGGTACAAAAGGGGGTGGTGATGGACGGAGCATCTGAATCAATCAAACACTCACACCCAGTCAAAAGACCTGGGTTTAATCCATCACCGTTCTTTAGCCCACTCTGCCACCCCAGTTCAGACATGGCTATATGCAAATCAGTCTGACCCTGTGCCTTATGGGAATGGTCCAGCCCGAACTGCCAAGCCATGCCTTCCCAGGACCGGAAACAAGCTTCCGAGGACCGGTTTCTGGCATTGCAGCCGTCTTCAGCCTGGCTTGCTTGAATCCAGTGGCAAAGTGAGAAAGGGACTCACGTCTGAGCATACCCTGCCACACTTATGGTGGCCTAAAGCGGTATAAAAGGGGTGGTGATGGACGGAGCATCTGATTCAATCAAACACTCACACCCAGTCAAAAGATCTGGGTTTAATCCTTCACCGTTCTTTAGCCCACTCTGCCACCCCAGTTCAGACATGGCTATATGCAAATCAGTCTGACCCTGTGCCTCATGGGATCAGTCCAGCCCGAACTGCCAAGCCTTGCCTTCCCTGGACCGGAAACAAGCTTCCGAGGACCGCTTTCTGGCATTCCAGCCGTCTTCAGCCCGGCTTGCTTGAATCCAGTGGCAAAGTGAGCAAGGGATTCACGTCTGAGCATACCCTGCCACACTTATGACGGCCAAAAGCGGTACAAAAGGGGGTGGTGATGGACGGAGCAACTGAATCAATCAAACACTCACACCCAATCAAAAGATCTGGGTTTAATCCATCACCGTTCTTTAGCCCACTCTGCCACCCCAGTTCAGACATGGCTATATGCAAATCAGTCTGACCCTGTGCCTCATGGGAACAGTCCAGCCCGGACTGCCAAGCCATTCCTTCCCTGGACCGGAAACAAGCTTCCGAGGACCGCTTTCTGGCATTCCAGCCGTCTTCAGCCCGGCTTGCTTTAATCCAGTGACAAAGTGAGCAAGGGACTCACGTCTGAGCACACCCTGCAATCCTTATGGCGGCCAAAAGCGGTACAAAAGGGGGTGGTGATGGACAGAGCATCTGAATCAATCAAACACTCACACCCAGTCAAAAGATCTGGGTTTAATCCATCACCGTTCTTTAGCCCACTCTGCCACCCCAGTTCAGACATGGCTATATGCAAATCAGTCTGACCCTGTGCCTCATGGGAACAGTCCAGCCCGAACTGCCAAGCCATGCCTTCCCTGGACCAGAAACAAGCTTTCGAGGACCGGTTCCCGGCATTCCAGCCGTCTTCAGCCCGGCTTGCTTGAATCCAGTGGCAAAGTGAGCAAGGGACTCACGTCTGAGCATACTCTGCCACACTTTTGGCGGCCAAAAGCGGTACAAAAGGGGGTGGTGATGGACAGAGCATTTGAATCAATCAAACACTCACACCCAGTCAAAATATCTGGGTTTAATCCATCACCGTTCTTAAGCCCACTCTGCCACCCCAGTTCAGACATGGCTATATGCAAATCAGTCTGACCCTGTGCCCTATGGGAACGGTCCAGCCCGAACTGCCAAGCCATGCCTTCCCAGTACCGGAAACAAGCTTCCGAGTACAGGTTTCTGGCATTGCAGCCGTCTTCAGCCTGGCTTGCTTGAATCCAGTGGCAAAGTGAGCAAGGGACTCACGTCTGAGCATACCCTGCCACACTTATGGCGGCCTAAAGCGGTACAAAAGGGGGTGGTGATGGACGGAGCATCTGAATCAATCAAACACTCACACCCAGTCAAAAGATCTGGGTTTAATCCATCACCGTTCTTTAGCCCACTCTGCCACCCCAGTTCAGACATGGCTATATGCAAATCAGTCTGACCCTCTGCCTCTTGGGAACAGTCCAGCCCGAACTGCCAAGCCATGCCCTGGACCGAAAACAAGCTTCCGAGGACCGGATTCTGGCATTCCAGCCGTCTTCAGCCCGGCTTCCTTGAATCCAGTGGCAAAGGGAGCAAGGGACTCACGTCTGAGCATACCCTGCCATCCTTATGGCAGCCAAAAGCGGTACACAAGGGGGTGGTGATGGACGGAGCATCTGAATCAATCAAACACTCACACCCAGCCAAAAGATCTGGATTTAATCCATCACCATTCTTTAGCCCACTCTGCCACCCCAGTTCAGAAATGGCTATATGCAAATCAGTCTGACCCTGTGCCTCATGGGAACAGTCCAGCCCGAACTGCCAAGCCATGCCTTCCCTGGACCGGAAACAAGCTTTCGAGGACCGGTTCCCGGCATTCCAGCCGTCTTCGGCCTGGCTTGCTTGAATCCAGTGGCAAAGTGAGCAAGGGACTCACGTCTGAGCATACCCTGCCACACTTATGGCGGCCAAAAGCGGTACAAAAGGGGGTGGTGATGGACAGAGCATTTAAATCAATCAAACACTCATACCCAGTCAAAATATCTGGGTTTAATCCATCACCGTTCTTAAGCCCACTCTGCCACCCCAGTTCAGACATGGCTATATGCAAATCAGTCTGACCCTGTGCCTTATGGGAACGGTCCAGCCCGAACTGCCAAGCCATGCCTTCCCAGGACCGGAAACAAGCTTCCGAGGACCGGTTTCTGGCATTCCAGCCGTCTTCAGCCCGGCTTGCTTTAATCCAGTGGCAAAGTGAGCAAGGGACTCACGTCTGAGCATACCCTGCCACACTTATGGCGGCCAAAAGCGGTACAAAAGGGGGTGGTGATGGACGGAGCATCTGAATCAATCAAACACTCACACCCAGTCAAAAGATCTGGGTTTAATCCATCACCGTTCTTTAGCCCACTCTGCCACCCCAGTTCAAACAATGCTATATGCAAATCAGTCTGACCCTGTGACTCATGGGAACAGTCCAGCCCGAATTGCCAAGCCATGCCTTCCCTGGACCAGAAACAAGCTTCCGAGGACCGGTTTCTGGCATTCCAGCCGTCTTCAGCCCGGCTTGCTTGAATCCAGTGGCAAAGTGCGCAAGGGACTCACGTCTGAGCATACCCTGCCACACTTATGACAGCCAAAAGCGGTACAAAAGGGGGTGGTGATGGACGGAGCATCTGAATCAATCAAACACTCACACCCAGTCAAAAGATCTGGGTTTAATCCATCACCGTTCTTTAGCCCACTCTGCCACCCCAGTTCAGACATGGCTATATGCAAATCAGTCTGACCCTGTGCCTCATGGGAACAGTCCAGCCCGAACTGCCAAGCCATGCCTTCCTTGGACCGGAAACAAGCTTCCGAGGACAGCTTTCTGGCATTCCAGCCGTCTTCGGCCCGACTTGCTTGAATCCAGTGGCAAAGTGAGCAAGGGACTCACGTCTGAGCATACCCTACCACACTTATGGCGGCCAAAAGAGGTACAAAAGGGGGTGGTGATGGACAGAGCATCTGAATCAATCAAACACTCACACCCAGTCAAAAGATCTGGGTTTAATCCTTCACCGTTCTTTAGCCCACTCTGCCACCCCAGTTCAGACATGGCTATATGCAAATCAGTCTGACCATGTGCCTCATGGGAACAGTCTAGCCCGAACTGCCAAGCCATGCCTTCCCTGGACAGGAAACAAGCTTCCGAGGACCGGTTTCTGGCATTCCAGCCGTCTTCAGCCCGGCTTGCTTGAATCCAGTGGCAAAGTGAGCAAGGGACTCTTGTCTGAGCATACCCTGCCACATTCATGCCTGCCAAAAGCGGTAAAAAAGGGGGTGGTGATGGACGGAGCATCTGAATCAATCAAACACTCACACCCAGTCAAAGGATCTGGGTTTAATCCATCACCGTTCTTTAGCCCACTCTGCCACCCCAGTTCAGACGTGGCTATATGCAAATCAGTCTGACCCTGTGCCTCATGGGAACAGTCCAGCCGGAACTGCCAAGCCATGCATTCCCTGGACCGGAAACAAGCTTCCGAGGACCAACTCTGGCATTCCAGCCGTCTTCAGCCTGGCTTGCTTGAATACAGTGGCAAAGTGAGCAAGGGACTCACGTCTGAGCATACCCTGCCACACTTATGGCGGCCAAAAGCGGTACAAAAGCGGGTGGTGATGGACGGAGATCTGAATCAATCAAACACACACACCCAGTCAAAAGATCTGGGTTTAATCCATAACCGTTCTTTAGCCCACTCTGCCATCCCAGTTCAGACATGGCTATATGCAATTCAGTCTGACCCTGTGCCTCATGGGACAGTCCAGCCCGAATTGCCAAGCCATGCCTTCCCTGAACCGGAAACAAGTTTCCGAGGACCGGTTTCTGGCATTCCAGCCGTCTTCAGCCCGGCTTGCTTGAATCCAGTGGCAAAGTGAGCAAGGGACTCATGTCTGAGCATACCCTGCCACACTTATTGCTGCCAAAAGAGGTACAAAAGGGGCTGGTGATGGACGGAGCATCTGAATCAATCAAACACTCACACCCAGTCAAAAGATCTGGGTTTAATCCTTCACCTTTCTTTAGCCCACTCTGCCACCCCAGTTCAGACATGGCTATATGCAAATCAGTCTGACCCTGTGCCTCATGGGAACAGTCCAGCCCGAACTGCCAAGCCATGCTTCCCCTGGACCGTAAACAAGCTTCCGAGACCCAGTTTCTGGCATTCCAGACGTCTTCAGCCCGGCTTGCTTGAATGCAGTGGCAAAGTGAGCAAGGGACTCACGTCTGAGCATACCCTGCCACACTTATGCCGGCCAAAAGCGGTACAAAAGGGGGTGGTGATGGACGGAGCAACTGAATCAATCAAACACTCACACCCAGTCAAAAGATCTGGGTTTAATCCATCACCGTTCTTTAGCCCACTCTGCCACCCCAGTTCAGATATGGCTATATGCAATTCAGTCTGACCCTGTGCCTCATGGGACAGTCCAGCCCGAATTGCCAAGCCATGCCTTCCCTGGACCGGAAACAAGATTCCGAGGACCGGTTTCTGGCATTCCAGCCGTCTTCAGCCCGGCTTGCTTGAATCCAGTGGCAAAGTGAGCAAGGGACTCACGTCTGAGCATACCCTACCACACTTATGGTGGCCAAAAGAGGTACAAAAGGGTGTGGTGATGGACGGAGCATCTGAATCAATGAAACACTCACACCCAGTCAAAAGATCTGGGTTTAATCCTTCACCGTTCTTTAGCCCACTCTGCCACCCCACTTCAGACATGGCTATATGCAAATCAGTCTGACCCTGTGCCTCATGGGAACAGTCCAGCCCGAACTTCCAAGCCATGCCTTCCCTGGACCGGAAACAAGCTTCCGAGGACCGGTTTCTGGCATTCCAGCAGTCTTCAGCCCGGCTTGCCTGAATCCAGTGGCAAAGTGCGCAAGGGACTCACGTCTGAGCATACCCTGCCACACTTATGACAGCCAAAAGCGGTACAAAAGGGGGTGGTGATGGACGGAGCATCTGAATCAATCAAACACTCACACCCACTCAAAAGATCTGGGTTTAATCCATCACCGTTCTTTAGCCCACTCTGCCACCCCAGTTCAGACATGGCTATATGCAAATCAGTCTGACCCTGTGCCTCATGGGAACAGTCCAGCCGGAACTGCCAAGCCATGCGTTCCCTGGACCGGAAACAAGCTTCAGAGGACCAACTCTGGCATTCCAGCCGTCTTCTGCCCGGCTTGCTTGAATACAGTGGCAAAGTGAGCAAGGGACTCACGTCTGAGCATACCCTGCCACACTTATGGCGGCCAAAAGCGGTACAAAAGGGGGTGGTGATGGACGGAGATCTGAATCAATCAAACACTCACACCCAGTCAAAAGATCTGGGTTTAATCCATAACCGTTCTTTAGCCCACTCTGCCATCCCAGTTCAGACATGGCTATATGCAATTCAGTCTGACCCAGTGCCTCATGGGACAGTCCAGCCCGAACTGCCAAGCCATGCCTTCCCTGGACCGGAAACAAGCTTCCGAGGACCGGTTTCTGGCATTCCAGCCGTCTTCAGCCTGGCTTGCTTGAATCCAGTGGCAAAGTGAGCAAGGGACTCACGTCTGAGCATACACTGCCACACTTATGGCGGCCAAAAGAGATACAAAAGGGGCTGGTGATGGACGGAGCATCTGAATCAATCAAACACTCACACCCAGTCAAAAGATCTGGGTTTAATCCATCACCGTTCTTTAGCCCACTCTGCCACCCCAGTTCAGACGTGGCTATATGCAAATCAGTCTGACCCTGTGCCTCATGGGAACAGTCCAGCCGGAACTGCCAAGCCATGCATTCCCTGGACCGGAAACAAGCTTCCGAGGACCAACTCTGGCATTCCAGCCGTCTTCAGCCCGGCTTGCTTGAATACAGTGGCAAAGTGAGCAAGGGACTCACGTCTGAGCATACCCTGCCACACTTATGGCGGCCAAAAGCGGTACAAAAGCGGGTGGTGATGGACGGAGATCTGAATCAATCAAACACACACACCCAGTCAAAAGATCTGGGTTTAATCCATAACCGTTCTTTAGCCCACTCTGCCATCCCAGTTCAGACATGGCTATATGCAATTCAGTCTGACCCTGTGCCTCATGGGACAGTCCAGCCCGAATTGCCAAGCCATGCCTTCCCTGGACCGGAAACAAGATTCCGAGGACCGGTTTCTGGCATTCCAGCCGTCTTCAGCCCGGCTTGCTTGAATCCAGTGGCAAAGTGAGCAAGGGACTCACGTCTGAGCATACCCTGCCACACTTATGGCTGCCAAAAGAGTTACAAAAGGGGCTGGTGATGGACGGAGCAACTGAATCAATCAAACACTCACACCCAGTCAAAAGATCTGGGTTTAATCCATCACCGTTCTTTAGCCCACTCTGCCATCCCAGTTCAGACATGGCTATATGCAAATCAGTCTGACCCTGTGCCTCATGGGAACAGTCCAGCCCGAATTGCCAAGCCATGCCTTCCCTGGACCGGAAACAAGATTCCGAGGACCGGTTTCTGGCATTCCAGCCGTCTTCAGCCCGGCTTGCTTGAATCCAGTGGCAAAGTGAGCAAGGGACTCACGTCTGAGCATACCCTGCCACACTTATGGCTGCCAAAAGAGTTACAAAAGGGGCTGGTGATGGACGGAGCATCTGAATCAATCAAACACTCACACCCATTCAAAAGATCTGGGTTTAATCCTTCACCGTTCTTTAGCCCACTCTGCCACCCCAGTTCAGACATGGCTATATGCAAATCAGTCTGACCCTGTGCCTCATGGGAACAGTCCAGCCCGAACTGCCAAGCCATGCTTCCCCTGGACCGTAAACAAGCTTCCGAGACCCGGTTTCTGGCATTCCAGCCGTCTTCAGCCCGGCTTGCTTGAATCCAGTGGCAAAGTGAGCAAGGGACTCACGTCTGAGCATACCCTGCCACACTTATGCCGGCCAAAAGCGGTACTAAAGAGGGTGGTGATGGACGGAGCAACTGAATCAATCAAACACTCACACCCAGTCAAAAGATCTGGGTTTAATCCATCACCGTTCTTTAGCCCACTCAGCCACCCCAGTTCAGACATGGCTATATGCAAATCAGTCTGACCCTGTGCCTCATGGGAACAGTCCAGCCCGAACTGCCAAGCCATTCCTTCCCTGCACCGGAGACAAGCTTCCGAGGACCGCTTTCTGGCATTCCAGCCGTATTCTGCCCGACTTGCTTGAATCCAGTGGCAAAGTGAGCAAGGGACTCACGTCTGAGCATACCCTACCACACTTATGGCGGCCAAAAGAGGTACAAAAGGGTGTGGTGATGGACGGAGCATCTGAATCAATCAAACACTCACACCCAGTCAAAAGATCTGGGTTTAATCCTTCACCGTTCTTTAGCCCACTCTGCCACCCCACTTCAGACATGGCTATATGCAAATCAGTCTGACCCTGTGCCTCATGGGAACAGTCCAGCCCGAACTTCCAAGCCATGCCTTCCCTGGACCGGAAACAAGCTTCCGAGGACTGGTTTCTGGCATTCCAGCAGTCTTCAGCCTGGCTTGCCTGAATCCAGTGGCAAAGTGCGCAAGGGACTCACGTCTGAGCATACCCTGCCACACTTATGACAGCCAAAAGCGGTACAAAAGGGGGTGGTGATGGACGGAGCATCTGAATCAATCAAACACTCACACCCAGTCAAAAGATCTGGGTTTAATCCATCACCGTTCTTTAGCCCACTCTGCCACCCCAGTTCAGACATGGCTATATGCAAATCAGTCTGACCCTGTGCCTCATGGGAACAGTCCAGCCGGAACTGCCAAGCCATGCCTTCCCTGGACCGGAAACAAGCTTCCGAGGACCGGTTTCTGGCATTACAGCCGTCTTCAGCCCGGCTTGCTTGAATCCAGTGGCAAAGTGAGCAAGGGACTCACGTCTGAGCATACACTGCCACACTTATGGCGGCCAAAAGAGATACAAAAGGGGCTGGTGATGGACGGAGCATCTGAATCAATCAAACACTCACACCCAGTCAAAAGATCTGGGATTAATCCTTCACCGTTCTTTAGCCCACTCTGCCACCCCAGTTCAGACATAGCTATATGCAAATCAGTTTTACCCTGTGCCTCATGGGAACAGTCCAGCCCGAACTGCCAAGCCATGCTTTCCCTGGACCGTAAACAAGCTTCCGAGGACCGGTTTCTGGCATTCCAGCCATCTTCAGCCCGGCTTGCTTGAATCCAATGGCAAAGTGAGCAAGGGACTCACGTCTGAGCATACCCTGCCACACTTATGCCGGCTAAAAGCGGCACAAAAGGGGGTGGTGATGGACAGAGCATCTGAATCAATCAAACACTCACACCCAGTCAAAAGACCTGGGTTTAATCCATCACCGTTCTTTAGCCCACTCTGCCACCCCAGTTCAGACATGGATATATGCAAATCAGTCTGAACCTGTGCCTCATGGGAACAGTCCAGCCCGAACTGCCAAGGCATGCCTTCCATGGACCGGAAACAAGCTTCCGAGGACCGGTTTCTGGCATTCCAGCCGTTTTCAGCCCGGCTTGCTTGAATCCAGTGGTAAAGTGAGCAAGGTACTCACGTCTGAGCATACACTGCCACACTTATGGCGGCCAAAAGAGATACAAAAGGGGCTGGTGATGGACGGAGCATCTGAATCAATCAAACACTCACACCCAGTCAAAAGATCTGGGATTAATCCTTCACCGTTCTTTAGCCCACTCTGCCACCCCAGTTCAGACATAGCTATATGCAAATCAGTTTTACCCTGTGCCTCATGGGAACAGTCCAGCCCGAACTGCCAAGCCATGCTTTCCCTGGACCGTAAACAAGCTTCCGAGGACCGGTTTCTGGCATTCCAGCCATCTTCAGCCCGGCTTGCTTGAATCCAATGGCAAAGTGAGCAAGGGACTCACGTCTGAGCATACCCTGCCACACTTATGCCGGCTAAAAGCGGCACAAAAGGGGGTGGTGATGGACAGAGCATCTGAATCAATCAAACACTCACACCCAGTCAAAAGACCTCGGTTTAATCCATCACCGTTCTTTAGCCCACTCTGCCACCCCAGTTCAGACATGGATATATGCAAATCAGTCTGAACCTGTGCCTCATGGGAACAGTCCAGCCCGAACTGCCAAGCCATGCTTTCCCTGGACCGTAAACAAGCTTCAGAGGACCGGTTTCTGGCATTCCAGCCATCTTCAGCCCGGCTTGCTTGAATCCAATGGCAAAGTGAGCAAGGGACTCACGTCTGAGCATACCCTGCCACACTTATGCCGGCTAAAAGCGGTACAAAAGGGGGTGGTGATGGACGGAGCATCTGAATCAATCAAACACTCACACCCAGTCAAAAGACCTGGGTTTAATCCATCACCGTTCTTTAGCCCACTCTGCCACCCCAGTTCAGACATGGCTATATGCAAATCAGTCTGACCCTGTGCCTTATGGGAATGGTCCAGCCCGAACTGCCAAGCCATGCCTTCCCAGGACCGGAAACAAGCTTCCGAGGACCGGTTTCTGGCATTGCAGCCGTCTTCAGCCTGGCTTGCTTGAATCCAGTGGCAAAGTGAGAAAGGGACTCACGTCTGAGCATACCCTGCCACACTTATGGTGGCCTAAAGCGGTATAAAAGGGGTGGTGATGGACGGAGCATCTGATTCAATCAAACACTCACACCCAGTCAAAAGATCTGGGTTTAATCCTTCACCGTTCTTTAGCCCACTCTGCCACCCCAGTTCAGACATGGCTATATGCAAATCAGTCTGACCCTGTGCCTCATGGGATCAGTCCAGCCCGAACTGCCAAGCCTTGCCTTCCCTGGACCGGAAACAAGCTTCCGAGGACCGCTTTCTGGCATTCCAGCCGTCTTCAGCCCGGCTTGCTTGAATCCAGTGGCAAAGTGAGCAAGGGATTCACGTCTGAGCATACCCTGCCACACTTATGACGGCCAAAAGCGGTACAAAAGGGGGTGGTGATGGACGGAGCAACTGAATCAATCAAACACTCACACCCAATCAAAAGATCTGGGTTTAATCCATCACCGTTCTTTAGCCCACTCTGCCACCCCAGTTCAGACATGGCTATATGCAAATCAGTCTGACCCTGTGCCTCATGGGAACAGTCCAGCCCGGACTGCCAAGCCATTCCTTCCCTGGACCGGAAACAAGCTTCCGAGGACCGCTTTCTGGCATTCCAGCCGTCTTCAGCCCGGCTTGCTTTAATCCAGTGACAAAGTGAGCAAGGGACTCACGTCTGAGCACACCCTGCAATCCTTATGGCGGCCAAAAGCGGTACAAAAGGGGGTGGTGATGGACAGAGCATCTGAATCAATCAAACACTCACACCCAGTCAAAAGATCTGGGTTTAATCCATCACCGTTCTTTAGCCCACTCTGCCACCCCAGTTCAGACATGGCTATATGCAAATCAGTCTGACCCTGTGCCTCATGGGAACAGTCCAGCCCGAACTGCCAAGCCATGCCTTCCCTGGACCAGAAACAAGCTTTCGAGGACCGGTTCCCGGCATTCCAGCCGTCTTCAGCCCGGCTTGCTTGAATCCAGTGGCAAAGTGAGCAAGGGACTCACGTCTGAGCATACTCTGCCACACTTTTGGCGGCCAAAAGCGGTACAAAAGGGGGTGGTGATGGACAGAGCATTTGAATCAATCAAACACTCACACCCAGTCAAAATATCTGGGTTTAATCCATCACCGTTCTTAAGCCCACTCTGCCACCCCAGTTCAGACATGGCTATATGCAAATCAGTCTGACCCTGTGCCCTATGGGAACGGTCCAGCCCGAACTGCCAAGCCATGCCTTCCCAGTACCGGAAACAAGCTTCCGAGTACAGGTTTCTGGCATTGCAGCCGTCTTCAGCCTGGCTTGCTTGAATCCAGTGGCAAAGTGAGCAAGGGACTCACGTCTGAGCATACCCTGCCACACTTATGGCGGCCTAAAGCGGTACAAAAGGGGGTGGTGATGGACGGAGCATCTGAATCAATCAAACACTCACACCCAGTCAAAAGATCTGGGTTTAATCCATCACCGTTCTTTAGCCCACTCTGCCACCCCAGTTCAGACATGGCTATATGCAAATCAGTCTGACCCTCTGCCTCTTGGGAACAGTCCAGCCCGAACTGCCAAGCCATGCCCTGGACCGAAAACAAGCTTCCGAGGACCGGATTCTGGCATTCCAGCCGTCTTCAGCCCGGCTTCCTTGAATCCAGTGGCAAAGGGAGCAAGGGACTCACGTCTGAGCATACCCTGCCATCCTTATGGCAGCCAAAAGCGGTACACAAGGGGGTGGTGATGGACGGAGCATCTGAATCAATCAAACACTCACACCCAGCCAAAAGATCTGGATTTAATCCATCACCATTCTTTAGCCCACTCTGCCACCCCAGTTCAGAAATGGCTATATGCAAATCAGTCTGACCCTGTGCCTCATGGGAACAGTCCAGCCCGAACTGCCAAGCCATGCCTTCCCTGGACCGGAAACAAGCTTTCGAGGACCGGTTCCCGGCATTCCAGCCGTCTTCGGCCTGGCTTGCTTGAATCCAGTGGCAAAGTGAGCAAGGGACTCACGTCTGAGCATACCCTGCCACACTTATGGCGGCCAAAAGCGGTACAAAAGGGGGTGGTGATGGACAGAGCATTTAAATCAATCAAACACTCATACCCAGTCAAAATATCTGGGTTTAATCCATCACCGTTCTTAAGCCCACTCTGCCACCCCAGTTCAGACATGGCTATATGCAAATCAGTCTGACCCTGTGCCTTATGGGAACGGTCCAGCCCGAACTGCCAAGCCATGCCTTCCCAGGACCGGAAACAAGCTTCCGAGGACCGGTTTCTGGCATTCCAGCCGTCTTCAGCCCGGCTTGCTTTAATCCAGTGGCAAAGTGAGCAAGGGACTCACGTCTGAGCATACCCTGCCACACTTATGGCGGCCAAAAGCGGTACAAAAGGGGGTGGTGATGGACGGAGCATCTGAATCAATCAAACACTCACACCCAGTCAAAAGATCTGGGTTTAATCCATCACCGTTCTTTAGCCCACTCTGCCACCCCAGTTCAAACAATGCTATATGCAAATCAGTCTGACCCTGTGACTCATGGGAACAGTCCAGCCCGAATTGCCAAGCCATGCCTTCCCTGGACCAGAAACAAGCTTCCGAGGACCGGTTTCTGGCATTCCAGCCGTCTTCAGCCCGGCTTGCTTGAATCCAGTGGCAAAGTGCGCAAGGGACTCACGTCTGAGCATACCCTGCCACACTTATGACAGCCAAAAGCGGTACAAAAGGGGGTGGTGATGGACGGAGCATCTGAATCAATCAAACACTCACACCCAGTCAAAAGATCTGGGTTTAATCCATCACCGTTCTTTAGCCCACTCTGCCACCCCAGTTCAGACATGGCTATATGCAAATCAGTCTGACCCTGTGCCTCATGGGAACAGTCCAGCCCGAACTGCCAAGCCATGCCTTCCTTGGACCGGAAACAAGCTTCCGAGGACAGCTTTCTGGCATTCCAGCCGTCTTCGGCCCGACTTGCTTGAATCCAGTGGCAAAGTGAGCAAGGGACTCACGTCTGAGCATACCCTACCACACTTATGGCGGCCAAAAGAGGTACAAAAGGGGGTGGTGATGGACAGAGCATCTGAATCAATCAAACACTCACACCCAGTCAAAAGATCTGGGTTTAATCCTTCACCGTTCTTTAGCCCACTCTGCCACCCCAGTTCAGACATGGCTATATGCAAATCAGTCTGACCATGTGCCTCATGGGAACAGTCTAGCCCGAACTGCCAAGCCATGCCTTCCCTGGACAGGAAACAAGCTTCCGAGGACCGGTTTCTGGCATTCCAGCCGTCTTCAGCCCGGCTTGCTTGAATCCAGTGGCAAAGTGAGCAAGGGACTCTTGTCTGAGCATACCCTGCCACATTCATGCCTGCCAAAAGCGGTAAAAAAGGGGGTGGTGATGGACGGAGCATCTGAATCAATCAAACACTCACACCCAGTCAAAGGATCTGGGTTTAATCCATCACCGTTCTTTAGCCCACTCTGCCACCCGAGTTCAGACATGGCTATATGCAAATCAGTCTGACCCTGTGCCTCATGGGAACAGTCCAGCCCGAACTGCCAAGCCATGCCTTCCCTGGACCGGAAACAAGCTTCCGAGGACCGGTTTCTGGCATTCTAGCCGTCTTCAGCCCGGCTTGCTTGAATCCAGTGGCAAAGTGAGCAAGGGACTCACATCTGAGTATACCCTGCCACACCTATGGCGGCCAAAGGCGGTACAAAAGGGGGTGGTGATGGACGTAGCAACTGAATCAATCAAACACTCACACCCAGTCAAAAGATCTGGGTTTAATCCATCACCGTTCTTTAGCCCACTCTGCCACCCCAGTTCAGACATGGCTATATGCAAATCAGTCTGACCCTGTGCATCATGGGAACAGTCCAGCCCAAACTGCCAAGCCATGCCTTCCCTGGACCGGAAACAAGCTTCCGAGGACCGCTTTCTGGCATTCCAGCCGTCTTCAGCCCGGCTTGCTTGAATCCAGTGGCAAAGGGAGCAAGGGACTCACGTCTGAGCATACCCTGCCATCCTTATGGCGGCCAAAAGCGGTACAAAAGGGGGTGGTGATGGACGGAGCATCTGAATCAATCAAACACTCACACCCAGTCAAAAAATCTGGGTTTAATCCATCACCGTTCTTAAGCCCACTCTGCCACCCCAGTTCAGACATGGCTATATGCAAATCAGTCTGACCCTGTGCCTTATGGGAACGGTCCAGCCCGAACTGCCAAGCCATGCCTTCCCAGGACCGGAAACAAGCTTCCGAGGACCAGTTTCTGGCATTCCAGCCGTCTTCTGCCCGGCTTGCTTTAATCCAGTGGCAAAGTGAGCAAGGGACTCACGTCTGAGCATACCCTGCCACACTTATGGCGACCAAAAGCGGTACAAAAGGGGGTGGTGATGGACGAAGCATCTGAATCAATCAAACACTCACACCCAGTCAAAAGATCTGGGTTTAATCCATCACCGTTCTTTAGCCCACTCTGCCACCCCAGTTCAAACAATGCTATATGCAAATCAGTCTGACCCTGTGACTCATGGGAACAGTCCAGCCCGAATTGCCAAGCCATGCCTTCCCTGGACCAGAAACAAGCTTCCGAGGACCGGTTTCTGGCATTCCAGCTGTATTCAGCCCGGCTTGCTTGAATCCAGTGGCAAAGTGCGCAAGGGACTCACGTCTGAGCATACCCTGCCACACTTATGACAGCCAAAAGCGGTACAAAAGGGGGTGGTGATGGACGGAGCATCTGAATCAATCAAACACTCACACCCAGTCAAAAGATCTGGGATTAATCCATCACCGTTCTTTAGCCCACTCTGCTACCCCAGTTCAGACATGGCTATATGCAAATCAGTCTGACCCTTTGCCTCATGGGAACAGTCCAGCTGGAACTGCCAAGCCATGCGTTCCCTGGACCGGAAACAAGCTTCCGAGGACCGGTTTCTGGCATTCCAGCCGTCTTCAGCCCGGCTTGCTTGAATCCAGTGGCAAAGTGAGCAAGGGACTCACGTCTGAGCATACCCTGCCACACTTATGGCGGCCAAAAGCGGTACAAATGGACGGAGCAACTGAATCAATCAAACACTCACACTCAGTCAAAAGATCTGGGTTTAATCCATCACCGTTCTTTAGCCCACTCTGCCACCCCAGTTCAGACATGGCTATATGCAAATCAGTCTGACCCTGTGCCTCATGGGAACAGTCCAGCCCGAACTGCCAAGCCATGCCTTCCCTGGACCGGAAACAAGCTTCCGAGGACCGCTTTCTGGCATTCCAGCCGTCTTCAGCCCGACTTGCTTGAATCCAGTGGCAAAGTGAGCAAGGGACTCACATCTGAGCATACCTTACCACACTTATGGCGGCCAAAAGAGGTACAAAAGGGGGTGGTGATGGACAGAGAGTCTGAATCAATCAAACACTCACACCCAGTCAAAAGATCTGGGTTTAATCCTTCACCGTTCTTTAGCCTACTCTGCCACCCCAGTTCAGACATGGCTATATGCAAATCAGTCTGACCCTGTGCCTCATGGGAACAGTCCAGCCCGAACTGCCAAGCCATGCCTTCCCTGGACCGGAAACAAGCTATCGAGGACCGGTTCCCGGCATTCCAGCCGTCTTCGGCCTGGCTTGCTTGAATCCAGTGGCAAAGTGAGCAAGGGACTCACGTCTGAGCATACACTGCCACACTTATGGCAGCCAAAAGCGGTACAAATGGACGGAGCAACTGAATCAATCAAACACTCACACTCAGTCAAAAGATCTGGGTTTAATCCATCACCGTTCTTTAGCCCACTCTGCCACCCCAGTTCAGACATGGCTATATGCAAATCAGTCTGACCCTGTGCCTCATGGGAACAGTCCAGCCCGAACTGCCAAGCCATGCCTTCCCTGGACCGGAAACAAGCTTCCGAGGACCGCTTTCTGGCATTCCAGCCGTCTTCAGCCCGACTTGCTTGAATCCAGTGGCAAAGTGAGCAAGGGACTCACATCTGAGCATACCTTACCACACTTATGGCGGCCAAAAGAGGTACAAAAGGGGGTGGTGATGGACAGAGAGTCTGAATCAATCAAACACTCACACCCAGTCAAAAGATCTGGGTTTAATCCTTCACCGTTCTTTAGCCCACTCTGCCACCCCAGTTCAGACATGGCTATATGCAAATCAGTCTGACCCTCTGCCTCATGGGAACAGTCCAGCCCGAACTGCCAAGCCATGCCTTCCCTGGACCGGAAACAAGCTTTCGAGGACCGGTTCCCGGCATTCCAGCCGTCTTCGGCCTGGCTTGCTTGAATCCAGTGGCATAGTGAGCAAGGGACTCACGTCTGAGCATACACTGCCACACTTATGGCGGCCAAAAGCGGTACAAAAGGGGGTGGTGATGGACAGAGCATTTGAATCAATCAAACACTCACACCCAGTCAAAATATCTTGGTTTAATCCATCACCTTTCTTAAGCCCATTCTGCCACCCCAGTTCAGACATGGCTATATGCAAATCAGTCTGACCCTGTGCCTTATGGGAACGGTCCAGCCCGAACTGCCAAGCCATGCCTTCCCAGGACCGGAAACAAGCTTCCGAGGACCAGTTTCTGGCATTCCAGCCGTCTTCAGCCCGGCTTGCTTTAATCCAGTGGCAAAGTGAGCAAGGGACTCACGTCTGAGCATACTCTGCCACACTTATGGCGGCCAAAAGCGGTACAAAAGGGGGTGGTGATGGACGGAGCATCTGAATCAATCAAACACTCACACCCAGTCAAAAGATCTGGGTTTAATCCATCACCGTTCTTTAGCCCACTCTGCCACCCCAGTTCAAACAATGCTATATGCAAATCAGTCTGACCCTGTGACTCATGGGAACAGTCCAGCCCGAATTGCCAAGCCATGCCTTCCCTGGACCAGAAACAAGCTTCCGAGGACCGGTTTCTGGCATTCCAGCCGTCTTCAGCCCGGCTTGCTTGAATCCAGTGGCAAAGTGCGCAAGGGACTCACGTCTGAGCATACCCTGCCACACTTATGACAGCCAAAAGCGGTACAAAAGGGGGTGGTGATGGACGGAGCATCTGAATCAATCAAACACTCACACCCAGTCAAAAGATCTGGGATTAATCCATCACCGTTCTTTAGCCCACTCTGCCACCCCAGTTCAGACATGGCTATATGCAAATCAGTCTGACCCTTTGCCTCATGGGAACAGTCCAGCTGGAACTGCCAAGCCATGCGTTCCCTGGACCGGAAACAAGCTTCTGAGGACCGGTTTCTGGCATTCCAGCCGTCTTCAGCCCGGCTTGCTTGAATCCAGTGGCAAAGTGAGCAAGGGACTCACGTCTGAGCATACCCTGCCACACTTATGGCGGCCAAAAGCGGTACAAATGGACGGAGCAACTGAATCAATCAAACACTCACACTCAGTCAAAAGATCTGGGTTTAATCCATCACCGTTCTTTAGCCCACTCTGCCACCCCAGTTCAGACATGGCTATATGCAAATCAGTCTGACCCTGTGCCTCATGGGAACAGTCCAGCCCAAACTGCCAAGCCATGCCTTCCCTGGACCGGAAACAAGCTTCCGAGGACCGCTTTCTGGCATTCCAGCCGTCTTCAGCCCTACTTGCTTGAATCCAGTGGCAAAGTGAGCAAGGGACTCACATCTGAGCATACCTTACCACACTTATGGCGGCCAAAAGAGGTACAAAAGGGGGTGGTGATGGACAGAGAGTCTGAATCAATCAAACACTCACACCCAGTCAAAAGATCTGGGTTTAATCCTTCACTGTCTTTAGCCCACTCTGCCACCCCAGTTCAGACATGGCTATATGCAAATCAGTCTGACCCTGTGCCTCATGGGAACAGTCCAGCCCGAACTGCCAAGCCATGCCTTCCCTGGACCGGAAACAAGCTTCCGAGGACCGGTTTCTGGCATTCCAGCCGTCTTCAGCCCGGCTTGCTTGAATCCAGTGGCAAAGTGAGCAAGGGACTCACGTCTGAGCATACCCTGCCACACTTATGGCGGCCAAAAGCGGTACAAATGGACTGAGCAACTGAATCAATCAAACACTCACACCCAGTCAAAAGATCTGGGTTTAATCCATCACCGTTCTTTAGCCCACTCTGCCACCCCAGTTCAGACATGGCTATATGCAAATCAGTCTGACCCTGTGCCTCATGGGAACAGTCCAGCCCGAACTGCCAAGCCATGCCTTCCCTGGACCGGAAACAAGCTTCCGAGGACCGCTTTCTGGCATTCCAGCCGTCTTCAGCCCGGCTTGCTTTAATCCAGTGGCAAAGTGAGCAAGGGACTCACGTCTGAGCATACCCTGCCACACTTATGGCGGCCAAAAGCGGTACAAAAGGGGGTGGTGATGGACGGAGCATCTGAATCAATCAAACACTCACACCCAGTCAAAAGATCTGGGTTTAATCCATCACCGTTCTTTAGCCCACTCTGCCACCCCAGTTCAAACAATGCTATATGCAAATCAGTCTGACCCTGTGACTCATGGGAACAGTCCAGCCCGAATTGCCAAGCCATGCCTTCCCTGGACCGGAAACAAGCTTCTGAGGACCGGTTTCTGGCATTCCAGCCGTCTTCAGCCCGGCTTGCTTGAATCCAGTGGCAAAGTGAGCAAGGGACTCACGTCTGAGCATACCCTGCCACACTTATGGCGGCCAAAAGCGGTACAAATGGACGGAGCAACTGAATCAATCAAACACTCACACTCAGTCAAAAGATCTGGGTTTAATCCATCACTGTTCTTTAGCCCACTCTGCCACCCCAGTTCAGACATGGCTATATGCAAATCAGTCTGACCCTGTGCCTCATGGGAACAGTCCAGCCCGAACTGCCAAGCCATGCCTTCCCTGGACCGGAAACAAGCTTCCGAGGACCGCTTTCTGGCATTCCAGCCGTCTTCAGCCCGACTTGCTTGAATCCAGTGGCAAAGTGAGCAAGGGACTCACATCTGAGCATACCTTACCACACTTATGGCGGCCAAAAGAGGTACAAAAGGGGGTGGTGATGGACAGAGAGTCTGAATCAATCAAACACTCACACCCAGTCAAAAGATCTGGGTTTAATCCTTCACCGTTCTTTAGCCCACTCTGCCACCCCAGTTCAGACATGGCTATATGCAAATCAGTCTGACCCTGTGCCTCATGGGAACAGTCCAGCCCGAACTGCCAAGCCATGCCTTCCCTGGACCGGAAACAAGCTTCCGAGGACCGGTTTCTGGCATTCCAGCTGTCTTCAGCCCGGCTTGCTTGAATCCAGTGGCAAAGTGAGCAAGGGACTCTTGTCTGAGCATACCCTGCCGCACTTATGCCGGCCAAAAGCGGTAAAAAAGGGGGTGGTGATGGACGGAGCATCTGAATCAATCAAACACTCACACCCAGTCAAAGGATCTGGGTTTAATCCATCACCGTTCTTTAGCCCACTCTGCCACCCGAGTTCAGACATGGCTATATGCAAATCAGTCTGACCCTGTGCCTCATGGGAACAGTCCAGCCCGAACTGCCAAGCCATGCCTTCCCTGGACCGGAAACAAGCTTCCGAGGACCGGTTTCTGGCATTCCAGCCGTCTTCAGCCCGGCTTGCTTGAATCCAGCGGCAAAGTGAGCAAGGGACTCACATCTGAGCATACCCTGCCACACCTATGGCGGCCAAAAGCGGTACAAAAGGGGGTGGTGATGGACGTAGCAACTGAATCAATCAAACATTCACACCCAGTCAAAAGATCTGGGATTAATCCATCACCGTTCTTTAGCCCACTCTGCCACCCCAGTTCAGACATGGCTATATGCAA
This sequence comes from Lissotriton helveticus, assembly GCF_964261635.1. Classification (NCBI taxonomy): domain Eukaryota; kingdom Metazoa; phylum Chordata; class Amphibia; order Caudata; family Salamandridae; genus Lissotriton; species Lissotriton helveticus. Next base: position 37,748,667 of record NC_136063.1, read on the forward strand.
ATCAGTCTGACCCTGTGCCTCATGGGAACAGTCCAGCCCGAACTGCCAAGCCATGCCTTCCCAGGACCGGAAACAAGCTTCCGAGGACCAGTTTCTGGCATTCCAGCCGTCTTCAGCCCGGCTTGCTTTAATCCAGTGGCAAAGTGAGCAAGGGACTCACGTCTGAGCATACTCTGCCACACTTATGGCGGCCAAAAGCGGTACAAAAGGGGGTGGTGATGGACGGAGCATCTGAATCAATCAAACACTCACACCCAGTCAAAAGATCTGGGTTTAATCCATCACCGTTCTTTAGCCCACTCTGCCACCCCAGTTCAAACAATGCTATATGCAAATCAGTCTGACCCTGTGACTCATGGGAACAGTCCAGCCCGAATTGCCAAGCCATGCCTTCCCTGGACCAGAAACAAGCTTCCGAGGACCGGTTTCTGGCATTCCAGCCGTCTTCAGCCCGGCTTGCTTGAATCCAGTGGCAAAGTGCGCAAGGGACTCACGTCTGAGCATACCCTGCCACACTTATGACAGCCAAAAGCGGTACAAAAGGGGGTGGTGATGGACGGAGCATCTGAATCAATCAAACACTCACACCCAGTCAAAAGATCTGGGATTAATCCATCACCGTTCTTTAGCCCACTCTGCCACCCCAGTTCAGACATGGCTATATGCAAATCAGTCTGACCCTTTGCCTCATGGGAACAGTCCAGCTGGAACTGCCAAGCCATGCGTTCCCTGGACCGGAAACAAGCTTCTGAGGACCGGTTTCTGGCATTCCAGCCGTCTTCAGCCCGGCTTGCTTGAATCCAGTGGCAAAGTGAGCAAGGGACTCACGTCTGAGCATACCCTGCCACACTTATGGCGGCCAAAAGCGGTACAAATGGACGGAGCAACTGAATCAATCAAACACTCACACTCAGTCAAAAGATCTGGGTTTAATCCATCACCGTTCTTTAGCCCACTCTGCCACCCCAGTTCAGACATGGCTATATGCAAATCAGTCTGACCCTGTGCCTCATGGGAACAGTCCAGCCCAAACTGCCAAGCCATGCCTTCCCTGGACCGGAAACAAGCTTCCGAGGACCGCTTTCTGGCATTCCAGCCGTCTTCAGCCCTACTTGCTTGAATCCAGTGGCAAAGTGAGCAAGGGACTCACATCTGAGCATACCTTACCACACTTATGGCGGCCAAAAGAGGTACAAAAGGGGGTGGTGATGGACAGAGAGTCTGAATCAATCAAACACTCACACCCAGTCAAAAGATCTGGGTTTAATCCTTCACTGTCTTTAGCCCACTCTGCCACCCCAGTTCAGACATGGCTATATGCAAATCAGTCTGACCCTGTGCCTCATGGGAACAGTCCAGCCCGAACTGCCAAGCCATGCCTTCCCTGGACCGGAAACAAGCTTCCGAGGACCGGTTTCTGGCATTCCAGCCGTCTTCAGCCCGGCTTGCTTGAATCCAGTGGCAAAGTGAGCAAGGGACTCACGTCTGAGCATACCCTGCCACACTTATGGCGGCCAAAAGCGGTACAAATGGACTGAGCAACTGAATCAATCAAACACTCACACCCAGTCAAAAGATCTGGGTTTAATCCATCACCGTTCTTTAGCCCACTCTGCCACCCCAGTTCAGACATGGCTATATGCAAATCAGTCTGACCCTGTGCCTCATGGGAACAGTCCAGCCCGAACTGCCAAGCCATGCCTTCCCTGGACCGGAAACAAGCTTCCGAGGACCGCTTTCTGGCATTCCAGCCGTCTTCAGCCCGGCTTGCTTTAATCCAGTGGCAAAGTGAGCAAGGGACTCACGTCTGAGCATACCCTGCCACACTTATGGCGGCCAAAAGCGGTACAAAAGGGGGTGGTGATGGACGGAGCATCTGAATCAATCAAACACTCACACCCAGTCAAAAGATCTGGGTTTAATCCATCACCGTTCTTTAGCCCACTCTGCCACCCCAGTTCAAACAATGCTATATGCAAATCAGTCTGACCCTGTGACTCATGGGAACAGTCCAGCCCGAATTGCCAAGCCATGCCTTCCCTGGACCGGAAACAAGCTTCTGAGGACCGGTTTCTGGCATTCCAGCCGTCTTCAGCCCGGCTTGCTTGAATCCAGTGGCAAAGTGAGCAAGGGACTCACGTCTGAGCATACCCTGCCACACTTATGGCGGCCAAAAGCGGTACAAATGGACGGAGCAACTGAATCAATCAAACACTCACACTCAGTCAAAAGATCTGGGTTTAATCCATCACTGTTCTTTAGCCCACTCTGCCACCCCAGTTCAGACATGGCTATATGCAAATCAGTCTGACCCTGTGCCTCATGGGAACAGTCCAGCCCGAACTGCCAAGCCATGCCTTCCCTGGACCGGAAACAAGCTTCCGAGGACCGCTTTCTGGCATTCCAGCCGTCTTCAGCCCGACTTGCTTGAATCCAGTGGCAAAGTGAGCAAGGGACTCACATCTGAGCATACCTTACCACACTTATGGCGGCCAAAAGAGGTACAAAAGGGGGTGGTGATGGACAGAGAGTCTGAATCAATCAAACACTCACACCCAGTCAAAAGATCTGGGTTTAATCCTTCACCGTTCTTTAGCCCACTCTGCCACCCCAGTTCAGACATGGCTATATGCAAATCAGTCTGACCCTGTGCCTCATGGGAACAGTCCAGCCCGAACTGCCAAGCCATGCCTTCCCTGGACCGGAAACAAGCTTCCGAGGACCGGTTTCTGGCATTCCAGCTGTCTTCAGCCCGGCTTGCTTGAATCCAGTGGCAAAGTGAGCAAGGGACTCTTGTCTGAGCATACCCTGCCGCACTTATGCCGGCCAAAAGCGGTAAAAAAGGGGGTGGTGATGGACGGAGCATCTGAATCAATCAAACACTCACACCCAGTCAAAGGATCTGGGTTTAATCCATCACCGTTCTTTAGCCCACTCTGCCACCCGAGTTCAGACATGGCTATATGCAAATCAGTCTGACCCTGTGCCTCATGGGAACAGTCCAGCCCGAACTGCCAAGCCATGCCTTCCCTGGACCGGAAACAAGCTTCCGAGGACCGGTTTCTGGCATTCCAGCCGTCTTCAGCCCGGCTTGCTTGAATCCAGCGGCAAAGTGAGCAAGGGACTCACATCTGAGCATACCCTGCCACACCTATGGCGGCCAAAAGCGGTACAAAAGGGGGTGGTGATGGACGTAGCAACTGAATCAATCAAACATTCACACCCAGTCAAAAGATCTGGGATTAATCCATCACCGTTCTTTAGCCCACTCTGCCACCCCAGTTCAGACATGGCTATATGCAAATCAGTCTGACCCTGTGCCTCATGGGAACAGTCCAGCCCAAACTGCCAAGCCATGCCTTCCGTGGACCGGAAACAAGCTTCCGAGGACTGCTTTCTGGCATTCCAGCCGTCTTCAGCCCGGCTTGCTTGAATCCAGTGACAAAGTGAGCAAGGGACTCACGTCTGAGCATACTCTGCCATACTTATGGCGGCCAAAAGCGGTACAAAAGGAGGTGGGGATGGACGGAGCATTTGAATCAATCAAACACTCACACCCAGTCAAAAGATCTGGGTTTAATCCATCACCGTTCTTAAGCCCACTCTGCCACCCCAGTTCAGACATGGCTATATGCAAATCAGTCTGACCCTGTGCCTTATGGGAACAGTCCAGCCCGAACTGCCAAGCCATGCCTTCCCTGGACCCGAAACAAGCTTCCGAGGACCGGTTTCTGGCATTCCAGCCGTCTTCAGCCCGGCTTGATTGAATCTAGTGGCAAAGTTAGCAAGGGACTCACGTCTGAGTATACCCTGCCACACTTATGGCGGCCAAAAGAGGTACAAAAGGGGGTGGTGATGGACAGAGCATCTGAATCAATCAAACACTCACACCCAGTCAAAAAATCTGGGTTTAATCCATCACCGTTCTTTAGCCCACTCTACCATCCCAGTTCAGACATGGCTATATGCAAATCAGTCTGACCCTGTGCCTCATGGGAACAGTCCAGCCCGAACTGCCAAGCCATGCCTTCCCTGGACCGGAAACAAGTTTCCGAGGACCGGTTTCTGGCATTCCAGCCGTCTTCCGCCTGGCTTGCTTGAATCCAGTGGCAAAGTGAGCATGGGACTCACATCTGAGCATACCCTGCCACACTTATGGCGGCCAAAAGCGGTATAAAAGGGGGTGGTGATGGACGGAGCATCTGAATCAATCAAACACTCACACCCAGTCAAACGATCTGGGTTTAATCCATCACCATTCTTTAGCCCACTCTGCCACCCCAGTTCAGACATGGCTATATGCAAATCAGTCTGACCCTGTGCCTCATGGGATCAGTCCAGCCCGAACTGCCAAGCCATGCCTTCCCAGGACCGGAAACAAGCTTCAGAGGACCGGTTTCTGGCATTCCAGCCGTCTTCAGCCCTGCTTGCTTGAATCCAGTGGCAAAGTGAGCAAGGGACTCACGTCTGAGCATACCCTGCCACACTTATGGCGGCCAAAAGCGGTACAAAAGGGGGTGGTGATGGATTGGAGCATCTGAATCAATCAAACACTCACACCCAGTCAAAAGATCTGGGTTTAATCCTTCACCGTTCTTTAGCCCACTCTGCCACCCCAGTTCAGACATGGCTATATGCAAATCAGTCTGACCCTGTGCCTCATGGGAACAGTCCAGCCCGAACTGCCAAGCCATGCCTTCCCTGGACCCGAAACAAGCTTCCGAGGACCGGTTTCTGGCATTCCAGCCGTCTTCAGCCCGGCTTGATTGAATCTAGTGGCAAAGTTAGCAAGGGACTCACGTCTGAGCATACCCTGCCACACTTATGGCGGCCAAAAGAGGTACAAAAGGGGGTGGTGATGGACAGAGCATCTGAATCAATCAAACCCTCACACCCAGTCAAAAGATCTGGGTTTAATCCATCACCGTTCTTTAGCCCACTCTGCCATCCCAGTTCAGACATGGCTATATGCAAATCAGTCTGACCCTGTGCCTCATGGGAACAGTCCAGCCCGAACTGCCAAGCCATGCCTTCCCTGGACCGGAAACAAGTTTCCAAGGACCGGTTTCTAGCATTCCAGCCGTCTTCAGCCCGGCTTGCTTGAATCCAGTAGCAAAGTGAGCATGGGACTCACATCTGAGCATACCCTGTCACACTTATGGCGGCCAAAAGCGGTATAAAAGGGGGTGGTGATGGACGGAGCATCTGAATCAATCAAACACTCACACCCAGTCAAACGATCTGGGTTTAATCCATCACCGTTCTTTAGCCCACTCTACCATCCCAGTTCAGACATGGCTATATGCAAATCAGTCTGACCCTGTGCCTCATGGGAACAGTCCAGCCCGAACTGCCAAGCCATGCCTTCCCTGGACCGGAAACAAGTTTCCGAGGACCGGTTTCTGGCATTCCAGCCGTCTTCCGCCCGGCTTGCTTGAATCCAGTGGCAAAGTGAGCATGGGACTCACATCTGAGCATACCCTGCCACACTTATGGCGGCCAAAAGCGGTATAAAAGGGGGCGGTGATGGACGGAGCATCTGAATCAATCAAACACTCACACCCAGTCAAACGATCTGGGTTTAATCCATCACCATTCTTTAGCCCACTCTGCCACCCCAGTTCAGACATGGCTATATGCAAATCAGTCTGACCCTGTGCCTCATGGGATCAGTCCAGCCCGAACTGCCAAGCCATGCCTTCCCAGGACCTGAAACAAGCTTCAGAGGACCGGTTTCTGGCATTCCAGCCGTCTTCAGCCCGGCTTGCTTGAATCCAGTGGCAAAGTGAGCAAGGGACTCACGTCTGAGCATACCCTGCCACACTTATGGCGGCCAAAAGCGGTACAAAAGGGGGTGGTGATGGATTGGAGCATCTGAATCAATCAAACACTCACACCCAGTCAAAAGATCTGGGTTTAATCCTTCACCGTTCTTTAGCCCACTCTGCCACCCCAGTTCAGACATGGCTATATGCAAATCAGTCTGACCCTGTGCCTCATGGGAACAGTCCAGCCCGAACTGCCAAGCCATGCCTTCCCTGGACCCGAAACAAGCTTCCGAGGACCGGTTTCTGGCATTCCAGCCGTCTTCAGCCCGGCTTGATTGAATCTAGTGGCAAAGTTAGCAAGGGACTCACGTCTGAGCATACCCTGCCACACTTATGGCGGCCAAAAGAGGTACAAAAGGGGGTGGTGATGGACAGAGCATCTGAATCAATCAAACCCTCACACCCAGTCAAAAGATCTGGGTTTAATCCATCACCGTTCTTTAGCCCACTCTGCCATCCCAGTTCAGACATGGCTATATGCAAATCAGTCTGACCCTGTGCCTCAAGGGAACAGTCCAGCCCGAACTGCCAAGCCATGCCTTCCCTGGACCGGAAACAAGTTTCCAAGGACCGGTTTCTGGCATTCCAGCCGTCTTCAGCCCGGCTTGCTTGAATCCAGTAGCAAAGTGAGCATGGGACTCACGTCTGAGCATACCCTGCCACACTTATGGCGGCCAAAAGCGGTACAAAAGGGGGGTGGTGATGGACTGAGCAACTGAATCAATCAAAAACTCACACCCAGTCAAAAGATCTGGGTTTAATCCATCACCGTTCTTTAGCCCACTCTGCCACCCCAGTTCAGACATGGCTATATGCAAATCAGTCTAACCCTGTGCCTCATGGGATCAGTCCAGCCCGAACTGCCAAGCCATGCCTTCCCTGGACCGGAAACTAGCTTCTGAGGACCGGTTTCTGGCATTCCAGCCGTCTTCAGCCCGGCTTGCTTGAATCCAGTGGCAAAGTGAGCAAGGGACTCACGTCTGAGCATACCCTGCCACACTTATGGCGGCCAAAAGCGGTACAAAAGGGGGTGGTTATGGACGGAGCAACTGAATCAATGAAACACTCACACCCAGTCAAAAGATCTGGGTTTAATCCATCACCGTTCTTGAGCCCACTCTGCCACCCCAGTTCAGACATGGCTATATGCAAATCAGTCTGACCCTGTGCCTCATGGGATCAGTCCAGCCCGAACTGCCAAGCCATGCCTTCCCTGGACCGGAAACAAGTTTCCAAGGACCGGTTTCTGGCATTCCAGCCGTCTTCAGCCCGGCTTGCTTGAATCCAGTAGCAAAGTGAGCATGGGACTCACATCTGAGCATACCCTGTCACACTTATGGCGGCCAAAAGCGGTATAAAAGGGGGTGGTGATGGACGGAGCATCTGAATCAATCAAACACTCACACCCAGTCAAACGATCTGGGTTTAATCCATCACCGTTCTTTAGCCCACTCTACCATCCCAGTTCAGACATGGCTATATGCAAATCAGTCTGACCCTGTGCCTCATGGGAACAGTCCAGCCCGAACTGCCAAGCCATGCCTTCCCTGGACCGGAAACAAGTTTCCGAGGACCGGTTTCTGGCATTCCAGCCGTCTTCCGCCCGGCTTGCTTGAATCCAGTGGCAAAGTGAGCATGGGACTCACATCTGAGCATACCCTGCCACACTTATGGCGGCCAAAAGCGGTATAAAAGGGGGTGGTGATGGACGGAGCATCTGAATCAATCAAACACTCACACCCAGTCAAACGATCTGGGTTTAATCCATCACCATTCTTTAGCCCACTCTGCCACCCCAGTTCAGACATGGCTATATGCAAATCAGTCTGACCCTGTGCCTCATGGGATCAGTCCAGCTCGAACTGCCAAGCCATGCCTTCCCAGGACCTGAAACAAGCTTCAGAGGACCGGTTTCTGGCATTCCAGCCGTCTTCAGCCCGGCTTGCTTGAATCAAGTGGCAAAGTGAGCAAGGGACTCACGTCTGAGCATACCCTGCCACACTTATGGCGGCCAAAAGCGGTACAAAAGGGGGTGGTGATGGATTGGAGCATCTGAATCAATCAAACACTCACACCCAGTCAAAAGATCTGGGTTTAATCCTTCACCGTTCTTTAGCCCACTCTGCCACCCCAGTTCAGACATGGCTATATGCAAATCAGTCTGACCCTGTGCCTCATGGGAACAGTCCAGCCCGAACTGCCAAGCCATGCCTTCCCTGGACCCGAAACAAGCTTCCGAGGACCGGTTTCTGGCATTCCAGCCGTCTTCAGCCCGGCTTGATTGAATCTAGTGGCAAAGTTAGCAAGGGACTCACGTCTGAGCATACCCTGCTACACTTATGGCGGCCAAAAGAGGTACAAAAGGGGGTGGTGATGGACAGAGCATCTGAATCAATCAAACCCTCACACCCAGTCAAAAGATCTGGGTTTAATCCATCACCGTTCTTTAGCCCACTCTGCCATCCCAGTTCAGACATGGCTATATGCAAATCAGTCTGACCCTGTGCCTCAAGGGAACAGTCCAGCCCGAACTGCCAAGCCATGCCTTCCCTGGACCGGAAACAAGTTTCCAAGGACCGGTTTCTGGCATTCCAGCCGTCTTCAGCCCGGCTTGCTTGAATCCAGTAGCAAAGTGAGCATGGGACTCACGTCTGAGCATACCCTGCCACACTTATGGCGGCCAAAAGCGGTACAAAAGGGGGGTGGTGATGGACTGAGCAACTGAATCAATCAAAAACTCACACCCAGTCAAAAGATCTGGGTTTAATCCATCACCGTTCTTTAGCCCACTCTGCCACCCCAGTTCAGACATGGCTATATGCAAATCAGTCTAACCCTGTGCCTCATGGGATCAGTCCAGCCCGAACTGCCAAGCCATGCCTTCCCTGGACCGGAAACTAGCTTCTGAGGACCGGTTTCTGGCATTCCAGCCGTCTTCAGCCCGGCTTGCTTGAATCCAGTGGCAAAGTGAGCAAGGGACTCACGTCTGAGCATACCCTGCCACACTTATGGCGGCCAAAAGCGGTACAAAAGGGGGTGGTTATGGACGGAGCATCTGAATCAATCAAACACTCACACCCAGTCAAAGATCTGGGTTTAATCCATCACCATTCTTTAGCCCACTCTGCCACCCCAGTTCAGACATGGCTATATGCAAATCAGTCTGACCCTGTGCCTCTTAGGATCAGTCCAGCCCGAACTGCCAAGTAATGCCTTCCCTGGACCGGAAACAAGCTTCCGAGGACCGGTTTCTGGCATTCCAGCCGTCTTCTGCCCGACTTGCTTGTATCCAGTGGCAAAGTGAGCAAGGGACTCACGTCTGAGCATACCCTGCCACAGTTGTGGTGGACAAAAGTAGTACAAAAGGGGGTGGTGTTGGACGGAGCATCTGAATCAATCAAACACTCACACCCAGTCAAAAGATCTGGGTTTAATCCATCACCGTTCTTTAGCCCACTCTGCCACCCCAGTTCAGACATGGCTATATGAAAATCAGTCTGACCCTGTGCCTCATGGGAAGAGTCCAGCCCGAACTGCCAAGCCATTCCTTCCCTGGACCGGAAACAAGCTTCAGAGGACCGGTTTCTGGCATTCCAGCCGTCTTCAGCCCGGCTTGCTTGAATCCAGTGGCAAAGTGAGCAAGGGACTCACGTCTGAGCATACCCTGCCACACTTATGGCGGCCAAAAGCGGTACAAAAGGGGGTGGTGATGGATTGGAGCATCTGAATCAATCAAACACTCACACCCAGTCAAAAGATCTGGGTTTAATCCATCACCGTTCTTTAGCCCACTCTGCCACCCCAGTTCAGACATGGCTATATGCAAATCAGTCTGACCCTGTGCCTCATGGGAACAGTCCAGCCGGACTGCCAAGCCATGCCTTCCCTGGTCCCGAAACAAGCTTCCGAGGACCGGTTTCTGGCATTCCAGCCGTCTTCAGCCCGGCTTGCTTGAATCTAGTGGCAAAGTTAGCAGGGACTCACGTCTGAGCATACCCTGCCACACTTATGGCGGCCAAAAGAGGTACAAAAGGGGGTGGTGATGGACAGAGCATCTGAATCAATCAAACACTCACACCCAGTCAAAAGATCTGGGTTTAATCCATCACCGTTCTTTAGCCCACTCTGCCACCCCAGTTCAGACATGGCTATATGCAAATCAGTCTGACCTTGTGCCTCATGGGAACAGTCCAGCCCAAACTGCCAAGCCATGCCTTCCCTGGACCGGAAACAAGTTTCTGAGGACCGGTTTCTGGCATTCCAGCCGTCTTCAACCCGTCTTGCTTGAATCCAGTGGCAAAGTGAGCATGGGACTCACATCTGAGCATACCCTGACACACTTATGGCGGCCAAAAGCGGTATACAAGGGGGTGGTGATGGACGGAGCATCTGAATCAATCAAACACTCACACCCAGTCAAAAGATCTGGGTTTAATCCATCACCGTTCTTTAGCCCACTCTGCCACCCCAGTTCAGACATGGCTATATGCAAATCAGTCTGACCCTGTGCCTCATGGGAACAGTCCAGCCCGAACTGCCAAGCCATGCCTTCCCTGGACCGGAAACAAGCTTCCGAGGATCGGTTTCTGGCATTCCAGCCGTCTTCAGCCCGGCTTGCTTGAATCCAGTGGCAAAGTGAGCAAGGGACTCACGTCTGAGCATACCCTGCCACACTTATGGCGGCCAAAAGCGGTACAAAAGGGGGGTGGTGATGGACTGAGCAACTGAATCAATCAAAAACTCACACCCAGTCAAAATATCTGGGTTTAATCCATCACCGTTCTTTAGCCCACTCTGCCACCCCAGTTCAGACATGGCTATATGCAAATCAGTCTAACCCTGTGCCTCATGGGATCAGTCCAGCCCGAACTGCCAAGCCATGCCTTCCCTGGACCGGAAACAAGCTTCCGAGGACCGCTTTCTGGCATTCCAGCCGTCTTCAGCCCGGCTTGCTTGAATCCAGTGACAAAGTGAGCAAGGGACTCACGTCTGAGCATACCCTGCCATACTTATGGCGGCCAAAAGCGGTACAAAAGGGGGTGGTGATGGACGGAGCATCCGAATCAATCAAACACTCACACCCAGTCAAAAGATCTGGGTTTAATCCATCATCGTTCTTTAGCCCACTCTGCCACCCCAGTTCAGACATGGCTATATGCAAATCAGTCTGACCCTGTGCCTCATGGGAACAGTCCAGCCCTAACTGCCAAGCCGTGCCTTCCCTGGACCGGAAACAAGTTTCCGACGACCGGTTTCTGGCATTCCAGCCGTCTTCAGCCCGGCTTGCTTGAATCCAGTGGCAAAGTGAGCATGGGACTCACATCTGAGCATACCCTGCCACACTTATGGCGGCCAAATGCGGTACAGCTCTGGAACACAAAGACTACTCAAGTGCTCCCAACTAATTAAATGCAACAACCCCTTATAATCAGTTACTTTGCTGCCCTTCATCCAACCTTCCAGTACGCGTGAGTACACATTCACACACTCCATCCAAGTCTCAGACTCTATCTTCTTAGAGTTCATAAACTGCAATCTGTACTGCTCTGGAGTAAGTCCATACCTGAGACATAAGGCCTCTTTCATATTGGGGTAGGTCATGGTACCTGCTAATTCTAAGGGCTCTAGAGCACTCCTCCCAGAAGCCTTAAAATGTTTCCACAGGCCCGACCCCCAATGCTGTTCAGGCACGCTATTCATTCTCAATGCAATCTCATAAGAAGTAAACCAGGCATAAATATCCTCACTCTTATGGTAATTCTGTACCGGATATTTTGGAATATATACTTTACCCCCCTGCACTGGCTGTGTGCTGCCACCATTTGAACTGGAATCTACCTCCTTGGCTTAAGATCCAGTTCTCTCATGCTCAACTCATGAGCCAAAAGTAATTTCTTTTCCTCCAGGACACGGGCATTTTGCTCTCCACCGTTGCCCTCTCTACTTCCAATTACTTCATTTTCATCTTCATGACTTCCAAGTCATATTCTCTCACTCTTTGATTCTCTGGTAACACTTCCTGGGTGAAGCCCCTACTGGAATGGTTGCTACCTGGCCTTGAGCCTGTTCTGCTCACAGGCAGATCTGTGATTTGGAAACCATTACCTGTACTTGCAGTATTTCCCTCTTGTGCCTCCCAATGGACCTTCAAGATTCTCTGCAACTCCTCCTTCCGGTGGTTGCTCTTTATAGGGCACTCAAACTTGTGGCAGAATTTCCTAACCTGCTCAACTTTGTATGAATACAAATCCTCAATGCAAAACTCTAATTCTGCCTCCACACTGATTGCCTTTCCTTTCAGAGACATGATGCTTAGAAGAGTTACTCAAAAATAGACCAACCAAAAAAAAAAAAACAGTAGTATGCGGTGGCGTAATGGTCTGCACTCACTAGTGATGTACTCCATTCACTGTGGGTCTAGTACAAATACAAGTTCAAATCCCACCGCTGACCAACAATGTTAGAACTGGGGCTCTCTAGTTGGCAGAGGTCCAAATAGGGACCCTTGCTTCTAGTCAGAGTAAGGAGGAAACACTCTTTAGATAACCTCTGCTCACCCCCTTGGTAGCTTGGCTCAAGCAGTCAGGCTTATCCAAACGCAATGTGTAAAGTATTTGTACCAACACTCACAGTAACACAGTGAAAACACTGCAAACTGACTCCACAACAGTTTAGGAAAATAAAGGTATTTAATCTAAACTACACAAGACAAAAACGACAAAAATCCAACATACACAGTTCAAGAATATGGTTGCGAAAGAGTTCCTAAGGTTGCGATAAAATAATCCACAGTTGCGTGATAAGTTCACAGTTGCATCACGTTTGGCCAACAGTACCTTTTAAATGCGTCAAAGTTCCAAAGCAGAAGCTGGTGCTATAGAAAAGAAGCAATGCGTGGCTCCTGAGACCCTGGGGTGGCGATACGACTACCCTGCTGCAGCAGCGGGCATGTTGCGATGAATCCGATCTGTATGGGGAGGAAGGCGATAACTTGTATGGATTCCGGTGCATAGGTTCCGTAGGAGGTTTGTTCTCGCAAATGCCCGATGCAATGATCTTTGGAGATGCAACGATCTTCGGGGCGACGATGCAGTAAGGAAGTAAGTAATCGTTTATTTGTACATGATTAATTACAATCTTTACAAAGGATAAAAACATCAGTAGATACGTGTAAAAGTTTATTTGTACATAAGAATAAAATTTGGTTAAGATATATTCTTAGTAATCCTTAAATCATTACAATGTCATCACAGGCTCTTAAGTCTTTTTCCTGTTAAATAAAGAACTTTACAACCTGGCAGTTCAATTTGTGTAGTTAGGGTTGAAACACAGTTTTACAGCCTGCCTGCAAGTCCGAACACTATGTAGTTTGAAGGATGGTCGTAATAAGTTGTACCTCAAGTCCTTTAGTTTAGGACAGATGCAGATGGCATGGATAATCTCCTCCTTGCCGTTTTTACACAGGCGACATTGCTGTGAGAAGTTGAACCAGACGACCGCATGATTTACGAGACGCCGTCACTTTGTTCGCGGCTATTACAAAACTTAATTCCTCAAAAAATAAGGGAAACTTGGTATACCTTGGAATTGTGATAACTCAATGATTTTTTTAAAATACTCGAGTCTCAAGCTAGAAGACCATTGCGAAGCTTTATTAAATAGAGAATTCTAACAAGCCCTGAAGAAGTCCGGTCATGGACGAAACGCGTTGGCTATTAGTTTTAAGTATCTCTTGTGAATAAAGAATTTGTCTGCTGAAGAAATCTGACTTTTGAATTCTTGGGAGAATGTTTGGAAAGACAATGGAACAACATGTACAACGTTATTGATACTGAAATAATCAATGTTGAAGTGTGTGGGGTCACTTTGGTTTTTTTGCTGTGAGAAGTTGTTTCTCTCCCAGGGCGGCAGGTGTGGGAGTATAGGGAATACTCCCAGGCGTAATTTTAGAAATTTTTCTTTGAATTTTATTTTCATGCCAATATTGAGGTATGCTTGTGGTTGTATTCTTCCATAATCCCCCAGCGTAATCCAGCCTTGTGCTCTGTTTGACGATGCGTGGACCAGCAGTGATCTTCCTCTCGCAGCTCCTCGATGCGATGGTTTCTGCAACAACACTCGCAGCGACGTGATGCTGTCCGCAAGCAAGAGGTGCGATGATATCACCCAGAAACGACAGGTTCTGCGACGACACTCGCAGCGATGGCAATCTTCCCGCCCTGGTCTGGTGCGTCCCGCAAACGAAGGACTTTGTAGCGGCAGGAATTTCCTCGCACTGTCGGGGATGCGCTCTGTAAGCGAGCGATGCGACAAAATTTGCAGAAAGTCTTTAAAAGCTTGGTTTCCAGCTTCCCAACACAGGTACAACTTCCAGAGGCACCACAAATGGCCCAGGCACTCTAGGAAGGACAGAACTCTCTCAGCAGAGTTCAGGGAAGCTGAAGATGAAGTCCTTTTGTTCTTGGGACTTCAAAAACAGGGAGCCAGCTCTTCTCAGGCCCTTGGAGATTCCTTCAAGACAGGGGGCACAACACCAAGCAAAGTCCTTCCCCTCTCTTTGGCATCAAAACAACAGCAGGTCAGTCCAGCAAAGCAACAGCAGGACAGTTTTCCTTCTTCAGTTTCAGCTTTCTCCTTGGCTGAGGTTCCTTCTTGATTCCAGGATGATCTAATTTCCGGTTGCCAGGGGTTTGTACTTATACGCCTAAAAGTCTTTGATCCTTTTGTGCAGGAGGGCTCTGAGCCCGGTCTGAACCAGTTTTGGGTGTTCCTGAAGCACTTTGTTTTCCTGGCCTCTCCTTTCCTTTCAGATAGAGGGGCAGGGTCATCAGCCACCCAGCAGGAAGTGGAACCAGCATTGTGGAAGGCAGGCACAGCCCTATTCAGGCCCAGGTGCTATCCAGGAATGGCCCATTCAGACTCTGGGAGCCACCCAGCCCCTGTCACACACAAACCAGACAGTCAATTCACAAACAGGCCAATGCCCACAGAAAGGTCAGGCAAGAGTAGAGCAGCTTTCCAAAAGTGCTGTTCTCAAACATAGGATTTAAAAACAACCTTTCCTAAAAATGTGTTATTAAGTTCTGAGTTCAGGGATACCAGACTGTTATGTCCTATCTTGCTCCTATGGGAAGATATGCTGGTAGCCACTGTAGCCAGGATTCCCCATGATAGCCTATGGGGCAAGATAGCCTTGCAATAGTGAAAAACGGAAATGGCTGTAATTCACTACCAGAGCATGTCACCCGCACAAGTACATGCTCTACCTTTCACATACACTGCACCCTGCCCATGGGGTTACATTGGGCCTTCCATAGGGGTGACCAATGTGTACAGAAAGGGGAGGGTTAGGCCTGGCCAGTGGGGACACTGACCAGGAGGATATGGCAGTTCTTAGACTGCAAACAGGCACTGCGGTGGCACGCCTGAGACACCATTTTAGGGCTACTCATGTGGGTGGCACAATCAGTGCTGCAGGCCCACTAGTAGCATTTGTTATCACCAGCCCTGGCACACTCAGTGCACTCTACTAGGGAATTCTTGGTGACACAAATATGCCAATCATGAATAACCAATCATAATAACAATTTACACAGGGAGCACTTGTACGTTGACACTGAACAGCAGTGGGAAAGTGCCCAAAGCATTTAAGCCAGCAAAAACGAAATCTAGCACAGCATCAAAAATGCAGGAGGTTGAGGCAAAAAGATAGGGGTAACCCACACCAAAGATGCCAGGTCTAACAGAGTTTGTGTGTGTGATGCCTGGTCTGAAATGTACAATATTGGAGGGTCTTTGTGAGGGGCTGTTAGACCTGGCACCTTGGTGTGGGTCTCCCTTCCATTTTTGCTATTGCCTCATGTGATTTTGCTGGTGATAGATGCTTTGGGCACTGTCCCACTGCTGTCCAGTGCCACAGTGCAAGTGTTCCCTATTGTAAATTAATGTATGAATTAGTGATTCCATGAGTGGCTTGTTTGGTTTACCTGTCAGACCGTAGTACGGTGCACCAGGAGTTCAAAGGCCTTGTAAACCATTTACTGCTGGTGGGCTTGCATCACTGGTTGTGCCACCAACAGTAGCAGCCTGTAGAAATATGTCTAAGGTCTGCCATTGCATAGCCTGTATGCAGTCTGGTACTGCCATGTTGACTGGGCACGTGCACCCACTTGCCGGTCCCTAAACCTTCCCTTTTCTTCTAGTCAGACACCCCCATGGTAAGCCCAAGGGCAGGGTGCATTGTAAGTGTAAGGTAGGACATACCCTGGTGTGTGTGTGTGTGGCATGTCCTAATAGTGAATTACAGCCATTTTAGGTTTTCACTATTGTAAGGCTACCTGTCCTTTATAGGCCAGAATAGGCAGCTTGATTATTACATCTTATAATCCTAACTGACTCAGGGAACACAGTAGAAATTTGAGTTTAGTATGCCTGAACTCAGAATGATAAAATACATATTTTAGTGAAGTTGACTTTAACATTCTGTGTTCGAAAATACCACTTTTAGAAATTAGGTATTTTCTTGTCTAACTATCCAAGCCTACCTCTGCTAGGTTGTGTATTCCTTGCCTGGAGTTTGAGTGACATAGGCTGGGGGATTCCAGGATATAGGTTGAGTCAGCCCAGTGGTGAATAGAGTGATCTGCATCTAGATGGGAGGAGGGAGTTGCACCTGGGACCTGAATAGGGCTGTGCCTTCCTTCCACAATGCTGGCTTCACCTCCTGACGGGCGTCTGATGTTTCTGCCCTGCACTGTGAAAGTAAAGAAGGAGTCATGTAAACAGAGTGCTCCAGTACTGACAAAGGCCCCTCTGCCCTCAGAGTACAAAGTATTTTGGGTTATAAGTATTGGGACCCTGATCCCAAGAACTTAGATCACTTTTGGATAAACAAGAAGAAACCTTTGCTGAGGAATGGAAGCAGAGAGACTGAGGAGAGACTATCCCTAAGCTGAAGTGCTACTTGGGGGATTGGCCTGCAGTGGTTGCCTGACTGCCAAAGAAAGGAGAAAGGAACTTTGTGTACTATATTTCAACTTGTGAAGGATCTCCAAGGGCTTGGAACAGAGCTTGCTTCCTGCTGAAGTCTCATGGACAACAGACTTCACCCACCAGCTCCCCAAGAGTTCTCTGGAAGTGCCTGCAGCTGTACTGGACTTTTTGTGGACTTGCGTGTCGCAAGGAGCTGGAAGCGCGACTCAAGATCAAGAATCGTGTTGCCAAACTGCTGCTGCCGCTTCACAACACGAAGCGCCTCGCATTGCAGGAGAAGAGGATCGATGTTGCAGCAGATGCCATTGTATCACCTGAATAAGGCTGTATCCTCCCTCCACAATGCTGCCTCCACCTCCTGTGCTACGTCTGATGTCTCTGCCCTGTACTGTGAAAGGATAGTCATGTAAACAGAGTGATCCAGGACTGACCCGAACTGGTTTGGACTAGGTAAAGGGCCCTCTGCTCACAGAGGACAACGGATTTTGGGGTATAAGTATTGGACAAACAAGAAGTAAAATTTTGCTAAGGAGGGGAACCAGAAGAAACTGAGGAGACTATCCCTAAACTCACATGCTGCTTGGGGAATTGGCCTCCAGTGGTTGCCTAACTTCCAAAGAAAGGAGAAAGGACTTTGTTTGCTTTGTTCAACTTGTAAGGATCTCCAAGGGCTTGAGAGAAGATCTTGCTTCCGGTTGGAGTCTCAGGGACAACAGACTTCAACCACCAGCTCCCAAAGAGTTCTTTGGAAGTGACTGCTGCTGTTTTGGGCCTTCTGAGACACTGCGTTTCACAAGGAGCTGGAAGCGTGACTCAAGAGGGAGAAGCCTGCCGCTATCGCAGTCTCGGCAGTCGCTCCATAGATGACTCTGCTGTAGCTGTCGCATTGCACCGCATCAAGATAAACGTCCTGCAACCCCAAAGAAGCGTGTCACAGCCACTGCCGTCGCATAGTGGATGTTGCTGCTGTAGCTGGCGCATTGCAGCGCATCAAGAGAAGTGTCTCGCATTGAGCAAGAAGGCGCTCACCGTCAGAGCTGCTGTTGTCGCATCACGGAACAGGGGTGTTGCCCGTTGCAGTTGTCGCATCGAGCGAAAGCACCTCGCAACATCGGAGAAGCGTGCCGCATCAGGAAGAACTTGACATCTTTATTTCTTTGCACAGGATCTTTGCCGCATCTCCATCTCTCCAACACTTTTGCTGTAGAAGCGTGATGCATCTTAAGGTACATTGACTCAAAGTGTGCCATTTTAAGATCTAAAGAGAACTAATCTAATTCTACTATGTTAAGTACAGTATTGTGGATTTTCGTTGTTTGTGGTTTTGTGTTAAATCTATATAAAGAATCTCCTATTTTTTATATAAAACCTGTGTGTTGTCCATCTGTGGTGTTGCCGCCTGATTACTGTATGTGTTCACAGATGCTTTACACACTGCCTCTGAGAGAAGCCTATCTGCTCGTGCCAAGCTACCAAGGGCTCCTCAAGCCCGAACGTCTCCATAAGCCACACAACCGAACTCCTCTGGACCGACCACCGCTGCATCCACTTCACATTCCAAAAACCCACCAGACACCACCGCACCCACCAGATCCCCGCTGTGGCTAGAGAAAAATCACAGAAGACCAACTACATGCAAACCTTGCTCTCAGCCCACCCACCGAACCCTCCAACACCGACGACGCTGACCACAGCCTCAGACGCTGGATCGAGGACTGAGCCCAACCCCTCGCCCCACTGAAGAAACCCCCCCACGGACACACCAGCAAGAGGGCCAGCTTTTTCACCCCAGAACTCTTAGCCTCTAAGCAAACCTGCCGAAAACTAGAGAAGATATTGCACAGTGAACAATCTCCGGACAGCCATGCAGCACACAAGGACGCCGTCCGAAACCAACACCACCTCATCAGGGCGGCCAAGAGGACCTCCTTCAAAGACTGCCTTGACGACAACGCACACAATAGCAAGGAGCTAGCTCTTCAACATTGTGAAGAAACTTTCCAAATCCAGCTCCAACACCAACGACTTCCCGCCCTCCTAAGCCCTGTGTGACTCCCTTGCCACCTTCATCCACCACAAGTTAACAGACATCCATGACAGCTTCAACACCCAGACAGCCCAAACAGACAGCAACACAGCAGACCCTCCGCACAGCATTGACCACGACCCCCTACTAGCCTGGGCCAGCGTGAGCATCGATGACACCATCAAGACCATGTGCACAATCCACTCCGGCTCTCCGTCAGACCCATTCCCGCACCACATCTTCAACATTGCACCCCACCTGCCCAACATCATCAATCTCTCCCTCGAGACTGCAACCTTCCCAGAGATCTGGAAACACACTGAGATCAAGGCCCTACTCAAAAAAACTAAGGCAGACCCAAGAAACCTCAAGAACTTCTGACCCATCTCTCTGCTCCCTTTCCCAGCCAAGGTCATCGAGAAAACCGTCAACAGACTGCTAACCTGATACCTCGAAGAAAACAAAATCCTGGACCCTTCCCAGTCAGGGTTACGCAGCAATCACAGCACCAAGACTGCCCTCATTGCTGCCACCGACGAAATCAGGACCCTGCTGAACAACCTACTAGACCACTCTGCCGCCATCGTCTACCATCGCACACTACGCGCAAACCTCCACATAGCAGGGATCTGAGACAAGGCTCTGGATTGCACCACCTCCTTCCTCTCCTGCAGAACGCAGAGAGTCCACCTCCCCCCATTCTGTTTCAAAGCCTCCGAGATCATCTGCGGCATAACCCAGGGTTTCTGCCTCAGCCCAATGCTGTTCAACATTTATATGGCCCCGCTCGCACTCGTAGCCCGACAGCACAACCTCAACATAATCTCCTACACCGACGACACTCAGCTGATCCTCTGCCTCACCAAGGACCCCATCACCGCCAAAGCCAACCTCCAAGAAGGAATGAAGGCGGTCGCCGACTGGATGAAGACCAGCGGTCTGAAACTGAACTCGGACAAGACGGAGGTCTTCATCCTCGGCTCCAACCCTTCAGCCTGGGATGACTTCTGGTGGCCGACGACACTGGGGGCAGCCCCGACACCCATCAACAATGCACGCAACCTGGGAATCATCCTCGACTCAATGCTCTCAATGACCAAACAAGTCAACGTTGTCTCCTCCTCCTCCTGCTTTAACACCCTCTGCATGCTCTGCAAGATCTACAGATGGATCCCGACAGATACAAGAAAGACAGTCACCCAGGCCCTCGTCAGCAGCAGACTTGACTACAGAAAGGCCCTCTAAGCGGGAGCTCCGACCAAGCTCATCAAATGACTGCAATGCATCCAAAACGCCTCGGCACGACTGATCCCCGACGTACCACGCAGTCGACACATCACCCCATCTCAGAAACCTGCACTGGCTCCCCGTCAACAAGAGGATATCCTTCAAGCCCCTCACCCACACACACTAGGCACTCCAATAGACCACCCCAGCCTACCTCAAGAGACGGCTCTCCTTCTACATCCCCAACCGCCAGCTATGCACCGCCGACCTCTCACTCGCCACCGTCCCATGCATCTGAAGAACAACCACCGCTGGGAGATCCTGCTCCCATCTGGCCGCCAAGACATGGAACACTCTGCCACTGAACCTACGACAGACCCAAGACCTGCATACCTTCAGGAGGATACTAAAGACCTGGCTGTTCGATCAGTAGCCACCCCCCCCCCCCCCAGCGCCTTGAGACCCTCACGGGTATGTAGTGCGCTTTAAAAATTATTGATTGATTGAAGGGTGTGGGCAGGGGTTATTTTATTTTAGGAGTGTGCCCCCTTACCCTGACTAGAGGAAAGGGTCCCTATTTGTCACAAGTACCAACTTGTGCCAACTAGAGACCCTCAAATCTAACAAGGGCCTAATGTGTGAGTCAATGAAGAAGATGTCCTGTGTTAGAGGTCCTATGCCACAGGCTTTGAATGCTATGCCCTGTGTGAAAAGTCCTATGCCTTATGTTATTAATGATGGGCCAAATGTACTACAAACTGGTTGCAAAATACTGCTTGCAATTTGTTACCAGTATATTTGCAATCATTGTTGTATTTTGCAAACTGTTCTCTGTACTAATAGGTTGGTTTGCAAAATACCAAATTGTAGTGGGTCGCAATTTGACCTACCTCATGAATGTGAATGTTGTATTCCCAGTGGCATAATGCAAAATGATTTGCCCCCCCTAGAGAATGTGATGAGGGACCCTACCTTGTTTTCCCATATCGCATAGATATCGATGTCATCCTAGGGCTTAATGGGACCCTCAGAAGGGTTGGGGCGAATTGAAGTATTGGGGATTGCCTGCATCGTGCAAGCTGCAGGGATCTGTGTTATGCTCTTGAGTAAGGTGCAAATTCCGATCCACTATATTCCGTAGCCATTACAGGGATGGTGACCTGCTCGGGTCAGCAGACCACTTTGCTATTGTTTGCATTACGGCCCATTCTCCTTGAAACTAAATGGTATGCAAAAAAAAAAAAGAATCAAAAGTTCAATTAACATTTTTTAACAGTAGGCAGTGGTTGCTGGATCCTGTTTGGCAACCAGATTCTGGTCACAAAATATTAATGCATTCCATTCCAAACACGCCCCTACCAAATACCGATTTGTTATGTACTTCAAAACACAAATTGTGATTTGTTAACATGTTACAGAATCGTAATTTGCCTTTGTTACAAACCAAATAACCTGATTTTGCAAAAAAACCTTTCCTACATCTGGCCCAATATCTGGTATGCATCTTATGAATTTGAGCCCCAGTGTGGCTGTGAGGTGTATTTCGTGTGGGATGTCCTACGGCAGAGTTCTAGTGTGAACAGCTATGTGGGAAATTCTATCAGCAAGAAAAGGCATAAGGTCCCTGTTTGATAGACCAGTCCTTCATGCAGATCCTATGGGAAAAGTTCTATATACTGGCAAAGAGTGAATGAGAGTTGATGCGTGAGAGAGTTGCCATGTGTGAGAGTGCCTGTGAGAACCCGCAAGTGAGATGTACCATGTAAGTTCATGGGTGAGACTACTGTGGAGCCTTAAGAGACATTTATGATGGGCTCAGTGCACAAGAGATTTCAAATTCCACTTTCCATGAGAGGTTTAGCGTGAGAAAAGACTGAGCGATTCAATCCAGATAATGTCCTAAGTGCTTCATGATTGTTTTATCTCCGACATCAGTCATCTGCTGGAGGTGGCTGGGCTGCAGGAGATGACGGGACCGTACAGAGGAAGAGTGAGTGTTTTTAGGTCTCGCCTTAGCAGCACACATGCGCTGGTAGGCAAAAAGACCTTTAGCAATGGCTTTGGCTTTTCAGCCAAAAACGTGCATGCGTTCCATTGCCTTCAAAGGCAACGCCTGCACGTGTGGCGATTCACTTGTGGGAGCGAGCTGCGCCATATGGTAGCAATTATCACATCCGCAAGTGAATTGTGTAGGCCCTCCTCATCCCCCCTGCTGCTGCGCAATGCGTGAGCGCCAACCCTGCTGCTGCGTGAGGCGAGCTAGCTTGTTTTCATTTAGAAGGGGAGATCCTTGCCTCTGCTTTAAACATTTGGTACCTGTGCTGCAACACTGAAACAACTTTTGCTGACTGGTAACTTTAGATTCTCAGACCTTTTGTGTTCTTGAACATCCATGAAGTGTTTCTCTTTTTATCTAACCTTGATTCGGACCTTGAAGTTTTGTATTTTCTGTTTGACTGAGCTATTTTGTAGTTTGGTACACACACACACCACCTCCCTCAATTTCCCATGAGCTGTAGACACATACCATCTCACAGGCCTTCTCCCAGCTTCACTCCTCGCCCCTTCTCACTTTCCCAATTCTTCCCTTTCCCACCCTCTCTTCTAGCCCGCCCACACTTCTATCTCACTCTCTTTATCCTCTAGCCCCTTTCCCACTCTTCTTGCCTCCCCCAACGAGTGGGGTGCAAGGGTGCTCCGGTCACTAATGCATGCACAAAAAATGGCCCCTGGGCTCCCAGAATGGGCAGAGTAACACAGAGGTATCTGGGGTGCAGTTGATTCCTCAGATCACTGGTCCTTGGTGCCACTGCACCTGTCGCACTAATCATAGAAGAGCACCTGGTCACACCGGCCGCACTCTCCTCCTCTCACAAAACTATCTTAGACCCTCAACATCCACTTGCCAGTCCTTTATTAGAATCCCGAAAGCCCTCTTCAAGGTTCTGTAAAAGCATCTGTATGCCTGTCAACCTCTTCGAGGCACTCTCACTGCTCCTCCTCCTGCTCTTTCTAACAACTACTATCATGCCCTTCTCCCATAGTCTTTCAAAAACACTTTCAAGACCCTTGTGATCCAAAACCCAAGCGCATCACAGCATTATCGGCCCCTCTTCAGCCACCCTCACCCCTCCTCTTCCAGCAGCTCTCACACCCCAGCTTCCAACCCTCATGTCTCCTCCATGTACCCTCACAAACATCTGAGACCCAGCCCCTTACAAAAGACCTGAAACCCCTCACCTAACCACTCACAGTCCTCCTCTCAGACCTTATCCCAACCCCTCTGCAGGCTCCACGAAGCCCCTCTCTCGGCCTCTCACAGCCGTCTTCTCAGCCCACCTCACAGACCTTACCAAATCGTATCCCCAGACTCCCCGAAGCCCCTCTTCCAGTCACAGACAGCCCTCCTCTCAGCCCCCTCTTACAGACCTTATCCCAGCGCCTCTCCAGGCTCCCTCGGAGCACCTCTCGTGGTCAATCGCCAGCTCTCCATTCAGCCCCCTCTCACAGACCTTATCCCATCCCATCCCCAGGCTCCCTCAAAGCACCTCTCCTGGCCAATCACAGCTCTCCATTCAGCCCCCTCTCACCAACCTCACCCCATCCCATCCCCAGGCTCCCTCAAAGCACCTCTCCTGGCCATTCACAGCTCTCCATTCAGCCCCCTCTCACAGACCTTATCCCAGCGCCTCTCCAGGCTCCTTTGAAGCACCTCTCCTGGCCATTCACAGCTCTCCATTCAGCCCCCTCTCACAGACCTTATCCCCTTCCCATCCCCAGGCTCCCTCAAAGCACCTCTCCTGGCCAATCACAGCTCTCCATTCAGCCCCCTCTCACAGACCTTATCCCAGCGCCTCTCCAGGCTCCTTTGAAGCACCTCTCCTGGCCAATCACAGCTCTCCATTCAGCCCCCTCTCACAGACCTTATCCCCTTCCCATCCCCAGGCTCCCTCAAAGCACCTCTCCTGGCCAATCACAGCTCTCCATTCAGCCCCCTCTCACAGACCTTACCCCATCCCATCCCCAGGCTCCCTCAAAGCACCTCTCCTGGCCAATCACAGCTCTCCATTCAGCCCCCTCTCACAGACCTTACCCCATCCCATCCCCAGGCTCCCTCAAAGCACCTCTCCTGGCCAATCACAGCTCTCCATTCAGCCCCCTCTCACAGACCTTATCCCATCCCATCCCCAGGCTCCCTCGAAGCACCTCTCCTGGCCAATCACAGCTCTCCATTCAGCCCCCTCTCACAGACCTTACCCCATCCCATCCCCAGGCTCCCTCAATGCACCTCTCCTGGCCAATCACAGCTCTCCATTCAGCCCCCTCTCACCAACCTTACCCCATCCCATCCCCAGGCTCCCTCAGAGCACCTCTCCTGGCCAATCACAGCTCTCCATTCAGCCCCCTCTCACAGACCTTACCCCATCCCATCCCCAGGCTCCCTCAAAGCACCTCTCCTGGCCAATCACAGCTCTCCATTCAGCCCCCTCTCACCAACCTTACCCCATCCCATCCCCAGGCTCCCTCAGAGCACCTCTCCTGGCCAATCACAGCTCTCCATTCAGCCCCCTCTCACAGACCTTATCCCAGTGCTACTCCAGGCTCCCTCGAAGCCCCTCTTTTGTTCCCTTCCTCCAGCTCCTTGGCTTTTTCCCACAGAGGGTGGAAGGGGGAGGGACTGGCTGGAATGCATTTTTCATCCAAGTCTCTTTCTGTGACCTTGATTGCCCCCAGCAGCTGCTCCCCCAAGGAGCTCCCTTTGAACGATGCTTGCTGGGCGAAGCTTGAGAAGGGCCCAGCTGTAAACAGCCCCCCTTTACAAACGACCCTCCACCACTTTTACGGCAAGCCCCAGCATGCAATGCTGCCAAGGCATTCTTTCCGCTTTCAGCAGCACAGCCCCTGCACCCCTTATCTTTTCCCTCAAAGACAACAGCTGCCCCGCTGCTACATATTAATGTGACGTTGCTAAGCATTGCATCTTTATAAGCCCCTCCCCCAGTCGACCTTATCTTGGTTGTACCCCTCCCAACTACGGAAGGGCAGGGGCAATAGGTCGCGCCTTTAGTTATCCAGCACAATATCCTTGGTGCAACAACATCAACTGTTGCATGGCTAAACACTTATAAGGTCCCAAATGCGAGACCTATTGGCTATGCCAATGCTTGTTTGTATATATAGAGAGGATGAAGGAAATGTATGGGAGCTAAATAGTGAATGTTTGTCCCAAAAACTGCATGCAAAAAGTGTCAATGTGTATGTATGCCTGTGTGTCTCTCTATCTCTCGCCCTTTCAGTCTCTTGCTGTTTCTCTCCTTCTAGGCCTGAAAGGACGTCTTGACATTGAGTGTGCTATTCCTAACAAGTTCTCTACCCACCTTTCTCTGATTTTCTGTTCCGTGCAGTCTGCAACTTTGCCCTCCATGCAAAACTTCGTTGGCTTTGAGGTAATCTGACTAGTAGTACTATGTCTAGACTTCTAAAGGTTAGCTGATTGGCCTATAACCATCAGCAGCTGCCTTCGTTGGGTTGAGAGAAATGAGTAGGGTTATGGTGAATGTTGAGTGCACCAGTGAACCCATGTCATTGGTACACCATAACTCTGTGCAACTTTAGTGCACGGTCCAATTAAAGTTATCCAAAACTACAGCCAGTAGAATGTATTAGGTAATTGAAATTTGAGAACTGAAAGTAGGTTGTCTCTGGGGACATGGACTCATATTTTATTTTATTGTTTAAATATTTGTATTTGCATTTCCAAACCAAAGAAACATAGTAAGCATGTCACATCAGAATGTCCATCACATCCTACCCTTCCTCCACCCGCCACCCACCTCCCCCGGCAATGGACTCATATTTTCGCACTAAATAAGCAGACATTCATCAACTGGGATTGTGCATGTGTGGCTAGGGACTAGGGTGTTTTTGTCAGAATATATGTAGCAGCATACAAACGTGTGTAGCAAAGGTTGGTACTAGGTAGTTACTTTGCCCTGATTCTCTCACTGTAATGGCCATAAGTTGAATGAGACATTCTTGAGGCCAGGCCCAATCTGAGGCTTTCTTTTAGCTCCATTGTAGTTGTGTTGTATTCCAGTTCCAGCATGACCACTTTCCTTTTGCTCTACTGAAGTGCTAGACCGACAGGTATTCTAAGTTCCCTGACCGTAGCTGCCACAGTCTGGGCACTATTATCAATCTCCACGATTTTTCCTCATTTATTGGACCCATCATCTTCGTTTAACCATGTCAGCCATAACAGACATCCAAAAAGGTAGGGTTGTGCTTTCTTCTTCCGCTCCCGCTCCCACACCTTTGAACCCGGATCTCTATATCAGTGCTCTAAACTTCATTCATCTTTGCAGCATTCTTTGGGCATCATCTGACGATTTGCTCAAAACAGAGTGGGCCAGATGCATCAAGCATCCATTTTGCGATTCCTTATTAGCGAAAAATAAGGAATCGCTAATAAGGAATAGCAAAATGGAATGCATCAAGCAATCACTACAAAAATAGCGATTCCTTAGAATTCCTTAATTGCGACTCACAAATTGGGAGTCGCAATTAATGAATACCTCCCCATACATTCCTATGGGCCTACAGGCCCATAGGAATGTATTGGAGATTGCATGAGCAATTAGCGAGTACCAGTAGGTACTCGCAAATTGCTCATGCAATTTCAAGGGTGCAAGGGTGTCAAAATGACACCCTGTTGCACCCCTGATTTTGATCTATGCACATATGTTGCGCACACACATGCCCTTAGGGCATGTGTGTGCGCAACATGAAACTTTGAAATATGAACAAAAGTGCATTTTTCAAAGTTTTTGCAAATTACCATGAAGTTGTACTTCGTGGTAATTTGCGTGCCCTATTAGCGAATTCGCTATTTTTGAAACTTTCATGCATTGCATTTAAGGAATCTCAATTTGAGATTCCTTAAATGCAAACAATCGCAATGTAGCGAATTCTCTATTTCCGATTTTTGCATTTGGGATGATGCATCCCAAATACAAAAATACCGGTCGCAAAGGGGCAGATTCTGAGAATCTGCCCCTTTGCGACCGGTTTTTTGCTTGATGCATCTGGCCCAGTATGTTGTGACCCAACCCTATTCCGACCTATGGGACTGTAGTAGTGTGTCTATTTCAGATGATGATAGACACCCAGGTTGAACTGTGGAGAGGAGTTTTGGGCTCAGGAACCTCAGATGCTTTGTTTTGGAGTGTCCTGGACACTGACTTGAAGCACTGAGGGGTTTCAGACCCTTTAGGGCCAGATCGCATTGGAATTATTAGGATTCCGCCCACAGCTTACGTTATCACCATAAGACTGCTTTGATGTGTCACTCTTTTTCATAGTCTGCCAGGTGACCATGTTGCACTAAGTGTACCTTTCCATTTTGAGCGTACATGTATCTCTCATAGATATACAATATGACTATTTTGAAGTCTGTTTTTGTTTTCTAGGTTTGGCCCTTCAGCAAGCAAGGGTGTCTAACCTCTTTGGCACCAGCCATCTTTGGAGTGCCGACACATTAATGTAACATATGGCTATTTTCAAGTCTTTTTTTGTTTTCTAGGTTTGGCCCTTGTGCCAGCAAGTATCTCTTACCTCATTTGCACCAGCCTCTTTGGAGTGATGGCAAATAAAATGGGTCGGTAAGTGACTCCTATAAGTTTAATTAACTGTGATGATGTCAGATACAGACAGGGCATCCTTTTAAATCACTGAGGGGATAGAATGGAGGGTTTATTCATACAAAGCAATGGCAGGCTAAGCACACATTGTGGGGAACCTGCTCATTGAAACTACGGCCATACTGAATGCATACAACAGAAGTGGTGGAAAGGCAACGTGGAAATACCACCCAATAAGTGACAATCTTTATCTCCGAGTGTAGATATCCTGGGGGCAGGGGCAATTATTATTTTAAATGGTGAAATTATGTACCTGAATCATTAACAATCCCTTTGAATTTTCCAGCTAGAAAACAGAATGTTCATGATGTCATCAATTTTCATGAACATTTAGCAGTACTATATATAGACCTACTTCTTGCAGGGTTGTTAAGGCAGAGAGGTGAGTAATAAGCACTGTTTATGTTAGAAACAACCTTTTTTTGGCCTGTTCACCCCCATTTATTTTGTGCTGACTGACACTGGCGGTAGCTGACTCTGACTGTGCCCTGGGCTCTGCTAGTCAGGCCCAGGGCCAGATGGGAGGCTTAAGGAAGAAATTCACAGACGCGAGTAGGTGTACTTTATGGAAATACGCAATACTCTGTGTTTGGTTTAGTTAACTCTTACTGTTCTGCAGGAATTACAGCCATGATGGAGTTTTAGAGAGTGTTGCTTTCTGGGACAAGACTATGCCACACTTTGGAGGAAGTTGTCATGTTTTGGGGTGTTGCCCTGCTCCTCATTGGACAGAGGTGCTTCCCTGCTTGTCACCAGAGAACCTCGGATAAATATGTGGGAGGCGCAGAGCCCCTCAGTTCTACTGCATGAAAATGCAAGAAGAAGGAAGATTGTCCTACTGGAATCATGAACTGCACCCATGGGCCTGCCTGGTGAAGACTGCGCCTGCTGCAATATCTGGGACTACAGTTCTGAGGACTTTGCCTTGCTCCAAGAAGAAGAAAGGAGTGGACTCCCAGCAGTTACGGGTTAACAGAGCTTAACTGACCCTTCTCCAGCCAGAGTCCCCCCCCTGGATTGTGTCCAGTGGAGTTTTAAGGGCTTGACCAAGAGCATTGTGGGAATTGAGGTTCAACCTTGCCAAGGACCTTTTAGGAAATTTCAGACCCTCGGATTTGTGTTTTGGACCCTAGGAACCCACTAAGACCGCTACAAGTTTGGGAAAGGTTTTGGAAAAGCTCCATAAGGGGACAGACTCGACCGCGAGGGCCAAGCTGGCCACCTTTAACCTCAAACCCACCCGGATTCCAGATTTGTCCCGCTGAAGAGCTCCAGAAGTCAGACTTCCAGGGTTTGATCATGAGCTTTCAGAAAGTCAAGCCGACTAAACCTTACAGAGTCCGGACTGGCAGAGAGCATCAAGGGCACCTGGCAGAAAAATCTCCAGGAAAGTTTCTAAATGGGAAGGTAACATTTTCACCCAGGCCTCATGTGTGGAGTATCTGGGTAGAGCTGAATCACTGTCGACCTCAGACTTTGACTTTGTACCAGTCAGGCACGACCAGATGTCCAGAAGTTGCTCCATTGGTTTCTAAGCACTAGAAAGTGTTTATTCTTTAGTAATCCATATCTTCGGTTCCCTACATTGAATTGTGATAGTTTTGGTGTCATTTTGACGATAACAATATTCCCTATTTTTACTAAGTGGTGTGGGTTTTTTATTGTGTGTAGTGTCTTACTTATTTACTGTAATGGTGTTTTTAAAGGCTTTTCATTGCGGTCTCCTAAGTTAAGCCTTATTGCTCGCTACCAGCTACCAAGGGTTGAGCAAGGGACTCATTTATAGAGACCCTATTTAGGACCCAGTACCATGTTGGTGGGCTTATTGCTGGTGTTAAATGACTACCTACACCGCCCAAAAACCCACCTTCCAACCGTATGCATTTCTAGATGTTCTAGCTACAGATTCACACTGTATCTACGGCTAACCCAACTGTGCTCGCCTGCTTTTGCAAGTGCTTGAAAGAAACTTGGGGTGCAAAGCCATACATAAAAAGCTGTCCTGTTTTAGCCTCTCAGGAGGCAAAGAAGTCTTGATCTTTAAGGATTTTGAAGTTTCTGTGCAGGTTGCCAACCTAGATTCTTCTTCGACTTCTTGTTCTCTAATAACCTGTATTTGCATAGCAGTAGCATATATGCCTTAAAAACTGTATGACAGCAACTCTTATCACTATCTTCCCTTTCATATCCGACTGTTATTTCACCCATTTGGAACTATGTTAGTCATTTGACAGTATCCCTGCCTGGCGCATAGTCCCATTTGAATTACTCACTCTCCTGATATCACCCCCCTTTTTGGTGTAAACCACCCAGCGCCAGATTGCTCCTCTGGTTGGGATGGGGCTATGTAGCACCCTATATGTTTTATTCTCCCCAAACCCCTTTCTAAAGTACATAACCTAAGCCCAGGTTGCTTACCAGCTTCCTGTGGTTGTTTGCTTCTGAATGATTCTACAACCATGTACACACCATGGTTGATTCACAAAGAGCCTTGAGGAGTTTAGTCAGTGTAAACTGTGCGCTCTCTATCTTAGACACTTCTTTCCCTCACCAAAACCAAACTAAAAAGCATTGCGATCGTGGAGAAAATAACATCACCTCTCTGGTCGCTTACGCACGACATCACATCTCTTCATAGATAGGCTCATAAAACTCTCTTCCATCGACTCACTACACACATTGTGGCCTGCAGTCTTTCTTGGGTGGAATAAATTGTCAACTTCACGACACTAGGACCGGCTGGTCCAGTATTTAAGCGTTTACAAGCGATTAAGTTGCTTATACCCCCTTGGAAATCATTTTTCTTCATGTTTTTTATTGGAATATTTTTTGGTTGTGATGTAAGTATTATAATTTTTTGTAATGTTTGATGCAGAAACGTTTTTTAGTGTGTAAATAATGTTTGTTTTTTGATGTATGTACAAAGTGTATTTAGTCTTGTAAATATTCCAATACGTAGTCCTTTATTCTGTTATGATTTTTTGAAAATTTGAAAAAAAGCATAAAATGATAGACACTGAGTAATGCTGTCTAAGGGTGGTTACAATAAACTGGTTTCTTACCCTTCTTGAATATTGAATGAGTAATTGTGGTGTGGGCACTGTGTGTTTTTGCTCCTCGTGAACATGGCAAGAGACAACAACAGTAGACAGATGTTTATAAAGGATCAATACTCACAGCATCTGAGCTCCAGCTATGAGCGAGAGCCTCTTTCTTGGCTAGAGTTCCGATGCTCTTGGAGTGGGTTGGCTGGCAGGCTGATTGAGTCCACATTCCACATTGTTTTTAATTTTACTAGATATGCAGGGGAATATTATCAAGAAACGGTGTTAACATTATCGCCGCTTTAGCTGCAGAAAAACATTATCGCCGCTGTAGCTGCAGAAAACTGCAGCTAAAGCGGCGATAAGGGGCTAGATAATATGCCCATGTTAATTCCCATAGAAGCCCAGGTTCTGGTGTGAACCTGGGCTTCTATGGCTATTCTCTACTTCATATTATCAAGCCCATTATCGGCGCTTCAGCAGCAGTTTTCTGCCGCTAAAGTGGCGATAATGTTAACGCCGTGCTTGATAATATGCCCCAAAGTCTCCTCTTCTGCCTCAGGCAGACTGCAATATCCCACAGGATCCCAATGGCTTAGTGGACTGTGGCTGTGGAGATGATAATGTTTAGAACGTCTTGGACTGCCACCCATTCATGGGGTTCCTTTGTAGCACCCTTTAATTGCACACTGCCACTCATTGTACCTTTGGTAGAATCACATTCTCCCTACTCAGTGCCTACTATGTTGGTGCATGAGGTTGAGGTAGGTGTAGCATAGTTGTTATGTTGACTTACAACATGGATAGTTGACGGAGGGGAAAAGATGTGTAACTAATCAGAGGAGGTGAGTGTTAAACTGTGGAATATTTTGCCAGGTTTTTTATGTTGCTTTGACTTTTGAACTTGCATATATTTGATTCAAATGTTATTTTCTAAATAAACTGAATGATTGATTGATTGTGCCTGAGATTCAACTGTGCTAGCTTCAGTCAAATTCCACTTGGGCAATGGCATTGTATGGATTGCCCTTCAGTACTTCCTTGGATGTTTCTCATAGTGCTCTTTTCTTCATTGAGGTTCTGTTACATTTTCATTAAGCACAGTCCTCAAGTCCAGGAGGGCACAACTTGGTTCGGCAATTTTTTTTGGGAATGCTGGGTTTATTGAAAGGTTTAACTATTATAGTTAGCATTGTTCCAGAGTTAGTGAAATCAGGTCTGACTATGCAAACGTAATACTGAATGTAATCTAAGGCATGCTGGGATGCGTTTCTGCACTGCATATAAAGAGTGCAGCTCCCACAAGTCTTTCTGTGTACCTGCACAATTTTCAGTGAGACAGATTTGTTGTTGGTTTAGGTGGTGTCTTCTCTTGAAAGGTCATCTAGGGAGTTTGCAGCACTCTAATACTGCATCAGGGGTATTTAGGTCCCACCTCCTAGAAGTACATGTGCTCTTTGTTGGCTTCCTCGTCACTCTTTTTTGCTTGCTTCTTACTTATTAGCTTGTGAAAGCTTTCTTTCATATCCTTGTGTTTGTCCCTCTAGTGGAGCGTGGAGTTCTTCCACTGCTGATTTTTCAGGAGCTGGATTTTTCTTTTTGTTTAAGCACTCCACAATAGTGCATGTATTTTCCAACTGTCTACTTAGTGTGCCTCTCTTCCCTTCTATTTTGACTGTATGCCTTTCCCCTTCCCGCACCTGTATACGTTTCCCCCACCCCATGTTCCACATTGCTCGCTCTTCCCATTAGTTTACTTATCTCCCTGAACACACTGTGTTGCTTCCCCTGGCTGTGCTGTGCTGTCTTGTTGCTTCTGCCCCCCACCTCTGTGTTACTTCTAACCACTTTCCAGGTACTTACCCACCCCTGTCCTTCGTGAGTCCATCACTCCCCCTGCTCTCCATATTAGTTGCACCCCGGACTCCACATTTTTAGGTTAAAGAGCTGAGGGACACCTAGTGTAGTTTCAGTTTGAAAGGGACACAATGACACCTAGAGTCCCCAGAACTACAATCACTGCCTGGGGTGTCACAGTGGAGGAGATCAGTCCCTCTGCTTCTTTCACCAAAGAGCACACTAGACCCCTCTCGCACGTGACACAAGCTGTGTTCCTACCCTCACAGAGACGCTGCTCAGTGATGTAAGAGTGTTTGTGAGCACTCTAGTAGTTAGGGGGTGGAGTTGTGGGAGGAACCGGATAGGGAGGGGTCAAGGAGGGAAATGAGTAGAGTAGGGCCAAGTAAGGTAGAGACGCATGAATAAAAATCTACCAGAGATACATAGTCCGAGTCTCATTTATGACTCACGACTCGACAGCTGGCGACGAGGGTGGGATTTCAGCGCATGGCCTGAACGCGCTATCTCCAACGAGTAGCTCTCATCCTGTCCCGCCGCGTGTGCGACCTGGCCGACACGCTGAGCATAATTAACGGGGTGTTCCTCCCCGTGGAAGTGACCGCACTAAAGTTTATACAACTGCGGCCCTGCAACCAGTCCACGTGCTGTGGAGGACGGCGTTCTACTGGCATGAGTGCACGCCGAGGTCTGGGTGTCCACCCCAGCCTCGTATGCCGAGAGAAGTTGAAGCCTGATGCCGGGAGCCTACCCCGGTCTTACCTGCCACCAGGAGTGAGCGGAGGACGCCGGGAGCACACCTCGAGCCACCGCATCATGCTGCTGTGACAGCCTGCCCGGTGAGTGCCTGTTTGTGACCAATGAGGCCCGGGGAGTGAAAGCTCGAGCCAAATCTCGTGGGAGACGAGATCTCGACGGCGGTGGCCATTTTGGGGTCAGGCATTGGCTCCATTCCCTGTCACAGATAGAGGGCAGCCATTTTAGGGTCAGGCAGCAGTGATTCTGCAAACAAGCTTTGGCAACTGCAAACCTGGAAAAGTGATTCTGCAAACAAACATTGGCAAAAGTGAGTCTGCAAACAAGCATTGGCAAAAGTGATTCTACAAACAAGCCTTGGCAACTGCAACCCTGGAACGTGCCAATTGAATGCCACAAGCTTGTCTTCACACAGCGGTGACCCATAAAGATGACAACAGACGGGTATTCTGCAATTTCACGTCCTCCTGCAGTGAGTGCACACAGGGAAATAGCCGCAACGCCACTGAGTGAGTGATTGGAGGAAGCTGATTTCCCCGCAAGTGATTGCCTGAGGACAGCTATAAGTACACACCTTTGTGAATAAAGATGTCACGTTCAACGGCACGTCAAGCCCCGACTCCAGCAGGCGCCAGTCGACCTGGCATGATGGGTGTTTCATTTCTACGCCCTCCTGAACCACTTGCACTTGTAGCTGGAGGAGGAATGGGCCTCAGATGGCAGGAATGGCTTGAGGACTTCGAAGACTTTATGCAAGGGTCCCAGGTGACGGAAGAAGATCAGAAGTTGATTGCATTGCGTAACCTTGTAAGAAAGGAAGTCAGTCAACTTATCAAAGAACTGCCCACGGATAATACAGGGTCTTACACCAAAGTGCGTGATGCCCTGAATAAGAAGTTTCTACACAAGAAGAACGTCGATTATGAGAGGTATACTTTCAACCTAGCGTCGCAGGAGAAGGAAGAACCAATGAGCGCGTTTATCACACGGCTTCGACGGCTAGCTCGCTATTGTGAATTTGATACTTTCTCCACTGAAGATGCTCTCAGGTTGCGCATCATAGAGGGTTGCCAGTCAGGATCCTTGAGGCGTTGACTACTAAAGAAAAGTTATACCCTCGACGAGATCGAGGAGATGACTCAAGTTCATGACCAGGCGGAGGAACATGCCAAAAAAATGGAAGCAGGGTGTACGGAGAAGCGTGAACAAGCCTTCCGACTTCAATCACACACCACTCGCAGGTCACCTCGTGATAGACAAAGAACCTCGAGACCAAAAACTCATCACCAACCCATGGGTCGCAGACGCCATAGCTCAAACAAGAGGGACAAGAGACGGGAGTGTTCGCTTAAGTGCTATAGGTGCGGATACGACTTTCCTCACACTGATGGATGTCCCGCTCTTGGACAACAATCCCGGAAATGTGGAAGAGACAACCATTTTGAAAATGTTTGTGGAGAATACCGAAAAGACATGCAGAAAGACCCTGGGAGACCTTCTTGTCCGACGACCACACGTCACCAGGCCAAAGCAGTCCGTGATCACCGGAGATCGTCCACAAGATCTTCACAGTCGAGTGGGACATCACACAGATCATACTGGCCCAGAAGGTCACCGTCTCGAGAGTCGAGATCACCATTTCCTACGTCCCAGGACAGTGGCGAGTACATCTGCATGGTGGCCGATCCTGATCAACTCAAGAAACACCCAAGAATTGACATTCGGGTGGGTGATCACGCTACCAAATTTGTGCTAGACAGTGGCGCATCCCTTAACTGTATTCCTGTAACAGAATATCGGAGAATGAGTCCAATCCCTCCTCTGAGTCCAGCACATGTGAGGGTGTACACGTGGATGACTAAGAAGCCACTTCCTTGTCTGGGAAAATTTGCAACCATTCTCACTCACAAAAATCACACTGTGCCTGCTCACATACATGTGATTGAAGGACCAGAAGCTGACTGCCTTCTTAGTCTTCCTACAACTGAACGTCTCCGGCTGGTGGAAATTCTATATTGTGTGAGTGACGACCCGACATCATCCACAAGTTTCCCAAGCTGTTCACCGGGCTTGGTAAAATGGCCTGCTGTAAAGTGCGCCTACACATCAACGTACAGGTGACCCCTGTAGCGCAACATCATAGGAGGGTCCCATTCCACCTCCAAAAAGCAGTTGAAGAAGAATTGCAAGAGTTGTTACAAGCGGACATCATTGAGAGAACTGAAGGTCCCACTCCATGGGTTTCTCCGGGAAACACCAATGACATCGATGGAAATACATCGCGGTGCAATAGCACCGCGACGTTTACATCGCATTGTCATTGGCATTGCAGCATTGTATTGCGCATGCTACAACGGACCGATGGCATTAACATCGCATGCAATTACAACGCATGCGATGTTAAAATGCCATTACTACGCATAAAAAAAGGAACGGTACTTTAAAATGGGAAATGAACTTTATTAATTGATTATCGTCGAATTTTAATTAAAACGGAAAAGAAATTAACTTTATAATGGATTTCCGCAGGATTTTAAATAAAACAGAAAACGTTACGATGTACTTATGAAAATTGGGAACGGAAGATGAAATAAATGAACTTGATAATGGATTTCCGCAGGATTTTAATTAAAACGGAAAAAGTTACAATGTAATTATGAAAATTGGGAACGTGCAAAAAAGCGGACAGAATAAAAGATCCTTTTGCGAAAAACGGACTAACAAATATAGCTTAGAGAGGATGTGGACTAGCGGGTAGGTGTGCCGACTTAGGTGTGGTCAACAAGGGTTCGACCCTCCTATCAACTCGGCGAAATTAAATGGGCAGCGCTAAATTACATTTTTATTACTGTATTACGGATGGATGCAGGAATTAACAGTACAGCGTGACATTACCTATTTATTACTGTATTACTGGCTGGATGCATGGATGGGTGTATGGATGGATGCATGGATGGGTGTATGGATGGATGCATGGATGGGTGTATGGATGGATGCATGGATGGGTGGATGGATGGATCGATGGATGGGTGTGCATGGATGGGTGTATGAATGGATTGGGTGGATGGATGCATGGATGGGTGGGTGGATGGATGCATGGCTGGGTGTATGGGTGGATGCATGGATGGATGGATGGATGGATGGGTGTGCATGGATGGGTGTATGGATGGATGCATGGATGGGTGGATGGATGGGTGGATGTATGGGTGTATAAATATGAGAATTTCAACATGCATTGTGAAATTACCCTTGACCCATGCGGAGATTAAGACACATACAA
The DNA here is from genome assembly GCF_964261635.1 of Lissotriton helveticus. NCBI lineage: Eukaryota > Metazoa > Chordata > Amphibia > Caudata > Salamandridae > Lissotriton > Lissotriton helveticus. Next base: position 37,785,377 of record NC_136063.1, read on the forward strand.
AAGAACACGTTTGAACCTTTTTATTTTCTTTACATTGTACTAATACAAAATACTCAAACAAGTTGTGAGCTTTTTATTCTATTTACATTGCATTAATACCAAATACTCAAACAAGTCGGGAGCTTTTTATTTTATTTACATTGCATTAATACCAAATACTCAAACAAGTTGTGAGCTTTTTATTTTATTTTCATTGCATTAATACCAAATACTCAAGCACAAACAACACAAAGCATTAACAATTTAAGGGTGGTACATATCCCCCAAAAAAATTAAAGGACATAGGGTGTCCAATGTGCAGATAGGATTATGGCACACAACAGCAAGGGCCAATGTTTTTACCCAAAGGAATTAAGTACGCGTGCGATGGAAGATAGGTAGTCACACGGCACAGACAAGGTCAAAAGTTTTAATACTTCCAAAATTCGGGCAGACATTTCCTTTGAACGCTGAGAAAAATGTGGATGTAGATTACCTGCTAAACACTGTGAGATGCACATTTCCTGGTAACTTTGCTCCTTTTGCAAAATCTCAAGAAAACTGTAGAAATTTGGGTGCGGTTTTCCAATACTTTTGTTTCAAGAGTTGTGCCAACCCTCTATGGAATTGTTTGTTTTTGCTCCTCCCTTTAAGCAGGTGGAGTAGCAGTTACACCAGTCCACAAGAAAACGTGCAAATCTAATTTGTCAACCAATCACATTGCTTGACTCTTTAAGTAACAACAGACATTTTTTACCTTTTGTGCTACTCTACTGCACTTAGCGGAGAAACTCCAAATCTTTGCGTGCCTTGCACCTCCGTTAAATTTCCAACTCTGCAACAGCAAGTAACAAAATTAAGTTTGCGGTGGCCTTATTACTTAGGTGGATCAAATACACATTTGCCAGTTGCTTCTTCAAAAAAATGTGTCGTCATAGTTAGGACAAATTAACATTCATGTACCTGTACCTGCTAATAAAATAAAACAAAAAGCCTTTTATTCGATTAATAACCAAACACATTATTTTGGTGGGCTAAACAATCAACAACTTTTAATTATAGCACAGCATATCTAATTTGTCAACCAATCACATTGCATGACTCTTTAAGTAACAACAGACATTTTTTACCTTTTGTGCTACTCTGCTGCACTTAGCGGAGAAACTCAAAATCTTTGCGTGCCTTGCACCTCCGTTAAATTTCCAACTCTGCAACAGTAAGTAACAAAATTAGGTTTGCGGTGGCCTTATTACTTAGGTGGATCAAATACACATTTGCCAGTTGCTTCTTCAAAAAAAATGGTGTCGTCATAGTTAGGACAAATTAACATTCATGTACCTGTACCGTTGTTTTAAACTGGGAAGAACTTTGTAGTTAGTGTTTGGATATCCACACAAAGCTTCGCGATGCTGGCCGCCTATTTTAGGAGACAAAATACAGATTAGTAAAACGTAGGATATATCTAGACAATCCGTCAACACATCATGCATCCATTCATCCACCCGTCCATGCATCCATTCATACACCCCCAACCATGCATCCATACATCCATCCATGCATACACTCATGCATCCATCCATTCATCCACCCATCCATGCATCCATTCATACACCCATACATGCATCCATACACCCATCCATGCATACACCCATCCATTCATCCACCCATCCATGCATCCATTCATACACCCATCCATGCATCCATACACCCATCCATGCATATACCCATGCATCCATCCATTCATCCACCCACCCATCCATGCATCCATTCATACACCCATCCATGCATCCATTCATACACTCATCAATGCATCCATACACCCATACATGCATACACCCACGCATCCATCCATTCATCTACCATTCCTATGTGACTCTTGCAGTATATCCATTCCTATCCCTTCCCTATGTATATAGAGATTTAACAATAATCAACAGTCTCTTCTTTGTGTGACTACATCTAGTACATTTGAAATTTTTTCATGTTTGTATCTTTTACTTAACGCATGTAATCCAAAGTCCTTAGGTTTGGCAAATGGTTCTTATGTAAAGCGCTCTGACACCTTCGGGTAAAGTTCACGCTATATAAAATCGCATTAACTAAAACTTTACACCAAAATTCAACCATCCATTTTGGCCTAGGCTTACATTTTACGGGCTCGAAGCAGACAGAGAAGGCCCCAAGGGAGGGTAGGGAGCAGAGTCAGAGTACTTCACAAGGGTAATGAACAGTTTTTTTGGGTTCAGGGCAGGGGGCCTGGGGTACTTTGTGGAGCATTGCCTTATTTTAAAGGGCTCAGTTCAGGTGGAGGAAGGGACTTTTTACAGGTAGTTTAAGGATGTAGGGCGGAAGGAAACGAAAGTCGAGGGGGAAACGATTCAAACTGAGGGCAGAAGGGCACAAAACACGAGGCAGACAGAGGGCAGAAGGACACAAAAATGAGGGAAAAGCACGAAAAACAAAGGCAGGAACAAAAAGTAAGCAGAGATATTAGAAGCCAGTTAACTTTATAAATTTCTACTCTGCCACGCCCCATGCTTACCAGCAATAAATCAGCTGTGATTAAGGGACAAGAGATGGATCATGGGCTTATTTGAAGGGCTCAGGGCAGGGGGAGAATGGACACTTTACACATAGTTTAGGGATGTAGGGAATGGAGTTCAGGGCTCAGGGTAGGGGGGCTGGGGTTGGGGTAGTTTTGGTGGCAGGGCAGGGGGGAAGGGATAGTTTGCAGGCCAGAGTGCAGAAGGACACAAAAACAAGGGAAAGGCACAAAAAACAAGGGGGAAACGATTGGAACTGAGGGCAGAACACCGCAAAAAACGAGGGAAACAGAGGGCAGAAGGGCACGAAAAACGAGGGGAACAGAGGGCAAAAGGGCACAAAAAACGAGGGGAACAGAGGGCAGAAAGACACGAAAATCGAGGGGGAAACGATTCAAACTGAGGGCAGAAGGGCACAAAACACGAGGGAAACAGGGCAGAAGCACACGAAAAACGAGGGTAACAGAGGGCAAAAGGACACAGAAAACGAGGGTAACAGAGGGCAAAAGGGCTCGAAAAAAGAGGGACGAAACAGAGGGCAGAGGGACACGAAAAAAAAGGGGGAAACGGCCTTTCATAAAAAACGGAAACAGTTACAAACCTTGGCCATTACACAAGGAACAAACATTGGGAACGGAAAATGGACTCAAGTGGCAATGGAGCGATGTTAAAATGCCATTAAAATGCCATTACACACACTTACTGATTGGAAAGTCTGTCCACAGGGTCACGACACAGGCACAAATGGCTGCAGACGTGGTGGAAAATACAATATATACCCCCACCCCCCCCACAAACCCATTGGGCAAATTTTTTTTTACTGTGTGGCCTCAAACGTCGCTTTGTCATGTCGCGTGATGTTAAATCGGCGATGTGACACGCGATCCAATTAAATTGCCGCATTTGCGGTGCAACTGCTTGCGATGACATAATGGCCGGTGAGACGGCCGATGCGATGTAATGCCCGCGATTTGAAGTGCCGCAATGACATTGACATCGACGGATCGCCATACAACCGTTTTGCCGGTCGTGATTGTGCCAAAAAAAAGTACCCCAAACAAAGTGCGCCTCTGCGTTGACATGAGGGTGCCCAATACAGCCATCGAGCGAGAGCGACATCCTGGACCACATCTGAGTGACATGATTGCGTCCCTCAACGAAGCTCAAGTCTTCTCCAAGTTGGACCTTAACAAAGGATACCACCAACTTGAGCTGCATGAAAAATCACGACCCATCACCACATTTGCCACTCATCTTGGACTCTTCAGATATAAGCGGCTCAGTTTTGGAGTTTCTTCCACTACCGAGATATTTCAGGAAGCCATAAGGAAGACAATCTACCACATTCCGAATGCCCTGAATTACAGTGCCGATATACTTGTTTATGGTGCAACGGTGCAGGAGCATGATACAGCATTGGACAGAGTTTGTCATGCTCTTCTAGACGCAAACCTCACACTGAATAAAGAAAAAATTGAATTTCACAAGTCCACGCTGAAATTCTTTGGACACATATTCTCAGGAGCCGGGATGAAGCCAGATCCTGAGAAAGTGGCGGCATTGAACGACACCAAGAGCCCTCAGGATGTAGGGGATGTGTGATCCTTTTTAGGAATGGCGAGCTATTGTGCTCGATACATACGTGACTATGTTACCATCAGCTATACCTTGCGCAATCTCACCAAGCAAGGGCAACCATTTGACTGGACATCACAATATGAGCAAGCCTTTCAGGAGATCACGAAGGCTGTTGAATCCGCCAATAATTTGGCATACTTTAATCCCAAGAGGAAAACAGAAATCACAGTGGACACCAGCCCTGTAGGCCTAGGCGCCATCCTGGCCCAATTTGATCACGAGACCGATCAGCGACACATCGTTGAGTATGCCAGCAGGAGTCTCACAGACACGGAAAGAGCTTATTCTCAGCCAGAGAAGGAGAGCCTAGCCGTTGTATGGGCCTGCAAACATTTCCACATCTTTGTATATGGCAAGCACTTCACATTAGTCACTGACCACCAGGCCTTAGTCACCATCTTTGGCAATCCACGAGCTAAAATGCCCCCCTGGATAGAACGATGGGGGCTTCGTCTTCAGGAATACATGTACACCATCATACACAAACCCAGGAAGGCCTCAAATCCTGCCGATTACATGTCGAGACACCCCAAACTCACAATTACCACCGGATCATCCCTTGCTGAGGAATATATCCATTTCGTGGTTGACCAAACCAGACCACCTGCTATCCCGCTGGAAGCCATTAGGGTTGCCACCATGCCCGATGCTGTCCTGCAACAAGTGAAACATCGTCTCCGAACAAACACGTGGCGACACTCAGATAAGCATGAAACCAGAGATCCGAGTGAGAGGCAGGAGCTGAAGACATTCAAACACGTCAAAGATGAATTGTCCATCACAGAGGATGGTCTTGTACTCTGAGATCAGGGAAGAGTCATCCCTTTGCAACTTCGTAAAGGTGTAATCAATTTGGCACATGAAGGACATCGGGGAGTAGTGGCAACCAAAAGAGCACTTCGCGAGAGGGTGTGGTTTCCGCTCTTGGATCAGATGGTCGAACTGACCCTCAAAGACTGCCTTCAGTGTCAACTGGTGAATCACGGTGAACCACCCGCTCCCCTACAAATGTCTGCACTCCCCAATGGTGTCTGGCAAGAGGTTGCACTAGATTTCTTTGGTCCTCTTCAGTCCGGAAAATACATCCTCGTTGTCATGGACGAGTATTCAAGATTTCCCATTGCCCAGTTCGTCTCGTCCACAAAAGCTACCACTACCATCGCTGTTCTGGATGAAGTATTCGCTGCCTGGGGCATACCGAAGACAATCAAAACAGATAATGGACCACCTTTCAATGGTCAGGAATTCAAGGAGTTCGCCAAGCACCTTGATTTCAAACATCGGAAGATTACACCCCTGTGGACGCAGGCCAATGGCATGATTGAACGGTTTATGGCCACGTTGAAGAAAACACTCCAGCAAGCAGCACTGGGTAAGAAAGATCCCCAAGTTGCTTTGAATGAAGTCTTGCGAGCATATCGTACAACTCCACATGCGACCACCGGCAAATGCCCGGCTACTTTAATGTTGGGGCGATCCATACGAACCAGGATACCCACTCTGGAAGATGCTCTACAAAGAGCAGAGAGAAAATGAAATCATATGCGGATACACGGAGGAGAGCCAGAACCCCGTCCATTCATGAAGGAGACTGGGTGCTAGTTAAACAGGAACCACAAAGGAAAACAGACTGTCAATTTAGAGCAGAGCCATTGATGGTCACACAACAAAAAGGGACTATGATCACTGCTGAGTCCGAAAATAAAAGAATTACAAGAAATGCATCCCACTTTCAAAAATGCTCTGCCGCAGTCAAAGAGGCTCTTGCTGACTCGACAAGAGCTGTGGACAGTGAAAGTGCAGTAACTAGCAGCGCAGTGCCAAGGCCCGGGCATCCCGCCGAGTCTGATAATGAAAACTCAGAGGTACCTCTGAGACCACGCCGAACCATTCGGAGGCCTGTGCGACTAATTGAGGAACTGTGAACATACTCCTATGATCAGTGAAATAGAGAGGTATGGACCATCCAATTGATTTTTATTTTGTTTAAGAAGAGGGGAGATGTAAGAGTGTCTGTCAGCACTCTAGTAGTTAGGGGGTGGAGTTGTCGAAGGAACTGGACAGGGAGGGGTCAAGGAGGGAAATGAGTAGAGTAGGGACAAGTAAGGTACAGATGCATGAATAAAGAGCTACAGAGATACATAGTCCGAGTCTCATTTATAACTCACGACTCGACAAGTGAGTGCCACAGACGAGGAAAGCAGCTGCTCCTTCTTTCAATTCCGAAAGTTTTAGATTGGACTCCAAAGACTCCTTTTACAACATCACAATTTGTAGGACACTAGGAGACATCTTTTAGCTGTCTGTAGACAAAAGCCTGACGTGAATCACAGTGCTTTTAGTGAGATGCAAAAGGTGATCGTGGGGGAAGGGTCTCTAAAAGATATATGGACTAATTAATTAGGAGTTTGGCTTAAAGAATGTGAACTACTATCCTGTGCTTTACACAGCACTTCCTTAAGAGCACTTAGGTGCTTCTGTGGGAGTTCTGTGCAGTGGCATCCAAGCGTGTCACATAACAACAAATATATGACTGAAACAACCCACACCTATTAACTTTATTAGTGCATGTTAGCAGTTTGATATGCATGCATAACAACATTTTGTTGTAAATAATTAAAATTGGTAATTACAAGTGGTGCATGTGTGATCATCAGTATGTGTGCACTGGAGAGAGGCCAAGGATTGACTCAGCAGAGAATCTGAACACCCCCATGGCCACTGACTTTAACTGCCTTCAGGTTCAGCTCCAGAACTCTAAATCATGCACCATTATCAACACACTCCCTACGCCAGAACTCACCCAGACACCTAAGTTAGATTCAGCTCACCTGCACCGTACACGTATTGCAAAACCTACTACCTCAGCCTTTTAGAGCCAAAACTTCTGGGATTTGCTAATACTTAGCAGAGTAAATTCCAATTACAATCCAAACTTGCACTAAAGCAAAGAGAATGTATTAATGTTAAAGAAACTCAAAGTCCTTAGTGCAGTCACTGGTATACATTTCCACTGGCTCCCTTCACCAATTCAAACTAGCCAAATCAGCTGGCACCATGCACTGTCGAACGTGTTCAGGACTTCCTTGGACGGCAATTACCTGATGCACCTCAAGGTGTGCAATGCTCTTGTCAGGAAAGACTTCCATTCAAAGTAAATGGGGCTCAGGAAACTCTTTGGGGGAACTAGAATCATATATTTGTAAAACACTAATCCACCCCAAATACCTATGGAAGTGCACCACCATCACCTCTAACTAATGATGTAAAGTGGGAGTACTTGACATAGGAAGGAATAAAGTAGGCAAATATGGATACACAGACATTTTATTTTAATATTTAATGCAATATCTGTGGCTTCGTCTTGGAGCTCAACCAAGCAAAATTAAACACGCTTTATTGACACACATGCATACAAAAACACCATGCGCACAATATGTGGAACAGCTCTTTAGGTGTCCCTAGAAAACACTAAGTGCAAACATAGACCACCTGACAGCAGCTTAGATGCTTTATCAAAACCAGGCCTTCACCTATTGGGAGAAAAACGGGAACAAAAGTCTCTGAGCCAGTGTTCCTGTTTCTTGCTCTTATCCTGCCTCCCTTTCTCAAAGAACGGCCTTCAGAAATAGATGCAGCCTCTCTACCTCTCACTCTCTATTTGTCCCTGTCTCTCTCTATCTCTCGCTCTATCTTCACCTGCCGGGTTTCTTTCACTGCAACGATGTGTAAGAAGCTTAGATCCTTCTGCATGTGTACCCCCACTTTTTGCCTGGTGCTAATGCTGTTTTTTGACTAGTCTGACTGGGATCCTGCTAATCAAGAACCCAGTCTATCTGCTTTCTGCCTAAACTGATATGCTATGTACTCAAGTATATCGCAGATTGTATCCTGGGGTACCCTTGTTATTTATTTATTTTACAGTTTTATATTGCGCAATCTTGACCCAAATCGGGTATCAGAGCGCTTTACTTAGCACCAGTTGCATTTAATTGAGGACATATTCATTTTTTATTAGTCCCTAGTATATGGGTCCCATGTACCCAGTGCATAGGTACCCCAGAGGTTTCCCATGGGCTGCAGCATGTATTATGATAGCCATGAGATACCATTCAAAATGGAACTTTAGCTCTGCCATTGCAGCCTGTGTCAGTCCGTGAATGCACCCCTTACTCAAGAAATAGGTTTACTATATCTAAGGGTCACTGCACTTGAAACCTATGCCACCGCTGTAGCAGGCCTTTACAATCCTGAGGGCACGTAGCTTGGTCCTAAGTGAGAGGGTGCCCCTGCATGAGCAGGACACCACTGCAGTGTACAGAGTCCATTCTCGTGGGTTGTCAGTGAAGCAGCCATATACTAATATAGAGGAGAATTACGCAACCACACAAGGACTAACTCAAAAACAGCTACAACCAACCCTATCGTGTTTGATATCAAACATGTTGGAATCACACCTCCACACTGGTAACTGGTGTGGGAGGGTATGATCCCACCCACCTGGAAGGCCTTTTCTGGGGGCCCCGGTGCTCCTATTTCCAGTCTTATAGCTCCGGACAGCACAAAACGGTTGCTGCCGACCAGAGACACATTTCTCCCCTCCTGTTGCTGAGCCAAGCTCAAGCAGGGGAAGGCAGACATATAGGCATCCTGTCACAGTGACCACCTTCCAGACAGGATTTACTGTATTAGGGCTGGGTGGGTGCAATTGCCAGCACCTGAAAACCAGCAGGAGGGGCACATTTGGTGTCTCTGTGCATAGTCCAGTTCAAACCAGCCCTGGGAGCTGTTGGCTCACAGTCTGGTGTGAACCTGGACAAAGGACATCAAAGTAACTACCCCCTGTCCAGCCCCTACACTGGGACGGTCCCCTGAATATTTCCAACCCTCACCCGTGGGTACTGAAGGGCCTACTTGGTTGTAGGACCTTAGATTCATTGTGGACAAGATTCAGAATTAAAACCACTGCACTTCGACCCTCTGGGCACTCTGGACTTCGCTGGAATTCGTTTGGGCCTGACTTTGTCTCCCTTTCAGTCAGCTGTATCGTCTGTGCCTGTACATCCTCCAGGAACCTTCCAAGGCCTGCGAAGCATCAAGGACAACCAAAGTAACCTCCCTTGGAGTGAAGAAGTCACTCCCCTGCATTCACAAGCACAGCAATGAAGATGACCAACCTGCAGATCCCAAGCTTCTCCGGTCTCTGTGGACTCTGCAACTCAGGTCATGATTTTTCTAAGCAACCAAGGCCTGCTCTCCCATCTGACCAAGTTTGAGGCCAGAAGCTTGATTGGGGGCTGCAATAACTGAACCCCTGGGTACCGCATCTCCATTGCAGTTTCATAGGTTTGATGACAGCTTTGCAAGAAGATATCCAGGCTCCAAGTAGCCCCAAACACGAGCACCTCCTATGACCACAATCTTTGGCCACACCACATCGTGTTCATCAAGCCTGCCTCTTTTGGTGAGCTGCACGAGGTCCTTTCGCGAGGCCACGGCTGTTGGCCTGCAGGTCCATTTGAGGGTCACCTTTGCTTTCCTTGGGCTCTTCTGATTGCTCATGCCTTCCCTTACTTCCCTGCGTGTGGTGAGTCTCCTGAAACTTGCTGGTCCGAACCGTACAGTTTTCTGACTTCCTGGGTGGGTTGCTTTTGCCAAGGCTTGAGAGTGTCCTGCCGGACACCGATCCCTCAGCTCTTGACCTCCTTCATGGCACAATTTGTTTTCCACACATGGTCATCCTCAGCATTGCCTGGTCCCTGCAGCTGCAGAGTCAAGGTCATCGACATCCATCCTGAAGACCCCAACATTGGTGGGCATTCGTCTACCGAGCCGCTAGTCATTGTCCAGTGATCCCAACTCTGTCCCCTCTGCTTTCAGGTCCTCTTCATCAAGAATCCACATTTAATTCCTCCAGACACTCTCTCATCTTCCAGCAGGGGCACTTTGCTGAAAGTCCTCCTTCAGGGCTGACAACGGTTTTCGATGCCACTTCACACCACTGCAACCGGCTTCCCTGGGATAAGTAACTTGGGTACCATGGATGGTGTCGCTATCCAACCTTCTGTCTTCAACTGGGTTTCTTCAGGGTCTACTGGGAAGGTTCCTTTATTCTTTCAAATTGCAACCACGACATGCACATAGACTTGTATGGAGCACGCGGTCGTGTTCACACGATGCATATGTACTCCGTTGGGTCCCTGTCTACTCTACTTGGGTGGTTCCTTGGAGTACCAGCAATTCTACGTCCTCTCGACATTGTCCTGATTCGAATTGTTGTACTTATACCACTTTCTTAGTATAAGGCTTGCTCCCCCCCTGGGGCCCACTGTGTATTAATGCTACTTTCTGTGATTTATTTGCTAAAGTATTGTGTGCTTTGTCTCTGTCTCCATGTGGGAGATACTGTAATTTACTAGATAGTGTTATATAATAAATACATATTTTTATAACTATTGTTTGGTTCCCTTTTCAGTTAATCTATAATACAAGATTACATTCTGGTAAAACCAGCTGTTTTACACTCCTTCAAGACTAAGCCTGAAGGCTGCTCTCCACAGCAACCATTTGAATAGCTTTCTAAGGTTGTCTAAGACCTCCTAATTCACCATAAGGGTTGTCTGGACTGGTGCAAGGTGCCCACTTACATTGGTGCACAGCATATACAAGGCCAGCCTCTCACACAGTGTCAGTGGTGGCAGGCAGCAGAGAGAGATAAACACTGGCTGTCATTCTCTATTCTAAAAACGGTTAAAGCGAGAGGGAGCACAAGCGTGTGACTACGGTGCCACCGCCACAAGTGCGGAGGCCGATTGTGAATTTCATTGCGCGCACTGCATTGCATTTGGGGATGCAGTGCGTGCAACAAAATGTGTTTTATTTATTTTATATTTACTTAACTGTAATTGGCCATAAACCATAGTTTACTACCCCCACCTTGTCCCTCCCCTTTCCCACATCACTGCCTGGCAGCACTTCCACCACCGACCACTACTGACCAATACGACATGCTACTAATGGACCTACCCCAATACTCAGTGTCTTCCATTGGGCAAGGTCCTAAACGTTGCCACTAGACTTCTTTTCAATCTCCCTAGACATGATAGACATACTCCTACTGCCATCAAGCTGCCTGGCTATCCTGAATACAAAGGGTTTACTCTTATCATGCATGTATAAAGAAATCAATGTGATATCCTGTAGCTGTATCTCTAACATGTTATCCTGCTACACTTCACCCCAGAGCCCAAGATCAGCAAATCAAACCTACTACTCTCACCCAAACTGCCTTATATGGCATCTAGGTTTTGATCTTTCAACCTCCCAGGATTTCTCATTTAAAATTGCCCCAAAAGATCATCTCCTACTGCTAACATGCCAAGAGTGACTATTACATCACTAAACACAAATCACCAAACGCATCTATTGTATGTCTTTACGTCTGTCTGGATATAAATATTAAATCGTCTGTCCTAACTGTGAACTGACATTCTGAAGGACCATGTATCACCATCAACTAACAGCAATTGTGACTGGTGTAAACCACTCAGTACTCATTTAGCGAATTTGTGTATTAAATTGTTTCTGTGTGCAGCATTTTAGTTTGCAGTTTTGCTGCTTCTACTGATGCTAAATTGAATCCATATAAGAAGACTGCCCCTAGATTGTGTTCCTAAAGGTATCTGCTGAGTTAGGGGGAGATGCATTGCCAATGGGGGCATCTCATAAAAAGTTACGGACTGGCCTCACACACCGCCCAGTGTCATGCTTCATCATCGGCTGTCCTCGCCCTCTAAAAACTTGGTTTGATAGAGGGTGGGCATACACCTGGAGACAGGGATGCACTTCTAAATCTAAGTGATGGCCGTGGGGGAGTGAAAAAGTGTATTTAAAAACCATTACCCTTGTCCATATCCTAAGTTTATTCAGGGATCAAAGGCATGGTAGTTAAAAGAAGTGGTCGGTGATATGGATATTAATCTCCCTTAACCGTGTTATAAAGGGTCGACATGTTTCTGCTGAAGTGTCCCCGAAGGGTACGCAGCATTCTTCAGGACCAATGGTAGAATGAGCACCAAGTACTACTAAATTGTTTTTCTCCTCACTAATATTCCATTCAATGTTTTGCTGCAGGTGGCTATGTTCCATGATTGGGATGGTGATCATAGGAATCAGCCTTCTTTGTGTAAGTACTGAAGAGTTTGTAAGGAATAAAGGGGGTGTATTGGAGAAAGAAAAAGAAACAGAAAGAATGAAAATAGAAATAAAAATTAGATAGAGGGGAGTGACTTTAAGGAAGTTGCCAGAACGAAAATAATGTCTGGAAAGTTAGCAATTCACACATGTGGCAAACGTTTTGAAAAGTGCTACACTCTACCCTAAGAACGTGACATCACAGAAGCAAACAAGGAAAACTAGTGAGCTGTTCAGAGTACATAAAGCCAATTTAAATATGGGCGTTTTCTCCAAAAGTGCTCTGAAATTCCTACATGTTTACCGCAAAATTTTGAAATAGATTTATTTATTTAGAGATACGATTATATCTCTAAACAAATTGATGCATTTGAGCCTGACCTGCCTGTCCCACACTGTCTGACCTGTCTTGCTCTGAAGCAGGAGATGTAAACCAGGCAGTAAATACACTTTCTGCAATATGAGACACAATGCAGGACTTACCTTTCTAAAGCCCTTCGTTGCAGTATTAACAATGTAGGCCAGTGACGCGGTCAGCATCAAGGTTTCGGACGTCGGAGTCTACACCCCTGCGTGAGGCTGGACGTCTGCCATTCATAGACATAGATCCCACCTTTTCCCATTCGTCACATGGTAGGATCAGTTACAAGTAAGTGTGATTTGGCGCCTTGTCCTTTGTAATGGTAAATGTTATTATGCTAATCTTGTGTTAGGTATATTGTGCTGAGACCCTTGGGCCCACTAACCTGCTCCTCTGTGACACCCCAGGCCCTAGCTGCAGGTCACTCGCCCATTTAGGAGTCGAGCTGCTGCATTTGTTCCCACATGAATTTGTTCCAAAAGAGCAACAAGGTTGTTGTTCCCTTGTGAAGTTCATCCAAATAACTGAGACAAGGTCAAAGGGACAAATATGCGCTCAAATTAAAGACAGTTCCCTGCTGTGCTGCATTAAAGCAGGTTTTACAGTCATCCCCTCAACATTAATGTGAAAAACATGGATCGATTTACGAACAATGAATGTTAAACATGTTACGGTAATGCATGTCTGCGATTTAGTTCCTCTTTTATTTCACATGTTTTACTTAATCTTACATCCCCCAAGAGTGTTAGTTATTTCCTCATGTTGTGTTTCTGTATTTTTGTCCGGCATCTTATTACTCTTGTATAGTGCATACTTTGAGATGTACAACGTGTTTATGAGGGGCTTTGATTGGGGGCTCTGGCTCTCTGGCTGAAAACAAAGTACAGTGCCTGTCAGTGGGCTCACCTCTCTGCAAATCAAAAAGAACAGTGTCCATGTATTTTAGTTGCAATTGGAAGTCTGTGTAAATGTGTGTAAAGGGAGTACACAGATGTCAAAATATTTATAAGTCAAAACTAAAAGAAAATAAAGTGCCTAATGTGAGTGAGTGCAGTGTATGCTTGGGGTGGTGAAGTCAGGGAGATGCGAGGAAGTGCATGCAGGGGAGAGTGCAAAGAGGGTGCTGAAGAGGAAAGAGATGATTTTGAAAATGTGAAGATTGATTAGATGTTCACAGAAAAAGTGCATATTTGTCTAACAAAAGCGTGCATAATTGAAGGCCAAGCCTCCTTCCACAGGCCTCAATAATATGTTATTCACAGTCTCACAATTTCAGAATTGAAACATTTTCAGTACTAATTATTTATAGCCAGTCATTATTGTCACTCATTTATCTCAAACAGCTAACAACCATTATCAAAGCCAATAGTACTGGCAGGTTTTAGGTGTTTGTAAGTTGTTGTGTTATATATCTGGATGAAATAACATCTCAAAGAGAAACCAAAATACCAGTTGGGTGGCACACTATGGGAATCACAAAAATATACTTTACATGGTACTTTTTAGAGAGCCCCCACTGTGTGCTTTATTTGTTGTTTTGCTTTTGAACTCTTTATTGAAAATCCTCCAATTTTTTTTAACCCAGCCCACTACCCCCTCCCTCAACCCCCATCCAAGCCAGCAAAAATACAAATTAAAACGAATCAGGCAGTTTGATGAAAAACAATCAGAGTAATTAACAGATTTTCAATATGGAATTTAACATAGAAAAACCCAAAGTCACATAGAACCCAGGTATCAATCACATGCAACCATGAATCATAGTATAACATACATTACTCCACCACAATTGCCTTATCCTTCCATCCTCAAAATATGTCTCCAGCCATTCCCACTTTGGGGCCTAAATTTTTCCAGCTTGTCTGCCTTTCCGAGCATAGTCTGCCATTTCAATATGATAAGATGGATATAAGCCGTACCAGCCATTTATTGAGAGATGGAGGAGCAGGGGCGGGCCAGGCTGTTGCTAAAAAAAGCCTTAATACTGACATAGAGAGAAATATAAAAGGTTGAGCCAGTATGGGGATTTTCTCTTTGTGTACCCGTAATAAGATCAGTTGGGGGTGTAACCTCAATCCGCGAACCCAGTTTGGATTCCAAAAATTGATGTACGCCCCCCTTTAAATTTCCCAGGCATGAGTATTCCGCAAACATGATGACTAATATCTGCCCCATAAAACTGACAACGCTGACAATTTTTGTGCCAGATACTCCTCCCCATTTGATTATGTTAGCAGGTGTATTATAAAGGTTCAACCATGTTTTGCAGTGCTGGGCTTGCAGATTGGCAGACAGAAAGGTTGAACAAGCAAGGTCTATAGAGGAGATACTATCTCCAGATCGTTTAACATCTTACAGATAGCCCCAATCAATGACTTTCTCTCAATTAACAGATCTAACAGATTAACCCTGGAAAACCCATCCCTCCCACCTCCATTTTTCCCTATAAAGTCCCTATTCTGCAAGAATTTGAAAAACTCATGGTTCCCTGGAATAACATTTTTTTTAACAACTTCGAAGGTAGTTATACTTTTATCATCACGAAAATCCCCAAGAATGGTGGTCCTTGCTCTTTCCAGCGTCTAATGTAGGGATCATTAAATATATCCAGCAAAAGGGGGTTATCTTGGAGAGGTGTATAAAAGCTAAATCAGCCAATTCCTACTTTCTTTCTGGCACTTGCCCATACTCGGTAAGCATATAGAAGCGTCTTAAACCTAACTTTTTTGTAATATCCATAATCTACTTGAAGAAAAAGGCACCCCAAGCCTTATCACCAATCGCAAGTTCATTAAATGTAGGAGCATAATTGCTGAAATTATACTCCTTGCCTTTGCCATAAAGCAAATCATCCATCTGTTGTAATGCTCAGGCCCATTAATACAGTTAAAAATTCAGGGCTGCCCATCCCCCTATTGTCTTGAGAGGGTCAAAAACGTCTGGGACGTCCGAGGTCGGGCATAAGCCCACCAAAATATCCAGGTCATTCCATCCAAATCCTTAAACCAAGAATGATTCACCTCCAGGGGTATGGCTCTGTGGGTAAAAACATAATTTGAATTAGATTACACCTCCCAATCCACCGTCGCAGCTCAATCTTAGTTCTACTAATCAAAGGGTCTAAATTTCTCTCTAAAATGTTGTCCATATCTGCCATAGTATTAACCCTCATACACACTGCATTCAGCACTACCCGCCTATCATCGCATCGAACATTGCCATTTATGAGTATCTGAGTCCTATTGTTGATACCCAGCAATTTGGTCAAATTGATCAGCCTTGAGTTTAATTTCCTTAACTGCCCTAGTAGGATCCGTGGTAACTGTTGTCAAATTATCTGCATACACCAGAATTTTAGTTTCCCACCAACTCATATGAATCAGTAAAATTAAAAAATGACCTTTAATTGGCTGGATTAGAGGATCCAGTTAAAGGGTAAACTGAATGGGGGAATCACTACTGTCTCTGACTCTCCCCCCATTAGGGAAATGTTAGCATTAGGATTTAATATATTCAGGCCCCAGTTCTTACGTATCCGTTATAGCCCATAGATATGACCAGGAGACCCCATTCAACGCCTTCTCTGCTTCCTTTAATTTTAATGCCATTAGGTCGCCTGAGTTTTTAGCCATGTCAAATAGTGTAATTGCAAGACAGATATGGTCTGTTGTTCCCATTCTAGGGATAAAACCGTGTTGTACAGGGGACACAATCTTCTAATATACCAAATAACCACATAGCTAATATTTTGACATATATTTTAGTATCGCAATTAATTAAAGTAATTGGTCGATAACATCCCAGATCCAACACAGACTTAACCTTTTCAGGAAACACCACGATCTATCTTAGTGGAAGCCCACAAGTGAAGTGGAGCGATACCCTTTTGGATACGCAGGAATACCTCTAGAATACATTTATTAAGGCTGGTAGCAAAGTTTGATAAAAGTATCCCGGGATTAGATCAGTACCTGCTGCCTTACCAGATGCTAAGCTAGATATAGCAGATGTAACGTCTTATGTTGAGATGAGTTGCTCTAAAAGCTCACAGTCCTCTTCTTTTAGGACTTTCCAGATATCATGATGCAGGTCTTCCAACATCTCTCCATCTTCTACCTCCTTTTCAGCATACAGCTGTAATAATAATTCCGAAAAGCAGACCCTATCCCACCTGGATCATCGATAATTACTAGATTTAGGTCACTTGCATTTGCTTGATTTCCCCAGAGGTTAACTGCTGTCTGGTGCAAAATGCTAACGTATGTCCCTCTCTTTCATTATATTCATACGTTTTACTTTTCCAAACTGTATATTTGTCCGCTGTTTTCTTGTATATCCAAAATGGCAGCTTTGGCCGTTGTAAGGTGTAGCTGTCACAAGGAGAACAAGGAGAACAAGGGAACCCTACTCACTGTGGAACCAGGGTGCATACTATATATCAGAAACAATGGTTCCAGTGGAGCATTTAATGTATGATTGATAATCACTACAACAATGTTAATCAATAACACTAATAGGGTTTTAAGGGGATGTCAGAGGGAAAAACAATACTCTTCACACTTATATTTCAACCATCATTTGTATTGTATTTCATCAGCAGTTGATTAATATTTCATACATGTAGTGTTCCAAGGAAAAGTGCAAATAGTGTCCCAAGTATAAAGTAAGAACCAAGAAGTACATAAGAATATAGCAACGTGACAACAAGTGCAATATACAAGGTTTCTTCAGGGAATATTGTACAAGGGAAAGAAAACGACCATTGAGACGGTAATAATGACAGCAATGAATGTCACAGTGACTATCTAAGATCATAGGCACTGTTTGTAAGGTTCGTTTTCAGTGGGGCGTCGACGGCGTTTCGACCCTGGGAAGGATGTAGGTTCTCGTCAGGACTGGGGGAATGTGGGACATCTGAGAAAGGGACAACATAGAGTGAGGTTTAAAGGTATTAAACTAGGTTTATGGACACTAGTTGTATTGAATTAGTATTAGGAGAAGGCGAAGGACAGGATTGATTACCTAAATGTAGACAAGCTCAATCACTCATTACAAGTGCCTACCATGCATGAATAATGGAAATAATACTTACAGTGGACCCAGCCGGGTACTGGTGCGTGGTGGAGGGGAGGGAAAAGGAAAGGAGAGGTCAGGATATTACTGCTTTACAATAAAACACTATTGGATTAGTTGGTTCGGACGCTACTTACCACTGTGGCGGTGCGATCGGTGACAGGTGGGGCTGTCCAGGGGCGGGATGCCGGAATCAGTGGCAGGATATGCCAGGTATTTGTAAAACTGCACAATGGCAGGCGGGTTCGATCCCTGGAGGAAGGGGTGTAATGAGTATTGTGTCCAATTGTGTATGCATCAGCAGATCTCAGGGCAAAGGAGCTGTGCCTTACCCAGGAAGTAAGCGCGATCGCTCCTGTAGTTTCTCTCGATCCAACTGCAGGGATGGGACTGAATCTACGGCATGCACGAGGCAGTACCGCATTATGTGTTGGACGTGCGCAGGGAGTACGAAGAGAGTCGAGTGCTCGATCTTTGTACGTGTGAGGGACTGGGAGGGAGCACAGTGGGTGTAGAGCTGTCGATGGTGTAAGCGGGCTTGACATGTTAGGAGTGGTTAAAAGTGCCGATATAAATAAAAACAGTAACATGATACATATGTTCTAGAAGTACTGCTTGTACCTGCATTCATGTATGCCACATATTAGCTTAATTGCACCATCGCTATTTTCATGTTATATATGTATCATATTACTGTAAAAAAAAGTAATGAGTAATGAGTAAAAGTATTGAGAAAAGTTGAATGGGCACTATTGCCTTCTTAATGTTTATGAATGTATTGAAACGCATATGAATGAACCCAGTAGTTAAAGGTGTGTAGGTCGTTGAGGGAAATATTCAGTATTTTGTGTTTTTTTCATGCCCCACTTTTCCCTGACCCAGATTTGTTGTAGAGGGGGTCCCCCATATTTAGCTTAAGGATTTAACATCTGCCATTTGGCCTAATACTCGACCGCCGCTCCCCGTTGTTGTTGCACCGGAGAGACTCTGAAACTCAAATACAGGTCACTTCTGGGTGGGCGTGACCACGTGTTCATGTGGTCTACGTAAGGGCATAGCGGAGATAGTTTCTATAGCAACGGGAATAAACCACATTAAAGTCACGTGATCTAAGGCAAAGCGCAACGTAGGACGTTACTTAGGCAACGCGAATGGCCCACAGATAAAGTAACCGAAGTGCAATCTTAAGTCAGTGTGAGGAAACGCGACCATTCAGCCTGTGGCGTAATCCTAATTGAAGAGTATGCATGTAGGGAAATGAACACTCGGGTCCATGGTAATACTAGGGTATTATGATACGAGCAGTGCCGTCTACAGATGATGCATGTCTGGTTATTCAGGTGCTCATTGTGTGTACTAGACCACCCGTGCACGGGGGGGTATAGTAATTTAAAAGAGACAGATTTTTCAGGTCTCGGGGACTTCAAAACTCCACCCTCAAACATGGATGGGGTGAATGGTGTGAATGTTCAGCATATCAGTATGGTTAAAATCTAAGGTCAATTGTTGGCGTGACTTTTCATGGGAACTCTTCAATATGGCCAACCTGGATGGTGTGAGTGTTGTATTGGCAATTTGTGAGATACTCCTTCTCTAGTAGAAGTGTGTGCTGCCCAAACATGGAGCGTTTACAGTAACTGAACAACAGACAGCTTCTGGGCATAAGTTTCATTTTCGGAAGGACTGAGTTCCAAGGAATGATATAATTTAATACAACTTTCTGGGTTAAAAGCCTGTAAATTCATTGCTGCTACTTCTCAAACAGGCGTTGTTGGATTCTGGTCCTGTTTTGATTTGTTCGATAATGGTCCATTTCATCTCATTAGTGGTATGATTTTTCTCAAGAAAGTACGCGGTGAGCTTAGTCGTAGTTTTTTTGCACCTGACCGTGCTCTAGTGTTCACAGATCCTCTGTTTAACTTTTCTGCATGTCATACCCACATATGACAAGTTGCATAGGCATTTAATCAAGTAGACTAAGTTGGTGCTGTTACAATTCGTGTGGACACGTTGGCTCTACATTTTTCCTGGTTCCAATGAGAGTATGATACCTGTCACTCTAAATATAAATGAACTGTGGTACCTGTTTATATGATTTGGAAAATGCTTTTTATCTTAAGTCCCATGTTGAGCCTTATATTGGCTAAAGCGAATACTCTGGTCAATTCTACTCAAATTCCTGTCCTTGTGAGATTATTATTGTATTACTTCTCCTTTGAGTCCGTAGAAATGGTAGAGAATACTTTGATTAATAATTGCCATGTGCTTTAGAAACCTCAGGTTATGACAAAATGTACGAAATCAGTCTTCACTCCTGTGTGTGGAGCATTTAGAATTATTGCTTACTCATTTTTCTGACTTTATTTGCACATTTAAAATAACTTCTGAGGCTGAACTGCTTTTGAAAAGCTTTGCCATGTGAGTTCATAACTTTGTCATAATCCACTTTAACACATCCTCCAGTTATCTTCATGTTCGTGGTTTGGTGCATGAAATGACTAAACTTCACATTACTCTGTGTCTATACTGATATTTATCTTCCTCAGTGTTTAACTGTCAAAAGGCTATTAAGAAATTCAGTGTTTAGGGTCTCCTGATGGTGATGCCGGCCATGTTGCTAGCCCCCCTTGAATAGTCTGTGATGTACTAGTCTCATACCCTCTCCGTACACAAAATGGGATGGCGCTGCCCAAGGGTGGTGGAGTTGGATCGTTCCCAGATATAGCCCTATAGCTGTCTAAGATTTCTTAGCTATACTTAGGCTGTCCTGTTTCCAGTTTCTATTTTGGAAAATTCTGGTGGGGTTTTTTCAGTGTTTTCAATATCTTAAAAAACAGTTGTTGTCAGTGGTTACACATTTTCACGCCACTAAAAACAACAGAAAAAGTGTTTTTCCGGTGTTTATGGAACGTTTGGCTTTTATCATTGCTTGCTTTCTGCACTGAATGAACATGGTATATAGACAGTGTATGTATAGTGTATATGAGGCCCAAAGAGATTTTTGCAAAATAATCTTATTGTAGTACACCATAAAATACTTCTTCATTGAGTCTTTGGTCATGTGTGCTCGCGCTTTCCTTCCCATGTAAACGTCTGTGAAAAGGCCCTCTCAGCATTCATAGCCCCTTGGGCTGAGAACCGTCAGCTAAGGGACACAGTGGGATGACTCTTTCTTTGATGCCACATAAAGCACGAAATGATAAATATTTGCGTTTTAGTTAGAAACTATGGTCTGATGTATTAAGGGGTTTTACCCATTCTCTGTGGGTAAATGTGATGAAACATATCAGGAAAGTTTTTATGAAACTAGCCATTTTACCTAACAGTGAAAGAATCAAATGCAGCCAAAATATCATATGTCCTGATTCTCTACAGTTTATACAATAATTAAACTAGACCTAAAACATGAAACCAAACCCTGTATCTTTAGACCAAAGGCCATAAAACTGAAAAAAGTTAAAGGAAGAAGAAAGCAGAATAATGTTAGCCAGTCTTTCTTACTGCTAGCTTGTATAACAAAGTTACATTTTATTGACCCCTTTAGTAAGAACAAAATGACTCTTTCACTTTCTTTTTCCTTTATTTGAATGGCATTTAGTTTGTGGTTGTGCAGGTGTTTTTTCAGTGTTTATATGTTTTCACCGGTGAGGGCTATTTTTCTTTCAGTGGGGTTTTATCAGTTATTATAGGTTTAAACCTAAAACCCCCACAGACTAGTTATACTGTTATACCCCCTGATTTGTGTCTAGTGGTTGCTAATATGTGCAACATGTGATACAGATTACTATATTGTCTTATGCTTTCTTGATTGTACTTTACTTGATCTCGTGTTCTCTACTTTATCAGATCTCATATGTAACAAGAGCGGGGGGGGTTGTGATGCCCCCCTTGGGGTGTTGTGATGCAGTTTACAGATGTATTAATTCTGTTTTTTGATGATGAGTCCTCCTGTATCACCAAAATTCTATGAATAAAATAATAACAAAAATACATAAAAAGAAATGCAGTGTATGTTAGTCAGGCAGGCCTAAATGATTGATGGCTTATTTTGCCAACCCATTAAATGCTGGTGATCTTAGTTGTGAATGTGTTATCACTCTGTCTAATGTTTTGTCTTTATTTTGAAAATGAAGTTTATTTTGTAAAATAATGTCCTCCCAGGTAAATGTAGCTGCTTCTTAATGTCCGGTGTCAATGTGTTTTTTAAAACACAGCAGGCTGCAGATTTTCATACATTCTAGGTGGTGCAAACTTCGTTCTGGGTCTTATTGATAGTGTACTTTCCCCAGTCTCCGCAATTTATATCTGAGGACACACCACAGGACACCAAAGATTTCTCCAAGCAGCAGAAAACCTTTTCGGAAAGTTTTATATAATGTTTAGGTAAAACTACAAAGTGGTTTTGATATTTAAACACTGAGGAAGATACAAATCAGTGTGTACACAGAGTAATTGGAAGAGGTAAGCAGATTGTTCATATAATGCACCCTGAGTCCCCGCCTTGACGTTAACTGTAGAATGTGTCAAAGTGAATTATGAGAACGTTATGAACTGATCAAATGGCAGAGATTTTCAAATCCGTTCAGCTTCAGAAGTTATTCAAATGTGCAAATAAAGTTAGAAAGCATTAATTCTAAATGATCCAGTCTTAGGAGTGAAGCCTGATTTTGATACAAACATGGCATATTTTAAATTAAAAATTCTCTACCATTTCTACAGACTCAAGTGAGAAGTCATACAGTAATAATCTCACAAGGTAAGGGATTTGAATGGAACCAACCAGGGTATTTGCTTTAAACAGCCAATATAAAGCTGGAGAGGAACCTAAGGTAAAAATCATTGTCCAAATCTATAAACAGTTACCACAGTGTGGACCTGGCAGGTGGGTCAGGGAGTAGAGACACACCTGTTTGTTGTGGTAAAGCAGGCTTTATTGGAATACCCCGTTTAGCGTTTAACATTAGGGTCCTTCTTGTCCTGAAAGTTAGTCTCTCTTTTGCGAATTGACTCGGATCCGTTTTGGCGGTGGTAGGTATCCCCTCTGAGCTGTCGCGGTGCGTCTATCCTCTGGGCTGTCCTGACAAGGCGTCTTCTCCACAGGCTCAGGGTTCCCCAGGAAAGAGAAGACCAACAGAAACAGGGCCGTTAGTGTTATTGTCCTCTGGGGGGGGGGGGTTCGTGCACCTTGGGACCGTGTGGTGTGAGAGGGGTGCACCCGGTGAGGCTGTACACTCAGCACAAGTGTGAGATAGTGAGTACAGAAAGTGAGGGGTATACGCGGGGTAAAGAAATATGAGGAGGGGAGGACTATGGACAGAAAGGGGCTATTTACACTATCTACACGCGCTTGCTTCCCACCCAGGCCGCGGCTCATGAAGTCGTTGGCCTCCTGGCTTTCCTTGGGACCCTTCTCCGCGTTCCTCGATCTCTTTCTCCGTTATCCGCCTGATTTCTCCACTCCGTCCTCCTCTCCGCTCTCCGTATTCGACTCCGCTCCTCTCCTGCTCCACCGGGGTGTCGTCACACGCTCCGAACCAGACTTCCTGGGTTTTGTCCATTCCCGCTGGGCTGACGTGGTCCGGAGGTTGGGCCTCCTCCTCAGAAAACGCCCAGTTAAAGGAACCGGGTTCTTTTTCCTCAGGTCCGTCCTGTTCGATGTCCCAAGGAGACGTCTGTAACGAAGGAGGCATCACAGGGTCAGTTCTGGGGGTCCACCACTCCTTGTCACACTCCACCCCCCCTGGTTTCTCCCGAACGGGGAGGACCGGCTACGGGAAAGGAAATCTGCATTTCCGTTGTCGCTTCCCTTTCTGTGCACCACAGTGAAGGAAAAGGGCTGAAGGAACAAGAACCACCGTAGAATTCTGGCGTTCTGTGTCCTGTTCTTTTGCATCCACTGCAAGGGGGCATGGTCTGAGTATAGAAGAAAGGCCCCCCTTCTAGGTAATATCGTAACTTGTCCACGGCCCATCGAATGGCCAGGCATTCCCTTTCTACCGTGGGGTATTTTTGTTCCCGGGGATGAAGTTTACGGCTTATGAACAGAACCGGGTGTTCCTCGGTATCTTCACCTATTTGGGAAAGGACCGCCCCTATGCCCGTCTCGGAGGCATCAGTGGCCAGAATGAAAGGTTTGTCAAAGTTAGGTGGGATGAGCACAGGGCTGGTTGTGAGTGCTTCTTTTAGCGATGTGAAAGCCCTCCCTGCTTCTGTGGAGGGCGGGTGAGGAAGGACATTTCTGACGGTTTTCTGTAAAAGGTTAGTCAAGGGTGAAGCCAGGTTGGCAAAGTTTTTGATGAATCGGCGATAGTAGCCGATCAGACCTAGGAAAGCCCGTAACTCCCTTTTTGTTCAGGGGAACGGCGTCCCTGTTATCGCTTTAATTTTCTCCTCTTGGGGGGCTATAACGCCGTCTCCTAACATGAACCCTAGATATTTCACCCTAGGGAATGCTGCTCGTGATTTCTTGGCATTCACGTGAAGACGGGCATCCCTCAGGGATGATAGTACCTTAGTCAGGTGTTCTAGGTGGTCTTTCCAAGTGTGACTGAAGATGACGATGTCGTCGAGATACACCGAACTGTACTTGTGGTGGGGAGCCAAGACCTTATTCATCAGCCTTTGGAAAGTGGCAGGGGCCCCATGGAGACCGAAGGGCAGGACATTAAACTCATACAGGCCCTCCTTGGTTGCAAAAGCTGTTTTGTGACGGTCTTCCTCCCTCAGGGGCACCTGCCAATATCCCTTGGTTAAGTCCAATGTGGTTATGTATTTGGCTTCTCCTATCCGTTCGATTAGCTCATCTACTCGGGGAATGGGAAATGCGTCAAATGATGAAACAGCGTTTAAAGCCCTGAAGTCCATGCAAAACCGAGTCGAGCCGTCTGGCTTGGGTACCATTACTATCGGAGACGACCAATTGCTCTTTGAGGGTCTGATAACCCCTAGTTCTAGCATGTTAGCTACTTCTTTTCTCACATCGGCTCTTTTTGCTGCGGGGATCCGATAGGCTTTCTGTTTTACTATGCTCCTGGTAGTGGTGTGGATTTCGTGTTCTGCCAATGGGGTGCATCCCGGCAGGTCCGAAAACAAGGGGGAGAATGGGGAGAGGACTGTGTGGAGGTCCTGTTTCTCCGTGGGTGTTAGCTCGGGATTGACAGGTAGGTAGGGTAAGGTGGTCCCTGAGCTGTGTTCTGGTAGGGCAAGATTAGAAAAAACGGGGCACTGTTCCTAACCACTTTTTCAGTAGATTGATATGAAAGGTCTGGCTGCATGTGGACGATATCTGCAGTCTATAGGTGGTGTGACCGTACTTCTCCAGTACTTGGTAGGGCCCCTTCCATTCGCTTCTCATCTTTTGTGCTGAAGTGGGGAGCAGGACTAGGGCCCAGTCACCCTTCTCCAGGGTTCTCCATCTTTTTCCCTTGTCATAACATCGTTTTTGGCGGGTTTGTGCCGACTTCATATTGGAATAGGCCAAATCTCTCAGCTTACCCAACCGGGACCTTAACTGTTGAGTGTAATCAAGGAGAGATCTTTGTTCGTTCGCGTCTTCCTTCTCCCAAGCCTCTCTGGTGATTTCGAGCAGTGATCTGGGCTGGCGCCCATACAACATCTCGAAGGGGGAAACACCGAGGCTACTCTGGACCTGTGCTCTCACCACATATAACGCTAAGGGGAGCATTTTGTCCCAGTCCTTAGGTTCGGTAGTCAACTGTTTTTTTAGGGTTGTTTTGAGGGTTCTGTTGTACCGTTCCACTAAACCGTCCATTTGAGGGTGGTAAGCGGACGTACGGATATGTCGGAGATCCAGCGTCTTGCAGATCTCAGTCATCATTCTTGAAACGTACGGAGTTCCTTGATCAGTCAGGATTTCTCGGGGGAACCCCACTCTCGAGAACAATTCTACTAACTTCTCGGCAACATTCCTAGAGGTCGGTGCGCTCAGAGGGAACGCCTCTGGGAACCTGGTGGCGTAGTCTACGACCACCAAGGCATAGGTGTGTCCCCTGGAGGAGCGTGGCAGAGGACCTATGAGATCCATTCCCACTCGTTCCCAGGGATTGCCAATGATGGGTAGCGGTTGCAAAGGCACCTGAGGCGGTCGGGTGAGATTTTTCCTCTGACACACCTCACAGCTCTGGCAGTAAGCCTCGGTCTCTTTATATATACCGGGCCAGTAGAATAATCTCAGTATGTTTTGGGTGGTCTTTTCTGCCCCACTATGTCCCGCTGTTAGATGGGTGTGTGCATAGAACAGGATTTGGTCACGGAAGTCCTTTGGTACTACCAGTTGCTTAAGGTCCCCTTCTTTTCCTTCCCGATACAGTAGATCTCCTTCTATGCTAAAACGGGGGTATGTGGGTGTTGTAGTTTCTGCCTGGGCTACATGGGCTGCCTCCCATGCGTTCAATAGCGATGGGTCGTTGGACTGGGCGAATTTAAATCCCCGGTCTAGGGCCCATGGTTCCACAGTCAAGTAAGCTTTAGCGGGGCGAAGATCAAGCTCCCTTTTGAATAAGGACAGGAACTGAGGATTATCCACCCCTAGGATCAGTTGCTCTGGGAGGGACCCCACCACCCCCACTCTTACTGTACATGGTTCTCTACCTATAGGGTGTATGTGGATGCGGGCCAAGGGATAGGTCTTAACATCTCCATGGACACATCGGATGTGCACTACTCCTTCCTTTCCTATCTGGGAGGGGTATAGCAGTTTTTCCCTGATAACAGATTGCCTACACCCTGAATCCAACAGTGCCTTAACAGGGGAGTCGTTTACCCTGACTCTTACATAAAAGGAAGGACCCATTTCCGCGGTGTAAAGTACTGTTTTAGGGAGGTAGCCGACTTCCATAGGCTCCTCAACGGGTCTTTTCCGTGGGCATAGGCGGGCTATATGGCCCCACTCGCCGCATTCGAAGCACTGGGTTCCTTTCATGGGTGTTATGTCCGGTCTGAAAGGCCGTGGCTTCATAGGTTCGAATACAGCCCTCTTTTTCTCTGTTTTCGGTGGAGGTACTGGTGTCTTCGTGGCTTTCTATGTATCCCAGGGAAAAGACCGGGGTGCCGCTCTGGCATAGTTGGCTGCCATCTCCACGGCCTGTGCGGCTGTCAGCCCGGAGTGCTGCTTCAACCATCTCTGTGTACCATATGGTAAGGCCTCCATGAACTGCTCCAGGACGATGCTGGTCATGACGTCTTCTTTGCTTCTGATGTCTGGCCTTAGCCATTTTTCAGCAGCCATTTTCAGTCTTAAGTATAGCGTCTTCGGGTTTTCTCCCGCCACTCCTTTTTCCTTCCGAAACCGGAGCCGATATGCTTCAGCATCCATCCCGAGGTGGTCTAGTATCACCCCTTTTATCTCCGGATATGAGGCGGTACCTGCTTGGTTAGCGACCTGATAGGCCGTCTGCGCTTCCCCCACCAACAAGGGGGCAAGGAAGAAGGGCCATTTCCCTACCGGCCACCCACAAGCACGGGCGGCTCTTTCGAAGTTGACCAGGAAGGCATCAGGGTCTTCTCCAGTGACGTACTTCTGCAGGGCCACTCCGGATGGATGAGGTCCTGGGGGTCTTCGATCCGTGACACAGCAGTCCCTGGGGTTTGGACCACCTTCTGTAGGTTGTCCATTTGCTGCGTCATCGTTGAGCGGAAAAGGGCTCTGTCGGCGTCTGCCGTGCTTATTTGTTGACTGACAGCCCATTCCAACTTTTGCTGCCCCTCTATCAATGTTTGGATGACCTGTTCCATGTCCGTTTTTTTCTTGTTCTGAGGGAGTATATCCCACTTCTGACACCACTGTGGACCTGGCAGGTGGGTCAGGGAGTAGAGACACACCTGTTTGTTGTGGTAAAGCAGGCTTTATTGGAATACCCCGTTTAGCGTTTAACATTAGGGTCCTTCTTGTCCTGAAAGTTAGTCTCTCTTTTGCGAATTGACTCGGATCCGTTTTAGCGGTGGTAGGTATCCCCTCTGAGCTGTCGCGGTGCGTCTCTCCTCTGGGCTGTCCTGACGAGGCGTCTTCTCCACAGGCTCAGGGTTCCCCAGGAAAGAGTAGACCAACAGAAACAGGGCCGTTAGTGTTATTGTCCTCTGGGGGGGGGGGTTCGTGCACCTTGGGACCGTGTGGTGTGAGAGGGGTGCACCCGGTGAGGCTGTACACTCAGCACAAGTGTGAGATAGTGAGTACAGAAAGTGAGGGGTATACGCGGGGTAAAGAAATACGAGGAGGGGAGGACTATGGACAGAAAGGGGCTATTTACACTATCTACACGCGCTTGCTTCCCACCCAGGCCGCCATACGCTGCCGTACCTGAGTGAGCCACACTCCTCCCCCGGGAGCGTGGCACGGCGGCTCGTGAAGTCGTTGGCCTCCTGGCTTTCCTTGGGACCCTTCTCCGCGTTCCTCGATCTCTTCCTCCGTTATCCGCCTGATTTCTCCGCTCCGTCCTCCTCTCCGCTCTCCGTATTCGACTCCGCTCCTCTCCTGCTCCACCGGGGTGTCGTCACACGCTCCGAACCAGACTTCCTGGGTTTTGTCCATTCCCGCTGGGCTGACGTGGTCCGGAGGTTGGGCCTCCTCCTCAGAAAACGCCCAGTTAAAGGAACCGGGTTCTTTTTCCTCAGGTCCGTCCTGTTCGATGTCCCAAGGAGATGTCTGTAACAAAGGAGGCATCACAGGGTCAGTTCTGGGGGTCCACCACTCCTTGTCACACACAGTTCATTCATATTTAGAGGGGTAGGCATCCAACATTTACGTCATTCATTATTTTACAGAATCAACCAGTCAGGTCCTGATGAGAACCCCAAAAGAAATGTGAGGTTCCAAACATAACACGTCGACGACCATTCATGGAGTGTTATTTGCTTTCATTGGGACAGTTGCATGCGGGCTATCCTGAAAAATGAAAAAAATAAGATATTGGGAGCCTACTCTAACAAAGTGAGCTATTTATACCCTATAGTTGGACTTGAAAAAAGAGGTCTCAAAGGAGATTAACAATAGAGATCTCACTACCAATGAAATCATTTGGCTGGTATCAATATCATATGAATATATGAATCTATGTTCATGTTGGATATATATATTAAGTTGTTGAATGTTTTGACCCAAAGTTTTGGGCATAAATTACTTTTTTCTTAAGTAGCTTTGTAAACATATTGTGCTGTAAAAATGTGCCTAACCCATACATGTGGTCTGATTAATATGAAAATGTGTTTTTTAAAATGTATTTTAAATATATAAAGTGACAAGAAAAATCATAAAAAGATTAAGAAAATTAAATTACTCAATCTCATTAAAGAGTGTTGATTGAATTTATTTCGCTATGGAACATTGCAAGGTTTTTGATTTTATAGTGGCCCTCCCCAGCTGATTCCAAAGGCCCAACGCCTTTCTACAACTTTTAGAAAATTTCCATTTTCTTGCCTTAGCTATTTGGTACCTGCAGCCTGTCTCTGAGTCAGATGACTGGGTGAAGTTGGCAGTTGGACTTTGTTTAATCCTCCTAGACAGCCACACACAATGGGGAGCTTAGGTGTGACTGGATGGGACATCACTTGCAGGATGAGTGGGAAGTACTGAGACCTACCCATTACACTTGAAAATTCTGTGCCCTGTCTCCACACAAAGGGCTGCACATCCCCTGTAGTTCGGCTAGATCAGGGCCAGGAAAACAGGATGTCTGTGAACTTCAAAGGCATGCCTCTAGAAGCTTCTCCCCACTTCGAAGGCCCAACTGTGTATAAAAGAAGGACCTCAGACACCAACTCTTCAGAACACTTCTGGATCTTTAGATACTCTGCCAAGAAGAAGGACTGCAGTGCTACTACATGGACTGCCACTCTGGTGGACTGCTGCCAAAAAGGAACTGCTGTCCTGCTGTGCTGGCCTTCTGCCTGCTAACCTCTTTTTCTGGGGAAGCGGACGTCAACCTGCAACTTCATCTTGAACCCAGGACTCCGGAATGACTCGAAGGGATATTCTGCTGGCTCTTGATCTGAGCCTCAGGGACATAAAAGGCTCCCCAGCCAGCTCCTGGACCCAGCTGCACTGATTCCCTGGCCCCAAGTGGTGCGCCTCGGTTCCTGGACCCTTGGTGTGGCTTACGGGCTCTTTAAATCAAGCTTTTGGGTTTCAAAATCGCGAAAAGACCCATTTGCAAGCAGCAATCACCCATATGAGGACTGCCAATGCAAAGCCTCAGCCTGCCCATCTGTGACTTCGAGCCTGCTGTTCGCACCATGTCGACTGTTATATCTCACTGTGTTATCTATTCCATTTCTGTATATTACTTTATGGAATCTTGATGTTGCTTAGTATTGGAATCTTGATGTTACTTAGTAACCCTGTTTAAGCATGGGCGTAAAATCCGCTCCGCTCGCGGATTTTTTGCGGATTTTTCGGCAAATTCGCAATCCGCGAACTCCCGCGAATTTGTCGAAAATCCGTGAATCCGCTCGCGGCGGATTTTTTGCTTGGTTGCGGCGCGCGGCGTGGTGCACGGCGTTCACTTTCCGTCATTAAGCGTTTGCCGAGTTGTTTTTCTCGATCATATTTTGCGAGTGCCGCGCCATTTTGGATCTTGCTGCGTGATCCCGCGGGAGTTTGGCGCCCGCGAATACGTAATCTCGGCTTGCCACCTTGCACAGCACACCTCGCGAGAGTTCGCAATTGCGAACACGTAGTTGCGGCGGAAAGGAACAATCTCGCACTCGCGAAATAGAGATTTTGCAATTCTGCACAAGAAATCCACCAGCAAACAGGATAAACCTTCAGAAAATGATGATTTTTATCAGAATCACTACTCAGGTTGACATTTGCATGGCCTTTTTTTTTGCAAGGAGTCCATTTTTTGGTGGGGGGAGGGAAGGAAGTGCCCCACAGTCTCCAACTTCCTGTTCCTGTCCAGCAGGCTCCTCCCAGTGCTTTGTCCATCTCCTGGTCACTTTCATTTGGATCTGGAGCTGGAAGGATTACTTTTTGTGGGTGCTGCTGGATATTTGGATTTGAGGCCTTTTTTACTTTCTTTGGATCACTTTTGGATTAGAAATCAACTTTCACAAGTAAGTTTGTTTGGGGCATTACAGTTGCTGCAACTACAATTTTTGAACTTTTTCAGAACATTAAATAAATTATATTGTGGGTAGCCACAGTATCCAGTAGGACCAGGGTTGGTTATGGGTGCATGATACAACTGTTTTGTTGAATTTAAACACCATTGAGGCCATGGATGGGCTGGGATTGTGCTGATTTTTGTTGTTTTTGTCGTTTTTTTGGGGCTGCTGGTGGGGCCCTTTGCCCAGGGGTGGTGAGTGTTGCATGGCCTAGTCTTTCTGTGGGGTGTCTTCTTGAATTTAAACATCATTGAGGCCATGGATGGGCTGGGATTGTGCTTATTTTATTGTTTTTGGTCGTTTTTTGGGGGCTGCTGGTGTGGCCTTTTGCCCAGGGGTGGTGGTGCATGGACTGAGTGTGCCTGTGGTGTGGTCTCACTCTCTTTAATGTAAACATCATGGATGGCATTGGATTGTGGTGATTTCTGGCTGTTTTTCTGTTTTTTGGGGGTGTACTGTTGATGTGGACTGGCCTTGTGGGTGGTGGTGGTGGCCATCTTGAGTGCTGGCTGGTACAGGCAACATGTGCTTGGGGTGCAAGGGGCCATTTTGAAGAGAGGCAGTGTCTGAGGCCTGCACTTATTTTGCCTACTTTTCATCCATTATGCCCAGGGGTAGTGAGTGTTGCATGGGCCTAGTGTTTCTGAGGGGTGTCTTCTTGAAATTAAACACCATTGAGGCCATGGATGGGCTGGGATTGTGCTGATTTTATTGTTTTTTGTCGTTTTTTTGGGGCTGCTGGTGGGGCCCTTTGCCCAGGGGTGGTGAGTGTTGCATGGGCCTAGTCTTTCTGTGGGGTGTCCTCTTGAATTTAAACACCATTGAGGCCATGGATGGGCTGGGATTGTGCTGTTTTTTGTTGTTTTTGTCGTTTTTTTGGGGCTGCTGGTGTGGCCTTTTGCCTAGGGGTAGTGGTGCATGGACTGAGTGTGCCTGTAGTTTGGTCTCACTCTCTTTAATGTAAACATCCTGGATGGCATTGGATTGTGGTGATTTTTAGCTGTTTTTCTGTTTTTTTGGGGTGTACTGTTGATGTGGACTGGCTTGGGGTGTAAGGGGCCATTTTGAAGAGAGGCAGTGTCTGAGGCCTGCACTTATTTTGCCTACTTTTCATCCATTATGCCCAGGGGTAGTGAGTGTTGCATGGGCCTAGTCTTTCTGTGGGGTGTCTTCTTGAATTTAAACACCATTGAGGCCATGGATGGGCTGGGATTGTGCTGAATTTTGTCGTTTTTGTCGTTTTTTGGGGCTGCTGGTGGGGCCCTTTGACCAGGGGTGGTGAGTGTTGCATGGGCCTAGTCTTTCTGTGGGGTGTCCTCTTGAATTTAAACACCATTGAGGCCATGGATGGGCTGGGATTGTGCTGTTTTTTGTTTTTTTTGTCGTTTTTTTGGGGCTGCTGGTGTGGCCTTTTGCCCAGGGGTAGTGGTGCATGGACTGAGTGTGCCTGTAGTGTGGTCTCACTCTCTTTAATGTAAACATCCTGGATGGCATTGGATTGTGGTGATTTTTTGCTGTTTTTCTGTTTTTTTGGGGTGTACTGTTGATGTGGACTGGCTTGGGGTGTAAGGGGCCATTTTGAAGAGAGGCAGTGTCTGAGGCCTGCACTTATTTTGCCTACTTTTCATCCATTATGCCCAGGGGTAGTGAGTGTTGCATGGGCCTAGTGTTTCTGAGGGGTGTCTTCTTGAATTTAAACACCATTGAGGCCATGGATGGGCTGGGATTGTGCTTATTTTATTGTTTTCTGTCGTTTTTGGGGGGCTGCTGGTGGGGCCCTTTGACCAGGGGTGGTGAGTGTTGCATGGGCCTAGTCTTTCTGTGGGGTGTCTTCTTGAATTTAAACACCATTGAGGCCATGGATGGGCTGGGATTGTGCTGAATTTTGTCGTTTTTGTCGTTTTTTGGGGCTGCTGGTGGGGCCCTTTGACCAGGGGTGGTGAGTGTTGCATGGGCCTAGTCTTTCTGTGGGGTGTCCTCTTGAATTTAAACACCATTGAGGCCATGGATGGGCTGGGATTGTGCTGTTTTTTGTTGTTTTGTCGTTTTTTGGGGCTGCTGGTGTGGCCTTTTGCCCAGGGGTAGTGGTGCATGGACTGAGTGTGCCTGTAGTGTGGTCTCACTCTCTTTAATGTAAACATCCTGGATGGCATTGGATTGTGGTGATTTCTGGCTGTTTTTCTGTTTTTTGGGGGTGTACTGTTGATGTGGACTGGCCTTGTGGGTGGTGGTGGTGGCTATCTTGAGTGCTGGCTGGTACAGGCAACATGTGCTTGGGGTGCAAGGGGCCATTTTGAAGAGAGGCAGTGTCTGAGGCCTGCACTTATTTTGCCTACTTTTCATCCATTATGCCCAGGGGTAGTGAGTGTTGCATGGGCCTAGTGTTTCTGAGGGGTGTCTTCTTGAATTTAAACACCATTGAGGCCATGGATGGGCTGGGATTGTGCTGATTTTATTGTTTTTTGTCGTTTTTTTGGGGCTGCTGGTGGGGTCCTTTGCCCAGGGGTGGTGAGTGTTGCATGGGCCTAGTCTTTCTGTGGGGTGTCCTCTTGAATTTAAACACCATTGAGGCCATGGATGGGCTGGGATTGTGCTGTTTTTTGTTGTTTTTGTCATTTTTCTGGGGCTGCTGGTGTGGCCTTTTGCCTAGGGGTAGTGGTGCATGGACTGAGTGTGCCTGTAGTTTGGTCTCACTCTCTTTAATGTAAACATCCTGGATGGCATTGGATTGTGGTGATTTTGAGCTGTTTTTCTGTTTTTTTGGGGTGTACTGTTGATGTGGACTGGCTTGGGGTGTAAGGGGCCATTTTGAAGAGAGGCAGTGTCTGAGGCCTGCCCTTATTTTGCCTACTTTTCATCCATTATGCCCAGGGGTAGTGAGTGTTGCATGGGCCTAGTCTTTCTGTGGGGTGTCTTCTTGAATTTAAACACCATTGAGGCCATGGATGGGCTGGGATTGTGCTGAATTTTGTCGTTTTTGTCGTTTTTTGGGGCTGCTGGTGGGGCCCTTTGACCAGGGGTGGTGAGTGTTGCATGGGCCTAGTCTTTCTGTGGGGTGTCCTCTTGAATTTAAACACCATTGAGGCCATGGATGGGCTGGGATTGTGCTGTTTTTTGTTGTTTTTGTCGTTTTTTTGGGGCTGCTGGTGTGGCCTTTTGCACAGGGGTAGTGGTGCATGGACTGAGTGTGCCTGTAGTGTGGTCTCACTCTCTTTAATGTAAACATCCTGGATGGCATTGGATTGTGGTGATTTTTAGCTGTTTTTCTGTTTTTTTGGGGTGTACTGTTGATGTGGACTGGCTTGGGGTGTAAGGGGCCATTTTGAAGAGAGGCAGTGTCTGAGGCCTGCACTTATTTTGCCTACTTTTCATCCATTATGCCCAGGGGTAGTGAGTGTTGCATACTTGCATGGCCCTAGTCTTTCTGTGGGGTGTCTTCAATGTAAACATCATGGATGGCATGGGATTGTGCTGATTTTTCTGTGTTTTGTCGATTTTTTGGGGTGTATAACTGAACTGATGTTCCTCTGTCTTCCATTGCTTTTAGGTGCACAAGACTCAAGAGAATCACCAGTGCCAGGAAGAAGTCCTGCAGCGGTGTGTGTGTGCAGCATAACGTCATGCGACATCACGTCTGGACACAGACAACTCTGCAACTCGTGCAACTGCTGCCTGCTGTTCTGACCTGCCCTGAAGAAGATGGCCCCAAAAAAAGTTACCCGTAGCTCCTCTAGCAAGAAAGGTGCCAGTAAGGAGCAGAAGAAGCAAGTTACCAAGGAGACTGGTGTGCCGGCCGCCCCTTTTTTTGGGAGTAAAAAAAAAAGTATGCCTGCAGCAGCAGCGGGATCTGCTGGGGACCAAGCTGGGAGCAGCACCCCCGCTCCATTGGGCTCAGTGCCACCACCACCACCACGCCAACTTAAGTCCAAGCCCTTGAGTGCTGCAGAGGCAGCCAGTATAGTTGTTCAATCACCATCGACCAGTGATGTTGGCTCATAGCAAGAAAGCAGCAGCAATGTCCCTCAATCAACACAGGTTGTTGTAGCTCATCTGACGAGTGTTGAACAACCACAGCCGCAACAACTATCACATGTGCAAGTACAAGCCCAAGTACATGTGGAAGGAGAGGCAGCGCAAGGAGATGCGCAAGCAGAGGTGCATGGAGGGTCACAAGTGCCCACAATAGTTGTTCTTCCCGAAGTAGGGGCACATCAGGAAATCGACAATCAAGGCGAGGTATCATTTGAGGAAGACACTCCTCCTGATGATCATTCATTGTCTTCAACACCCCTAGCAAGGAAGAGATCAAGGGTGGTGTCTACATCTTCTTCAAGCACACCTCCTTCTGATGATACGGATCAAAATTGGGAACCAGCACCACTGCCGTCTGAGAGTGAGGCACACCATGATCTGACAAAGGTAGTTAAGCGTAAAAGGAAGCTCGTCCAAAGTCTCAGACTTATGGAGTGTGATGATGAGGCTCAACAAGAAGTGGCGGATACTGCTGCTGATGAAGACTCTGACAACGATGACCCAGTCATCATAAAGGTCACTGCAGCCCCAGCGGGCATGCAGCAAACAGACATTTTGACCCTAGCCCGAAAAGCTGCTGAGCGTGATGATGATGATGTTGTCGACGAGGAGGCAGTGGAAACACCACAACAATCATTGGAGTTAAGTAGTACACCAACTCGTACTGCTTCCATATTTCTTTCTGGCAAGAAGGGACCTCCATCCACCTCGACCTTAATTAGTGGCGGTGAAAGTGCACAACGTACAAAAGTTGGGCAATCCAGATCCTCCACTTCATCTGGCATTAGCAGCTTGACCACCACCACCAGTATCGCCGCCTCCTCCAGGCCCCACAGACACTTCAAGTCCCCAGTTTGGGACTTCTTTACTGTTTGCCCAAAAAGGAAAAAGTTCGCCATTTGTACCCTTTGTAAGCTTGCAGTTAGTCGTGGTAAGTTAGGTACCAACTATGGTACCGGAGGCCAGAGAGGTCATCTTGAGAGACAGCACACTGTCCAATGGTTTGCGCACCTAGATGCGATCAAGCAAGCCCGAATTGGAAGTCAAGAAAACGTTGATGTTGCATCTGATGATGACGAGGAGGAAGAAGACGTGTCAAACACTTCACTTACACCCAGTACCCCTGTCAGCAGCACACCCCATGTGAGGCACACTAAGAGTGTTGGAGCGACTGAGACACCAACGCGCAAAAGTTCACCAGCGAGCATAATTGGGTCAACGAAGTCATTATCATCCCGTAAATGCTTGGTCCAGGGCAACATTAGAACCATGTTTTCTTCAGACGCACCATATGAACGCAACCACCCACTGACGCGTCTGTATAACACTAAGCTGGCTAAAATGCTAGCTGTGGACCTTCTCCCTTTTTCTTTTGTAGAAGCGGTAGGTTTTCTAGAATTAGTGGCAACGCTCTGCCCTAAATGGAAAGTTCCTAGCCGGTTCTATTTTGCCAGAGTTGCGGTTCCAGCACTACATGAAGGTGTGCTGGAGGCGATTGGGGCAGCTTTGCAGAAGGGTGCTGTTCACACTATACATCTGACAACAGACATGTGGACCAGTGGCGCAGGCGCTGATTACATGTGCATCACTGCACACTGGGTCTCTTTTTCAGATGTTAAAGCAAAGCTAAACGCAGGTGTTGACCCGGACCAAGTTTTTAAAGCTGCTCGGAAACATGCAACACTAGCCATGTTTGGCTTGGAGAAAAGTCACACAGCAGAAAACATTTTGGACGAGTTTAACAAAAAGGTCTTTCACTGGCTGTCCCCAAAAAAACGCCAGATTGGTTATGTTTCCACGGATAATGGCGCCAATGTAGTTAAGGCCATGGCGCTGGGTGCATATTTCAGAGTGCCGTGTTTGGCGCACTGTATCAACCTGGTAGTTCAAAAATTCTTGAGTGATAGAGACAGTACAGCGTTCGAGGTAATGGCCACCTGCCGTAAAATGTGCAACCATTTCAGCCATTCTTTTAAGGCCCGGAAGCATCTGAGGAGCCTGCTACTTGAACGTCGAATGCCAGTGAAAGCACTCATCCAGGAGGTGGCAACACGTTGGAACTCAACCTTCTACATGCTTGAGCGTCTGTATGAGCAGTATACAGTACTCGATCACTATTTCTTAACAGAGGGTACAGCTCAGAAGGACCTGCGGATGGGTGCGGCGCAATGGGACATAGTTAAAAGCCTGACAGACATGCTTCGTCCTTTTGAGTTCTTCACGCGTGCAGTCAGCCAGGAGGACTGTAATTTG
This sequence comes from Lissotriton helveticus, assembly GCF_964261635.1. Lineage (NCBI taxonomy): Eukaryota > Metazoa > Chordata > Amphibia > Caudata > Salamandridae > Lissotriton > Lissotriton helveticus. Next base: position 37,822,568 of record NC_136063.1, read on the forward strand.
GGAAAAGCTATCCCATTGTTGTGCATGCTGGAGCACCAACTGAAGGCGGTGTCTTCTGAGTTTGAAAAAGATGAAAAAAAAAAGACCCTTTTATTTTGTCGGAGAAATTATTAGAGCGCCTACGTGGTGATGAACGTCTTAAAAAGATCAACTCAGAACAGCATTACATTTGTGCTACTATTCTGGATCCACGCTACAAAAAGGCGCTGGCAGGCCTAGCATTCTTTCCTTTTGCTGATGAAGATGTTAAAAAGTACAAACGTTGGCTAGCATGGTCTGCCAAGAGGTTTGAAAAAGAACGGCAGGATATTGAAGGAGAAGGCAGTACATCAGCATCAGCATCAGCAGGCCATCCCCAGTCAAAAAAATCCACTTCTGCACCTGTGGCTGTGGCACAAGTGACCTCTCAGCCGTTAAAGACACCGGCAACCGGATCATCTGCACCACACACAACAGTAACAGTGGCTGCTGTAGAGGATTGGCTAACTTTGCTTGGGTATGGTTCTCGAAAAAATGTCACAGGCACAGCAAAAAGTAAGCAAAGTGGAGGAACCGTTGAGGACCTTGAGTCGATGGTGCAGGACTATCTGAATGACTCAACAGAGGTCTTTCTTAATGATGAGCCATTGCAGTATTGGCATGGGAAAAAACAATTGTGGCCACAGCTCTCCAACCTGGCTATAAACTATTTGTCTTGCCCACTCGCAAGTGTGTCTTCTGAACGTGTTTTCAGTGCTGCTGGTGGCATTGTAACTCCCAAACGGAGCCGCCTCTCGCCCAAAAATGTGGAGCGGCTGACAATGATCAAGATGAATCAGCACCTCATACCACCAGATTACAAAGTACGAGAAAGCACGCCGCATGAAGACGAGGAGGACGGCAACGTAGATGAGGGGATTTGTTCTCTGTTCGGTGACACTGACCTCATCCTGCCTGAATTCGCAGAGTATGATGACGAAATCTTCTTCTTATTCCCTGACACCGAGCCCTGAAAATGAGACAATGAATCAATAACTTTCTTTTTCGTCCTTATTCACTTTTATTCCTGTGTGTCTGTCTTTCTTTGTTTTGCACAGTTAATTTAATTCAAATTTTAATCACCTAATCCCAAAAACAAGCCCATCAGCAGAACTGTCTTCACTTGTTTGCTTATTGATTTGAAGGTGCCGCAGTCTACATTCCTCATGTTCACAAGTTCTGAAGAACATGCTCCTCTATCCTCCTCCTCCAGACTCCGATTTCCCTCAAAGCAGAGGGCTGGATTACGCCCAATGAAGAAAGACTCAGCACTTGTGGGGGTGTTCTACTTCTTTGCGGGTGAGTTGACGGCTCTGGGCCCATTGCTGTGAAGCTCTAATAACGGATAAAAGTGTTTTGGACCAAATATGAGGCGGAAATTTCTTGCCGTTTTTGCTGACTTGCTTGCCTTTGAGGTGCTCTTTGGCGGGGTTCCGGGTGTTTGTGGGTGAGTTTTGGGGTCTGGGAGCACTGCTGCAACAGTCTAATGTTGATTGCATTTGCTTTTCAGGAAATCCGTGGTGGAAAACAGGAGTTATGATGATGACCTAGCTGCACAGCGCGTTTGGACCGAAGGCCGAGAGATATTGTAAGTATGAGATTTTGCTTTTTTGCTGTTTGGGGGTGTTGTCGCGTGCTTTTTTGCGGGTGGGTTGGCGGGTCTTGGGGCATTCCCGGGAAGGTCTAATACCGGATAGGAGTGTTTTGGACAAAATCCATAAGGCAAAACCTTTTGGCACTTTTTGTAACTTAGGGTTCGTTAGGGTTAGCCCTAGCAGCAGGATTGCATGTGTTTCGGGGTGTTCTATTGCAACTCAGTTCTGGGGTTTTAGAGCACTCTTGGAGCGATGCTGGCTATGGATACTTTTGCTTGCTTGCAAGTGGTTTGAATACAATCCACGGTGGGTAAGGGTGTATTTGGGCCTACTTTTACTTTTAAAGTACGTTTTGTCACCATTTTTCTGCTAGGCCTCGTTTTTTGAGATCTGATTGGGGGTCTTCTACATTTGCGACTGGCTTTAGTAAGGGTCTTGGTGGGAGCATTGCTGGGAAGGTCAAATTTTGTTCTAAAACACAGTTTACAGTACACCTACCTTGAGGGGAAAGATCCGCTTTAATATTTTGGCCATACTTATTTATCCTTAAAAAGGTGACTCAGACAGAGTACACAATTTCAAAAATATTGTACTGTCTATTAGGGAAATCAAAGTGTGACTTTTTGCACCACACAGCGTACATACCTTATATTTATTTATCAGTGGTATTGTAATAGCACTTCCTGTTTTCCGTTCAATAATTACAGGCCGGGTTTCAGTCAACATCCGCCAGGCAGGCAGTGGACAGGGTGTCTTCTGTCAGTGGTCACCAACATTGATGGACGAAGCGTCAGCTGGAATGGAGGAGTGCCGCTAATAAGAGGAATTGTTTGCTGCATGCAACTTACTTACCAAATTCAACAGGACAACTCCAACAACATACAGAATACAGATACAGTATCCATTGTTTTCTTCTATGAGTGTGACTGCATGTGGTTAGCTTTAGTTTGTACCCAAAGATTTCTTTATCTTCATTTATTGTTTGTCCATGCTGTGCTTTTTTTTTCTTCTCTCAACAAAACCTACCCAAAAAGAAACCCCCATTCCCGTCCATTTTCCAAACCCTAACCCTCTTCCCCCGGGCTGTGTGGTTTTGCTTGATGTCTGACTAAATGACATCAATAATTCTACACACTTGCTGGGGAGGATAAGGTCATAGCAACAGGCTGGTGAAGGAATACGAGCATATATTCTAGACTTACTCAGCTTCAGTACTATTTCTTGTAGTAGTAGGAGCCAATGTCAAATAAATTCAACGCAAGTACTAGTTATACTTGCAATACTTTACCATTTGTTAGGCTACATTGTGGCACTGTTCTAGTGTACTGTCACCTGCTATATTCTCGAGCGTACCGTAACCGTTGTAATGCTACAGTAAGGACAAACCAGGTTTCGTTTTCTTTTTTTCCATAGGCATGCAACTGCCACTGTGTCACACCACTAGTACCACCGCAATGAGGAAATTTCATCCGCCCAGGATTGCCAACCTTAATCCCCATTTCACGTGGAGCCAGCCCTGGGCCTAGCCCTAATTTCTAACACAAATTACAGGTAAGATAAGCGTTTGGTGGGAGGTAGTATAATGGAGTATTAGGACTAGACGAAAGATTGACGGTAGTACTACTAAAGTCCTAGGACTCTTCAGGAAAACAAACTTACTGTTACACCCCCACCCACCAGACTGAAAAGCAGTAAAAAACAGGTATGGTCAGATAAAGTTTAAAAAAGTATATTTATGTAGCCCTAACAAAATAATCTCCCTCAAGATCCTCCCTAACCCCAACGATTGTCTTTGAAAAGTCCAAAAAAGCACCCAACTCCCAAATCCCACCCCCCAAAAGTCTCTAAAAAAAGGGCAAGGGACACTCCACTACTGGAGGGTGCTGGTGAATTTTGCGGCCAGGGCATCATACTCCTTGCGGAGGGTGGCATGCTCGAAGCGGAGGCCCTCCACCAAGTTCTTGTACCTATGGACCTCCTGCTCCAGGTAGGACATTCTCACTCCTAGGCGGCGCTGGCGTGCCTTGCAGCTCCTGTGGGGGGCAGCTGGTCTTTTTGCTGCTTGGCGGTGGCGGTTGGCTTTGTTAGCCCGGCTCCGTACCGCTGGAGCACTGCGCTGGCTGGCAGCCCGTGGGGTCACGGAGGAGGATGCAGCTGTCCCAGTCGAGGATGTTGTGGTTGCACCGGTCGACTGCGTGTCCTCCGACTCCTCCAGGGCCACCAGCCGCCGATATTCCGCGACAGTGGCATCCAGCCTCCGTTGCCGGGCCATTCGAGCCTGCTCCCTCCGTGATGTCGATTTGGAAGGAGCAACTATATGAAGAAAGAAAGACATAGTCTGTAACCAATGCTCCTTAACATTAATACCACAAAGTGATTGAGCCGAAAGTTGTGTCACAGTACAAGTAGCAAATTGAAAAAGCACAGTACATAACTATTGAGGACAGTATCTATCTAACCTCCCACTTCTGCATCCTTGCTCTAACATTAGTGGTAGTTTAATGAACAAATTCTATGACCACTATGGACTTCCATTACAGTCGACTATGACAGTACACCAGTCTTATTCTTCTTCTTCTCTCTTGTTTTGGAAAATTGGTACGTTATCTTATGCAAGCCGGCAGAATGCCAGCGCAGTGAACTTGCACCCGAGAAAAACAGACGCACACCATGATGAGTGAGACAGACTTGCGTTACTGTACCGGTCCAGTACATGCAGGTGGTGAAGCTATTACTTTTTTATTATGGGTGGCACTGAGAATACTCTGTTACAAGGGCTACTGCTTAATTAATTTACCTTTCACCCTACAGTGCAAATAAGTACTAGAAAAGGAAAATGAAGAAGCTAATTAATTAGATTATCTATCACTTCACATGGGATGTATTTGATGACATATGGGATGACTTTAGGTGCTTTGCTTATTATTGAGTGAACAGTGATACACCCACACATGAATGACGTACTACTACTAAACTAAAGTTATTAAGAGAGGTACGGAGTGTCCACCGTAATAACCGGATATATGCTGTGCTTGCAGTTGCAATACAAACTATTGCTACTATTCATGGTAGTATTGGACAAATTTACAATTTCTTTTCCTTGCCTTCCCTACACTGGAACGGACGTGCGGGTGCGGTGTTACATGCTCTTCAAGGTAACACTTAGTTCATCCAGTGACCATCTACTCTCTCTAGATACACATGTGCTATCTAAGAGTCAGATAATACCATGCTCCAGGCATCCATCCATTCAAAGTATATGCACACATACAGTTTATGTTTCACCCAACCAGGCTGTTGTCCTTCCACCCATCCTTGCTTCATCATTGACCCAGCCATGCACCATACCATATTCTTTCCTTCCCAGCCACCTCGGGGGCCAAGCAAACACATATCATTCTTCTTTGCCAGCCATCATAAAATTTCTCATCCTTCCACACTTACTTACACCCTTCTTTCGCTTTTCGAATATATAGCTTACCTGTGCCCGCCACCACCGTGTCAACCCTCACAGGCACATTGGTGTCGTCCGCAACTCGCACCGCCTCCTCCCCAGAAGAGTTGTCCTCCTCATCCACCACCTCCGCACTGGCCCCGCCACCAGATGTTCCACCTACAAAGTAAATTTTTAGAATGTTAGAATACACCACTCACTACTGTATAATATTTGGTCTAGGAGGAATAAAGAAAGTTAAAAAAAACGAAATACAATGTAATAATTTGTAACTGTATACTCTACAGTAAAAATGTCCCTTTTTCCAGGGAAGGCTGTTGTCTTGCTGCACTTTTTGGCACAACTGATGAATGCTTGCTTTTTATTTTTAACACACAACACTTTTTCTCCTAACAGAAGCTTGACTTCTAAGAACACGATCAGGGTCAAGCTCAAGTTCAAACCAGGTGAGAGCTCAGCTCGACCACAAGAAATGTGTCCAATTAATCGTTAGCACTAAGCACTTTTCCATTTTCAGTTAAACGTTTACTTTTATGACAAAGTTGATTTTAATAAATGTGTTTAGTTTTAATAAAGCTTTTAAACTTAAATAGACTCTGTGGTTTTTGGTCCTCCAGACTAGAGTGGATGAGCTAAAGGTTTTGGAATTTTTGCAAGCATGAGTGCCTCTGACACTTCTTGACTGTGACTCCGTACTCTTGCCCTGCGTAGGATAATCTAATGATCATTGGGGATCAATCATCGGTGACTTAGGGAGCTAAATGACTCTGCCACACTATCTAGTCAGTAAGGAGATTGGGGGTTCTTCAAAGTCTGATATCACTGAGGTATGTGGAAAGAAAGTCTACCTGCGCCTATTATAATTGATAAACAATGCACTATTTAGTGTTCATAGTTCGGTTTGTGCAGATTTGTCCCTGCAACAGTAGTAGAATGGATTGTCCCCCTATCCAAAACAAATGTAAAGTAGTATCTTATTCTTTCTTGGTGGTCATTCACCTTTTTATTGTTGGCAATTGTCAAAGCATAAACATTTAGAAGACTTGAAAAGACATTATGGACAATCCCAGAGGACTGCACTCAGTGCATAGAGCTATTGCTGACTAGAATGGGAGTCCAATGGAATTGCCAAATGTGCAATCTTAGTTAGCTACACACACAGACTAATAGGAATAATCTAGTAATACCACAGGGAGTCATAGTCGAGGCAGGATAAGAATTTAGATCCAGTCTACAAGAAGATCAAAGACGATTTAGAAAAAATCGAATGAGGAACGCTAGGAAAAAATAGGTACTCTTTATTAAAATTAAAACTTACTGGGGCCAGCAAAGGAGCCCTCGCCTGTCCGATCCTGGCCTGCATCCTCCTGAACAGCACCCTCCACCTGTGTCCTCTTGCCCTTGGGGGGAGCTGATGTACAACATGAAAGAAAGAAAGACCAGAAAACATGGATGAGATTTGTCAACCAAATCAAACATTTCAAAAGAACTATAACAAAATATTTTGGAGAAATAGCAAATAGATAGACAACTATTCCACGGGATATATTGACCCATCTCATATGGTATACTACGTTATTCGTAGTGCCTGATTTGCGGACCGTTGACTTTCAAAGTTCCTATGTAACTCAATAAACAGACTACTAAAAAGGTTTGCCTAGGCCTGGCAGGCAGAAGTCCGCAGCACGCAAAGTGACAGACAAAGTCCACCCTGCTTGCAGATCAGTGAATACTCAAACTATCAATCCACCGACCACCACCACTATTTCTTCTTATAGCCATGTGTCTAAAGGAAGGACTGGACTTCAGTCTGTTGGGGCTGATTAAGAAGTCCCTTGCGGCTCATTTTCCTCCATTGTTGCGTGACTTTTGTGACGCAGCGGCAGAACAAAAGAGTCGCCATGGTGCGACGTATATATTTAAAAAAAACGCATATGGGAGATGCATCACGTTGTAAAGCCCTGCACCATCAGGGGGCGTTACGGCGCAAGGGAGGGCGTTCCTGCGCAGGAACGAATCCTAAAAGTGGCTGAGGGAAATCTACAAGATGTCAATCAGTCACTTTTAGGACAATGATGCGTGACTCAAACCCTGCGCCTGCTTGAAGCCTACGTACGGCTTGATGCAGCATTGGGGAGATAGGGCACCCCAGAGCATTGCTGGAGCTGCGCCATCGTTGGCACACAACTCCAGCAATGCGCCGCCTTTACGCCACAGATGCATAAGGCTTCTGTGACATTTTGGGCCAATGGGTGGTGGTGGCATGGCGCACAATTACTGCCGCATCCCTGCTACTTTGCAGGGATGCGCCGGTAATTGAAAATATGACCCTTAGTGTCTAGCATTACGCAGTTCTTTACACTACACTCATACATAATTTCTCAGGCCAATGAAATGAACACAAAATACAAAACAAATAGGCATAGTAGCAAGCAAGGCTACTGAGAAGGAGAGCAGTGCACCTGAAATGCATAGAAGATTTTGAAATATAATTTACCTAATGTAATCGGCAGCATTATTGCTCTTGGTAAAGAACAAAGATTTGCAAATAACAGAGCCGGATAAAACAGATTAGTGATGAAATAGCTAGAAATGGCTACTACTACTCACCAAGCCCGGGGACCTCTACGCCGAGCGCGTCCAGCAAGTCCCGTTCCCGGTCCATGACATCCGTCCAGCGGTGGGTGGCCTGGTTATAGGTGCGCCGGACCCCAGAGAGCTTAAACATGGCCCGGCACACCTTCTCCCACCGTTTCCGGCGCTCCTGGATGCCATAGCCGGTTGCGATCTTGCCGCTCCCAGGATCGTCTTGGGGAGGCGGCGCTGGACGTGGAAGATGAGTGCGGCCACCTCCTCTGCGCTAAAGATCTCCCGTGGCATCACTTGCTCCCCACTCAAACGCCCGCACGGGAGCCGGGCACGGGGTGCGGGACCCTTCCCCTTCTCAGGGTGCTTCCCGGCTCCCTTTACCATGGTCTGGGCAGAAATGAGTTAAATAATAAAGAAGAAATAGAATAGGGAAGAAGAAAATAAAAGAGTTTAAAAAAGTAGTTTAAAATTAACAAAAAGTAGCAGAAAACACAAAAATATAGAGCTAGAAAAATAGAGGGATAGATAATAAGTAAAATAGATCAAATAGACTTCAAAAAAAGCAAAGGATGGCAGAGATTCAGAGAGGATACAGAAAGCATGCCCAGAACCATAGCAATGAATGAGAAACAAGATGGCCGCGCCCATTCACGACCGCGTGGGTAAGTTCGCGTGAGATTTTCCTCGCGAGTACGTGCGGAATTGTACTAGCGAGCAGCACACTTTGCGAGATTACACATAGCGGCCGGAAACGGAATTACGTCACGCAAACAAGATGGCTGCGCCCGTGTACGACCGCTAGGGTAACTTCGCAAACGTATAGCTACAAGCGCCTTGCGAACACGAAAAAAATCACGCGAACATACACGCCGCAAAAAAAAAAGTGTATTCGCTCGCATTCGCGTCTTCCGAAATCGATCTCGCACGGATTTGCGCCCCGCAAATGACGCGAAATTGCAGAAAAACGATTTTTGCTAAACTGAAAGCAATCAGCAGGTGCAAAAGTTCAAACTTAACATTAGTAACCATTCACTCTAGTGCCTTCTGAGGGGCCCCTCAAGAGTTCAGTTGCCTATTTGCAACTATTCCATGACCCTGCAATGACCCAAACAGCAGGCTCATAGAATAGCTACAAGTAGACCATAAAGGTCCTGTGAAAAAAATTGCACTGCAACAGAAAGCAAATTACAGATAAGGAAGGAAGCAGGTGCCAGCCAGACTGGAAGTTTCAAAATTACTGACACATTAATCCCCCCCTAATTAATTCATGGCAGTTGAAGAAGGGCAGGTGTGCTTGCTTTCACTGCAACAGAAAGCAAATTACAGATAAGGAAGGAAGCAGGTGCCAGCCAGACTGGAAGTTTAAAAATAAGTGACACATTAATCAACCCCAAATTAATTCATGGCAGTTGAAGCAGGGCGTGTGCTTGCTTTTTTTCACCCCCATAATCTACAGTGATAAACAAACCTAATGGGTGGCAGTCAGGATGTACCAGAGGGTGGCATGGGTGTACCAGAGGGTGGCAGTGGTGAAACAGAGGGTGCTGTGAACCTGTGATGATAAACCAGACGTAGAAACAACATAGTCGCGGCCGTTGCGAGCCGAAAAGTAAGTTTGCAATTGCAAAATGGTCCACAAATCCTCGCGAACGCTCACCAACAAAAAAAACGGAAAAATCCGCTAATCCGCGAGAGTTCGCGGATTTTGCGGATTGCGAATCCGTAAATCCGCAAATTCGCGTATGCGAGATCCGCTAGATCCGCTAATGCTCTGGGGAGATCTGAATCACAACTTGTCTGTTGGAAGATTAAGAAGCTGTGTCCCAGGGGTCTTCTTCCTATCATCAATAAACTCCTTTTAATTCAACATCTCCAGAATCTTGTTATTCCAAAACTGGGGACTGAGGATGGGATTTGATGATTGATTTTTCATCAAGGGAGCTTTCATCATTTTTTTCCCCTCCCAACAACGACTTTTACAAGACAGGAGATTCTTGAACTGTAAGTTACCCTGGATTATTCATTTATTTTCTCTGTGATTCTTTCTGATGGCAACCACTTTTACATGACTTTTATGGTCATTGTGTTACATCTTCCTTCTTAATATGAAATTACTCTTCCATGACTGTACGCGCTGCGCCCTTTTGTGATCTGCATGTTTTGGAAACTCTTTGCATTTGCTGATCACTGGTTCTTATCAGGGCGTTTACAATTTACATGTGCTGGGGCGCATCACTGTGCGAAGTATCCAGTTGGTGTTGCTCGCATCTTTTAATTGATGCATTAACTGTGCGCGGCAGCTTTAAATTCAACATTATTGAAGTGGCTTACGGAGAAAATGTAAACTGCCTTTTCGTGTTTTCTGTGTCACCCATGTTCATGGATAATTACAGTGTGTTGTTGAGAGCAACGGCTTCGTCAATCAACAGGAATCTTTCTACTTACTTTCAAATCTATCTTGCGAAGCAGATTCTACAGCGTCATACATTGATTTTCAAATTTTGCGGGCGAGACAATTTCTTCAGCATCATCTGTATTGTTAGTTCCAGAACACTAACTTCTTACCTCACAATCAACGCTGCCATTTCCTGCAAGATCTTGTTGCGACGCTCTGTCTTCATTGGAGAACGTTGTGATTGCGGCGACACTTCCTGTGAAGCAACATTGGCATACACGTCACGCACACAAATGGCGTGAAAAACGTGCCGCCATTTTGAATATATTAAAATTTTGTTTACTTGTGTCGCGCTTGTCAGGAAACACACATCGTGGATTGTCCTTCTACATTACCAGTGTGTCTTGCTTTAACGGTGACACACACACCTGTGGACTGAACAGTATTGGGTACTTTAGTTACAATTTCGTGCTTAATACCATGATTGTGTATACTTATAATAAGCATAATATCATATGTATATATTATTGCTAGTTTACTCCTAACTAACATATTATCATACTTATTCCTTCTCCTTATTCATCTTGATTTTTGTGGGTTTTTAAACTATTTTGTGCTTTTTCAATTTTTTCAGATATATTACCGCTAAAACAATTTCCATTATGTCTGCGCAAATTATTCCAGCACCACCATATTTTTTACAAAGTCCTGGGCAACCATGCATGTTATGGGTATTTAAGGCAGCGAGGAGCAGCGGGAGCTCGCGGAAGGGAGGACGGTGGCAGAGTCTCCCCGACCCGCTTTTACTATCGTGCTGTGAGTGCTACAGCGCTCTGCGCTCCCTACTACCTGACACCTGTTTGCGTGCTTCTGCACATTTTAATTTTTATCTGTGATTACTACTTTTAAAAATTGTGTGATATTTACTGTTAGCATTGTGTTGGTGCACCGGGGCTCATTGGGGCTTCCTGCATCAAAGAGGGCCTGCGCTCGTTTCTTCCCCTGCCCCGCCCTGTTCCGACGCGGCAACCAGTGCCGTTTGAGCGGAGGGCGGGACAGGAAGAGCCAGTGACCCCACCCAGCCTCTCGCGCTGTTAGCGCTCTAGCTTTTGCATCAGGCAGGGCATTTAAGGCAGCGAGGAGCAGCGGGAGCTCGCGGAAGGGAGGACGGTGGCAGAGTCTCCCCGACCCGCTTTTACTATCGTGCTGTGAGTGCTACAGCGCTCTGCGCTCCCTACTACCTGACACCTGTTTGCGTGCTTCTGCACATTTTAATTTTTATCTGTGATTACTACTTTTAAAAATTGTGTGATATTTACTGTTAGCATTGTGTTGGTGCACCGGGGCTCATTGGGGCTTCCTGCATCAAAGAGGGCCTGCGCTCGTTTCTTCCCCTGCCCCGCCCCGTTCCGACGCGGCAACCAGTGCCGTTTGAGCGGAGGGCGGGACAGGAAGAGCCAGTGACCCCACCCAGCCTCTCGCGCTGTTAGCGCTCTAGCTTTTGCATCAGGCAGGGCATTTAAGCCCTCTCGTCGCCCTAGCGCGCAGCGGTTGCGCTCAGGGGGCGCCTTAGTCGCGCCTGAGACGAGCCAGAGAGGAGCCCGTCTGTGCCCGTCCGTGACCGAACGGGGCCAGGGGCCATGACCCCTGCTCCCGTTGCACCCTCCGGTAGCGGAGTGGACAGACTAAGGTATTCTTCCAATGACCTACGCAATTTGTGGCTCCCTCCGCCTAAAGGCTGTGCACAGGACTCTGGTCCATGTCCTGGAGGCCCGTTTTCCTGTAAGCACTGCCATTTCCAGTCATACCCCTGTGAACCCCCTTCGGGCATATTGTCTCTTGAGGACCCTAGTCTTAGGTCCCCTAGGGGCAACAGTATACTGTGCAATATAAGATCTCTCCCGAAGCACCACTCTGAGGTTTGGGATTTAATTCACTCTGCCCGCCCTGACTATTGTTTCTGTACGGAGACCTGGCTTAAACCCCATTTGGTTCCTGCTATCACCTTGGGGATCCCTTTGGGGTATAAGATACTTAGGCTGGACCGCCCCGTTAAGACCGGCGGCGGGGTCGCCATTATTTACAGGGACACTCTCACCGTCACCATCCTTGATCAATGCTGTACTAGTGACATTGAAATTTTGGTTTTTAAAATTGGTTCCAAGTCACAAGCCTGCTGGAAGGGAGCATTGGTGTATCGTCCCCCGGGCCCTTGTGCCGATGCTTCGACTCTCCTTTTGGAGACACTAGCCCCACACATCAGTATAGGGACTAATTTTATACTCCTTGGAGATTTCAATGTCCACAGTGAACTGTCTGACAATGTAGAAGCTCATAACCTGCTGGCTGATTTATCTGCTCTGGGCTTCAAACAGTGCAACCAGGGTCCGACCCATCGTGCCGGTCACACCCTTGACATAATCCTGTCTAACTCGCACTCCCTGACCTGTTATCCTCCTATACAGGTGGAGTGGACCGACCATTTTGTAATTACATTTTCCCTCCCTACTCTCACTGAGGAACACCCCCAACCTGCTCCCCTCCCGTTATGGCGCAGGCAGTGGCACAAGGTGTCCGCAGATACTTTTAAAACTGCTTTCATCCCTCCGGTTTTTCTTCCCTCTGACTCCCCTGACTTGGCCCTGTCCAAATATAATGCTGCCTTGAACACTGCGGTCAACCTTATTGCCCCTTTAAGACTCTGCAACCAGCGGTCTAACCGCAGGCAGGAACCATGGTACTCTGACTTACTGTGTGCGGAAAAAAAGGCATGCAGGAAGTTGGAGAAGACCTGGAGAAGCTCACACAATGCAGCTGATAAAGCCCGCTACCACTCGGCCCTGAGACTCTATCATAGGAATATTAGAGCTGCTCGTAAAACCCATATTGTCTCCCAACTATCTGAGGCAGGTAATGACTCCAAATTACTGTACCAGGTTCTCTGTACCTTCACTAAGCCCGTCGCTTGCGACAGCCCAGAGACACTGTCCCAAAAACTGTGTGAGGATACTGCTGGGTTTTTTGCCAATAAGATCGATGCAATCTATCGAAATATTGCCCAATCAATCTCTCTCGTTGATATCAAGGACCCCTTTCCCAGCCTTCAGCTCGGAACAGTCGGACCTGGCCCCTCTGTACTGTCCTCTATCCCTGAGATCAGTCTGGATCAAGTCATCTCTCTGATTGGGACTATTAAATCAGGGAGCCCAGTGGACCCTGTACCTGCCCGTGTCATGCACCTTATTGGGAGTGTTCTCAGTCCCACCATTCAGACGGTGATCAATCGCTCCCTTTCCGAAGGATTGGTCCCCCTGGAGTGGAAAAAGGCCATGGTCAAGCCCATCAGAAAAAACACCTCCATCCCCTAGTCGGACATGACCAACTTGAGGCCAATCTCCCTTTTGCCGTTTGTCGGCAAATTGATGGAGAAACATGTCAACCACCACCTTTCCAGCTTCATTGAGCAGACCGGCTGTTTGGACCATTCTCAGTCGGGGTTCAGGCCTAGGTATAGTACCGAGACGGCCCTTCTCTCCGTCACGGATGCTATACGCATGTCCCTGGACAGGGGTTTGTCTGTGGTGTTGGTGCTGCTGGACTTGTCCGCAGCATTCGACACCATATCCCATGCCATTCTCCTAACCAGACTTAAGGAGATTGGCATTGACAAATCTGCCCTGGCGTGGTTCACCAGCTTTCTTGCAGAGCGCACCCAGAAGGTAAATATGGGTTTCTTCAGTTCCACTCCTACCAGCATCACCAGAGGAGTTCCGCAGGGCTCCTGTCTCAGCCCTACGTTGTTTAACGTATATGTCTCCTCCCTGGCTGACATCATGAGGTCTTTCGGGTTTTTGCCTATCTCTTATGCTGACGACACGCAGCTGCTGTTTACTTTTAAATCCTTTACCCCGGAGATAAGACAGGCTTTCTCTAACGGCATGACTGCGATCGCCAGCTGGATGGCCAGGAACTTTCTCCAGTGTAATGTGGGAAAGTCGGAGGTCATGCTGTTTGGAGAGGCAAAAATCCTGTGGACCCCTGACTGGTGGCCCACAAGTCTGGGTCAGGCCCCTTCCCCTAAACAGGTGGTGAAAAACCTGGGGGTCCGTCTGGACCACGATCTCACTCTTGCTCACCATGCCAGCACCACGGCGGGATCCTGCTTTCACATTATTAGCCTCCTTCGGAAAGTGTTTCCTCTTCTCCCTGACAGCACAAGGAAGACCTTGGTCCAGGCCCTCGTACTGAGTCGCCTGGACTATTGCAATGGCCTACTTCTAGCAGCCAATGAAGGAGTGCTCAACAAACTTCAGGTTGTTCAGAATACCGCGGCACGCCTGGTGATCAATGCCCCCCCCAGAACGCCATCCTTGCCCCTTCTCAAAGTGCTCCACTGGCTCCCCATCCGGAAATGGGTGGAATTCAAGATCTGCTGTGTGGTGCACAAGGGTCTCCATAACCTAGGGCCGCACTATCTAGCCGAAAAATGTGTCCACCACCGCCCTTCCCGTAACTTGAGGTCCAGCAATCAGCTGTTACTACAGATTCCCAGACACAATAAGACCAGACAGGGAGGTCGTGCCCTCTCTATTATGGGCCCTCGTTTGTGGAACAGCCTTCCCCTTCCCCTTAGACAGTGCTCGAGCCATCAAGCCTTCAGGAAACGTCTAAAGACAACTCTGTTCTAGTATGAGCGCATGTCTTGACCTGTTCACCATACAGCACCGCGCGGAGATACACCTTCGGGTGTGAGGCCGGCGCGCTACAAACCCATAAATAAATAAATAAATAAATATGGGAACATTGGAAAGAAACCTTTGAAACCTACTTAGAAGCCATAGGAGGTGATGTTTATGTGTCTAAAAGAAAATTAGCCATTTTAAAACAATTTTGGGGGCTAGAAGGAAGAAATGTATTGAAGGCGGTAAACAACCTTTACCATGAAGTTTTTACCACGCAGTACCTCTACCACGCGGCCGTTACAACGCAAGTCGTTACCACGACTTGTACTGTGGGATAAGGAATTTTATACATTTATATTCCAACACCTTCCCTACTGTTACGGGGACTGGTGTTGGAATATAAAATTATAAAAATCCTAAATCCGCGCCCTCCAACGCAAGTCGTGGTAACGACTTGCGTTGTAGCGGCCGCGTGGTAAAGGTATGCGTTGTTACAACCTGCGTTGTAACAACGTACATCCATTGAAGACATTACCTTTAATGGAAACTATACAAGTTGATACTAATATTGGTAGTGAATCCACAGGTGATAGCAACATTGATGTGTATGAAATAGCTTTAAAAGCCTTAGAGGATCATTTTGGTAAAAAAGTTAGTGTAGTTGTTGACAGACACAATTTTTTTTCACGTGCACAATCTTCTGGCAAAACCATTGAACAGTATGTTGCAAATTTAAGAATGCTAGCGGTTACATGTAAATTTAATGACATGAGAGATGATCTAATAAGAGATCAGTTAATTAACAGAATGTCGAATCTTAAAATTCAAGAGAAACTTCTTGGTTTAAAAGATCCTACTTTAGAAAAAACATTATTAGTTGCCAAAAGAATGGAAAATACTTCTAGATATGTGAAAGAACTTAATTCAGTTCCGAAAAAGTTACACAAGACGAATCTGTTCATGTTTTAAAGAAGGGTCTTAAGAAAGTTTTTGAAAAATCTTCCACTGATACTAAAGAGTTTTCCAAGTTTAAGCCCAAATATTGTTTTAGATGTGGTAGCCCTAAACATACAGCTGATGCCCGTTTTTGTCCAGCTATTAAAATCAGATGTCATAAGTGCAAAAAGTTGGAACATTTTGCAAGATGGTGCAAAATGTCTGGATCCACCTCATCTTCAAACGTTGTCAACTTAATTGATCACGACAACTCTAAGAGCATTACAGAATATGCCAGTAATGATGAAGATGATGATGTGGAATTCATGGTTATTGATTCTGACCAAGTTTTAGATTGTGGCACCAAAGAACAAGATAGCTATCGTTCTCCAAAGTGTATCATCAAAATTAGGGATAAAGATGTACAGGTTTGGGCAGATTCATGTTCCCCATTTACCATTATTGAAACATTTCTTCTGGGAAAGTTTAGTTGGTAAATTAGAGAATTACAACCCACAGACGTAATTCCCGAAGGGTATTGCGGGGAGAAACTACCAGTTATTGGATGTATTGAAACAGAAATGGTTTTTGCTAATAGAAAAACAATAGCTAATTTGTATGTTGTCCACAAAGGTAGATCCCTGTTGGGTTGAAAAGAACAAAGGGCTCTAGATATCATGTTAAACCCTAATCATCATCAACAAGTGTTGTCAACCTCTCCTAGCAGTTCTTCTAAATGGTGCTCCAAATTTCCCGAATTGTTCAGTAAAAAATTGGGTTGTCTAAAAAAATGTAAGCATAAAATAATTCTTAAAGAGGATGCTATTCCCAAAGTGCACAAGGTTAGGAATGTGCCTCTCATTTTAAGAGATAAATTGAAAGAAGAGTTACACAGACTTTGTAAAGAGGGAGTAATCGAAGCTATTGAAGCCTCGGATTGGTTAAGTCCGATCGTTTTGGCCAGGAAATCCAATGGCAAAATCAGAATGTGCATTGATTTGAGAGATGTCAATGATAAAATTTGGATAGATCGCCATCCTCTTCCTCGAATTAGCGAAATGTTGGCTACAGTAAAAGGGGGGACACATTTTACCACTTTGGACTTATCAAATGCCTACCACCAAATTCAATTGCACGAAGATTCAAAACATATTACCTCTTTCATCACTCCTGAGGGAGCGTTTCAATTTGTACGCATGCCTTTTGGATTAGCTTCAGCCTCAGCAGTGTTCCAGAGAGTGATGCAATCTGTGCTTTCTGGTTTGGAAAACGTGGTAGTATTTCAGGATAATGTTTTGGTATGGGGCAAAAATGAAATTGATCATGAGGACAAATTGGAAAAAGTTTTCAAGAAACTAGCTGATGCTGTTCTCACGGTCGCTGTGGAGAAGTGTAAGTTTGGTATGAGTGAGGTAAACTATTTGGGTCATACGTTGTCAAGGGATGGAGTTAAACCTAAAAAAAATCTTGTGGAAGCAATTGAAATGGCACCTGCTCTTAAGGATAGAGATCAGTTGAGATCGTTCCTTGGACTTGCTGAGTATTATGCAAAGTTTGTTTATCATTTTTCGGGCAAGGTATATGAACTAAGGAAGTTAATGAAGAAGGGGGCTAAGTTTGAATGGTCCGATGTGTGTCAAAAAAATTTTGATAGCATTAAAAAAGTGCATTGCTAATGCAGTCACCTTGAAACCTTTCGATCCAGCTGATCAAATCATAATTTTCACAGGTGCTAGTAACTATGGGTTAGGTGCTGTACTCATGCAGGTTCATGATGGTGATAGCTCTTGCGTCTCGCACATTAAAGGGGGCTGAGCATACCTATTCTACTATTGAAAAGGAAGCCTTAGCGTGCTGGTGGGCGTGCAGTATTTTCGCACCTTTGTGTGGGGGAGTCATTACCAATTACATACAGACCACAAACCCTTAGTGGATCTTTTCTCTACAAAGGGGGCTAGCAAGGCTACGCCTAGAATAGCTAAATGGTTGTATCGCCTTCAAGAATATGTGTTTGACATAAAATATATTCCGGGCGCTAAGAATGTGAATGCAGATTGCATTTCTAGATTGCCCTTGCAGGGAGATTTGATGTGTGAAGAAGATGACTGGATGGTTGCTGAAATCAAGGATGTGTGTAGTGCCATTGATCAAATGGAATGGAAAGAAGCCCTGGATGGAGATGAAATACTAAGTAAGATTAGAGATGTTATGTTATGTGTGATGAGCAGGGTTGGAGAGCACACAAAGATGTGTTACCATTCAAGTTAATATGGTCATAGTTAAATGTTATTGATAATATTCTCAGGAGAAGTGATAGGTTGATAGTGCCACAGAGAGAGATTGTTGAAGATCATGCATGAGGGTCATGGAGGTATGTCTGCCTTAAAAAGGAAATGCAGGGAGAGCTTTTGGTGGCCAGGCATGGATATTCAAATTGAGCGATTCATTCGTAATTATATTGCATGGGCTTGTAGTGACAAGTCTCATTGTTCTCAAGAAACTCCCATAGTTTCTTCTCCTATTCCCAAGGGTCCATGGGGTAAATTGGTCATAGACATTTGTGGACCTTTTGACGGTTTGGGTGTGTCAGAGAAGTTTGCCATTGTAATGGTCGACTATTTTTCCAAGTGGCCTGAAGTGGCTTTTGTGAAGGACATTAAGTCAAGTGGCGTTATTTCATTTTGTGAGGATATTTTTAGAAGAGAGGGATGTCCTGCTGAGATAATCACGGATAACGGTCCACAGTTCATTTTTGAAGAATTTAAGTATTTTCTTAACAAATGGGCTATCAAGCACAGTACTACTCCACTTTATCACCCAAGGGGTAATGGTCTTGTGGAACGCTTTAATAGAGTGTTAGTAGAGTGTGTTCAATTAGCAAATACGAATGGTGAGTCTTGGAGACAGCAAGTAAAAGATATGCTATGGTCATATCGTACAACTCCCCATTCTGTTACCAAGGAAACACCTTTCGCTCTACTCAAAGCCAGAAAACCATGTTCAATTGCGGTGCTAGCTTGGATGAACAAAGATGGCAAACATGTCATTAATTTGAATAAAGTGCATGAAAGGGTTGAAAAGTACCAAAAAGCATATTGTCATCGGCATAACAAGAACTTAATTAAGTCAAAACGTTTGTATTTCCAAGGTATGTTTGTGGGAGATAAAGTTAGAAAGGGTTTCTCAAAGTGGTCTGCTCCTAAGAAAATAATTCTTGTAAAAGGTAACAGTGTGAAACTTGATGATGGAGACTGGTGGAACACTCGGAAAATTTCACCTTGTTCTGACACTGAGTTATCGGTGTTTTTGAATTCTCAATACTATCTACTTCAAGCAAATTGCAATCAAAGGCTAATGATTCTGGCAATGTTCCAAGTGTTTCAGTCAAATCTGATGAATTTAGTAAAGATTCAGGTTTGTCTGTCAGAAGATGTTCTGAACGTTTGCATGTTATGCCAAAGAAGTATGATGATTTTATATGTACATAAATGTATATTGCTTTTTTTTTTTAAGGTAGGGAGATGTGTTATATTTCACTGTGTTATCTATTCACCTTGTGTATATTACTTTATGGAATCTTGATGTTGCTTAGTAACCCTGTTGTTCTAAAGCTCTGGGGAGATCTGAATCACAACTTGTCTGTTGGAAGATTAAGAAGCTGTGTCCCAGGGGTCTTCTTCCTATCATCAATAAACTCCTTTAATTCAACATCTCCAGAATCTTGTTTTTCCAAAACCGACCACTGCCGCCGGTGCACTCCTTGCTCCCTGCAGCCCTCTCCAACATGAATGGGACTCCTGGTGATAGAGCGCGCGAGGTCACCCAGCCAATAATTTCGCCGTTTCCGGCTTCGGGCCCATATACTTTCAATTCACACTATTCATTGACAGGGTGACTTCACGGGCTGCTACCAATTTGTGTGAATTTCCCTACTGTTATTACTCAGCGTACCCGACTTACCATCCACCGATACGGGTACCTATGACCTCAACGGATCAGGGAGCTAGCTGTAAAGGGAAAGGCAGCAAAATACCATCTCAAAATGACATTCAATACTGTTGTAAAATGACCACGGACAACTGGAGGTTTTAAAAGCTTTATCTAAAGTTCGTTTTCGTTGAGCATTAAGTTTACAAGAATGAGACAATCAATAATCAAGATAACGAAGAGTACATAACTATAGAGAAATAAAGTCAGGGTAATCATGGACATACTAATATGAGATGCAACAAGAAACGCTATGCATTTAAGGTAAAAGTTCTTTAGACAGTTTAAGTAAGGCCGTTCTAGACCATATCAGGAAATGACAAACTGCAATGCAAAATATGATTTCTAAAAGGTAGGATAACATAGGAACAAGTTAAGAAAATATGCAATTGACTTTACGTTTCAATAGTTGCGGCAAAAAGCATGGAAAAATCAACATGTGCAAAGGTGTCTCTTTATTGAAGCAAAGACAGAAAAATAGAAAGGTGCAAGTTCAAAGAATTTTAGAGCAATATTTACCTAGACTGGTGTGAAAACCAAACCCTGGCCACGGGTCAGTTAAGGACAGGAAACCCTCAAGGAAGGATACCCCTCAAAGGACAGCAGGTGCAGAATGGACACCCAGGACAGGACAGGATACCCTCAGATTAGGAATCAGGACAGGACCCTCAGGACAGGACCGCTCAGGACAGGACCACACCCGCAGTTTGGAAGCAACGCCTGCGCTCCACCCTCTCTGCAGCTATCGATCAAGACCCCGATTGGATCAGCGAACTCCCAGCAAAGTGCTTTACCAGCACTTTTAAGGTTCAGTAGAACCTTAGTCTATGGTCAATTTCGGACAGAGTGCTCCGCAGCGCTCTGTATCTTCAGTCACCTATTGAGTACGATGGGTCAGTGACAGGTCAGCTAAACCAGACAAGTCGGACAATTTCCCTAGGTGAACCCAGGGTAGATATACAGTTTGGGGACGGTGTACCACCCCCCAATGTTGCAAAGTGTCAGAATCCCTCAATCTGGATTGGTCCTAAGGTAGGATTTGGGTAACACACCAATCATAACACACTATTTGGATGCCTAATTTGCATCTTTGGGTACCGCCTAGCAAGATTGGGGTTCCCATGAGAAACTGCAGGGAAATACAATGACAATTTACATTGTTGCAGAGTAGGGACACATGGCTCCATTTTCCTGGGTTTTCAGGTCAGTTCTCAGGAGCATCTTGCCCATCCCTGCCAGCTGGCCAAGTTCCACCAGTCAAGGTTGTCAGTTCCCCAGATGGAGGAGCATGCGCAGAAAGGCACTCCAAGATGGCATTCAGCTCAGTCAGACCCCCATTCCCCGCGGTACATGAAAAGTAAGCGAGAACAAATTAATACATAGAAATAACATTATGAAAACACATCACAGGGTTTGTACTTTCAACTTATCTTTATAAAATATACTTATGCAGTCTAAATGTTAGCTACATGTATACGTACACAAGAGCAGTGGCACGAGCAGTACCACGTTACTGGCAAAGCTATGTATTACGCATGCGCAACTATTTCCCTCCAAACCCGCGAACACATCAGGACACGTGAGTGTGACTGACGCATGCGCAGACACTTACTTCCAAGCAGCGGCCATTTTAAAAGACTCGAGTTAATTATTTAGTAAAACACATAGGCAAGCGTCGGGAAACCTCGTTTAAACATAGAATAAACGTTAGTAAGACGTACAACTTATTACTGGATTACACACGGGCGAGGTTCATGAATAAAGCACGTCGCGAATGCGAAGCTTTGCTTCATCAATCCCCTCTTTGATGATATTTACTATCATCACAAAAATAAGTGGAACCAGATGCCAACTTATCACACCTTATACATCTCTATCTCTTCCATCAATTTGCTCAACTTTTCTTTCTCATCTTTAGTAGGGTGAGAATTCTTCACCCTTTTGTATATCTGATTATTCATTTCTTCCAATTCAAGCTCATCCACACTTCGTTTCACTCCTCTGGCATTCACTTGATGCTTTCCAGTGTGTTTACGACACTTGCAACAGACAAATATGAAAAATAGGATAAGACCTATAATTCCAATTGGCATCAGTACCTTGAACAATAAGCCTTTACCTACGCTAGCAAGCCAATGACCTACATTTGAGAGACCATCTACCAGTCTCTTCCAGGCACTGTCAACCTCGAGTGGTTTGAGTTCCTTTGCCAAATTAGTAATGTTTTTCACGTATCTTTTAAGCTGCACACTTTTGTCCGGAATATAAGTGCAACAATGTTGCGCCTTCAACATCCGGCAGACTCCGCCCTCTTTTGCTAATAAGGTATCAAGAGCAAGTCTGTTCTGCAAAACCATTGATCTGATCGCAACCATTTCGGTATTGACCAGCAGAAATCCATGAGCTGTCTCAGTAGACAACACATCCACTATAGTGGACAATTTGCAAATTCTGTGAGTGTTCAGAACCACTCCCACTCCAGGTATCAGTGCACTGAAAATACTACCCATTATTTCACCTATACTTTCTCTTTTACTACGCACTAAGCCATTAGTATTTTCACTGCTTCCAGCAACTCCATTCACATGGTATATTTTCGGGAAGACAATGCCAAAATAGCAACTTCCATACCAGTGATCCGGCAATTTGAAATAAGCCTTGTCCCCACAGATATAATAAATTCCAGGAAACACAGACTCTGACCCATTTTTGAAACCCCAACCTCCAATTACCCTGTAATTATGTTCGCATTCACTGGAACCAATGAAAATGTTATTATAATAGCTAGTCTTCTCGCGGTGAAGACATAGCTTGCCTTTCTTTTCAAAATCCAGCAACAGAGCAGGACCCGCCCCACCAGTTGAGGTGCCTTCCATGTTCTCTGCCCACCTTGGTCTTTTCTGACTTTCGTCATTTGCTTTCTTTTGTATTTTAATTCTCCTTTTCTCTGCCATGTTCAGGAACATCTTTTCCTGCTCACGCAAAGAACAAGTCAAGTTATCTCTGTGTGCGTCACCTATGTCAATATCACCAATAGTCAGAAAGTAGTCTCCCATATATCGTATCACGTCGCTTTTGGTATGTACAGGATTCAAGTTCCCACGTATAGGAAGCTCAGAAAAGATCACGTCATTATTAGAGTAATAGTACTGTAACGGTCCTCTTTTGTAAAATAAACTAGCTAAAATGCTACAGGAGATTCCATATGTCAGCGGCAAGTGATGGTATGTCACGCCTTCAGCTACAGAAGTAGGTAGCTTCATGCAGAAATAGCAATCTTCAATTTCCATAGTCTCTACGTAGTGTATTAACAAGTTTGCGAAAACATTTAAGTGTGTCCTGTTCTTAACTCCATGATAATGTAGTTCTCCCTCATCTGATGCTTCTAAGTCTTGTTTTGTTTGTCTCAGTGCTCTCTCATGTCTGGCTACACTCTGTGTTGTCAGCTCCTCACTGTCAGTATTTACAATTTCAGTAGGGACAATATTAGTATTTTTGCTTACAGCAAAGGGAATGAAAATTGTTAGTCCTATCCAGAGTAATATCAGTATAACTATACTACATACACATACCTTGCAGCATGTTTTGCAACGACTGCAACTAGGTCTACCATTCACGGTTGAATCAGACATTTTGGCTCAGAAGAAGTTTCTCGACCCCTCTTTGTGACTTTACACAAGTAGCTTACTTTGTGCAAATTCACGGTGGCTCGTCTTCTTCTTCGGCAGAGTACTCAGGGACGGGTTCTCCGTCGCTCTCGTCAGTTAGATCAAGATCTTCAAATTCTTCCAACACAAGTGTCCATTCAGGTGACTTGTACTTTTTGTTTTGTCTCTTTATTCGATCACTCCTTCTTTTGGAAGTGTCTTCTGGTTGTCCTGCTATGCGAGCACTTCTCCTTTCTTCTGCACGTTTTTCTTCTACCGTTTTTATTCTCAGTCTCAATTTCTTTATGTATCCATGCTCAATGTGCTTTCTTTTCTTGAGTCTTTTAGTTGGTACTTGGATTTCGTTTTCTTCTCTGGCCCTCTTGTTCTCCTTAGTTTGTGGCAATTCTGTTTCAGTTTCTTCCTCTTCTATCTGACTGTTTCCAGGGCTAGCATCTATTTCTTCTGCCTGGTTACTAATCTGGCCTTGTTCAGGACAATTTTCTTTTTGCTTTTCAAATGTCTCTGTTTCTGCTTCCTGAACACGTTCTTCTAATCCTATCTGATCCTGTTCAAGCACTTCGATCTCTGGACTTTCTTCTGCTCGAACTATTACGCTATGTCTAGTCTGTCCCTTCCCGATATCAGGAGTCAGTGGAGGAGTATCAATCACTTGCTCTGTATCCTTCACTTGTTCTGTATCAATCACTTGTTCTGTATCAATCACTTGTTCTGTATCAATCACTTGTTCTGTCCCTGTTTGACCTTCTCCTTCCTCAGTTTTGATGTGAATCTCAAGATTCTGAGGTTCTTCGCCTGTGCCTTGCTTTTCCTCTCTAGTCCACTCTCTACCTTCCCAAAGTCTCTCATTCGTTCGAATGGGATCTTCAGTGAGATCAATCAATGGAATCCACTCCTCTGGCCATATGCTCGGCAGCTCGTCTTCAGCTACTTCTGGCTCAGCTTCTTGGACCCCTTCAGCAGGCTGGACTCTTGGTAGTTCGTTTTCAACTATTCTTGGGCCAACGTCTGCTGATTCTGCAGCTCGACTGGTACTGGGCTGTACGTCGTCAGCTACTTCTGGTCTGGCTCCTGCAGAGTCCTCTGCTGGACGCCCTTCTTCTTCAGGCTCCTCGTCTGGTAATACCTTCTGGGTGTGGCTGGCGTGTACCCAGCGTGGAACCCCTGCACACTTTACTGCTGTGGTAGTTACCAGGATCACCTGACGTTTCTCTCCCCACCTTGGCTCCAGACAGCTCTTCCGAGTATGTTTCTTTATCTTCACCCAGTCCCCCGGGACCAGTTTGTGGAGGGGAGTTGTTGGATTGAGGATGGCGTCTTCTCCGATCTGGCGAGAGATAGAACGCACTTGGTCACCCAATCTCTTGCAGTATTCAAGCACCAAATCATCAGTAATACTCAACAGTTTGCTTCCTGGCACCCATGCTTGTCTTATCACTCTTCCCATAATGATATCATGGGGACTTAGGCCTGTCTTGCGGTCAGGAACACTTCTGAGTCCCATCAGGACCAGGGGCAGGGCCTTCACCCAGGTCATTTTAGTTGCATCACACAGTTTTGCTAGTCTGTTTTTGATAGTTCCATTTACTTGTTCCACTATTCCAGAAGCCTCTGGACGGTATGCACAGTGAAGCTTTTGTGAGATTCCAAAGGCCTTACAGAGTTCGTCGATCACCTCATTCTGAAAATGTCGGCCTCTATCTGATTCAATAGTGACTGGAACCCCGAACCTAGGTATCAGTTCCTTCAGTAAACACTTAGCTACTGTCATTGCGTCATTTTGGGGAGTAGGGAAGGCTTCCACCCACTTTGAAAATAAACAGACCATGACAAGGACATATCGCTTCCCTTCACAACGGGGCATGGTGATGAAATCAACCTGTATTCTCACAAAGGGACCCCCGGACCTCCCAATTTTTCCCAGTTCCACCACAGTTTTCTTCCCTGCGTTCATCCTTTGACATGGCAGGCACCTCTGGCAGAGGGACTCTGCTACTTTCCTGAACTTTTTACTGTACCAAGTCTGTTGGAACACTAGAATCATGGCGTCCCTACCAATGTGTGATCCTTCATGTATCAACCTCGCCATTGTGCTAAGTAAGTGTCTAGGTAACACAGGCATACCAGTTGGACCTAAGATGACACCATCCACACGTCTTGGTCTACACCCATCTTCCTTCCACTTCTCTCTCTCTTGCCAAGGTGCCGCCTGCTGCCACTCTTTCACTTCATCCCATGTAGGCACTTCTTCAAACACCTGAAGTTGGCAGCTGGTTCCTGGCCCCCCTCGTTTTGGATTTACGATATACCGATCTCTGGCGCACCATTGGGCCACTCGATCAGCAAAATCATTTCCCAGTGATACAGTGTCCATACTCTTCTTATGAGCAACACACTTCACCACTTTCAGTTCCTTTGGTAACTGGATTGCCTCTAAAAGGTCTTGAACGACTTTTCCATTTCGAATTGGGGTACCTGAGGAAGTCAGGAACTCCCTCTGTAGCCACAACTGGCCAAAGTCATGCACAACCCCATAACAGTACTGACTGTCAGTATACACTGTTATGCGTAGGTTTTTCCCAATTTTGCAAGCTTTTATCATAGCAATCAATTCGGCTACTTGTGCAGACTTTATGTCAAATAGATAACCTGCTTCTTCAATTTTTGTTAAGGAGACTACCGCATAGGCAGCACTCAGGCCTCCTTGTTCATGTCTTAGACATGAACCATCCACAAATAATTCCTTGTCATGCACAGGCAATGGTGTTTCTTTAATGTCTGGACGTGGCTTGGTATTGAATTCTGTTAAATCAATGCAATCATGCTCATCATCCACCCCACCTTCCATATCCATTGGGTCGGGGAGTAAAGTGGCAGGGTTCAAAATACTGCACCTAACAATGTTTACATTTGCAGCACCCACAAGACTCCTCTCGTATTTAGTCAGCCAACTAGGGGTGAGATACTGAGTCTTTGCTCTGGTCAGTAAAATTACCACTCCATGTGGGACATACACAGTTACCGGATGTCCCATGACAATGGACTCACTCTGCTCTAAACTTGCGCAGGTAGCAGCTACTGCTTTCAGACAACCTGGTAATCCAGCAGCCACTGGATCCAGGGTGGCAGAGAAATATGCCACAGGCCTTCTCGTTGTGCCATGATCTTGTGTCAGGACTGACAACGCGCAATTATCGCGAGTGTCACAGAATAGGGCAAATTCTTTGGAATAGTCTGGCATTCCCAATGCTGGTGCAGTACACAGACAATCTCGCAATTTTGTGAAGGCTGTTAAGCTTTCATCATCCCATTCTACAATTTCTGGTGTTCCTCTCTTGGTCATTTTTATCAAAGGCCTAGCCAGGACTGCAAATCCCAGAATCCACTGCCTGCAGTATCCTATCACTCCCAGGAACATTCTGATCTCTTTCTGAGTACGGGGTAACTGCATCTTTTGAATTATTCTCACTCTTTCTGATGTTACTTTCCTGACCCCTTTCTCTATCTGGTGCCCCAGATATTTCACTGATTTTGCACAAAACTGTAATTTGTCAGGGGCCACTTTATGTCCCTTTTCACTCAGGTGATTCAGTAGGGCAATGGTGTCAATCACACAATCCCTATGACTTTTAGACGCCACCAAGAGGTCGTCTATGTATTGCACCAGGACAGAGTTCCCAGGTAAGACCAAAGTTTCCAAACATTTTTTCAAGATCTGATTAAAGATAGAGGGGCTCTCTGTGTACCCTTGAGGGACCCTGTTCCAGACATACACGTGACCATTGAAGGCAAATGAGAAAAGAAATTTGCTATCTGGATGCAAGGGAATAGAAAAGAATGCATGACACAGGTCTATCACAGTGAACCACTCAGCATCCCAGGGAATCTGATACAGAATCACTGCTGGGTTCGGGACAATAGGGCAGCAGGGGACCACTATCTTGTTGACTTTTCGTAGGTCCTGCACTACTCTGTACTTGCCACTAGGCTTCTTGATGCCCATAATCGGGGAGTTGCATGGGCTACTCATTACTTCCTGTATGATGTTTCCTTCCAGTAATTTCTGTATTTCCAGGGTAACACCAGCTCTCACTTCTGCATTCATTCTGTAGGGTTTAGTATTGGGGTATACCGCATTGTCCTTGATTGCTATCTGTATGGGGTCCACGTTTTTCATTAACCCTACATCTTTCCCAGTAAAGTCCCATACCTCTGGCTTCACTGCTTCTTGGAGTTCTTGGGGCAAATCCTGCATGGTCATTCGTTTAATTTCTGAGTCAGGTCTGATTAACATTAATTTATAAATGCCGTCTTCGTCTAGGGTCTGAATTTCAACACCCTTTGGTGTGCAAAAGATGGTACAGTTCATTTTGCACAGCAAATCACGTCCCAGTAAGTTCACTGGACTGGTGTCACAAACGACAAATCTATGCATTTCCTTAAAGTTTCCAATTGAGATCTCCATGGGCTTGGTAACAGGAGTACTAATCAATTGATTAGATACACCCACTACTTGGATGGCTTCTCCCGAGAGGGGTAGGTTTGGAACGTCCACTGTTCTCACAGTAGAACGGGTAGCGCCAGTGTCCAACAGAAAAGTGACATCACAAGGAGGCGCCAAGTACGCACTCCTCGTCCTCCCCTCTCAGGCCCCGTCAGTACTGGTCATCACAAAGGAAGGTATCGTTCAACAGATACTGCGAAGTTGCTGCATTTCTGTTCTCATTGCTTTCCCAGACTTCTATCTCATCACCCTCTGCGCTTTTTCCCTTATGTACTTGCTTAGGAGCTCGGGGCACCTGAACCGTTTTTACCTGTGGTTGAGTCTTTCTTGGTCTTTCTTTCTGCGTCTGTGGAGTTAAATCAGGGGTTTTGGGGTTATCGTCAGGCAAATAAGGACACTCGTTACGCCAGTGTCCAATTTCTCCGCACTGGTGACAGGGAAATTTCTTCATAGCCTCCTCCCTGCTCATTTTGGGCCGGGGCTTACCTCCTCCCCCACCCCCAGGACTTTGGTTCTGAGTATTTTTGACCATATTACTCAACTGTTTTTCCTGCTGTTCTGCGAGCTTCACCTGAGCCCACATGACCTTTTCCTTGAGTGCCTTTTTCTTTTCTGCCATCTCGTCCTCGCAGTACTTTGCATACCGCAGGACCTCGTCTATCTTTTTGGAGTGCCAACAAATTTTGTTATCCTTTATCCACTGACAAATTTCAGGCCTTAAACCGTTTACAAACCTGTAAATGAAATGTGTCATATCCTTCATCTCGATATTATCTATACCACTGTATGTTTTAAACACCTGCAACAGCCTTTCATAATAGGAGTGCACTGTCTCGTCTCTCTCCTGCGTGGTTCTATCTATCCTGGTCCAATCAGTTTCCTTTGCTGGCACCTTATTTTTCAAATGCAGCATTACTTGTTCGTATTTTTTCATCACTTCAATCAACGGCTCCCCTGTGTTAGAGTCCCTCGGGTACTCCTCACTAGGCCAGCCTATGGCTATTTTACACTCGGTCCATAGATCTACCGGGACCACAATATCGAAAAATCCATCCAGGTCTTTCCACAGGCATTTTTGCACCTTTACGAACCTTTCCACCTGCCGGTACCAGTCCACTGGCTTTTCGCGCAGTTTCGGGAAATCGTTAGTAAAGGACACAATATCCTGTCTGGACCATGGAACGTGCACATACCTCCCACCTGGCACTTCACGCATGGGGCATAACTGTTCAGGCTTGTCTACTTCTCTCAAAGGGAACTCAGGGGTTGCTTGTCTGGATCGAGCCTCATCTTTCTTTCGTGCCCACCTGCTTTTCCATTTTTCCACGTCTCCCCATTTCTGCAAAATTGCTAACAACTCTTTAATCTGCAACTTTTTCCCTGATACGTTCAAGTTCTCTATATCTTTGTCTGAGAATTCAGCTCTGTAAGGCTTTTGTAAGGGCTTGGATCGGGAAATATCTACCCCCATACTAGCTGCAGTGTCTGTCAACTTTTCGTGGAGCACTCTAGTACTTCTGGTAAGGCTTTTACACATAAACAGCAACTCTTCTTCAGAGTAAGTATTTAATCTGTCCAATCCCACATTTCCTGCCATTAATTCCTCTATTTCTACCCTCAGTTTGTAGAGGTCTAAAGGTTTCGTTTGCGGAGTCTGTTTTTCTAATTCACGACTCCAATTTTCAATTTCTTCTGGAGTTACCAGAGAGACACTCCTAGTACCTGACGTTGATTCTAATTTAATTTCTTTCGCATTAAAAGGATTATGCCTCTTCTGCACTCCCTTCCCGGTCTGTTTGTTTGGCAGGTCCAAAAACACAACCTCAGACTCGCACTCACTGGACTGATCGTCTATCAGTAGGGGCTCTTGCCTCGGCGAGGCCATGATTGAGTTCATAACTGGAGGGTTTGGACCTCCTTGATTATTCCCATACAATGGAACCACTGGTCCGATTGTTACCGGAATAGTCAAAGCCTCAGGACTGGTATTTAACTGGGAGATTTTCTGAATTATTTCTGTCCTCTGTCTAGCTAGGGCCTCTTGCTCCCTTTCATCTAGTACTCTTCCTAATGTCCGGTCAGGTATCATCTGTGGGGTCAGGTGAGGGGTAAGACTCGGGGCAGTAGGATGCATTTCACTTGGTCCTCCACCATAATTTGGTTTTGGGAACAAAGTTCCTGTGCCAAATGACCTGCGCTCCTCCCCATATGGAGGCTGCAAAAAGGGCATTCCTGAACTTAATGGCTTTTCTTCGTTTTCATAAAGAGGTCCGGGGAAAAAGGCTCTTTCACTGGAATATTTTCCCTCCGGGCTCACGGGCACTCTAGGATATATATCTCGTACCTCCGCGGGTCCAGGATCCTCAAAATAGGGCAGTACTTGACCACCTCCCCCCCTACTTAGGGATCTGTCCTCCTCCTTAATAGATGGACGCTGGGGATTCCCTCCTGTACTGGAAAGTCGGGTTCCCTCATCATAAGGGGGCGGACTTCTCGTAAAGATGTCATCTAACAATTCATCGTCTGACTCTCCAAGCGCTCCCCAATGCTTACTCTTTTCTGTCTTTTTCTCTCCCGCAGAAGGGGTACCTGCTGGCATCATGGGAAACAGACCCTCAACAATCATGCTCTGTCTCCACTGTTTCATCTTTTTATCCCTGGTCTCTTGTTTCAGCCTTGGGTACCACTTGGTCAGACCTTTGTCCATTCGGGGTTTCTCTCTTTCGAAAGCCTCAATCTCCCATTCCTCTAATGCCTCATACTGCGTTAGTCTCGGTCTGGGATGCAATTCATTCATTCGGGTTCTTAAATTAAATAAAATCCTGCCATTGAAAGTACCGTCTAACGGAAAAGCCAATATTCCGTCATCTTTTGTGTACTTTACCCAATTTTCCAACCACACACAGGTATTGTACCCTCGGTCAAACATCATGAACGAGGCGGGAGTGTTCCGGGGCGGGACAATAACGCCCTCTCTGGATTTAATCGGTTTGTCCGTTTTGAAATAATTCTTTACCCTATTTACAAGGGACATCTTTCTCTTAGTCCCGTACATAATATCGTATCTATTGGCTTTCCACTGATCCCTTTCAAACCCTTGGCTTCTTGGATCGGGTCTAGTCTCTGGACAATACGAGTGCCACATACGATTTCTACGCTTAACTCTGTTTACAATGTCACCTCCAATCAGAACGCCCCTTGCAATTCCGTGCGACCAATGGGTGCACGCGTTCAAAAATAGTTTCGACCAATGGGTGCGCGGCCCCTTCGTGAGACTGTCCTCATGCTCCGGCGCTTCACCCCTCCTTTACAATTCCAGCCCCGCTACCCGCCCGCTGCTTCTACCAATCCCAGCTTCGCGGCTGACTCCCTCCCTTCACAAGGTAACGGAAACTTTCTTTCTTTCTAAAGTGCTAGTGCTTGGTTATTTTACAACGAATACACATTTGCCACAGTGCTCAAGTGTCTAGACAGGAAAGATTTCTTTTACTGCAAGTAAACTACTTCCATTTACTTTTCACACGCTGCGGGTAAATCTCTTCCGCCTACCCTTCACTCTAGCATCGGTGAACCTGTTATTCCCCTAAACTCATCCACTCTTCCGGGATATATCCGAGTCTAAGGTTTCCCAGCGGACCCCTCTGCTTTCACCCAAGCTCCGAGGAACCTGCTACTCTTCCGATGTGACCCTTACTAGGTTACGCCACTATGGGAATTTTGCCAATGAACCTCGTTACTGACATTTATTCACACACGTATTCAGAAAAAACCCTAGTTAGTGCTTCCCGGTTATCCTAACCTGCACCTAACTTTCCTTAAGCCTGCGACCTCAAGGCAATGGATTCTATTCACCACTTGCCTTTTCAATTCCCCGGGGAGTTCGGACAACAATGAACGATACGGTTTACAAACGCATGGATTAATACATATAACAATATAAGAACAAGAATAACAATGATAAAACAATTCATGAATTTTCAAAAAGCAACACCTTTCAAGAGAGTGATCGGTTCCCTCGGAATGGCCGCTTCTGTAGCAGCATTGATATACTAGCAGCTACCGACTTAACTAGTCTGACTAATCCTGCCTAACCTTCAACTAGTCCCTAACCATCCTCTGCTAGCCAGAAAAACTGATAGAGTGCGCGAGGTCACCCAGCCAATAATTTCGCCGTTTCCGGCTTCGGGCCCATATACTTTCAATTCACACTATTCATTGACAGGGTGACTTCACGGGCTGCTACCAATTTGTGTGAATTTCCCTACTGTTATTACTCAGCGTACCCGACTTACCATCCACCGATACGGGTACCTATGACCTCAACGGATCAGGGAGCTAGCTGTAAAGGGAAAGGCAGCAAAATACCATCTCAAAATGACATTCAATACTGTTGTAAAATGACCACGGACAACTGGAAGTTTTAAAAGCTTTATCTAAAGTTCGTTTTCGTTGAGCATTAAGTTTACAAGAATGAGACAATCAATAATCAAGATAACGAAGAGTACATAACTATAGAGAAATAAAGTCAGGGTAATCATGGAAATACTAATATGAGATGCAACAAGAAACGCTATGCATTTAAGGTAAAAGTTCTTTAGACAGTTTAAGTAAGGCCGTTCTAGACCATATCAGGAAATGACAAACTGCAATGCAAAATATGATTTCTAAAAGGTAGGATAACATAGGAACAAGTTAAGAAAATATGCAATTGACTTTACGTTTCAATAGTTGCGGCAAAAAGCATGGAAAAATCAACATGTGCAAAGGTGTCTCTTTATTGAAGCAAAGACAGAAAAATAGAAAGGTGCAAGTTCAAAGAATTTTAGAGCAATATTTACCTAGACTGGTGTGAAAACCAAACCCTGGCCACGGGTCAGTTAAGGACAGGAAACCCTCAAGGAAGGATACCCCTCAAAGGACAGCAGGTGCAGAATGGACACCCAAGACAGGACAGGATACCCTCAGATTAGGAATCAGGACAGGACCCTCAGGACAGGACCGCTCAGGACAGGACCACACCCGCAGTTTGGAAGCAACGCCTGCGCTCCACCCTCTCTGCAGCTATCGATCAAGACCCCGATTGGATCAGCGAACTCCCAGCAAAGTGCTTTACCAGCACTTTTAAGGTTCAGTAGAACCTTAGTCTATGGTCAATTTCGGACAGAGTGCTCCGCAGCGCTCTGTATCTTCAGTCACCTATTGAGTACGATGGGTCAGTGACAGGTCAGCTAAACCAGACAAGTCGGACAATTTCCCTAGGTGAACCCAGGGTAGATATACAGTTTGGGGACGGTGTACCACCCCCCAATGTTGCAAAGTGTCAGAATCCCTCAATCTGGATTGGTCCTAAGGTAGGATTTGGGTAACACACCAATCATAACACACTATTTGGATGCCTAATTTGCATCTTTGGGTACCGCCTAGCAAGATTGGGGTTCCCATGAGAAACTGCAGGGAAATACAATGACAATTTACATTGTTGCAGAGTAGGGACACATGGCTCCATTTTCCTGGGTTTTCAGGTCAGTTCTCAGGAGCATCTTGCCCATCCCTGCCAGCTGGCCAAGTTCCACCAGTCAAGGTTGTCAGTTCCCCAGATGGAGGAGCATGCGCAGAAAGGCACTCCAAGATGGCATTCAGCTCAGTCAGACCCCCATTCCCCGCGGTACATGAAAAGTAAGCGAGAACAAATTAATACATAGAAATAACATTATGAAAACACATCACAGGGTTTGTACTTTCAACTTATCTTTATAAAATATACTTATGCAGTCTAAATGTTAGCTACATGTATACGTACACAAGAGCAGTGGCACGAGCAGTACCACGTTACTGGCAAAGCTATGTATTACGCATGCGCAACTATTTCCCTCCAAACCCGCGAACACATCAGGACACGTGAGTGTGACTGACGCATGCGCAGACACTTACTTCCAAGCAGCGGCCATTTTAAAAGACTCGAGTTAATTATTTAGTAAAACACATAGGCAAGCGTCGGGAAACCTCGTTTAAACATAGAATAAACGTTAGTAAGACGTACAACTTATTACTGGATTACACACGGGCGAGGTTCATGAATAAAGCACGTCGCGAATGCGAAGCTTTGCTTCATCACTGGCACAAAACTTGACCTTCAGCAGTACTAACCTGAGACTGTATGTGACCCACGCTTCACGCGGTTGGCATGAACGTTTGACTTTGACCCGATCTAACACAAGCAGATATCCCAAGTTGGTGCTTTAAGGTGCTACTTTCACTATAATCTTTAAAAATTTAATATTCCGGTTCCACTGATTGGATTTTTTGTCTTGTTATATTAATTACATTTTTCTCTAGTTTTCTAACTCTATAGGGATCTTTTTGTGTAGTGTATTTTTTTTTTACTGTTTAAAGTGGTGCACAAATACTTTACACATTGCCTCTAAGTTAAGTCTTACTGCTTTGTACCAAGTTACCAGACGGATGATCACAGGTTAATTTGGGGTTTGCATGTTCCTTACCCTGACGGGGAAAGTGGTTTCTGCTTGACCAGGGCTCAAACCGTAGACAACCAACAATCCAGTTTCTAACATTAGTAATCCACGGTGGAATAGAACTTGTGTTTGTGCAGTGCCATAAAGTAATTTGGTGTACAATATAATCCTATATCTAAGACTAATTTGAGTTTTACATTCTCCCTGATTGGCCTTTTTTGCTTTCTTTAAATGTATTCCTACTCTACCTGACTGTCTATTTCTATGGCCCCATCTGGAAGGATGGAGTTTGAGTTTGCCAACCTAAAGAGCTACAATGTGGCTGAGCTCAAGGAGGTTTGTCAGGAGAGGGAGCTGCCCACCAAACGGAGCATCAGGAAAGCCAAACTTTTAAAGGCTTAAAGGGCATGGGTAGATGGCCAGCAGTCTCTAACAGATGACCGGGGGTGGGCGTAATTTGTGTAATCGCGTTACGCAAATCTCTGCGAAATGGTAAGAAATCTCTGCGAACACGCAGAAATTCCGCAAACACGAGGAATTGCTTGTTCGCAATGCTTCTTTACTGTTCGCAATTGCTGTTTGTGCGCTCGGTGGGAAATATCTCACAAACACGCATTTGAGAACGCAAGCAAGCCAAAATTTTCACAAAGTCGCGGAACGCAGAATTTTGGTCAATTTCGCGTTATCCGCGGAATACGAAATTAACCAAATTCCACGAGTGGAACGGAATTTGCCGCCCAGGCCTACAGATGACTAGGAGGGAAAAGATGATGGGGAGGGATCAGAGCAGGAGGATCTTGGAATGCAGCCTGTTGAGAAAGGGAGTAACCTACACCCAGCATTGAAAATCCTTCCTGTGCAGGAAGCAGTGTGTCCTCCAGCGGCGTGACCCCAGAGGAGTTTGAGGACAGCAGGTAGGAGAGAAAGCCCATGTTAGAGTTGGCCAAATTAAAGCTAGAAAAGGAGGAGAGGTGGTCTGACGCTGAGAGGGCCTTAGCTGAGAAAAAGATACTGCAGGAGCATTAAATGAGCATGAGAAAAGAAAACTTACAGGATCCAGCAGTAGCAGTGGCAGCATACCTGTAGTGCCCTCTGGAGTCAAGAGGGACAAGATTCCTAAAGTTCTGGTGCCTGACTTTGTTGTGGGGGATAACATCAAAAAGAGGTTTGAAACTTATGAGACTGCCTTCCAGTTGCCTGAGGGGTATTGGGGAGCTAGTCTGTGGAAGCATATCCCTAGTGAGGGTAAAAACACCCTATTGGTTCCAGAGAAGGGAGAAAGGAGGAGGTATCCCCATGTAGGTAGTCCTTATCAGACAGACAGAAGTGTCAGGCAGTCAGAAAATGGCCCAACAGACCTAAGTGCATTGTGTGGACTCCTTTTGCAATGCTCTGGATGTTTGAGTAAAGGGCAGTGAAGTAAAGGATTATCAAGGGTTGTACAATTTGGTTGATTGCAAAGAAGCACATGTTCAGTCTTCGTTTTCCAGATCCATGCCACCACCTGATTGATAGCAAGCTCTCTCTCATTGTTTTTTCAGGATTATGGCTAGGGTAATGCTCTTATTTGCTATATTCTCATCTCATCTTCTTCTGGTTGCGGTAGCCGGCACTATGTGTATCATACCTATATTAATATTTATATTAATAACATTAACTATCTCATGATTTACAAGAATTAATTCAATCAGATACCAGTAATGTAATTCGACAACCGACCTCTACATACCATGTTTTTATTTATTCTTTATTGTCAATTTTTGTGGTTTGCTTATATCGTATCGTGTCTTTTTCATTGAAATTCATTTATATTGCTTTGTTATTATGCTACATGAATTCTCATTAAAAAAAATAATAACAAATAAAAAATAATGCAATGCACTGGAGGTTTGAGTAAAGGGCAGTGAAGTAAAGGATTATCAAGGGTTGTACAATTTGGTTGATTGCAAAGAAGCACATGTTCAGTCTTTGTTTTCCAGATCCATGCCACCACCTGATTGATAGCAAGCTCTCTGACCCCAGGAAGCTTGTCAAGGAGGCAGACAACTGGCACAGCATCAGAGTCCAAAAGAAGGTACCTGGGAATGACCTCAAGCCAGGTGGTTCAGGTCCCCCCAGCAGTGTCAGGGAAAGGTCAAGGGAGACACAGACAGGTCCCGTAGTAAGGGCGGTAGGAAAGGGTTCCCATGCCCCTTCTGAGAAACAGGGAGAATGTTCTAGTGGGCAGTGACCTAGGGCACCCAGTTTCCAACCCCGCTTCTTTGATTGTTCGCAGCTAGGACATAAACAGGATGACTCTATTCTAAAAAACCATCCACTAGTGGGGCCTCTACAGGAGTGACCAATGTGGCCTTAGGGGTAAGTAGTCCCCAGAGGCAGGTCATAGACCATGCCATGATCTCCCTTACTGGGATTTAAGGCTCAGAAAGTGAGCTGGTGAAGCCTGAGAGTGGGAGTCATCACTTCCACCAGGTGAAAGTAAGTGAGACCTCAGTCACTTCTCTGAGGGACACTGGGGCTAGCAGGACTATGGTAGTTGAAAGGCTAGTTTCTACAGAGCATTACACCAGCCATGTGCGGAGAGGAGCTCAGGGTGTGACTTTTCCTGTCTATGGTCATGGTATCCCTGGACTGGGGGGGAGGTGACCCAGAGAAGAGTCATACTTAGTTCCCAGATGCCAATAGACTGCATTCTGGGGAATGAGTTGTTGGTGATGTCAGAAGACATGGGAGGGGCTAACTTCCAGGGCGCACTGACAGTTCAGTTTTGTGGACGTATGACTCCCAAGTGGAGGGTAAGAGAGCCCAGTTGGTAGTGCAGGGTAAGGAAAGATCCATCCCTACCCTTCTCTGTCCCCTGGCCAGTCTCAGGATACCATCACTGAGCTGGTGGGTATAGAGTGGAAGCAGGGTGCTAGACACCCGAGGCTACTCCCCCCATTTCCCTCTCTGAGAAAACTCAAAGATCAGAGTGCCCTGGATGGCCTGGGTTCTTGGCTCTGGACACTGACACCTGTCAGTTGCCTCTGTTGGTTGCATATGGACATGGACAGAGTTTTCCTAGGGTGGGAGACAGGAGTCTGATTGAATGGGTAGAATGGGCCACATCACTTTCATGGCCATGGTGGTACTGTCTGCCTACTGGGATTCATCGAGAGCAAGTTAAGGTTAGGTACTTCACGGATGGGGTCCACACTGACAAGAAGGATTCCCCATGAGTCAGTTCAGTGGCTCATGAGAGTGTAGACAGAGGGATCCAACTAAGTTCAGGAAGGCACAGAACTGACATGGGCGCCTACATGAGAGGGCCTTTGTCAATGTTCTATTGCCTAAGAAGGGATGTCCATAAAAGTATGGATTAGTCTACCCTGGCTTGCTGATGGAGGGGAAAGTGTTGGACTTGGTCCTTTCTGCAGGGTCATCTCCAGACTTTTTTACCGTCCTACTCCTATTTTTGCTGAATTGTATTTTTTGGCTTAGGACTCTGCACTTTACCACTACTAACCAGTGCTACAGTGCTTGTGCTGTCTCTTTTTAATATGGCAACATTGGCTTACACCCCATTGGTATATTTAATGTACTTGCAAGTCCCTAGTAAAGTAACACTATATGTGCCCATGGCCTGTACAATAAAGGACAGTAGTGGGCCAGCAGCACTGATAGTGCCACAAATTTAACTAGCCATTTATACATGTATCAGGCCTGTCTGCAGAGCCTGTGTATGCAATTTTAAGCTGCCAAATTGACCTGGCAAAATATACCTTTTGCCAGGCTCAAACCATCCTTTTCAATACAAATACATAACCCCTAGAGTGTGACCTTGACAACCCAGGAGACAGGGGGCCAAATCTTTAAACCGTTGGTTATGTACTTTTAAGTTTTACATGTTCTAGTAATGAAAAATAGCCCTGGGGGTGAAATTCCGCTCTGCTTGAGGAGTTTGCAGAGTTGTTCCCACTTCTCGCTCAGCGTACCGCGCGGAGTGGAGTTTTTCCATCACTTGCCCTCGCCAACGATAAGTTAGTGAGTACGAGCGAAGAAAATCTAACTCCAGACCACCTTCCAGTGAGATTTCCCAACACTGGCAGTCATGGATGGCTGCTACTGCTCACGTTGAGAAATCGTCCGTTTGCGTTGAGGAAGCTGCTGCTCGAGTAGAACATCAACTCGAGCGGCAGAAAAAAGTAGAACCCTTTTGCACTGTGCATGGTGCAGTCGCCGCTGATTTTCCAGCGTGGGACACACACCAGGCACTAAAATTCAGCGAAAATAGCACAACCTAACTCACTCTGCCACTTGCGTAACTATGCATAGCCCAGTGGATTTTTGGCCACTTTACCCAGAATTCTGCGAACTCCGTACAGGCCTAGTGAAAAACTCTTAAATGCGTTTTTCACAATTGTAAGGCCTATCTCTCCCAAAGGATAGCATTGGAGCTGCCTTATTACATGTTATATGTGTAATTTCCAAATGGGAAGAGATAACCACTTCATGTTTGGTGTCTCTGGAATAACAATTTGAAACCCTATTGAAATTCTAAAAAATGCCACTTCTGTAAAGTTGCATTTTCATGCCTTAGCCATTTGATGCTTGCAGCCTATCTCTGAGTTACCTGGCTGGGTGTAGTTGGCGGGTGAGCTTTGTGTATTCCTGATAGGCAGTCACACACAATGCAGAGCTTAGGTGTAACTGAAGGGCCATCACTGTCGGGATAGGTGGGAGGAGCTGGACCCAACTCCACTTACACATGAATTGGCTGTGTCCTGTCTCCACACAAAGGACAACGTACCCCCTGTAGTTAGTCTGGAGCCATGGCTAGGAGGGCAGGACATCTGTGAAATTCGAAGGCATGCCTCTAGAGGCTTATCCCACTTCAAAGACCCAACTGTGTATAACCCAACTGGGCAATAGCTTGCTTAATCTCCACTACGGCCCCTCGCGGCGGGATGCCTGGCTTTCACCTTGTGGACACCCTGCCGGGGTTTCTCACAGGGGAATACCAGGACGGGTTCCCTAAGCAAGCGCCGGGACGCTTACGGGCAGCTGTGCGCTTTACAAGTCCTGTAGCGATATCAGGCCGTCCTACCTGGCGTCAGGAACGCTGCCGCACTACATCTCCCAGAATCCCCTGGGCCGAGGCAGTACGGAGATTGGGGGCGGCTGGGTTACATAAGCACCTCCCAGGTAGAGGAGGGTGCTTGTCAATCCTTCCCGAGACTCAGGTCCAGCCGGATGTCAAAGCGAGTCCCGCTGTGGAAAACGTCGCAGAGAAGCCGAGACTGACGCTTGAAGTAAGCGGACGCTTGCTTTCCCGCCAGAGAGGACGCCGTTGGAAGGTAGCGGACGCTTGCCTTCCCGCTTCAGAGGACAACGTTGGGAAGTAAGCGGACGCTTGCCTTCCCGCCTTAGAGGACGCCGTTGGAGCACCGCGGACGCTTGCCTTCCCGCAGGAAAGGTAGGGGTAACGCGCAGCTGTGCGAGCGAGACTTCATATTTAGGTTTTTTGTTTCCCAGAGAGAGTGCACCCACTTTCGTACTTCATCCCCCTGGGGGCCGTAGTGAAATTAACTACGTGGACCCTTCCACGCATTATTCCTGATACACCTCGAACCTTTTGTCTTCGTGTCACAACTGCCAGAGTGCGGTGACTTCAACCGTCTAGAGCAGTGCTTTGATACTAAGAACACTGGCCTTGCAACAGAAAGGGAGGAAGATTCCCAACGTTCTGAACATTGAGTAAGTGCTCCTCGATATCTTCCTTGATCACGTGGGAGAAGCTCAAACCCTGTGTGTGGTAATAACTCTCCTTTTTATTTCCTTAGCTGTTCATGGTACGGAGGCCATTCCCCTGAGACCAGACTGAGAGGGGTGCTCTTTCCACACGAGACGATTATTGTTTCTCCCCTTCCCTTTTCCCTGTGGTGCGTTCTCCCCCAGTAGTGAAGTAGTGTGGCTCACTGGTTAGAGGCGGCAGACCCGAGAGCAGAGGACGGCCCGGGACCAGGGTTCGATTCCCGGCGCGGCAGGTTTCTGGACCAGGGTCAGCGGACTCGATAATTCTCTCGCCTCGGTGCCCACTCTGATCAGCGTTCACACTCGGCAACTCTGGGCATTAGCTTGCCTCATCTTCACTAACGGCCCCACCAGACCGCCGAGGATGCCTGGTCTCACCCTGGAGATACCCATTAAGGGACCATCTCTCAGGGAAGCCAGGAAGGGTTTCGCAGCGGTCGAAGCGCCTTGGGACCCTACGGGTAAGTAGTGCGCTATATAAATGCCTATACATACATACATACATACCTCACTTTGGGGGAGTTTGCGTTTAAGGGAACTGGGAGGTTTCTCTACAAGCCGTGGTCCCTGCAGGCAATACAATTCAAGGTTAGTGGCACGCATTTCTAAACGGGGCTACAGCCATCTGACTAACCTGACAGATTGACAAGCCCACGTTAAACGCCTGCCCGGACCATGGATACCGGGGCGGTCTTGGCCTCGCTCCTTGAGAGCTTTAACGCTCTACAACAAGAAGTCCATGCTTCTAGGTTGGAAAATCAGGAACTAAAGCGCGACATGAACTCCATGCGTAGAGAAGTCGCAGGGATATCGCGCAAAGGTATGGGGGCTGGATCCTATATCAGAGAAGCGACTCTTCCCCCTCCAGGCCAACCAACAACCCTTCCTTCATCTCCAGGCCCATCAGGGGGTGGGTTTTTTACAGCCACTACCCTTACTCCTCCTTCCCCTTCTACGACACCTACCGTCCATGTCATACAAAACACAGGCATACCATCGGCCCCTCCTGAGAGATTCTATGGGGACCCCAAGAAATTTGAAATGTTCCTGAACCAGTGCCGCCTTCACTTCCTCTGCAAACCCGCCGTATTCCAAGATGACGCAGCAAAAACTGCTTTTATGATGTCCTATATGGGGGGAAATGCCGCAAGCTGGACGATCCCTTTAATGGAGAGGAACGATCCGGTACTTCACCAATTTACTGACTTCTGCTCCGAAATGAGAAAATTGTTCGACCGCAAATCACATATGCTGACACTTGATCGAGAACTCCTAACACTCCGTCAAGGATCACAGGATCTGTTGTCCTATATCACTTCTTTCAATCGCCTAGTGGTTGAAACAGACTGGCCTCCCGCAAAGAGGATCTCCTTGTTTTATCAAGGTTTGCGAGGAGAACTCAAAGATGTTCTTTCCCAAGTCGTACAGTTGCCAGCCACCTGTGAGGAGTTGATTGACCTCACTGTCCAGCTGGATCATCGTTTGTTGGAAAGACGAGGGGATAAGAGCAAGAGTGAGGCGCGAGGATGGTACCCCAGACCAAAGACCTCTGTGGAGGATGTTCCCAAAACCACAGAAGGGATCGAGCCTATGCAGATAGGAGGCATACGGGGCCCTCTTACAACGGAAGAACGTGACCGCAGAAGAAAACTGAAGCTCTGCTTATACTGCGGGAAAACCGGTCATTTCATCAGGGAATGTAGAGCCCGGGCCCAACAACCAGAGAGGAATCCACCTCCCCGAAAACCA
Organism: Lissotriton helveticus; assembly: GCF_964261635.1. Taxonomy (NCBI): domain Eukaryota; kingdom Metazoa; phylum Chordata; class Amphibia; order Caudata; family Salamandridae; genus Lissotriton; species Lissotriton helveticus. The sequence continues at coordinate 37,864,411 of NC_136063.1, forward strand.
GCCGTGTTGGGAACAAAAGAGGCGGCGGAAAACTACAGAGCCTGAGCCAGACGGAGATTACTGGATCGGGCGAGCGACGTCTTTCGATCTCCTCGTGCATTGCTAATACACTACTGCCAGCGGTGGCCCATCTTAACATGACCGTGTCCTTGTGGGTTTCTTCGGAATCCAATATTACAGTGGATGCCCTGTTGGATTCCGGAGCCACCGGGAACTATATGGACATCGAGTATGCCTCATCTTTGGGAATCAGCTGGGAAAATAAGAAGGACCCAGAAAACGTGAAGGCAGTGGATGGATCCGCTTTGTCTTCAGGACCAGTAACAAAACACACCGTACCTCTTCGTATGCAGATCGGACCAGACCACGCGGAGCATATCCAATTCGACTTAATCGCTGCCCCACAGTTCCGCCTAATCCTGGGTATGCCATGGCTGACTTTGCACGACCCTACAGTGAGTTGGACTGCACGTACCGTGTTATTGACCTCTGCCTATTGTCTGGAACATTGCAGACTTCCTCTCCTTTCGCCTGCTGACACCGATGAGGTACCGACCTGTGCACGTTATATAGCCTCGGCATGCTCAACAGAGAGCGCTTGCGGCGCTACCACCCTGCCAGTCGAATACCAGGAGTACCAATCTCTCTTCAGTAAACAGCAAGCAACCCGCTTACCCCCGCATCGGGTTTATGATTGTTGTATTGAGTTACTTCCTGGAGCGACCATTCCTTGTAGCCGGGTTTACGCCCTTACCGAAAAAGAAAACCAATATCTGAAGACTTATATAGATGAGAATCTGGCTTCTGGTTATATTCGACACTCCACGTCACCTGCCTCTTCGCCCCTCTTCTTCATACCGAAGAAGGAATGCGCCGAGTTAAGAACGTGTATAGACTACAGGGCCTTGAATAACATCACGGTGAAGAATAGATATCCCTTCCCATTGATCTCGGTACTGATGGACCAATTGAGAGGGGCTCATTACTTCACTAAGCTGGAGCTGAGAGGGGCCTACCATTTGGTCCGAGTTAAACACGGGGACGAATGGAAGACTGCCTTCCGGACCAAGTACGGCCTTTTCGAGTACCGAGTGATGCCCTTTGGGCTCTGCAACGCCCCCGCAGCCTTCCAGTATTTTATGGATGAAGTATTGAGAGGATTGCTAGACACCATCTGCATGGTTTACATCGACGATATCCTCGTCTACTCTCCTTCCCGTCACGAACACATCGAACACGTCAGAGTTGTATTGGATAGACTTCAGCATCACTCCTTGTACGCTAAGCTAGAAAAATGCCTATTTCACGCGCAAGAAGTGACCTTTTAGGGATATGTGATCAACGCCAATGGCTTTCAGATGGAGAACGGCAAGGTGGAGGCCATCACAGGATGGAAAACCCCCCAGTGTGTCAAATCAGTGCAGAGTTTCTTGGGCTTTGCCAATTATTACAGACGTTTTATACGTGATTTCTCCAGGATCATCCATCCTTTGTCCTGTCTGTTACGAAAAAACGTACCCTACATCTGGAACGAAGAAGCGGAACGGGCCTTCCAGTTCCTGAAAGAAAAGTTCACTCAGGCTCCCATCTTACGCCATCCGGATCCACAACTCCTGTTCATTCTCGAAACCGATGCGTCCCAATACGCATTGGGAGGAGTCCTGTCACAAAGACATCGAACAACAGGTCAAATCCACCCAGTGGCCTACTATTCCAAGAAACTAAGCCCCAGCGAAGTCACATACTCCATTACCGATAAAGAGTTGTTAGCAATCAAAAGAGGGTGCGAAGAATGGCGTCACTACCTGTTAGGAGCCCGCCACACCATTGAAATCTACACCGACCACCGGAATTTGATGTTTCTGAAGACAGCCAAGGCACTAACCCCTCGACAACTTCGGTGGACTCTTTTCTTTTCAGACTATGATTTCGTCATAAAATACCGGCCAGGTTCGCAACACGGAAAGGCCGATGCCCTCTCCCGGAACCAGGATGTCCTTGAACATCAAACAAGGGATGACAATGAGCCGCCTTCCATCGTGTCCGACAAGGCATTTACAAGAACCACGATAGCATTGCTCACGTCTACGGATTTTCTCGAGGATGTCAAGGTAGCATTGGCGGATGTCGATGTCGCAGCATGGCTCCAAAAAGAACCTCTGTGGCGAACACAGAAGGACGAGCTGTTGTTTTACCATCATGCTTTTTTTGTGCCTGACCCCGGACTTCATCAGCAAATCCTTAAATGGGCACACGACTCCATGTTAGGGGGGCACTGGGGTGTGTTCAAAACCATCGCCACAATTGAACGTTCCTTTTGGTGGCCCACCATAAGAGATGATACCAAGAAGTATATCAGGAACTGTGCGGTGTGTGTACAGAGCAAAGCGCCACACACCAAACCGACGGGACTGCTCCGCCCCATACCTATACCACCAAGACCATGGCACACGGTGTCCATGGATTTCATAGTGGAAATGCCCGTGTGTCAGGGGAAAACCGTGATCCTGGTGTTAGTGGATCATTTGACCAAAATGGGTCATTTCGTGCCTTTGTAGGGGTTGCCCACATCAGCGGAATTGGCAATAGTAGTGTTACAACATCTCGTCAGAGCGTATTCATCACGGACAGAGGGTCCCAATTCACATCCCGCTTCTGGAAGTCATTGTGTAGCACTTTGGACATTGACGCCCGACTTTCGACGAGCTATCATCCCCAAACGGATGGTAAAACAGAACGCCTCAACCAGACCGTCGAACAGTACTTGCGGTGTTTTACTCTCCAGAACTCTACTGACTGGGTTACCCTCTTGTGGTTGGCCGAATTCACCTACAACAACACTGACCATTCTACATTGGGGTGCTCCCCTTTTTTCTGCCTATTGGGTTATCATCCTAACATTCTACCCTTCGAATGGCCTGGTGTCTCTAACCTTCCTAGCATCCAAGAACACCACGCGCATTTGCAGGCAGTTCTACGAGATGTGAAACACCACCTATCAGCCGCTCAGGCTTCGCAGAAACGCTTCGCTGACAGGAAACGCAGTCAGGAGCCGGTTTACCAGGTGGGAGACAAAGTATGGCTGTCCACTAAACACATACATCTCAGGGGCATAAACAAACTGAAACCCAAGTTCATTGGCCCTTATAGTGTAGAGGAGGTCATCAATCCGGTAGCTCTGAGACTAACTATTCCCCGCTCGTGGCATATACATCCTGTTTTTCATGTGTCCTTGTTGCAGCCCTGTTCCCTAGACACTAGGCTGCCCACTCACCCCCCACCTGTACTAGTGGAGGGTCTGGAGGAGTACGAAGTGCAGGAACTGTTGGATTCTAGGGTGCATCACGGCAGAGTGCAATACTTGGTGAGCTGGAAGGGCTACGGGGTTGAGGATAGGACATGGGAACCTGAGCAGAATCTCCATTGTCCCGACTTACTTGAGCAGTTTCATCAGGTCCATCCAGGCAAGCCCGGACGACCGCTGAGTCGGCGGTCCTCGAGAGGGGGCTCTGTAGCGATATCAGGCCGTCCTACCTGGCGTCAGGAACGCTGCCGCACTACATCTCCCAGAATCCCCTGGGCCGAGGCAGTACGGAGATTGGGGGCGGCTGGGTTACATAAGCACCTCCCAGGAAGAGGAGGGTGCTTGTCAATCCTTCCCGAGACTCAGGTCCAGCCGGATGTCAAAGCGAGTCCCGCTGTGGAAAACGACGCAGAGAAGCCGAGACTGACGCTTGAAGTAAGCGGACGCTTGCTTTCCCGCCAGAGAGGACGCCGTTGGAAGGTAGCGGACGCTTGCCTTCCCGCTTCAGAGGACAACGTTGGGAAGTAAGCGGACGCTTGCCTTCCCGCCTTAGAGGACGCCGTTGGAGCACCGCGGACGCTTGCCTTCCCGCAGGAAAGGTAGGGGTAACGCGCAGCTGTGCGAGCGAGACTTCATATTTAGGTTTTTGTTTCCCAGAGAGAGTGTACCCACTTTCGTACTTCATCCCCCTGGGGGCCGTAGTGAAATTAACTACGTGGACCCTTCCACGCATTATTCCTGATACGCCTCGAACCTTTTGTCTTCGTGTCACAACTGCCAGAGTGCGGTGACTTCAACCGTCTAGAGCAGTGCTTTGATACTAGGAACACTGGCCTTGCAACAGAAAGGGAGGAAGATTCCCAACGTTCTGAACATTGAGTAAGTGCTCCTCGATATCTTCCTTGATCACGTGGGAGAATCTCAAACCCTGTGTGTGGTAATAACTCTCCTTTTTATTTCCTTAGCTGTTCATGGTACGGAGGCCATTCCCCTGAGACCAGACTGAGAGGGGTGCTCTTTCCACACGAGACGATTATTGTTTCTCCCCTTCCCTTTTCCCTGTGGTGCGTTCTCCCCCAGTAGTGTACCTCACTTTGGGGGAGTTTGCGTTTAAGGGAACTGGGAGGTTTCTCTACAAGCCGTGGTCCCTGCAGGCAATACAATCCAAGGTTAGTGGCACACATTTCTAAACGGGGCTACAGCCATCTGACTAACCTGACAAGTCCAACACATTTACATTTACATTTACATAAAAGAAGGACCTCAGATACAAACTCCTTAGTATACTTTTGGACGTGTGGATACTCTGTCAGGAAGAAGGCTGCTGTGCTGCTACAAGGACTGTCACTCTCCTGGACATCTGCTCTAAAGGAACTGCTGCCCTGCTGCCCTCTTTCCTGGGGTTGCAGAACTGGACTTGCAACTTCATCTTAAACCCAAGACCCCAGAGTTAATGTTAATGTTAACTGGATTTATAAAGTGCATGAGTACCCGGGGTGTTTTTAGTCCTTTCCTGAAGATGGTTAGGGAGCTAGCACTTCGGAGCTCACTCGAAGTGTAATTGCTACTCCACCCCCTTGTTTTAATGGCCTGTCAACCCTAATAGCTCAAAATCCAGTAGGGGTTGCAGTGACAACGTCTGGGTCAGAGGCAGCATCTACCCAGGTTTCTGTAATAAAAAGTATGTCCAAATCAAGACTGGAAATCATATGAGAGATCTCATACTTGTGCTTTGCCAGGGACGTGACATTCACAAGGCCACTATGAATTGCTGCACTCTCTAAGTGTTTGGATTAGTGGTGGCTCAGGGAAGGTGGGGGGACTGAAATGTTCTATTCATCCGTGGTTGCAGGAGTGTGAAACAGCTAGGACAGTCTGCCTTCCCTCCACCAGCGATTAGAAGACAGCAATTTTCCTTGGATTTGTTAAGGAGGAGTAGGTCCCTTGCAGTGTTTTTGAGTATATGGGAATTTAAAGTACCAGGGGTTGTGACTCTGGGCCCGGTCCAGGTGCGGACGGGCGCAGACAGGTACAGACGGGCTTGTCTTAGGCGCACCTTCAGCAGGCCAGCGGCACGCCTGCTGCACCCGTCCGATGCACATCTGCACCGTCTGCCTGTTAAATGCTGAATCCCGGTGGACTTCTAGACCATGCCCAACTGGATATGCCTGGTGGGCGGAAGTGAGGGAAAGAGGTAGATGTGGGTCCACCCTCCGCGCTATCGGCACAGCAGCCGTGGCAGAACGGGGTGAGTGCAAATTAATCCGTTAAGCAGCAGAACCAGTGTGAAATTGATATAAGCAGCAGTTATACTCAATGACAGCATAATTGTGCTGCAAAGTTCAAACAATAAAAGCACACCGGTAAAAGCAGTTTAAAAAGACAAAGCTTGAGGAAAGTCTTAAAAAGAGCCAAGGCGCAGCGCCAGCAGGGCTGACTTGAGTCGGGTGCGTGTCCGCACCATCTGCCCGTTAAATGCTGAATCCAGTGGATGACTAGACCGCACCCAACTAGATGTGCCTGATGGGCAAAGTGAGGGAAAGAGGTTGAGGTGGGTCAGCTCTCAGCACAATCAGCACTGCAGCTGTTGTGGAATGGTGTCAGCACCCACTCACACCAAGGAACACAGCAAAAGTGCAAATTAATCCAGTAAGCAGCAGAACCAGAGTAAAATTGATATAGGCAGCAGTTATACTCAATTACAGCAAAATGATGTTACAATGTTAAACAATAAAAGCACCATGGTGAAGCAGTTTAAAAACACAAAGCGTAAGGAAAGGCTTAAAATGATCTTGGGCGTGGCGCCAGCAGGGATAAATTGAGTCCCTCTAAGAGTGACTCTAAGGGCTAGTCTGCTGGCCTCCTCATCTAAACCTCAGGGACCTGAGCTCCCCAGCCAGCTCGTGGACACAGCTGCTGTGAGTTTCGGACACCCAAGTAGTGCCCATCAGGTTCTGGACCCTTGGTGTGGCTCATGGGTTCTCTAATCAAGATTTTGGCTCTTCGTGACAGCAAATGGTCCCGTGTGTACTGGAGCTGTGCCATGTGCCCCAAAAGCAATGCAAGCCACTGTCAGTCCATCTCCTCACACAGCAAGCATTGATCACCCACGGATGACTACCAACACGAAGCTCCAGTCTGCCAGTTGGTGTTTTTTACTTGTAGACCCTACTTTTTACTTCAATCTTTAAAAATGTATAACTCTGGGTCTACTGATTGGATATTTGTTGTTTTGGTCTTGTTTTAATCATTACATTGTGCTCTATGTATGTAACTTGGTGTACAACCTTTTTGTGTGGTCTCCTCACTGTTTTGCTGTTTGAAATGTTGCATGAATACTTTTCACAGTGTCTCTAAGTTAAGCCTTACTGATCTGCGGCAAGCTACCAAAGGGTTGTGCACAGGTTAATTTGAGGTTTACGTGGACATACCCTAACTAGGATTGTTGTTTCAGTTTGGCGAGGGCTCAAACCCTAGTCAACCAACATTTTTAACACCAACATTTACGCCCCACCACTTTCAAATCACATCAACAGCACTGTTTAAAGATTTTATCTCTCAGCAGTTAAGAGGTTTGTGATTGGAGGGTAGCCAACTTCCATGTGTATGCAAAAGCCTGTTCCAAATTTTTGACCCTGGACACCTAAGTGTCTTTTCCCTATTCAAGTTTCTTTTTTTTTTTTTTTTTTTTTTAACAAAATTTTATTGAATTTTCATATCAACAAACAAACAAAGGATTGCAGGCTTCCGATATGCATTTCACAGATCAATATTTCAAGTATTGCGCCCCACATATCAATACCCTACCATCCCCTCTACCCCCACCCTCTCTACCCCCACCCCCCCATGTCAGTGTGCCTCGTGTGTCGGTCCCTTGATGCAACATAACTCAACATGAAATTGCAGGTATCTCCTCTCAGATCTCGGGCAGCAGCCCCCATATCCAGATGGATTCCAAACATCATGCAGGTCCATGCATGCAACCCCATCCCAGCTCCACAACCTCTGGCGTGATGTTCTAGGTCTTTGATAGCCAACAGGAATGCAGTCCTAGCATGCAATGTCCCCAGTGGACGTCCCCGCCCTCCCCGCTGCCATCTCCTCCCCTTGGCTCGCTTGCGCCTCTTCCTCACTATCCTCCGCGACCTCTGACATTGATTGTAATTCTGCCACTAGCGCGCACCACGCCCTGGCTATTTCTAGTGCTTTATCATTAGCTGCGCGGTTGGCCAGTTGTAAGCGGAGAGTCCCTTCACTAGACGCCCATTGCTGAAAACACCCCCGCCATCTCAGGAAGGTTGGACCCCCCCTAGATTTCCAGTGTAGGGTGAGCTCCCTCTTGGCCAGGATCAGCCCCAGATCGACGAATTTACTGGTAACCTTCGTGGATGGGGTGTGCGGGAACCAGAGCAGGAGGCAAACCCCCATGTCCGTTTCAACGTGACGTCCAGTGATCTCATTCAGACAGGCCACAACATCAGCCCAGTACGAACCAAGCCCCACGCAGGCCCAAAACATGTGTCCAAAGTCAGCACCCTCTGAGTTACAACGGGGACACACCGATTGCGCCCCACCAAAAACCCGTTGGATCTTGGCCGGCATCCAGTACGCTCTATGGAGCGTGAAGTATTGGACCAATTGGAACCGGACGTTGCGCGTGCCCCTCCAGGCCCGGCGCACAAGCTGGGGCCACGTTGTCTCCGGTATTTGTCGGCCTAGGTCCGTCTCCCAGCGTTCCCGCAGTTTATCCAGTGGGGGGGGGTCATCTAGTGCCAGTCTCCTATACAAACAAGTAATAGCCTTAAAGGTGCCAGCTGCCGTCACAACGTACTGGCATCCCAAAGACGTAGGCGGCTCCGCCCGACCATTCTTCCAGCGTCTCTGGATCGCAGAGACCAAAGCCGCATGGAGTAAGAAGTCGCCTCTCGGCAAATCAAATGCCTCTTGCAGGTCGGAAAACGACAGCAGGACACCATCCCTGTACAAGTCTCCCACCATATGGAGCCCACAGTCTTCCCAGGTGGCTAGCCCCGACCAGTCCCCGCCGTGCGGTAAGGCTGTACACATGCCTAAGGGGATCTCCGGCGCATATGGAACGTGGATACTCGCCCGCTTCTGACTACGAAGCCAGCAGTGTCGGAGGGTGCGTTCCTCCAGAGACAACTGGTCCAGGCGAAGTCCCTGCTGGAGCAATATGAAGGACAGGACATGGCGCTGCACAATCCTGTCATGTGGGCCGTCCGGACCCCTAAACTCCCCCGCCACCGCCTGGGTGAGCCACTGCAGCTGTGCCGCCAGGTAATACCATTCAAAATCCGGCACAGCAAGCCCCCCTCCTCCCGCGATCGAAGTAGGTTGGAGAGAGCCACGCGCCTTCTGCCAGAGCCCCATATGAATCCTATCACCATTGACCTTAAAGTCCGAAAGAATGAGAGCGGGATCTTCACCGGTAGTGTACAGAAAAAATAGAGCAAGCGCGGGAGGACCACCATCTTCAGTAAGGCTATTCGTCCGGCCACAGACAGGGGGAGGGTACGTCAGAATCCAATACTGCCCCTGATGCCTCTCAGCGCTCTGCCCACATTTCCCTCATACAGGGACGAATGGGTATGATAAATGTGGACCCCGAGGTATGGCATACACTCCGGCTCCCAGCGCAGCTCCCCAAGCTCTGCGGGCTGTGCACACCGGGGAGTCAGGGGGAACAGGCAGGTCTTGGACCAATTAACACGTAGACCCGATAGTTCGCCAAACTCTCGTAGCAAGGCCCGCGCTCCCCGCACCGAGGCCGTCGTGTCAGCCAGGTACAACAGGAGGTCATCGGCATACAGGGAGATGTGGTGCCGGACACCACGCAACAGTACCCCTTCATAGTGCCGCCCTTGACGCGCCCGTGCCGCCAGTGGTTCAATCGCCAAGGTGAACAGAAGCGGGGACAGGGAACAGCCCTGCCTAGTACCCCTCGTCACCGCACACGCCGCAGATATTGTACGGCCCGTGCGGTCCCTGGCAGTAGCGGAGGCATATAACAGCTGCGTCCAGCGGACAAAGCCGTCCCCCAACCCGAACCGACGCAACACACCGAACAGATACGGCCATTCCATGCTATCGAACGCCTTTTCGATATCCACCGATAGGACAGCCGCAGTCGGAGGACCCTCCCCCTCAACATCCATAAACCGTAGCAAGCGCCGTATACAGGCAGATGTATTCCGCGTGGGGATGAAGCCCGCCTGGTCCGGGTGGACGAGAGAACACATATGGGTTGACAGTCGCGTAGCCAGAATCCTGCTCAGTTCTTTATAGTCCACAGTGAGCATCGAAAGGGGACGGTATGCCGTTCTCGTCGTGGGTTGGCCGCCCTTCTTCAGCAACGGCACAATGATCGCCTCCCTCGCTGACTCCGGCAGCCTGCCCAGCTCCCACGCCTCACCATAGACCCGCAACAACTGTGGCGCCAGAAGGTCCAGGAATGCAGCATAGAATTCCACAGGGAGGCCATCACCCCCTGGTGTCTTCCTCCGAGCCATGTGCTTAATCGCTGCTCTAATCTCCCCCTGCTTCACAGCAGCACCCAGGGCGTTCCCTTGTTCTAAGTCTGCGGCAGCTGGGCCTCCTCCAAGAAGGCATCCAAACCCGTCGGGGGCAAGGGCAGCCTGCATCGGTACAGCTCCGAGTAATAAGCTAGGAACTGGGCATTAACTTCCCGTTGGGAGAAAACCAGCGCCCGGTAGGTGTGGCTAGGGACAGAATCGGCGCGCCTCCAGAGTGGGGGTTCGCCAGCCACGCCAGCAGCGAGCCGGCTCGGTCCCTCTCGGCGTGAGCCCGGACCATGTATTCCCGGTAGTCATGGCAGCGAAGCCTTTCCACTTGTGCGGCTACACGTTCTCTTGCCGCCATCACCTCCTCCCTATCGCTCCCCGCCGTGTGGTTAGCCTTCTCCACCCGCCTAAGCGAGTCCTCCTCCCGCTCCACGTCTGCCAGCAGCGTCCTACGCACCCCGGCCGAGGAGGAGAGGCACGCGCCTCGCACCACCACCTTGAAGGCATCCCATTCGACCGCTCTGGTAGTTGCGGTGTCCGCGTTCTCCCAGAAGTAGCGTTCAAGGCACTCCTGCAGTTCCGTGTGGAATACTGGGTCCTCCAGCATCAGCGGATTCAGCCGCCACGTGGGGATCGGTTGCCGCTGCCTAGACCAGAGGACTGCGAGTAAGCAAGGGTTGTGGTCTGAGATAGTCTTCGCCAGGTATTCGCTACTGCGCACTAATTCCTGGGCCCCAACAGTACAGAGAAAGGCGTCGAGGCGGACGTGGAGATCATGGGGTGTGGAGTAGAACGAATAGTCCCTATCGTTGGGTTGGAGCGTATGCCAGGCGTCTAGGAGGCCCCAATGTTCTTGCCAGGCCCTCCGGACTTTGGCCACCCTGCGCACCACCGACTGAACTAGAGGAGGATGCGAGCGATCTAAATCCACATCCACCACCGAGTTGAAGTCCCCCCCCCACGAACACCGTGCCGATCAACAGAGGCGCTAATCTTTTCGATAACGCCGAAAAGAACGCAGCTTGGTCAAAATTAGGGACATAAACACTGCAAAGCGTGACGTCCCGGCCATCCAATCTCCCCAACACCGCTACAAACCTCCCCTCCGAATCAATCTCCGTCGTCATGGGCTGGAAGGGGACGCCCGCCCGAACCCAAATCAACGCCCCCCTAGCATGAGCGGAGTAGGTTGTATAGTAAAGCTGCCCCCTCCAACGCCGCTGCAGCGCTCGCCCCTCTGCCAGTGTCAAATGCGTTTCCTGCAGAAAGGCTATCTGAACCCCCCTACGCACTAGATATGCATGCACCTTATACCTTTTACTTATAGAGTTGAGCCCCCGCACATTCCACGTAACATATTTCAGTTCCAACTTAGCCGCCATTGGTAAAGCTATAGCAGTAACAGAACCTCAACAACCCTAGTGGCACACTGACAGACCCCTGCAACATCAAACACCCCCAACTCACCCCCCACCCACCCACCCCCAGAACAGGCGTCAAACACTTGCTACCCATCCAAACTCCCACCCCCACAGGTGAGGGAAACTCTGGAAAGCACCAGAGACTCACAGATTATGTGAGATAGAGGGGGTAGCGCAGCACCTCCTGCTGGACAGCCCGAGATCCACCACACCGTGATGGGCCGATCCCGGTCAAGAAGAAATCTCGCCCCCCCATCACCCAGCAGCGCTCCCGCCCAATCAAGTGCATAGTGCCATGGGGCCCCCACAGTGCCATCAACACCCCGGGAAGACAGGGAAAGTAGCCCCACCCGACACCCCTTCGAAAGGAACTCCAGCAGCCCTGTCATAGTCATCCCCACAGGCCAAGCACCCCTCCTTACTGTCCCCTGCACAGCTGCCCGGCAGTCACTCGTCCAACAGTCCCTCGGCCGTCTGAGGGGTAATCTGAGGTAAATCCCCAAACTCCTTCTCCGAGCCCCCATCCGAGCCTCCCTGCCCCGTCTCATCAGAGCCCAAATGGGAGCCCGAGTCAATCACAGGGCCCTCTGCCGCCACTCCAGAAATAAGCGACACCGCCTGTATAGCGGCCTGCCTCTCCAGTTCCGTCTGGGACGCCGGTGGGGATCGCTGGCTCTGTCCTCGCTTCCGATTGCGTCTGCTCCGCCGCGGCCGCGGTCGACCCTCAGTAGTCACCGTCCACACACCCGAACCATCCTTGCCCGCCCGGTACCATTCCAGCCATTGCCAGGCGTCATCCGGCGTGTCACAGAACATCGCCACTCCATCCACCAGCACCTTCAGGCGCGCCGGGAACAGCAGGGAGTACTGAACTCCCTCGTTGCGGAGAGCTCGCTTGACAGCCACGAAGGAAAAGCGGTCGCGCTGGACCTCTTGAGAGTAGTCAGGAAAGAGGGATACAGACGCATTGTCCACCTTGTACGGACCATTCAATCTGGCTTGCCGCAGAATAATGTCTCGATCCCTGAAGTGCTGCAGGCGGGCTATGACAGGCCGAGGGGGACGGCCAGGGGCCAGAGGTCGGGCCGGGACCCTATGGGCTCTCTCCAAAGTATAGAAGTTCGTCAGGCCCTCAGGCACCACCACATCTCGCAGCCAGCGTTCAAGATAAGAGACCATGTCATCCCCCTCGACGTTTTCGGGCAAACCCACCACTCTAATGTTGTTGCGTCTGTTGCGCCCTTCTGCATCAGCCGCTCTCCTCTCCAGTTGTTGCACCCTACGCACCAGATCATCCAGCGTAGCCGGTTCGAGTTTCTCAAGCACCAGCTCCGTGGATTTGACACGGTCCGCAAGCTTGTCGTGATCTGCTTTCAGTAGGCCTAGGTTCGTAGAGACCTGCGCAATATCCTGACGCAGCGCCTCCCTCGTGTCCCCTATGGCCTTGAGGATCTGGTCCATCTGTTGTTGTTGAAGACCTGTGCTCTGGCTATCTGTCGATCGATGGTCGTTTGCCTCAAGGGGGTCCTCAGCCTGATCCGCCGAGGCCGCACCAGCACCCTTCCGCGGCTTCCCCATGATGCACCACTAGAGCACGCAGTTGCGGCAAGCACCAGAGGTCCGCCCCGTAGCATTACCAGGGTCGCAGGACTCACCTCCACCCAGCTGGTCCGCACGTGATATAGGGTGAAGGCTACTGGACAATTCCAGGGGATAGCGTGGGCCCACTCTCAGGATCCTCGTGTGCACGGGCCGCTAGCCATGCGGGCCACACCAAGGCATGCCAGGCCCCCAAAGGACATCCGCTGAGTCCAGAAAGCAGAGCCCCAACCAGGGGAGCTCAAACGTATCTCCGCGCCCCCACCAGCGCGAGACCGGGACCAAGGTCAGAGACTTGCGCCAGGAAGTTCAGGCGCGCCGAAGCAGGCCAGCCGGGGGCCACCCGCCATCCAGGGCCCGGGATGCAGGCTCCAAAGCGCTTCCACTAGAGTGCCAGCACGGTCCCCTCAAGGCGTTAGTGGGCCCCTGGAGGTTCCCAGCTCCCAGTCCTCCAGACGAATGGCTTCGGGCTCCCAGGGACTGGGCACCCACCCCTGCGTCTGGTGCCCGGCCGGCGCCGCTCCAGATTCCGAAGCCACTGCCCCAGAGCGTCCGTCTTGCGACCTCAGCTCAGCGCCGTACCCCACAGTACCTGCGCTGTCACAACTGCCCCAGGCGCAGCGCACTCCTCAGCAGGGAACGCGCCTCCAGCCGAGCGCAGCGCCGCCTCTGCTCCTCTCTGGTCTGGGCCTTCGTCCGCACACACCCGCCAGGTGCAGCCGCAGGTCCCTGGAAGCCTGCGCGAGAAGGTCGTGGCGTCCTCCACTGCCAGGCCAACCCTCCGGTCTCGCCGTCTCTCACACCGCCGCGATGGGTCAGCCTCCTCGGGGTCCCTCCAAAATCGAGGTCGGGGATCCGGGCCGGCCGCAGGCCCACAGCAAGATGGCCGTCCGTCAGTGCCCCGGCCTCCCGGCAGCCGCCGGAATCAAGGCGATCACGGGGCCCTCCTGGCGCAAAACAGCTGCCGAGTCGCCCCCAGTCCTTCAGGGACCACAGCAGGTCGGTGGCGCCGCTGGGGAGGGGGTCTGTCAGGATAATTCGCCGAGATCAGCCCGGAGCTCGGGACTCAGGCGACCATGCTCGTCGGCGCTTAAGCCACTCCCCTCCCTATTCAAGTTTCTTAAAGATACATAGTTTGATCAAATGTTCTAACGAGGAGCACAGACCTTTCATTTGATTGCAATGGTATGCCTATTTTCCAGGTACCTGGACCTTTGTCCGAGCATGCTTCAAGTGTAAGGTATATCGTTTTGAACCTGATACTGAGTTAAAGAGTGTTGGGAATTGGGATTCTGGTCGGCACAGGTATGCACTCTTTCCAAGCAGGAACCACAATTCTTGTCATGTAAGCAGTATACACACCATAAATTAACCTGTGCTCACCCTCTGGTAGCTTGGCACAGAGTAGGCAGGCTTAACGTAGGAGGCAATATGTAAAGTATGTATGCAACACTTCAAGCAGTAACACAGTGAAAACACCTCAAAAAGACTCTACACCAGATTAGAAACATAGATTTTCATTTTATAAATAAAACAAGACCAAAATGACACAAATCCATTAGGTAGAAGTAAATATATGTATTTTAAAGAATAAAAGTAGGAATACCTCTTAGAAGCAACAAACGCCTGTGGGGGTTATCTGGTTGCACTGGGCCAGGACAAAGTCACGAGTTCCAGCTGAATGAGATGGAGCAGGGGCCAATACAAGAACCGTGGAAGGCCTTTTGAAAAAAGTACCTTGGTCCTAGTCGCAACAGCGAGATGCGGGCACAGCTGAGCGATACCTCGATGTCGATCCCTGCAGTTGACGTGATGCATTGATTTTCCCCACACATCAATGGCAATACGATGGTTTTGAAGGAGAAGCACCAAAGCCAAAATACATTGGTTCCGAAGCTCATGTGCTGGGTTTCTCATGCAGTCAAGAGGATTCATCGATCTACTCAAACTGCAATAGCGGCAATGCAGTTGTTCCAATTCATCAGTTCTTGAGGCGATGTACTAGTGCTGAGTTTGATGCACCAGGCCATTTCCCACAACAGTGTTGATGCATCTATTCTGCTACATGCAGGAGAAGATGCGTTGGTTGCAGTGTAGCAAGCACCTGGATTTACTTTCAATGGATCAGGCACAGGAGCAAGATATCCCTGAATCTCAAAACAATAGGCAAGTCAGCATGCCCTTGGAGATCTTTCTGGGTTCAAGCAAGAATTCAGTTCTTCCTCAGCAGGGGCAGAGGGTAGATGGCAGTAGGGGAGCACAGCAGAAAAGGAGTTCTTCAGAGCAGCAGTCCAGCAGAGCGGCAGTTCTTGGGGCAGCACAGCAGTCCTTCTTCCTGACAGAGTCTCTGTACAGGTCCAGAAGTGTCAAATTTCGTGGTCTCAGAGACATAGTACTTATTCCCAGTTGTGCTGTTGAAGTGGGGATGACTTCAAAGAGGGACTTTGAAGTGCACAGAGGTCCTCCCTTCTTAGCTGTGGCTCCAGACTACCTACGGGGAGGTAATCAACCCTTTGTGTGGGTCAGGACACTACCCATCGAGGTGTAAGTGCCAAGTCCACCCAGCCATCCAACCCAGGATTAGCCATCAGGATGCAGACGGGCACTAAGTTGCACCTACCCTTCCTTTGTGTTTAGCCTGTAAAGGGAATGCACAAAGTCCCGCTGCCACCAACCCCAGACGAGCATTGGAAACAGGCTGCAGGCACACAGAGCATTAAAAGCTGAGAAATGCCATATTTCTTAAAGCGGTACAAAAGGGGTGGTGATGGACGGAGCATCTGATCCAATCAAACACTCACACCCAGTTAAAAGATCTGGGTTTAATCTATCACCGTTCTTTAGCCCACCCTGCTACCCGAGTTCAGACATGGCCATATGCAAATCAGTCTGACCCTGTGCCTCATGGGAACAGTCCAGCCCGAACTACCAAGCCATGCCTTCCCTGGATCGGAAACAAGCTTCCTAGGACCGGTTTCTGGCATTTCAGCCGTCTTCAGCCAGGCTTGCTTGAATCCAGTGGCAAAGTGAGCAAGGGACTCACGTCTGAGCATACCCTGCCAACTTATTGCGAACAAAGCGGTACAAAAGGGGGCGGTGATGGATGGAGCATCTTAACCAATCAAACACTCACACCCAGTCAAAAGATCCGGGTTTAATCCATCACCGTTTTTTAGCCCACTCTGCCACCTCAGTTCAGAAATGGCCATATGCAAATCAGTCTGACCCTGTGCCTCATGGGAACAGTCCAGCCCGAATTGCCAAGCCATGCCTTCCCTGGACTGGAAACAAGCTTCCTAGGACCGGTTTCTGGCATTTCAGCCGTCTTCAGCCAGGCTTGCTTGAATCCAGAGGCAAAGTGAGCAAGGTACTCACGGAAGGCATTTAGTTGTGGTAAAGTTGAGAATTCGTCCTAAGTTTAACTTAAGACAAACTTAAGACAGATTTAAGACAGACTTAAGAGAGACTTAAGACAAACTTAAGAGAGACTTAAGACATACTTGAGACAGACTTAAGACAGACTTAAGACAGACTTAATACAAACTTAAGACAAAATCCTAACTTAAGTCTGTCTTAAGTCTGTCTTAAGTTTGTCTTAAGTCAAACTTTTTTCTGTTCAAAGTCTGTCTTAAGGTTGACTTAAGACAAACTTAATACAAAATCCTAACATTACTACTACTGAATGCCTTCTGTGAATACCAAAAGTAGTAAGTTTAGGGTTTTGTCTTCAGTTAGTTCTGTGAATCAGGCCCTGAATTTCAACCACCCAGCACTGCTGAATGTGCCGATTTCAGTGGGCATCTCAGCAGGACGTCAGTGCGCATGTGCAAAGATAAGATAGGGGTTGGCAGATGGGCCTGCGAATGCATACAAATATTAAAAGGAGATAGAGATATATATAAAGAGAAAAATAGAAGGAGTTAGAGAGGTGAAGAGAGAACAAGCGTGTGTGTGTGTGTGTGTACAGGAGTGCGTGTGTGTGTAAGAGAGAGATGGAGAGAGAGAAATAAAGAGAGAGTAGTTAAAGATTAGAGTGTGGTGTGTCCTGGTCCTGACGAATGGACGTACAATGTCCAGTTCCACCTCTCTAAATCCTGCTGCCATATTCAAGAGGGTACCCAGAGTGCCTTGCAATGGTATACACTAGACTAGAGCCACAAATAAATAATCGCCACAAACATTTGCAGGAACATTGATCCATGGTTCCAGCACCATTCCCTGCTAGGTCCACCTAGTATGATGAACCACATTTAAAAACGAGGTGGTCCTCCCTGGGTTCTAATTTGAAAGATATTAAATAACAAACAGTCAAATGAAGCACAACACAGACTTCAAAATTACAATAAACAGGATCCTCATGGAGACAGAGTCGACAATCCAGAGACACCGAGCCAACAGCAAAAGAAAACCACCTCAAACTGCTCAAGAATCCCATCGCCACATTCTTCTCCCAAAACTGGCACAACCCCTGTTAGTATTTAACAAAAAAGTGGTCCCTCTGGGGGAAGTGTAGCTCTAGACTTCCCCAAAAAGTATTAGGATAAGAGTACAAACATCTCTAACACAATTAACTCAACATTATACATTTATTTTATTAAACTTATTTTTAGAAACTTACAATTCAATTCATTAAATTTAAGACAATTGTCAGGTCCTCCCTGAGAGTGATGGCTCAGTGAAAGTAACTATTGGTGCAACAAATTCATTCAAATAATCTTTATTTCAGTAATAGACCTTAAAAGATACAAACATACAATCAATAAAAACAACATTGTGACTATGTACATCACCATTGAAATAAGCGAACGGGACGCGTGCATCATACTTTAGGAGGGACTAGGCAGAAAAGTGTCAATGAGAAGTTATAAGCAGGAGGCGCCTGCTGATGATGCCAACAGAGAGCGCGTAGGCAGGGAGTGCTGGGATATGTAGTTCCGATGCTGTGTCTCGCGCCATTCCCCTCCCGGCAGACGCGATGGTCAAGAGCCTTCACCCTTTCAGCAGGGCTTAGAATGGGCAGCCGTTCCCCTCACGGCAGGAGGTGCAATGCAGGTGCGCGTCCCCAAATGAATATGTCCTATTTACAGAAATGTATAGATGTGGCTGATTGGATAGAAGGATATTTCTAGTCAGCACCCTTTGGAATGCATGTTGCTGTCCACCATCAATATATAAAAAATAGTCCACATGTGTTATTTTGTTGATGTTTCTACCCCCTAAGCATGTGCAATTCACAACAGGGTCATCACCAGGACGAAAAATTCATAGTAGATAGCAATGGGTAAGGGCTTTCCAAAGGTGCAAAGGTCACCTGAAGTTTGGAAAGGTCAAGTGGGCTTCACCACTCGCATGAGCCTCTCGGAGAGAATGTTGAGGCTTCTTAAAGGTGCAGGTGTCACCTGAGATTGAATCAAATCAGTATGTTTCACATTCGCCTTTAACAAGGAGAGTCCATCCCTCACACCCCTTGAGTACGCATGCCTACGGCAAACGCCTGTCCCCAACAAGTGCAACAATCTCGGCCATGTGTGCGGTCTGTGCCCCATGGGATGTGGCCTAACAGCTGGGGCGGATGACCTCGAAGCTGGGGAGCAGGATTCGAGTCTCGGCAGGGACGCTCAACATCCTGTGAGTCTCGGCAAATCACTTAATCTCTCTGTGCGTAACAAAAAAGGAAGGTGTCAGTCTGTAACACAACTGGTGCTCGTGTAACGCGCTCTGATACCTTTGGGTCTAGTTTGTGCCTTATAAAACTCCCCCCCAGTGGGATCTACCTTGTGGGACTCTGTTGGGATGGACAGTTAAGACAGTGTGATAGACTGACCGGAGTTATGACTAGGAAGGGGTGTGAGCATGTGACTACTGGAAATAGGGCTTTCTATGGTAATATCTAATACCTTTTCTGTGATTTGGATCCAGATGAGACACTTGGCGAGGGGTTTTCTTTGTTTTGTTACTCAAATGAATAGTATCTGAAAGGTTTCTATGTTTCAGCGATGGTGGGAGTGTTTTCACTGATGGCTTCTGCATCATTACCAACAGAACATTCAAAAGTACAGAATCTCCAGCTCCATCACCACAAACAAAAAACAGAAGCGACGTCAGACTTATAATGGCTCAAATCCTTCACTTGAGAATTTGGTAACCCCCCTTGTACACAGCATGCCATCACTGCACCACAGCACTGCCCCGGTAAACCAGCAGGGATGCTCAAGCACAAGCTGCTTTTAGGACAGGTGATCCTTCAGCACTGGAGTGAAGCACATCAATCCCCAATCTTTGTGGAGCTCCTTGGGTGAATGGCAATATAAACCTCATTGACTAGCTTGCATGGGCAGGTAGTCAGGAGATGGGCACATGGAACTGTGGTACCCAACAGCCCAGGGTCTAGGACCTAAACATACAGGAAGAATATGATCAAAGCAATTCACCTTTTAAGTAGGAGCATCTTTCCAACCAGTTCTTTGATGCTGAGTTGTCAAACTTTGGTCATGCCAGAAGTAGCAGTGGAACAACTCAGGTAATAACTTCAGCCCTGGAGTCAACCATTCTACTTTACTAAGAAGACCTCCGCTAAAGTGTGTATGACCTGCAGTCACGATGAATAATGTCTGCGTGCAAGATCTCAGGGAAGCAAAGGGAGCATGACAGAGTTCAGACTTGCTCTAGTAAGAAAATGAGCAACGTTTTTCAAACTTCTGTTTTACAATTTGCAGATGTTCACAAATATGCACGTCTTACAATTTGGAACAAGAACCTTTGCTTTCCGCAATATTTCTGCCCTATACACTTAAGATATTTTCCTCCAAAATAGGATTTTATGACATTGCTCTTGAAATTGGAATCCCTGGTTTTTTTTGGCGCATTTTCTTCTTGCTCATGTTTTTTTCCATTAAATCAGACTTCATACTTTCCCATTCAAGTGCTTTATATGTTGTCTACGTGTGCACTCTGAGTCTCGAGCTCACAATATCTGTAAGACAGAAAATCGAGGCAATCGAGTTGCAACAAGAACTACATTGGATTCAAACTGTGGGCACCATGCAACCATTGGGGCTCAATGATCGTTTTGACATGAGCTGCTTCTTGTACATGTAATTTTGACAAGGATTGAATATGTGTTGTTGTCTCCCTTGTTTTCTATTTGTCGTCAGGAATAACCTAAAGAGCAGGATTAAACTATCTCTATGTAATGTGTAGCTAAGATGTTATTTTTCCTGTATTCTTTTGCATATTTTACATCAGTTTTGTATATAGTTGTGGTGTTCTGAGCAGGATTGTGACATTACATTCTACTGCACAAAACATGGAATTGGGTTGTGCACTTTTAGTTTCTCTTCACCTTATCTTCTCTTTGTCATCTGGATATTAGTACCTTAGCTTCTTTTCGTTATTAGCACACTAGTACACTCATAGGGACTAACTGTTTCATGTTGGTGGGCACTTATGTGATAGAGTCGTTAGGGTAATCCTTATGCGTTTTTTAGCCAGTTCTTCCAACAGCTGCCTTTCATTTGCTCACGCATAGATCAGATGTACATTCTACTTGTGTATTGCAACTCCGTTTAGTCCGTTTTGGGACTTGTTGCTGGGTCACTGCTTGTGCAGTTTTGAGGACTCATCACCTGTAAAGTTGTTATTGATGTGTGTCATACATCTTACGTGTCCTTTTTAGGGCGCTAAATATTTATTTTGTATTACCTTCACATTGTGGATGCTTCCCACTTACTCCAAGATGGCGCTTCCCGCGCAACCTCACCTTCACTGTGTGCGCGCACTCGCCTTTATATGGCGCCTTCCGCGTATCTGCATTAGTCCGTTTTTTACTCCAATGTAGAACAATATGTAATCCGAGACTCCAGTGAGGCTGTGTTGATTCGTTGTAGCAGAGAAACTGAGAGGGAGACGACGTGCTTTTGCCAACAAAGTTTGTAATACATGAGTAAGTTTTTAATTTTGTGGTTCCCTTCAGAACTCTACTGAGCGACAGGTTATGAATCAGGGTTTGTTATTCTGATGCGTGTCTCACACATGTTTTTTAGATGCGTTTAATACAGCGTCTGGTGGCAAGAATCTCTTTGTGATTAGTTGGAGAGTGGAGATTATCATTCATAAGGGTGAGTGGCAGGAACGTTTATACTTACATAGTTTCTGAGCAGGTAATCACCATTCTCCATCTTTAATAAGTGGGTGGTTTTGCTATCTTTGCAGTGATCTTCTTTTTATTTATCCACAACACTTCGGCAGCAATTACTTCACGGATAGGATTAAACATAGTACATTTTTAAGGTAGGCGGTTGTGGCATTTCTATTGAGACTTCAGAGCTTAGGCAAGTTTTAAATGAATCACGGCGATAGGGCGTGATATTAAGCACATTGTTGGTTTTCTCTACAGTTGCCGACACGTGGCCACACTCAGGTAGACCAGTCTGACTCATTGTTTTTTTCACATCTTTATTGTTGCCAATTGCTTACCACATTGGGCATTATTTTGAGGTACTAATGGGACATATATCCCCGGGTATCACTTTATCTACGCTATCCTATCACGTGGGTATTTCTTGGTACCTATCTATGATCTTTGCTGTTCTTTTATCATGTGTAGATACAAAGTGTGAGGATTTATGTTTTGTTGCCTGCTTTCCCGATTAATGCCACAATTTTTGTAATGGCACAACATTATGACCCGCACATGGTGTGTCTAAGTGCACAGCTTGTTTATCTCACAATAACCAAAAATTTAAAGTGTGAATATTGAGAAATTGTTTTTGCTTTCACAGATTTCCCCTGAAGAAGGGACATATCGTCCCGAAATGCATCGGGCATTTCCAAGATGGTTATTGGCGAAAATGTATTAACTTATGTATAGATTGAATCTTGATGTTAAATTTTGTGAATTCATGAAGTAATGAACCATCAT
The DNA here is from genome assembly GCF_964261635.1 of Lissotriton helveticus. Lineage (NCBI taxonomy): Eukaryota > Metazoa > Chordata > Amphibia > Caudata > Salamandridae > Lissotriton > Lissotriton helveticus. The sequence continues at coordinate 37,886,197 of NC_136063.1, forward strand.
TTGTTTTATCTCTGATGTTTCAACTGACCAGTGTATATATGATTGTGTAACTTGAAAGTTATAATATATACATGAGTGAATCAGAATGATATATTAGTACTTTTTTGGAAATAATATTGTTGGAAACGGGATCCCTGGCTGACCAGGGCTTTCGCCAAAGTCAGTCAGAGACCACCACTCCCAAGTCAGGGCAAGGGAGTTACACGCCAAGATAACCCCTGCTCACCCTCTAGGTAACGTGGCGCGAGCAGCAAGGCTAAACTTGGAGGCGATGTAAGTTAAGTGTTTGCGCGCGCACCCCCAGCAACAACTCCCAAGGCCCACCACAAAGGAAACTCCACACAAGGTTATATGAAAATAGCCTTTGTATTATAATAAATATACATCAGATAAAACACACATATTGTTACACTGTGCCAACAGGCACGGGCGGAATTTACAAGGGATTATGTACAGGACAGGGCCACCTGGACCACTGTCAAGGGTATGCACTTTTAGAACTTAGCACTTCTTAGATCATAGAATACAATTACTGTAGCACAAAAATAGAACTTGTAACACACAACCAGTCACTACTGGTACCAGGTGAGCACCACCTATGCAATCCTCACTCTCTTAGGAGATCACACAAGGAACCTGGGCCTCGCTAGTACCACCTGTACTAACAAGAAGGAAACCACCTAAGTATCGCTATACCTGTAGGGGTCTAAGGAAGGAAACACATGATGCATCACAATACATTCAGAGGTGTAAAAGAACCACACATGATGAATAAACTACCCATTCAGAGGTGTAAGAAAAGTACAATTGCAATGGCGCCAAATTCACAAGTCACCACCTGTGATTGTCCCTGTGTCCCAATGTCAGGGCCTAAACGTGGCGGATGCCCAAAAAGTGCTGGGCAACTGGTGCAGGGAAAGTTAGGGCAACGTTGGAGCCTCTCTGGGCTCAGGAATGAGGAAATGGCACCCTCAGAGCCTCGCAGGCTCTGCTCTCCAGAACCACTGTGCCCCAGAGCCTCTCAGGGCTCTCAAAACGCTTATGGGCACAAGAGCCTCTCTCAGGGCTCTCACGAAATCAACATGCCCCCTTGAGCCTTTCTGGGCTCTGTAAACAACTAGCGCCTGGAGTATTCTGTGGAGTCCCCACTCTGGGGACTCAAAAGAAACAACTGCCCCCGGAGCCTCGGGGCTCCAACAAACAATTGCCGCCTTGGAAACCTCTCTGGGCTCCAACAACCAAGGTGCAGCCTCGCTGGGCTGTGGGAGTCCCTCTCGGGGGACTCAGAGCAGGGGCAACAGCCCCAAGAGCCTCAACCGGCTCTACACCACGAAATGCTCTCTTGAAGCCCTCGTGGCTTCACTCTGCACTTTAGCGCTATCTTGCGCTACCGGAAAGGGGGGGGCGGACACCGACAATGTGTCCCGGCGCCCCTCCCTCCGACACTGCCACACTCACCGGCTTCTGCAGCTCTTCTCTGAGGCTGCTCCTCGGCTTGGTTGGGCAGTCGGCTCTGCACGGGAGCTCCCGCTCCTCGGGGGCTCCCTCCACACTTCTCCCTCCCTCTCCGGGGCTCTCCCTCGCTCTTGGAGGCCCGGGGGGGGGAAGACCAGACGCCGGCTTTCTCTCCTCACCGGAGCGCGGGGTGGCCTCCCGTCCGCTTCCGGTCGTCTCGCCGCAACTTGCCTGACTTCCGGGTCCAACCTCGGGGACGCGCCGCAATTGGCCGACCGGCCAAGCACTTCCGGGTCGCCGCGGGCAGCGCGGCGGCTCGCTTTAGGTAGGCAGGCGGGGTCCCATTATCCGAGGAGTGGGCTCCCTCGTGATAAAGTATGAAAACGGGCAACAATAAAGCGGCAATGAGCGGGGTGGCACCCGCGCCGCCAAATCACCACACGGGGCGATCAGATGCCGGGTGGGCACCGGCTGTGCACACCAAGCGCTAGCAGCGCTAGCAACGAAGGGCAGGCGCTCTCAAGCGCCACAGGACGAAAATACAGCGCTCACAGCGCTAGGGCCAAAATAAAGCGCTTTCAAGCGCTAAGCAGGAGATTGCAGCGCTCCCCAGCGCTGAAGGGCAGAGAGCAGCGCTCTCAGGGCTGCAGGCAAAGAATCCTCAGTGCTCCCCAGCACTGGAGGACAGGTCAAGTCTCCAGCAAGGGCTGGAGGCAGGCAGGGGGGCAAGGCTGGGCCAGAGCCAGCACACTGGGTCTCCAGGCAGGGAGACACCCCAAGTGGCGGTCCTCCTGGCCCCAGCAGCAGCAACAGCCCCCTCTGGCAGGATCCAAAAGTAGAACACATTCATGGGGACACAGCCCCTTCTTTATACTGTAAAATCCCTTGTTTCAAGGTGCAGGATGGGGGGAAAACCAGTTGCAGCTGGTTCTGGAGCACTCTTGATGGCCCAACCACCCATTTCATTCACTGGGGATGCTAGGGTCATTAGACACACCACAGGGGGGCGGAGTCAGCATTGTGTGGGGAAAACCCTGCCCATCCAGGACACAGGTACACTCCTCCCACACATCCCTCATGCTAATCTCCCACTCACCACCGGGCAGACCCATCCAGACTTCCTGGAGCCTGGCATGCCAGCCAGCTCCAGCCAATCACGCTCCAGCACCCTCACTGCACACATATCTCAATGTCCAGAAGTAGCACTTCCCTTCTAGACACATACATGCCGCAGACACCATCTCGCAGCATTCACTCTCACGAGATTACACATACTAAACTCGAGCCTGCACTCCCCACGCATCAGGAACTACTAGGGACACACACATTCCCCATGCATTCCTATGGGAGGGCAGGCCAGCCATGCTACACGCACGCACTTTCACCCAGGGAAAAGTGCGCAGAGACCCAAAAATCACTAACACAGGGTCACCAATAAAAGCAAAAAGTTTAGGGGTGAACCTGCCCTGCGGGCCAAGTCCAACACAACCCCCTTCCAGCCAAAACGCAGGGGAGAACAATCACCACCGTGATGGACTTCCCTGCTTGGGGCGATAGAACACGGACGCAGGCCCGCCACTGCCGGGACATCCTCCTGTTCTATGCCACGGTGAACCCCTAGGGTTCCTTCTAAAGCTACTGTAAGGACCAGCTGGGCTACCCCACTGGTACTCCTCAGCTGTCCGCGGCCAGGACCAGGCCCTAGGCCACCCAGGTGCCACTGGTTCCTGCCTACTCACGAAGTGGGGGGTAGTAACCCCAGGCCCATAGTAGCCACTCTCCACTCTTCCTGTCTGCAAGACAGGGCTAGACTGCCACTGGTTCTCCAGCCTAGGGTCTACAACCTCAGGTGGACCAGGAGTCTCAGGGAAGGCTCTCCTCCCCCTACCTCTTCTTTTAGGGTTCCTCCTCCCCGTGCGAGGGGGACACCTAGAACGCCATTCCAACCTGGGGTTTAACCCCTCAGGTTGCACCGGGGTCAGAGGTGGGCTCTCCCACCCTCTGCACCCCCTTCCAGAGGTCTGCCCTCTCCCAACTGGAGAAGTTCCTCTGGAAGAAGAACCGGTCAGGACACTGGTTACAGTCGTCCTACCCTTCAGGTCAGGCTGACCCTGAACCTGGCCTCCCAACCTCCGGTCTAAAACCTTTGGTGGAACAATTGCCTGGCACTCCAGGACTTCTGGGGACTCACACGTTCCCCCCCTGAGGCTGACACATGACCCATATGTTGTGTGACTGTCTGTCTGGTGCAGATCTCCCGTCCCCTGTCCACCTGACAGGGCGTGGAGATCCCCCAGACCAGAAGCGGCACCACCCGGGTCCCCCCAAGAAGATCTAGCCCAACTGGCTAGTCCCTGCTCCACTGGTGCCTCCACTGGGAAACTCATCCCCCAATCACTCCTCACGCTGGACTCCTGTACCCTCCCTACCGGAGCGGTACTGCCAGACTCTAGAACCACAGGAGCTCTGTTTACAGACGCTCCAGGTCCTCTAATCACTAGGAGATCCTCCTCAAGTGTACTACCAGGACAGCCTAGGTCCCCAACCTGGTGTTCCCTCAAGAAACCACCCAGGTACTGAGACAGGGCTTCAGGCCTCTGGGGACTCTCAGCCACCCACTGACTCCTGCTCCACTGAGCCAGGTAGTCTGCCTCTCCACCCTTCTCGCCATACTGGGACCTAGCTGGGCTACACGGCGCCTCTTCCACCACGCTGGGCTGGAAGATACTTGTACCACTACTGTTGGACTTACTCACTAGGGACTCTAAAGAACCTCTGGCCCTCTCCCAGCGGTCTGCTTCCGCGGCAAGCTGCTCTGAACAAGGAGACCCATATTCCAACAGGTGTTGGCGCAACTCTGGACAACAACCACTGAGCACCTGCTCTTTGACAATCATATCAAACAGTTTCTCAAAATCAGAGTCAGTGTGAACTTCTACCCAAGCCCACAGTGCTCCATGACATTCATCCTCAAACTTTTCCCAAGACTGGGGAGACAGTTTCCTACTGCCCCTGAATTTCAACCTTAACTCCTCCTCTGGGGAAACAGGTACCAGACTGGGGGAACTGGGACTGGGATTTCCTATACAGGAATCTAAATAGCTGCCACCACTGGACTCAACCCTCCCTGGGGGATCCAGAAAATCATGACTGCGGTCAGGGGATAACCCACCCTCTAGGGCTATCTTCTCCCTGGCCAAGGCCCTCTCAGCCTCTGCAATCCGCTCCTTCACACCCAGCTGCGCCATCTCTCTGGCATGCTCTAACCTGAGCTTCTCCATGGCCAGCTGGTGCTCCCTCTCTTCTCTCCTATCCACCCACTCCTCTGGGGACAGGGAAAGGTATGGGGTGCTACATCTGACACTGGACCCAGCAAGGCACTCCCTATCTAGGGGGTACTCGCTCTCTGCTGGCGCCCAATCACTGTCAAACTCACTCTCCACTTCAGACTCTTCAGGGCTCCCCTCAGACCCACCACCCTCATGGCGTGCGGCCCGGACCCTCTCTCTCTCACTGTGCTCACGCTCCCAGTCATCCTTCTGCCATAGGATCATGTTATCCCTAAGCTTGGACTGGGTGTCTGAATCACTCACTGGGATGTCTCTCTCCTCACAAAACCGTACTAACTCATGCACACTGTACTTAAACAGGCCACAGAGGTTAAAAGGAGATTCCATCTTGACAGGATGCTCACAGACACGTGCAACACAAGGGACCTAGCAATCTGAAGTAAGAGTACACAATTCCAAAACTTCAACAATCTCCTTATCAAAGAGAACTCATACTCATGCGTCCAGGAAGACACACCATTCATCCACACACACCCTCTCCTCGGATCGGTAAGGCAGTTTCTACCACCCCTGACTTCTCAACCTGACCAAAGCGACACAGGTACCAAACTCTGGAAGCAGGGCGGGGGACAAATGTACTGAACACAATTATCAATGACACTCTTCAGGAGAAGAAACAATGGAATTTTACCAAAAACAATAATCCCCAAAATGTGGTTATCTAAAAATGTAGAGCTTTGAAGTGCGGCCAGCCGCTACTGTGGTACAACGCAAACACAAATCCTTATCCCACCGCTGCCACCAATGTTGGAAACGGGATCCCTGGCTGGCCAGGGCTTTCGCCAAAGTCAGTCAGAGACCACCACTCCCAAGTCAGGGCAAGGGAGTTACACGCCAAGATAACCCCTGCTCACCCTCTAGGTAACGTGGCGCGAGCAGCAAGGCTAAACTTGGAGGCGATGTAAGTTAAGTGTTTGCGCGCGCACCCCCAGCAACAACTCCCAAGGCCCACCACAAAGGAAACTCCACACAAGGTTATATGAAAATAGCCTTTGTATTATAATAAATATACATCAGATAAAACACACATATTGTTACACTGTGCCAACAGGCACGGGCGGAATTTACAAGGGATTATGTACAGGACAGGGCCACCTGGACCACTGTCAAGGGTATGCACTTTTAGAACTTAGCACTTCTTAGATCATAGAATACAATTACTGTAGCACAAAAATAGAACTTGTAACACACAACCAGTCACTACTGGTACCAGGTGAGCACCACCTATGCAATCCTCACTCTCTTAGGAGATCACACAAGGAACCTGGGCCTCGCTAGTACCACCTGTACTAACAAGAAGGAAACCACCTAAGTATCGCTATACCTGTAGGGGTCTAAGGAAGGAAACACATGATGCATCACAATACATTCAGAGGTGTAAAAGAACCACACATGATGAATAAACTACCCATTCAGAGGTGTAAGAAAAGTACAATTGCAATGGCGCCAAATTCACAAGTCACCACCTGTGATTGTCCCTGTGTCCCAATGTCAGGGCCTAAACGTGGCAGATGCCCACAAAGTGCTGGGCAACTGGTGCAGGGAAAGTTAGGGCAACGTTGGAGCCTCTCTGGGCTCAGGAATGAGGAAATGGCACCCTCAGAGCCTCGCAGGCTCTGCTCTCCAGAACCACTGTGCCCCAGAGCCTCTCAGGGCTCTCAAAATGACTGTGGGCACAAGAGCCTCTCTCAGGGCTTTCACGAAATCAACATGCCCCCTTGAGCCTCTCTGGGCTCTGTAAACAACTAGCGCCTGGAGTCTTCTGTGGAGTCCCCCCTCTGGGGACTCAAGAGAAACAACTGCCCCCGGAGCCTCGGGGCTCCAACAAACAAATGCCGCCTTGGAAACCTCTCTGGGCTCCAACAACCAAGGTGCAGCCTCGCTGGGCTGTGGGAGTCCCTCTCGGGGGACTCAGAGCAGGGGCAACAGCCCCAAGAGCCTCAACCGGCTCTACACCACGAAATGCTCTCTTGAAGCCCTCGTGGCTTCACTCTGCACTTTAGCGCTATCTCGCGCTACCGGAAAGGGGGGGGCGGACACCGACAATGTGTCACGGCGCCCCTCCCTCCGACACTGCCACACTCACCGGCTTCTGCAGCTCTTCTCTGAGGCTGCTCCTCGGCTTGGTTGGGCAGTCGGCTCTGCACGGGAGCTCCCGCTCCTCGGGGGCTCCCTCCACACTTCTCCCTCCCTCTCCGGGGCTCTCCCTCGCTCTTGGAGGCCCGGGGGGGGAAAAGACCAGACGCCGGCTTTCTCTCCTCACCAGAGCGCGGGGTGGCCTCCCGTCCGCTTCCGGTCATCTCGCCGCAACTTGCCTGACTTCCGGGTCCAACCTCGGGGACGCGCCGCAATTGGCCGGCTGGCCAAGCACTTCCGGGTCGCCGCGGGCAGTGCGGCGGCTCGCTTTAGGTAGGCAGGCGGGGTCCCATTATCCGAGGAGTGGGCTCCCTCGTGATAAAGTATGAAAACGGGCAACAATAAAGCGGCAATGAGCGGGGTGGCACCCGCGCCGCCAAATCACCACACGGGGCGATCAGATGCCGGGTGGGCACCGGCTGTGCACACCAAGCGCTAGCAGCGCTAGCAACGAAGGGCAGGCGCTCTCAAGCGCCACAGGACAAAAATACAGCGCTCACAGCGCTAGGGCCAAAATAAAGCGCTTTCAAGCGCTAGGCAGGAGATTGCAGCGCTCCCCAGCGCTGAAGGGCAGAGAGCAGCGCTCTCAGGGCTGCAGGCAAAGAATCCTCAGTGCTCCCCAGCACTGGAGGACAGGTCAAGTCTCCAGCAAGGGCTGGAGGCAGGCAGGGGGGCAAGGCTGGGCCAGAGCCAGCACACTGGGTCTCCAGGCAGGGAGACACCCCAAGTGGCGGTCCTCCTGGCCCCAGCAGCAGCAACAGCCCCCTCTGGCAGGATCCAAAAGTAGAACACATTCATGGGGACACAGCCCCTTCTTTATACTGTAAAATCCCTTGTTTCAAGGTGCAGGGTGGGGGGAAAACCAGTTGCAGCTGGTTCTGGAGCACTCTTGATGGCCCAACCACCCATTTCATTCACTGGGGAGGCTAGGGTCATTAGACACACCACAGGGGGGCGGAGCCAGCATTGTGTGGGGAAAACCCTGCCCATCCAGGACACAGGTACACTCCTCCCACACATCCCTCATGCTAATCTCCCACTCACCACCGGGCAGACCCATCCAGACTTCCTGGAGCCTGGCATGCCAGCCAGCTCCAGCCAATCACGCTCCAGCACCCTCACTGCACACATATCTCAATGTCCAGAAGTAGCACTTCCCTTCTAGACACATACATGCCGCAGACACCATCTCGCAGCATTCACTCTCACGAGTTTACACATACTAAACTCGAGCCTGCACTCCCCACGCATCAGGAACTACTAGGGACACACACATTCCCCATGCATTCCTATGGGAGGGCAGGCCAGCCATGCTTCACGCACGCACTTTCACCCAGGGAAAAGTGCGCAGAGACCCAAAAATCACTAACACAGGGTCACCAATAAAAGCAAAAAGTTTAGGGGTAAACCTGCCCTGCGGGCCAAGTCCAACAAATATATTGTATGATATAATTTGTTTTATTACGTTTAAGTTACTACTAGAGTCCGTGAGGACTACACATGCACAGTGCACAGCGTATCCTGCCAGCATTGCCAGCTCTAAAACTGCACTGATTCTTTGCACTTGATTGACAGCAAGTGTTATGCTGCGGCACCATTGCTATAAAATTAAGGCAACTGTTTAAATTAATTTGATAAACTCTAACATTAGGAGTGCGCTTCCAACTCCCAATTCAGGCCCTTGCACAGTGCCAGATGGGGCTCTCCAGGAGTAGGGCTAATGTTCCGCCACTGGTACAACCCGATGCTTAGAGCAGACTTCCATGCCATCAATTCTATCCAAAGGAGTCATATGCTTGCCCAAAGCCACTGAAAGAGGTGAGTTGTTAAAGCAGAAGAAAGCTTCATGTGAAGCAGCTGAAAAAATTGTGGGAAGCTGCATGGAAGCAATTATTCCTGCATTGCATGCCCCCAAAATTTATGATTCCTGTTATTCCGCTGCCCACAGAGTTTCTGGTATTATGGGTAAGTGTTCAATTAGCGTGCTATTTAGACATGTTTTAATTCAACTGCTCAATAACTTCAGAAGGGAAAGGTCATAAAAGAACTCATTCGGGGGCATATTTACTAGGAAATGTCAGAGCGCAGAACTGCACCAAATATGTCAGCACCGCGCTCTGACATTTCCAATACGCAGGTATTTCCTACAATACAGTGCACCCCTTAGTGTTTTCCCTAGCACTGGTGGTAAAATTAGCGGCCTAGCGCCAAAGCATGCACCCTCGCACTATAGTGCAAGGGTGCCTGTGTTTTAGGGAATGATTGTTTATGTGCAGGAAGGTGTCCCTTCCTGCACATAAACAATCCATGATGGCTATTTCTGCAGCACACATAGAAGTAGCAAATCCTCATTATTTAATGATCGTTTATGTGCAGGAAGGTGTTCAATCATTATTGGCTTTTTGCTCGGAGCAGCAGTTAGCCTGCAAGTCCTTAAGAGTTGAGAGGTTTTCAAGCTTGAGCTAGTGAGGACAAGCAGAGGGAGGCAGATGTGTGCTGAATATCAAGGGCTTTGTGTGCTCTGTCTGTTCTGTGTTCCTTAAAATTCATTATCATGACTGTATTGTTGTCAGGCTGATTCGGAATTGTATTTTTGCATACCTAATAATCCTGAAAGAATTCTTCGATTTTGAAGAAAAAAGATGAGGAATGATCTCACTAGCTTCTCTTTCTCTAAAGGTTCCATTTGCCAACAACATCTACGGACTCATTGCCCCAAGTGGAGGTCTTGGATTTGGTATAGGTAATGCTCGCATATCACACAGTAAAACAGCACTTGCTGGGGTCATCAAATGTAATTACTGGGTTCTTCACAGAAAGAAAAGCCTGGTTATAAGAAACACATAACAACTATAAACAATCTCTGTCAGATGGGTATCAAGGCTATGTTTATTTATCTAGTCATGCCAACCCAGATGTGTAAGTCGTTGGCAAAAACTCATCAACCACCCAGTTCAGGTCACAGGCCCATCAGCCAATGGACTTCAAATGGGCTGATCAATTATAATAAAGAGAAAGTGTGAGGTGGATCAGGAAGTACCTCACATAAGAACCATCCATGGTGCTTCTGGTTGGTACTCATCAGTTTGCTCACTCTGTCATCATCAGCACTTTCTTGACAGAAAAAGAATGTAACCTAACTCATAATAAACTAATGTGATGAAGAGGTGTATAGATAAATGTGACATCTATCCTCCATGTACACCCCGTAATGTGAACAAAGAGTGAAGTGAACTCCCCAAGCATTAAAATGGAGACATGAACATCTACCCCACATAATATTTTAACTTTGAACTAGTGTTCACACTCATTTAAAAAGACATCATGTATAGATCATTTAAACCTGAAAGGCCAACATGTTTCATAGCACTACAAATTTGCGGCAATTCAATCAGGGAATGGGGACACATCTCTGTGAGAAGTTAGCCTGGCGTATGCTGTCCACTAGTCTAGTGGGCACCTTACACCAGTCCAAACGACCCTTATTGATGGTAGGTTAAAGACAACTTTGTAGAAAGCTTTCCGAGTGGTAGCTGTGGAGAACAACCTTCAGGCTAAGTCTTGAAGGAATGTAAAGCAGCTTGTTTTACCAGTGTATAAACGAAAGGAGAACCACACCAGGTATATAAATCAAATACATATATATTTATTCCAAACACTCCCCTCTAGTCTCTTTATGAGGCTGGAGGCAAAAGTACATTCATTAAACTTAATAGCGCACAGTAAACTAGCACAATGTACGTTCAGCTCTAGGGGCGTACCAAACCATGTATCACTAAAGTGGAATAAGAACCTCGTCTGCCATAGGCACAGGACCTAGAGCCTTTAGAACCACTGGGGACACCAGGAACCTCCCAAGGTAGTGACACAGGGGACCCACGGAGACGCGTGCAGTGTCTAAACACAGCCGCAAATCACCATTAACTTCTATGTGGAAAGTCGCAGTTGGAAAATTGAAGACACTTTCAAGAGGACTTGGAGCAATCCCCTTTAGAACTAGGAGGTTCTAGAGTCAACACCCACGGGAGCACCGGAGTACTCAAGTTACCTCATCTAGGTAAGCAAGGTGCCTGCTGTTTGGGAAGCTGCATAAGGAGAAAAGAAGAACAGCTGCAATTTTCATGCATCCAGCCTGGAGTCCATTACTACACACTGCTGTTTGCTGATGGCTGAAGTTGTGGTTACGTAGTGGGCGTGGTTGGCTCCTCTACTTCTCTTGTGCTCTTTTTCTAGTACAGGAGCAATAACAGCTGCTAAACAAATGTGGTACAACCAGTGCTATCACCCTAGATGCACTATAAAGAGGGGGTGAGATGAACCGCTAGGGCTTGGGCACATGTCCTGTTGCATGCTCAAGAACCCCTGGCTCCCAAGGAACTGGGTACATTGATGGACACTCGCAATGGCTCAGTCACCCCTGCCCAAATGCAGTCACCTGCATTTGACCTCAGCCACAAATAGGAACTGCTCACTTCTCCGCTCCCCTCTCCTCAAGCACAGGCAGCAGCAGGAGGCAGAAGAAAATGTAAGTGTAGCTGGGCTCCTATGCAATAGCGCAAGCTCGAAATTTAGGAACCCAGTTTGGCCCAGTTTAGGCCCAGGAGCCCATGGCACCTATTGAAACCTGAAAACAATTTCTAGAACCCAAAGCTATTGCGGCAGGGAGCTAAGAACTAGTGCCAGCCAGGCAGAAGAGGCTGTAACATGTAGAAGGAATTAGCAGCATGGAGGGAGTAGTGGAGAAAGGAGTGAAAAACCAGTCATTGGTGTCAACCTTGGAGCTGGACAAGCGGCGTAGCAACCCAAACCTGTGGTCAGGCATGAGCACGGCAGTCAGGAAACCAGGGAGGAGGGTGACATTTAATTTAATTTTCCCATTCACATCCAGAGGAGAAATACCATGTGGGAAATAACCATATTTTGAGTGCTGTCCCCACAATTTTGCAATCTGTTTTGCTGACGTTAGATTTCCGTGCACTTCAACCCAGATAAACAGGTCTGTGCTACCTCTTTGAACCGTCTGACATTGGCGTAACCTCAATTGGTGTAATTTTCTATAAGGCTATATCATATGGTGTGGAAATATACCTCTGCCATGGAAAGTTAAGTAGAAACCGTAGACTGCAGCAACTCTTCTGCCATCAACTACAGTGACACGGAAAATATACCTTCAGGCCTCCCCGTGTAGTCTAATAGCAGCAGCTTGAACCCCTGCTGCTGAGACCTGTCAAAATCATCCTTCTGACAGGTAGGAAAGCCTGATTTTAAATGTTTAAAAAGCCACCAATAAGCACACCTTGCTGCCCACAAGGTAACGTGCAAAGTATTTAGGAATAGAATATGAATAACTTTAATGTATACCTTTTGACATTTAGCAGCTAAATTCAAATATTTTTTAAAATATTTAATAAACAAGCAATCTTATGGTGAAGTCAGATTTTTAATTAATATATTTGAAAAGTAACTTTAAGAAAGTTACTTTTTATGATGCTAGAAGCTAATATGCAGTTGCTCTCCAGCCACTTCCCCAGCCTGTGCTTGGCCTCAATGATGTATGAAAGAGATGTTAAAATTCCCCTAGAGTAGAGAAAATTGCCTTAGTATGAGGAGGTGTTTTCTTTTCCTCGCAGGAAGGTTAATCCAGATCCAGGAACTTCAATTCCTTCAAAGGGGCCTACCTTGTCACAAGCAAATGTTAACTGGCACTCAGAAAAGCTCACTCTTTGTTCCCATAGTCAGGCTGGCACCAAACCTAGTGGGAAGAAAGCTACACCCAGAACTAGATTGTTTGTACTGCAGCAAACGGAAACTACTGAAAAAGTGGGAAGTTTGCCCCTATGGAACATTTATCCCATGAATTAGCGAGTGCGCACTAACTGCGAAACCCGATTCCTTGTGTCATTCATAAATGCTGGACTTTAAGGCGCCATACCAGTCCCTGAAGGACTGGATATGTTTACCCTTGTACCCTAGAGGGACGCAACCAGATGAGGCCTTAATACTGAATAACTCAAGTGAACAGTGGCAGCAGGATTTGAACTGGACTTTGCTGTTGACACCATGAGACTCTCTCAGTGCCCTCCCAGAGGTCATGGGAGACTTAGACGTATACTCTTGGGGTTGTTTGGGCACCAGAAAATGTTTGGAAATTTTTTTTTTATTCCATCGGAGCTACAGATCTTCAGGGAAACCAGCAGGATAAAGTATCTGACGGACAGTTCCATGGTGTTGATTGAATTTCTGCTTTTTCCTGTCCATGGCACCCAAAACATCCCAAAAAATGACTATGTCCAATTCTGCAATGGGACTTGAAATTTTTCAGCACCAACCTGCTTCAAATATCCAGCCATCGGTTCTACAGCAGTGTCTACAATTACAGCAGCGGCTAACTCAGGAGGATTTTTCTTCTAAGAAGGTGACTAAATCTTTTTCTGCATTGAGAAATGTCAAGATTTTTCGTCAAAAAAAGTGTTAGAGGCCCTCTCTGAAGTGGGACTTGGAAACTTTTTGGAACTTTTTGACGTCTACATTATTTGTCAAGACTAATACACCAGTGTTCAATTTCAGACGGCAAGGTCCTAGCCTACCGTTTTAATAAATTATCATAGGCTATTTGTTCTTTTTAGCACTATTTCTACTTAATATACAAAAAATGTTTATCATTGGTTCCTCTAATTGGAATTTTGTCATCTTTTTGTCATTTTGTTTATTAAATATACTTTTCTATTTTATTTGTGATTGTTAATTGTTTAATACTTTTGACTGTATTACTGATTTGGTCCTACATAAATGCGTTTCACATTGCCTTCGGTTGAGCCTGCCTTGTCTGTGTCATGGCTACCAGAGCTCAGGTTAATTTATTGACTTTAAGATTTCACCCTGACATGAAGGGCTATTATTCATTGAGGAAGGCAGTCGCCTGCCACAAATAATAGATTCTTATGGCTGTATTGTCACTCATGGTATATGATCCCAAAGTCTGTATTTCCCCCTGTCTTAGAGATGCGATCTCGATTGACATCATCTATGATAGCTTTGGCTAAATAAAGGATGACACTGCTGGGAATAAGCTTCATTTCTGACTGGCATTGACTGTATTAGGAACTGCAACCCTGGAAGTCATAGACTTTGATTATTAATGGCAATGTTCAAATACAATTACCAATAAATACGTATACGTTCAGTCAATATTTCTTAGTCCCGCGTGCTCGCCCAATATAGAAGCCGAGGTGTGCAATCTAAATGGCCATTGCGATGCTCTAATCAGTGACATATGAGTGCAAATAGACCATGAGATGTTTGTCTCTGATCATAGGTACTTTGCTCTGGGAAGTAGTAAATACTGTACACAATGAGAGCCTTGTCTTTTTGAATGATCCAACCAGGTGTTGGGCCTAATGTCTAATCTCTAATCTTTCTCTTTTAGGCATGGTTGAATTCTCCATGATACCCATCATGGGCCACCTTGTTGATCTTCGTCACACATCCGTGTATGGGAGCGTATATGCCATAGCAGATGTGGCTATCTGCATGGGCTTTGCCATTGGTAATAGTTTTCACTTTCTCATCATGAGTGGTTGGATGCAATTGTCCGCACGTAATCTCTGTATGAGCAGTCCTAACAATCTTAAGAACGTCTTTGAAGATGATGTGAATCAAACCCAGCTGCATTCATCTGGAAGAGCTTAGGGCTGAGCCCAACATTGAGGTCCAAATGTACCACATCTTTTGGGTCAAACAACTTTCCTCCTAATTCAAACATATTTTTTGCAGGATATCTGATATGTTAACTTCTACTTCTGTGTTAGAATGTAAACTCAAAATGTATAGCAGGTAGAGACTAATGCTCCTGATTTCTGATGAGGTAGATACTCATAGAACATGTCTGTCACATAAAGGAATAAAGATCAGTTGGAGGTGCTCATTGGCTGATCCATTTCTTGTGATTGGATGAATTTTTGGGGCCAAAGTGCTACATGCATACGCTGGATTTTGATTTTTTTGAAATACAAATGTTTAAGATCCAGATGGGTATGTTTCGTATGTAACAGAGCTGGAGGGCACAGATGGGACAAGCAGCATTGTTGTTACACGTGTGAAGAATTTGCTTCTTAGAAATAAAAGTATGCAACCTTTTGTTAGCATTTGTTTCTCTACCCATAGGTCCATCGACAGGAGGTGCCATTGTTAAAGCCATAGGCTTTCCATGGCTCATGGTCATCATTGGAGTCATTAACATTGCCTACGCTCCTATCTGTGTATGTCTACGCAGCCCCCCCGCCAAAGAAGACAAGATGGTGAGTCCTTAAAACACTGGCTCTTAGCTACATTTGAACACTGACTCACAAGAGCCAGCAGTGCAACAAAAAGGGACCGAGGGGCATATGTATCAAGCCGTTTCCCCATTCGCCAACGGGCCAATTATTCTCAGAATCAGCCCGTTTGCGAATGGGAAAAGGCCTTTTTGGATGTATCGTCCCAAAAGACATCGCAAATTAGAGAATCTCATGATTTACGATTCTCTATTTTGCGAAAGCATTTAAGGAATTGCAAATTGCGATTCCTTTAATGCGTTGTAACAAGCACCCAAGTTGTGCCATTTCTCCTTAAGAAATCGCAAATTACCACCAACTTCAAGTTGGTGGTAATTAGCGATTTCTTTGGAAAATGCACTTTTTGGCACTTTTCAAAGTAATTCGTAAATCGTAAATCATACGTTCTTATGTAGCGCCTTTCACCGTAAGGTCTCAAGGTGCTTGCTTTGGGAACCCGTCCTGGCTTTTCCCTGCGAGATAACCCCTAACTGGGCATCCCCTAGGTGAAAGCCAGGCATCCCATCGCAGTGGGGCCGTTGTGGAGATTAAGCAAGCTATTGCCCAGAGTTGCAGAGTGTGAACCCATGAATCGAGTAGGCGCCGAGGCAAGAATTACCGAGTCCGTGGACATTTTGAGCTAAAGACCCTGCCGCGTCGAGAATTGAACCCTGGTCCCAGGTCTGACCTCTGCGTCCGGTTCTGCCTCCTCTAACCAGTGAGCACTCTTCGCCATGTGGCACAAATACAGGGCGCACACACATGCCATTAGGGCATGTATGTGCACCATACGCGCAAACATGCTCATTTCAGGGGTGCATCAGCGTGTTCTTATGACACACTTGCACTCTTGAAATTATTCTCAATTTGCGATTCTCTAATTGCGAATCGCAAATTGAGAATGTCTTCCCATTCATTCCTACGGGCCTCCTTGCCCATAGGAATGGATGGGAAGGTATTCCTTAATTGAGATTTGTAATTTGCTAAACCCACAGTCCGTTTCCATTTGTACAATTTGTATATGAATACTTTCTTAATATTCCAATGTTATGTCCCTTTTAGTTGTTTTGGGGCCAATTCAAAAAGACGTGTATCAATATGACGAGTAGTACTACAGGATTACTACTTCACTTACACATAAATACCTTTGTGAGTCTGCCCCAGAGTTTCTACATTGTATCCCAGCAGTTTTCAATAATAGCTGAATGCCTGCTGGCACTTCTTCCTATGGCTATCCTCTTACTTGTGAATTCAGGGGGTACATAATCACCAGGTTCAAGAAACAAGAAGCCCCTCATGTGAATGTTTATTGCTGTTTTATCTGGGTGCTTTTATATACCAACGTTTACTGTGCTGCAGTACATTCATATTGTATTCATATTTCTTAGGAGTAACTTTGCTTATTATTACAGCTTTGTGTACCTTACAGAGGAGCCCTGCAGTCTTTTCTAGGAAGTAGGACACATGGCTTTAACTCAGACATATGAGTTGCTGCAAAATTCATATACTTGGCTCACCTTTAGGCACTCTGAATGTCAACCTATTGCTAAGGCAAGCTTTGAACACTGGCTACTTGCCCATCAGAAGCAACTTTTAAAAATATTGGTATTAATCTATTTATCAATTTTGGACTAGGCCCATTCTTGCCCTAAGACACTGAATACACGCTATTCACTGGGTAGGACACTGTTTCCACCCTTTGTCACATTTGGTCTGTTTTGAGATTTTTCGGGACCTCGTCGAGAAGCCAATCTTCTTTGCTGAAGCCATTTTTCTAGGCTTGGCTGCCTACATAATATATGCCACCATCTTGATTGAAGTGTTTTCTAAAGACCTGGGTCCTGATTTACAGAGTTGAAGCAAGGCTGGGCAGCAAGCAAAGTTGTGGCACAGATGTGTGTGCACTGGGGACAGTAGAACTGTGCCATATCTCCAAAGAAGTGGAGCATTGTTCTGCTGTCTTCAGCAGCCATGCACCAAAATGCACGAATAAATGCACCTGTGGGCCATAGTACAAGAGTGTCTGCGCTGTGCGTAGTATAGATTTTGTGCAGGAAGGTGCCCATTCATTTTGCAACAATGATGCTCTGCTGCAATTTCCTCTTTACATGTGTGTTGCAGAATGGAGGACACAGGTAAAAAGGAAAACACGTGGAGAAATACAAATTTTTCTCCTTGTTACGCCCACCTCTGGGAGACACAGCATTTTGCTGCAAATTTGTGTGTACAATTAATTGTAGAAATGGATTTGCATCAAAATCCATGGTTAGATGCACAGGAACTCCCATGCACCACTCACCAAACGTCCCTTTGATGAAAAGAAACGCAAGACTGTGCATTGCGCTGTGTTACGTTACTGTTTGTTACAGAACAACACAAATAGCTGTATGAATGGATTTTGCATCAGGTTTGAGTTACAAAGTAATGCTAACCAGACACAAAATCTTTGTAAAATGAGGGCCTCAGTGCTTCTAAGGGGGATTTGCTATTTTGTCATTTTCCGACTTCTGGTAAATGTGAGATGGATGACTGTTAAGAGGCCATTGGTGATTTGTCAAGGCTAAAACTCAACTACTCTATCCTTCAACTGTAGGTTATATAATTTTAAACAATTATTTTTAGGCAGAAATATATAAAAATTAGTCAAATAAAATCTTGTCTCTGTACATCTGTAAAGTGATAGCACAAGATATTCCTGGAAAAATATTGCAGATTAGGTCATGATAAATTGAGATCATGCCACATTTCCACTTCTCGTGAGTATGATTTGTCCTCTTCCAAATATCTTGGCTGTGAACAAAGGTTTTCCACTCAATAATCAGGGGATTATCTAAATGTTATCCACAATCTCAATTTCTCATGGCTCACCTATTGACAATAACTGTAATGTGTTTGCCTGCAGGCCATTTTAAATTCGGAATGTCCAATGGACACCAAATGCTACATGACTCAGAAGTCCTTCCGGGAGCACCCACTGTCAGATTCCAGCAACGAGGAAGAAGCAAGGGAAGAGTAGACTCCATTCGTCCTTCTCTTTCTGCTCTGTAACAGATCCTTCTTTGCCAGATAATACATATGTCATAAAACACCAAATAAACTCTATTTGTCAACATCATTGTCTCTGAGTGAGAAGAATGGCAGAGAAGGGAGTTCTTGAATGATTGCAACTTGCATGGGTACACAACTCATATGATCATCAATGCCTTGTACTTTGACATGGTTTAGAAGTGTTTATCTCTGATTAAGGAATGTTTGCATTTCAGAAAAATATCTCAGACCTCCTGCCTCCTTTCTTCACTTCCATCAGTGGTAATGCAGGAAGCATAGAGGCCACTGTGTACAATGGGCCAAGTTATCTTCAGAGATGGATGGTTTCAGGTTCACACCAGGATCATGTACATGTAACTGAGGGATTCTAATCAGAACTGTGGGTGAAGACTGAATCTCAATGCGGGATTACTTACCAGAGTGATGGCATAAATTACAAAAACTAGTCCATAAAGGCTCAAGGATTAAATAGCAGTTCTGATGTTACACAGATCTCATAAGCTGAACCCACTGAGACCAAGCTATCCCCTCAAGTTGCACAAGTCATAAAGCCTTTTACATTAGATATTAGAGACACTGTCTCATATATTACAACTTTCTCCCACAATGCCTAGATATTCCATATAGGTCTGTCCACTTGCATTGCACAGACAGTCCAAGATTGGGGTTATTAGGAGAGCTATCCCTTGGTTTATCCTCGTATATCCTAATTTCGCACACTAAACTTTGGCAGAACAGACTAACAATCACATCCAATTGTATTCAAATCTCCTGTGCTCCAGCTATACATAGAAGCTTTATCATTTATACCACACACATCTTACTTACTTAGGCCCTCATTTAGAAAATGGCAGATGGCCAGCCATCCTCCAGTCTATCACAGTGGCTTCACCGAAGGCACTACAAGTTTGCTGAGCAGCCATCATGATTCATGTGACTGCTCAGCAAGCTTTTTTTGTTACAAAAAATAAACTCACGAGGTTGGAGCTTCTTTTTGTTTACCCAAAAAATATTAACCTTGACAGTATGGGAGTCTTCTACCGTGGCCTGTATTTTTATTCCTTATGGTACCACTGTTCTCTCTATGGTGGTTCAAAACCATTAAAATTAATACCTCAGAACGTCCATTCTAAATGTGGCACACAGACTGAGGTACTTATACTAATGGCCACATGTCAATCTGGCCTTTGGTAAAAGGTTTCTGTCAGTGGAGCCAACCAGGGCACCATCAGCGGAAACATGATGATCCATCCAACTCTAAATGAAGCAGGTGGATAGGGACACTGCCACCTTTGTGGTGTAGTACACTGTCTACCCAATTGTTAAAAATGGGCTAAGTTTAGACACAGCAGAGCTACCTACATGGTGTTAAGGATTAAAGAGTTTAAGCCCTAGAACACCTATCCCTCTTTTTGTACAGTTTTTGCAGGCATGTGCGATTAACATCAATGTACCACCTAAGCATACTCAAATCTTTTAAATGCTTGCCTTAAAGGGCATTTTTCATTCTCACAAAAACAATCTTGCAGGTACAGGCATCACTGACTACTAACAACACTGTGTGTGCCTGGGTCTTTCATTCTCAGATCTCAAGGAGATAACTGCATATGTTTAAGCCATCCAAACAATACAAACTATGAGGCCTTTTGTTCAGGTTTTGGTAATGTTTGTGGTTACTAGATATTGTCTATGGTTGGGACTGTCAGAACTGGTATTACAGGTCCCTAAGCACTATAACACTCTGATAGAAATGGGTTTCTGGTTGACTAGGGTATACACCTAAGCCAGTCAGAACCCACCACTCTAGTCCTAGTTTAGGACACCCCCCGCGCCGCACGGCCACCAGCTGCTGCGTGTGCCTCCCCGCCTGCCCGCCTCTCTGCTCCGGCTGCCGCCGCGTGACCACGCCCCCTGCCATCGAGCGGCGTGGTCTGTGCTCGCTATCCTGCCTTGTACCACTGTTTTTGTTTGAATTGTAAATTGTTGTAAATTGTAATTTTGTCCCCCTCTATTGCATGTTTGCCTGGTTTTCCTTGGTTGCCCCCGTCTCATCCCTCCCCGCTCCCCGCTTCCCGCCACCGCCGCTAACCCCGCCCTTTTTTTCATTCTGTACCCTCCCCGCTCC
This sequence comes from Lissotriton helveticus, assembly GCF_964261635.1. Taxonomy (NCBI): domain Eukaryota; kingdom Metazoa; phylum Chordata; class Amphibia; order Caudata; family Salamandridae; genus Lissotriton; species Lissotriton helveticus. Next base: position 37,906,623 of record NC_136063.1, read on the forward strand.
CGCCTCCCAGCTGCTCCGCCCTCCCTCGCACTTGACCATATATGGCGACCGTGCGACGCAGGTGAGTGTGACCTAGTTTAGGACACCCCCCGCGCCGCACGGCCACCAGCTGCTGCGTGTGCCTCCCCGCCTGCCCGCCTCTCTGCTCCGGCTGCCGCCGCGTGACCACGCCCCCTGCCATCGAGCGGCGTGGTCTGTGCTCGCTATCCTGCCTTGTACCACTGTTTTTGTTTGAATTGTAAATTGTTGTAAATTGTAATTTTGTCCCCCTCTATTGCCTGTTTGCCTGGTTTTCCTTGGTTGCCCCCGTCTCATCCCTCCCCGCTCCCCGCTTCCCGCCACCGCCGCTAACCCCGCCCCTTTTTTCATTCTGTACCCTCCCCGCTCCCGCCTCCCAGCTGCTCCGCCCTCCCTCGCACTTGGCCATATATGGCGACCGTGCGACGCAGGTGAGTGTGACCTAGTTTAGGACACCCCCCGCACCGCACGGCCACCAGCTGCTGCGTGTGCCTCCCCGCCTGCCCGCCTCTCTGCTCCGGCTGCCGCCGCGTGACCACGCCCACTGCCATCGAGCGGCGTGGTCTGTGCTCGCTATCCTGCCTTGTACCACTGTTTTTGTTTGAATTGTAAATTGTTGTAAATTGTAATTTTGTCCCCCTCTATTGCCTGTTTGCCTGGTTTTCCTTGGTTGCCCCCGTCTCATCCCTCCCCGCTCCCCGCTTCCCGCCACCGCCGCTAACCCCGCCCCTTTTTTCATTCTGTACCCTCCCCGCTCCCGCCTCCCAGCTGCTCCGCCCTCCCTCGCACTTCGCCATATATGGCGACCGTGCGAACGCGCAGCGGTCACGCGCTGCGGGTGCGCCGAAGGCGCGCCAAAGGTAAGCCCGTCTGCGCCCGTCCGCGACCGGACCGCGCCCAGCGCCAGGACACCTGGCCCCCGCAGACTCCAGCCCACCCGCCGGACGTACGACACCGCCACCCTCAGCACACTCAACACCAACAGAACCCCGGGATGCTACCGAGCCACCCCGAGACGAACCCACGGACCCTTCAGCTGTCACACCTGCAAGTTCTCCTGCAACTGGACCTGCCCCACTCCAGCGCCCGCCAAGCCGAACTCCAGCAGCAACCACCTCAAGTGCATCCTGCTCAACACCCGCTCCGTCCACAGACACACCATCGAACTATGGAACCTCCTCGACACCACAGATCCTGACGTCGCCTTCCTCACGGAAACCTGGATGAACGACTCCTCAGCGCCCGACATCGCCATCGCCATTCTGGAGGGCTACAAGATCACCCGAAGAGACCGCGGCAACCAGACTGGAGGAGGCATCGCCATCATCCACAGGGACACCATCCGCATCACGGCCAACACCTACAACACCCTGAAAACCGCCGAACACCTGCACTTCCAGATCCACACGGACCCAAAAACCACCCTCAGAGGCACCCTCATCTACCGACCCCCGGGACCACGCACACAATTCAGCGAAGACATCGCCGACTTCATCTGCCCGCATGCCCTCCCCTCTGCTGACTACATCCTCCTGGGGGACATCAACTTCCACCTGGAGAACAACAACGACCGCAACACCACCACCCTGCTCGACAGCCTTGCCAACCTCGGACTCAAGCAACTGGTGACCACCCCCACCCACCTCGCCGGACACACACTCGACGCCGTCTTCTCATCCAGCAAGTACATCATCTTCAGCCACGCCACCGGACTCCACTGGACGGACCACAGCTGCGTCCACTTCAGCTTCAGAAGGACCACGATCCACCACCACCAGCAACAGGTTGCTCGTAGAAACTGGAACAAGATCACGGCAGACCAGCTCGCCGCTTCCCTGAGCCAGCACCCTCCCGCCAGCTCAGCGAACCCCAGCCAGGCCGCCGATAACCTCACGAAGTGGATCAGCAACTGCGCAGACGACCTCGCCCCACTGAGGACCCCACCCAGCAGACCCGGCAGCAAGAAGGCCCCATGGTTCACTGACGAACTCAAGAGCTCCAAAAAGAACTGCCGAGCCCTCGAGAAAGCCTGGAGAAGGGAACCAACACCGGACAACATGACCACCCTCAAGCTCGCTACCCGGAAGCACCATCAACTGATCCATGCCACCAAGAAAACAGCATTTAAGGACCGATTGGACAACAACGCACACAACTGCAAGGAACTCTTCAACATTGTGAAAGAGCTCTCCAACCCCAACGCCGGAAACAACGACATCACCCCTTCGCAAGACCTCTGCAACTCCCTCGCCTCCTACTTCCACAACAAGATCGCTGACATACACAACAGCTTCAGCCCACGAACAACGCTCCCCACGACCGCACCAACGCCCCCCACCACCACCCTCAGCGCCTGGACCCAGATCAACACAGAAGACACCATCTGCACGATGAACTCTATCCACTCCGGATCTCCGACCGACCCCTGCCCCCACCACGTCTTCAACAAGGCCGACGCCATCATCGCACCCCACCTGCGGGACATCATCAACACCTCTTTCGACACAGCCACCTTCCCTGAGAGCTGGAAGCACGCCAAACTCAGCGCACTACTAAAGAAACCAACAGCGGACCCCACCGAACTCAAGAATTACCGCCCCATCTCGCTCCTCCCGTTCCCAGCCAAAGTCATCGAGAAGACCGTCAACAAGCAGCTGGCCGCCTTCCTCGAGACGAATGGATCCCTCGACCCCTCACAGTCAGGCTTCCGAGCCAACCACAGCACCGAGACCGCCCTCATCGCTGCCACAGATGACATCCGAACCCTGCTGGACAACGGTGAAACAGCGGCCCTCATCCTCCTAGACCTCTCCGCGGCGTTCGACACTGTTTGCCACCGCACCCTAGTGCAGCGCCTCAGCGACATCGGAATCCAGGAGAAGGCACTGGATTGGATCATCTCCTTCCTCGCAGGAAGGACACAGAGAGTCCGCCTACCACCGTTCAGATCGGCAGCCACGGAAGTCATCTGCGACGTTCCTCAAGGCTCCTCGCTCAGCCCCACCCTCTTCAACGTCTACATGAGCCCCCTGGCGGCCATCGCACGCCAGCACAACCTCAACATCATCTCCTACGCCGACGACACCCAGCTGATCCTCTCCCTGACCAACGACCCCGCCGCCGCCAGAACCAACCTCCACGAAGGGATGAAAGAGGTAGCCGAGTGGATGTCGACCAGCCGCCTGAAACTGAACTCAGACAAGACGGAAGTCCTCATCCTGGGCTCCTCGCCCTCCGCCTGGGACGACTCCTGGTGGCCCCCCGCCTTGGGCACCGCACCCAAACCGACAGACCACGCACGCAACCTGGGCTTCATCCTGGACTCCTCCCTCTCCATGACCAGACAAGTCAACGCCGTCTCCGCATCCTGTTTCAACATCCTGCGCATGCTACGAAAGATTTTCCGGTGGATCCCCACCGAGACCAGGAAGACGGTCACCCAGGCCCTCGTCACCAGCCGACTGGACTACGGCAACGCCCTTTACGCCGGAACCACCGCCAAGCTCCAGAAAAGACTCCAGCGGATCCAGAACGCATCAGCCAGACTCATCCTCGACATCCCCCGACGCAGCCACATCTCCGGACACCTGAGAGACCTGCACTGGCTTCCCGTCAACAAAAGAATCACCTTCCGTCTCCTCACCCACGCACACAAAGCCCTACATGACCAAGGCCCGAGCTACCTCAACAACCGCCTCAACTTCTACGTTCCCAAACGCCACCTCCGATCGACCAACCACGCCCTCGCCGCCGTCCCCCCCATCCGAAGAGCGACAACAGGAGGAAGGTCCTTCTCCTACCTGGCCGCCAAGACCTGGAACACCTTCCCTACCGACCTCCGCATGACCCAAGATCACCTCTCCTTCAGGAAGAAGCTCAAGACCTGGCTGTTCGAGCAGTAGCGGCACCCCCCCCCCCCTCCCCCTAGCGCCTTGAGACCCTCTGGGTGAGTAGTGCGCTATATAAATGCCATGATTGATTGACTGATAGTCAGGGTAGGGGAGTTACACAACCAAGATAGCCCCAGCTCACCCACTTGGTAGCTTGGCAGAGCAGTCAGGCTTATCCCAGAGGTAATGTGTCACTTTGCCAACTAGGCAATTGTCATATCATCACAATTAGTGCAATAGGATAAACCCATATGTATTGCACATGTCATAACAACATCACGGAAGACGCACATATTGTGGATATCATAGCAGCCAAATATACATCATTACATCAGGACATAAAATGTAGCAGTTAGATTAGGAAGGGAAACATAGATCACAAGGTATCACCATAATTCATTGTTGGACATAAATCGCCATATGTCTTTATAAAATTACACACATGCATATTTATAAAATTCCAGGCCACAGGGCATTTACACACCTACTACAGTTAATACGGTACTCAGAGTAGTTTCCCTGAAATCAACTCCCAGTCGGGTCCTCCATGGAGGATTCTCTCCGATGTGTCGTGCCCCCAGATATATGCATACAACGAAGTGGTGCGGGCAAGCACCATTCGCCCCCATTGGCGGGGAGACTTCAGTCAGTCCCCTCCACCTGGGATGTGGCCGAGGCAGCTGCAACAAGACATGCAGTGTAGCTGCCGAATTTAAATGCGGCAGAAGAACCAAAAATGGCCATAGTGGCAAAATCAATGGGGAGGCCTCGCATGTGTCCCCTGCGGCTGCCTTTCACCTAGGCAGCTGCCCGCAACCGCACGGTGCAGCAGCTCATCTCTCTTTGTGCAGCCTTCCCTTTGGCCATCAGGTGGGTGCTCTTCTTCCCTGGAGCTTCTTTCACACCAGGAGGTGGTCAGGCCCACAGACCGCTCCACTCTGGTTTTTCCCAGGCAACGTAACTTTCAAAGGGGGCAACGCTGGCATTGGCTCATCTCCCTTCAACATGGGTGGGGTTCCTGCAGTAACCTTGTCGATGCAAGGGGCCAAGCTGGAGCAGGCTCTTGCTGAGCGGTCATGGTCGGTCACCAATGACACCTTGGTGCCTCCTCTCAGCAGAAGTCCATTCTGTGCCATTCGTCATGCTCCTCCTGATCCTCGGTGGCTGTCCCACCCCTGGTTGCCAGGGAATGCAGCTCTCCTTAGTTATGGCAGCTTCACAGGGCCTCTCTTCGCTGGTGGGCTGAACAGCAATCAGCTGCTTGAGCTGGCCCTCTTGAATAGGGAATGCAGAGTTCAGTCAGCATGAAAGTAGCACTAAGCGATTAGCGCGCACTGTTGGGGGGAAGCAAAGTGCTAACCCTGAACTTGTTTGACCAAAGCCCCACCACTTAGTTTGAAGCAGAATAAGAGTGCTCAATGCAGGCAGATTTCCCTTGTCAAGAGCGCTCGCTATAGCTTCTCCTTAGGACAGATCAAAAAGGCCAAATGAAGCGCTCACTATGCACTACATTGAAAGCACACACTTGTACCCCAAATGAAGCGCTCAACACGCGTTTACTTGATAACAGGTGAAGAACAGTCTAGTCCTTCTCCTGCACCAGACAGGAGAGGCAACTGCAGGCCATCACACCCCACACACGTCAGAGGCAGAACTCCTCACACAGCTTTCCCAGCTCTCCTTCTACACAGGTTGCTTTTTATCCAGCAGTCCAATCAACCAACCAGAACCATGGTCTGCGTGCAACTCAGCACTGCACTTCTCCTTTGTTTCTGTGAATATCTTTACGTTTGAAGAAGAGACGTTTTATTTTGCTCATACCTAAAATTGTGGTTGCTGTGAGGATGAGTTTTTTTCTAGTTAGTCCAGAGGGTAAACAGACAGAATATTAGTTTTTTTTTGACTTGCATTAATACCAAGTGAAAAATATTGGGATACAAAAATATCGACTGTCAGAAATTCGTTGTAAAGAATATCGAGTCTAAAGTAAGTAATATAGTTTTTAACGATATCAAACTCATTATCATTCTAAAAATATATCAAAGTCATATATATCGTTTCTTTAGTTAGTGTTATGTATTTTAGTATGCATTTTAAATGTATGTGTACTATTTTTTGTTCAAGAATTGCATTTGTTTTTTAATATCTGTATTACATTTACAGAAGTTATTAATGTTATTTTAGGTAAATGTTGAGTTTTAGTTCTGTAGCGGGCTGTGGGTTTATAGGGGAATAGGGTGGGAAGTAATTTAATTATAATAAATGTATTAATATTTGTTTGAAGTTTTAATTTTATTTTAATTAAGTTTTGGTTTTAGTGGTGTTGCGGGTTGTGGGTTTATAGGGGGATAGGGTTGGAAGTAATTTAATAATATTTATTTATTTAATAAGATATATCATTAACTGTGGTAATTATTGTATTATTAATTATTTACTGTCTGTTAATTATTATTCATTAATTGGTAAAATATATTAATTTTTGTAATTTTTTTAGGAATGGGTTGTGGGTTGATAGGGGAGTAGGGTGGGAAGTAATTTAATTATAATTAATTAAATAATATGTTTTATTAATTATTAGGTATGTATTATTGTGTATTATTAATTGTGCTAATTAATTTATTATTACATATTTATTCATTGATTGTTATTTATTAATAATTGATAAATATGTTAATTGTGCCATTTTTTAGGAGCGGGGTGTGGGTTGATAGGGGAGTAGGGTGGGAAGTAATTTAATTATAAATAATAAACAACAATTTGTATTAAATACTATTCATGTATTTATTATTTTGTATTATTAATTGTGGTAATTAATGTATTATTAATTATGTATTAATTGGTTGTTAATTATTCATAATGAATTGCCAATTATGTTAATTGTGTCATATTTTTTTAGGAGCGGGTTGTGGGTTGATAGGGGAGTAAGGTGGGAAGTAATTTAATTTTAATACATGTTTTTCATATTTTTATTATAACATTTAGTTATTTTGTAGTGTTACTTTGCTTGTTAATTGTTATTAATTAATTAATTAATTAATTAATTAATTGGTAATGAATTTTGTTAATTGTCTCATGTTTAACAACATTGGTGGTGTAATTTATAGGGGAATATGGTTTGAGGTAAATTATTTATAATTAATTAATTATTTGTTAATTAATGCTAATTAACTAATTACAATTAAATACGCTAATTGTGGAATAATTTTGATGTCTGAGTTGCGGGATTTATAGTTGTAAATTTTGGGAAGATTTTTTTTTAAAATTAATTTATGATCTGTTGTCAATTGTTATTAATTTATTAATGAAAAATTAGTTATGAAAATTGTGTAACAAAATGTAAGTGTGTGTGTTGGTGTTTGTTGGGGTAAAGGGTGAAAAGTAATTTAGTTTGAAAAAATGTATCATTAGTTGACCATTCATATTTATTTATTAAGTGATAAATATTTTTGATATTTTTTTGTTATAATTTTGTATGGGGATTTAGGTTCAATAGCTGTAATCTTTGGTTTTATCCCCTCTGATATCCAACACTTTCCCTACTGTTGCGCTCATTGGAGTGGGAATAGTAATTTATTCACCTCCGCTATACAACACTTTCCCTACTGTTGCACTTGCTGGAGTGGGAATAGTAAATTATTTCCCTTAGCTGTCCAACATTTTCCCTACTGTTGCACTCACTGGAGTTGGAATAGAAATGTTTACCCCTACGCTAACCAACACTTTCCCTAACGTTGCATTCATTGGAGTGGGAATAGTAATTTTTACCCCTCCGCTATCCAACAGTTTCCCTTCTGTTGCACTCCCTGGAATGGGAATCATAATTGTTATGTCTCCGCTATCCAACACTTCCCTACTGTTGTACTTGCTGGAGTGGGAATAGTAATTGTTTCCCCTTCGCTATCCAACACTTTCCCTACTGTTGCACTCAGTGGAGTGGGAATAGTAAATTATTCCCCTCTTCTATCCAACAATTTCCCTACTGTTGCACTCTCTGGTGTGGGAATAGTAAATTATTCCCCTTCACTATCCAACACTTTTCCTACTGTTGCACTTAAAGTAGTGTAAAATGTAGTTTAAAAAACGAATACATATATTAATAATTTTACTTATAATATAAATTTGTTTTGTATTTTTAATGTCACCGGTGTATGTATATTCCCTAATGACGGTCGCAAGTAGGTAGTTATAGTTAGGACCTATTTTCCATAGGAAATCCACAACATTCTATTCGGAATAACTTTGGCGCCGGTTGACGATTCTTCGTGAAATTTTTAAACTTGGTGGGATGCTCCGGTACGCTCGTATCCTGAAAGTCTTGGGGAGATTTGTGAAGCGGGGGCTGAATTTTTTTTCTATAGGTACTGTTCATCGTGGCTGCAGCCCGAATGGCTGAACGGAATTACACCAAATTTGGCAAAGTTGTAGTCCTTGGCTCAGACTCGTGCCTTTTGCTAATATGGTGCAAATCTGTTCAGTAGTTTCTGAGAAAATTACAAATAAAATTACATATATATCCATGGCCTTGGTGGATCCGCTCATCTTGCGAGTAATATCGCGATCACAGGTTGAATGCTGATTGGCTGTCAAGTGGTTGTCAACATTCAAAACCAGGAAGTGTTGGCAGCCATTTTGTGCCCCGGTAGAAACGAGGATCTAGAAATTAATGGAACAAGTGTTCAAAATGTATAAAGTGGGCTGGTAAGAAATATGTTGACCCTCTAGACATGCTGAGGGGGTCCCACAAGGACCCCTGGGGCCGAAAAAAGTTTTTTTAGTTTCTTTGAAAAACATCCGCTGGATGCAAGGATCCGCCGTAAACAAAATAAAAAAGAAGTGCGGGCTCCTGTGCTTGTTTAAAAATTAGGTACATGGGAAGGAGAAATCCCAGAGTCAAAAATATTGCATTTGAAGCGGGCCGAGAAAAAAGGGGGGGTCCCATAACGTGTTTTACTCATGCAATTTGCCATAGGAATCATTTATCCTTGCTACAGCCCGAACGGCAGAACGGAATTACACCAAATTTGGCAAAGTGGTAGTCCTTGGTTCAGCCTCTTGCCTTTTGCTTAAATGGTGTAAATCCGTTCAGTACTTTTTGAGAAAATTACAATAAAAAATACACAGCAGCGGTGCGTCCATTGGGGCGTTGGGGCGTTGCCCTCCCAATGCGCACTGCCGCCATCCGGGACCGCACTGTGTGCCTAAAATCACACATTCAGCAACTAGTTTCTGGCCGGCCGGTCACCGGGCCGGACCAGAAACCATCAGGAAAAGGGGGGTGGGGCTGTGCAGATGCGCTAGTGCGCGTGTCCTCTTTCGGACTGGTCATTTTTCAGCCCGGCGGGAACATGCGCACTAGCCCCCTCCCTTGGGAGACGGGGGTTGCCTCATGCCACAGCCCCCGGTCTCCTAATGGGGCGGGGAGTTTGGCTGCTCCAGCCAATCCTGAGCTGGAGTCAGTCCGACCTGCCTGATGACGTCTGGCATGATGTCACCAAATCCTTAGTCACTCTCACCCCGCACCCGCAGCCACTGCCACACACAGTGCTGCCCGCTTCAAACGTGGTGAGCGTGCTCCTGTCCTGACTCTTCCTGCCTCGTCGTGGAGCTGGACTACTACCGCTACTGAGGTACCTTCAAAGCAGGTAAGTCTGTGGTCTGCATAACAGTTAATCCTGTTAATTTAAAGTTGTATGGTGTGATGCAGCTGTCCCCGCCCCTCCCCCCAGTGGACATGTTCACCATTGAGGCACAGAAACAAACCGAGAGAATAAATCCGAAACCGACTCCAATGCTGGCACTTGAGGTCTATCATTGAAATTAGCAGGTGAGAGAGGTCTGTTCAGTATCCACCTGGATCTTAGTGAGATGGGTGCACTACGGGCCTTAAAAGTGACTGGTCCTGTTTTTTATGAGAAAACAAAAACCAACACTATCGAAATCAGAAGTAGTTCGTTGCGCAGCCCTACAAGCAAAAGATTCAGAGGGTTACGTTTAACAAAAATTTATATCAATGATCGATGTATTTTGTCCCTGTGCAATCAATAATAATGATGAGTTTTTAAAAAAAATAATTTGATCCAAGACTCTCAATTGCGATACGTCTGATCTCAAAATCTAGGGCAGGGGGCTTGTCGTATATCTTCTAGCTATTTGGGAAACATCCAGAGCTAACCTCCTCTGCTGAGAAGCCAGCAGGGCTGGGCGGAGACAGTCATACATAAATAAATAATAATAAATCCACATTTGTAAAGCGCACACTCACCCGTAAGGGTCTCTAGGCGCTGGGGGCCGTCTGGAAGATTAAGCAAGCTATTGCCCAGAGTTACATGGTGCTGGGCTAATCTGCTGCCGGTGCTGGGGATCGAACCGTGATCCCCAGATTCCAGCGTCAGTCGCCCTGGCCGCGGTGCCACACCTCCTCCCGAAAGCGAAAGGAGTAGGTTTTCACTGCAGGCCGATGTCACTACATGTCAGATCGGGCTAGCGAGGTGTCAGTCACATGTGATGCCCTGTGACTGACTCCATCTCAGTGTGAATGGCCCGCCTGCCTCTGCCAAGCCCTATCTCCAAGGCTGGTGGCCAGCCGGTACCCAGGCTCACTCTGAATGCCCCCTTGTTTGCTGCTCTGAGCTGGCCTTCCCCGAGCTGATTAGTCCAAATTTGCGAACAGTGTGGCCTTTTCTGAACAGCACCTCGAAGATAGGCCCATTCTCTATCTAACAGACTCTGCTTTTAAACGAGCAAATCTAAGAATCGCAAACGGAGGCTGCAGAGAGGGGGCCCTGAGAGAGCGGGAACCCGACACCAGCAACGAGCTGGAAGAATGACTTTTAAACACACATGGAACTCATACATTGAACGATATCACTTTCAGGGGCGATGACGCGTTATATTTGTGGGGCATACCATACCTCGAAGAGTCTGGGCCGTGATGGGGAGATGACGGCATGGTGTGCATTCTAACATAGCGCTTAAGAGCACAGTTTTGTTTACCATTTCGTAGCGCTCTACATAACAAACAGGGTTGCAAGAACTCTATATAAACGACCTGATTACTTGCATTTAATAAATCAGTGCATGCTGGGAGTTGTAGTCCGTTCCGGTCTAATTGACTCCCCCCCCCTCCATTGTACTCTTAACCTGAAAGATAGGGGGCATATACAATACAAAATTCACCTCAAGGTTTCAAGTGATAGCACAGAGGTGGAAATGAAACCTACTATCAATAGGATCTCCTGTTTAAATCATGGCCCTCATTGTAAGGTGGTGCTATACTGGTTTTGGCTGAAAACAAAATAACAATTGTTGTTCTGTATTCCTGGGTGTAGTAATCCTGTATATTTTCACAGCACGAAACTTGGTAAAGTGCCTGCAATCACAGATATATTTGTGGGAATCAGTGCTACATTGCTCTTTTTTCCCCATTCAGTAGAGACTTTCAGGGCATCAACTTGGGATCTTCTGCTTATACTGGGTCCTGGGATTATCAATATCATGTTACGCTTCCACAGCGGTATTCGTACAACGCCTTGAGACCCTTGCGGGTGAGTAGTGCGCTATACAAGTATACATTTTTTATGCTTGCGGCTTATTGAGTGATTTTCTTCCTCTTCTTGTGTTTGGCACTCTCCAAAGCAGTGCTTCCCAAACATTTTAGAACCACAGGCAAGTTTTTAAAATGACAAGCTTACGTGACCCATCTAGATTTAAGGACCTGAAGCGGGTGATTTTTACGAAAATGCAACTATGGCATTGTTGTAGCGCACTGTCATTTACTGACAGCACATGTTTTATTGAAATGGGCAATACATTTGCACAGGCATACCGTTTTACTGATACAACTACATGGCACTCAGATGACAATATGTGATAAACTGGTTTCAGTGATTATATATCAATTGTGTGTCACCAAATAAAGTGTCTTGGTTTATTTTGATCCTATTCAAATGCTTGTTTTCATCACACTTCAGAGTTACAAAAAATGTGCCTCATTTTTGCTTTCCTAACTGCTGAATGAGTGCAATTTATTTACAGGTATTTACATCTTTTGTGTGTTTGAAGGTAGGCGAAGTGGCTAAAAAGTATACATTATTCTGCAACTGATTTGGCGCTCCTAAGCCAGTACGATCCAGACTGTCAGTGTGCTATGAATTTGCTCTTAAGGATAGACGTGTTGATTTTAATTACAAAAAGTAACTATATGGTGAATTCTGCTAGTTTGCGATCTGTTTACTTGTTTTTAAATAAAAAACCTCTGTGAGGTAGTCAGAAATGCACTGTATCTCAAAGTCTATTATGAAGCCACATAATTGAATAAGCAGGTAGCTACCTATGTTGTATGACATCTCTTTATTACTGTCATAACTGCACTTTCACAATTTCTTTATTAACCTTCCTTCCTTCTCAAAATTGCTTGCAAATGCATCATTTGTCCACTCGATTTTCACATTTTTCACAGGGGGGGGGGTTGGGCGGGGGGTGTTCGGGCACGCGCGCCGCGCTCGCGAGCTACAGTGCGGAAATCGTTTTCCGCCACACCAGGTTCAAATGTCACCAGCCGCCACTGAAAATACATATATATCTTTGACCTCGGTGGGTCCGCGCATCTTGCGCACTCTCTAAGCGCACCGTCCCGATCACGTGCTGAATGCTAATTGGCTGTCAAGTGGCTGTTAATATTCGAAACCAGGAATTGTTGGCAGCCATATTGTGCCTCCCTAGAAGCGAGGATCTAGAAAATAGTGGGACAAGTGTTCAATACGTATAAATGGGCCATGTAAGAATTTTTTTGATTATCTAGACCTGCTTAGGGGGTCCCACAAGGACCCCTAAAGTTCCCCCAAAAATTTTGGGGGGGAGGGGAAAAACTGAGAAATGTGCGTTGGGTGCATGGATCTGCCGTCATAAAAATAAAAATGAAGGGGGGCTCCTGTGCTTGTTTAAAAATCAGCTATCTGGGAGGGCCATATACCAGGGTCTAAAATATTAAATTTGATGGGGGTTCCGAGAGGTCCTGTTGCCCGGGGACCACCATTTCTCTGTGCTAGAAAATAAATAGCTGATGGAGCTCAAAGGTCTGTCTAATCCCGAGGATTACCACCCTCCCCGAATTTTTATATTTTGAGAGGGGGGTCGCGTGGTCTGCATTCTGGAGCAGTCGCAAGCCTTGGGAATCACCACCTCCCAGGAGCGGCTCCTGCTCTGTCTCGGGGTACCTACCTCCAGGACACTGCTGTTTGCTATGGCAGGACGGAGTCGAGGTTTCCGCTGTGTCATAGCAAGCTTGAGCGCATATTAACAAGTGCCATTTTGCTGCAATTTAAAAAAAAAAAATCAAAAAATGGGGTGAAAATGATATAGCCCGATTTACTAGGTGATGCTAAGGTGCATTAATGCATGTTAGCAGTCAGTTTGCTAAGGGCTTGCCTGGTATCTCCAATGAGTTGCAATGTAGTTGTTCTCAGTAGCAAAGTAGGTGTTTCTATGAGAATATAAAAAGGAAGAGGAAGGTATGAAAACAGCGTGGTATTTACAAGGCTTCCCAGGATTTGAGGACTGATAGAAAAACTCTAGCTAATTGTGGTTTAAGTCAGATCCTAACATCTGTTCTGAAGTAGACTTAAGCATGTTTAATATGCGAGGTGGATTGATATGTTGAGTGCACAGTCTTATATTATTAAGCTTTTCACTTGCGAACATAAATTATCAGTGTATTTCTCGCGATATTGGGGGTATATTTGCAAGGACAGCGTAAAAATTATCGTCGCTTTAGCGTTAGGAAAGTGTTGTTAAAGAGGCCATAATGGCTTAATAGGCTTTTGATAATTCGTGAGATTTTGAATAGAAGCCCAGGTTTACACCAGAACATGTTAACGTTGTCCTTGATAATATGCCCCCAACTTTGCTATGTCAGGTCAAGAGCCTCGGTTCTCACTCTTGTATAGCAAACAGCAATGTTGAAAAAATATTTCGGTAAGATAATAAAGGATTTTGAAGACCATTATCGCCATTTTAGTTGTAGTTTGCTGCTGTTAAAGCGGCGACAATTTTAACGCCGTCCTTGAAAATATGTCACCAAGTTTTGTAATGTGGACAATCATGTCTCTCATTTAAATAGGCACAAAGTATTTAGTGAAGTGCATTGTGAATCGTGAAGCAACACTGTCTAATTGTGATCTATAAGGAATTCAAAGAGTTCTGTACTTCTTTTGCTCGTAATGTACATAGTGTCAGATTTACAAATCCACTGCGCCACTATTCCATCACTTTTAATACGGGAAAAGTGATGTGAAAGTGGCGCAAGGGACTTGTAAATCTGCTACAAAGTGTTCTGTCTTACTTTGATTTCCTCTCTGTAATGTAGAGGATCCTGGGTAAATATAACGGTTTCTGTACAGCCAGTACCTTTCAACCCTACCCCCAGACTGCTTACTGCCTGTTACCATAGTAACAGTTCATGGAACACTTAAGTGAGCACATAGGTTACAAGTTCACCACACAATGTTGCTAATCAAAACAGTTACTGTGCTGGAGTTTTTACCATTTTTCATATGAACCGTTAATGATAGGTACAGAGTCTTGTAAAGAGTTGTAAAGAGTTAGTTTCAGTATTATACTTCTAGTTATGAACATCATTTCTATTTTTAATTGTTTATGTTTGCTAAGTATGATAATCACACTTAATATTGGTGAAATGTTGTTATAAAAAGAAGACGTATATACTTTTTTAATTAACTTTTATTTTAAAACAACAGTAAATAACTAGAAACATAACTTTAACATAACAATTTAATAAACAAAATATGAGATGGACTCTTATGGAAGGAGAGTAGGTAACCTGCAAAACAAAAATGAAAATACGTGTTTAATATTAGATCTATATGACTGAATGAGGTCGAAGATCAAAAATTAAGGTAACACTTGGCAATTATAGTTAATTTGCACATCTGGAGTGTGCCTGATACATTCCACCTCATTGATAGGCCCACGTTGAAGAGGTGTCTGTACGGTAGTGCCTACTGCGTCAGATTTACAGTATGGACCAACAGGTCTTTAAAATGATTCAGAGATGTGACAGAATTAGGTGAGAGATCACGCTATTGTGCGCTCTGCTTACCTTGTGTAAATACTTGTGACCAACAGAGTTCACAACTTGAACTCAACTTTGGTTCTACACTGCAGACTATTAAATTCAGCCTTGATTGTTTTATCGGCAGAGTGGACAGCAGCACCCATATCTTTAAAAGAGAAAGAGAAACAATGTGAGAGAGAGTGAGAGAGAGAAAGAGAGAAAAAACGACATTAAAAGTGTGAGAGAGAGAAAGTAATAGATGGAGAAGTTAATACTGGAGAAAATCTTTGTAGCTCACCATTTTGCCTTCGTTGTGTGTTGAAGCACGTGCCGGTTCATAGTGAACCCTCCAGTTTAGTTATCTGAAAGATAGGATAGAGTTAGTAATAGTATACTACATACAACTGCACAAGTATATTGTTGCCTAATATCTTTGTACACTTAGGAAACTGTATTTCATCCACTTCCACAGCAAGGATGTGTTTGTGCGATGTTTTTCTTCTAAAGTACTATACCCCATGCACTCCCACTGCATAGCGGTGAGTTCTCATTACTGCGTACCTAGACTGTTGCATCTGATTGACTCCCAGAATCAGGAGGTTAGTGATTCTTCTTGTGCACTCAGGGGCAGATTTATAAGGTCCTTGCAACACTTTTGCGTCAGTTTACCATGTAAAGAGTGACGCAAAAGTGGCACAAGGGGCTTGTAAATCTGCCCCTCAGACTGTTGCAACCTATCCACTCCCAATGCCCGGAGGTAATTGTACATTCGTACGCAGTCAAACTGCTGCACACTACCCACTCTCTCCGCCCACAGGTGACTTCTGGTTGCTTCGGAAACAAGCTTCTTTGCTACCTTGTGCCATTGGCGTGATTCAACGAGGGTGCACCACGTGTCGAAGCAGCCTTCTCAGACATTGTTACGATTGCCACGCATCAATGCAGAATCCTCGAACGTTGAAGTTTGGAGGTGTTGGGGGGAGGGGGGGCGCCAATTTGTGAAACACAACTTGTAAGATAAAAAGGAAGTTAATATTGTGCGTCATTTCTTTATCAAACAAGTGAGGAAGTGAAAGAGTGACTGAAAAGAATATTCGCAGCTCACCTTTCTGTCACCGGTGTGTCTTTCACCTTGTGCCGGGACATAAGGCACCCTGAAGTTATACATCTAAAAGAAAGTAAAAAAAAGATTTTATGAATGGTAATTGTTACTATCTTAATGTGGAGTAGAATTACATCGCCCTTTCACCCAACTTCCTTCCCGCATTTAAAAAACATCTATTTGTACAGTTCCAACTTGTTTAATAGGCTGCGATTTTTGAAAAATTACTATAGTAGTAATGTTCTTATCCGGTTGTGAAAACAAGTGGTGCGCAGTGATACACGTGGTTTTGATCATCACGAGCGTCGGACATTTAACCGATTATAAAAACTTTTCTGCTATTGGAAAAATAAATACAAATGCAATAAGATACGGTATATAGGACTGCATACGCCTAAATCACTGCGTTGCCTTTTTGTATCCAGTCAGCTGCGCCCCATCGACTCCCTCGGCTGCACACCTAGGCCTCATTGCTCACCTTTTCGTGGATAAGGCACCTTCTACATCATGCAGTCCCGCTCTGCCACCATGAAGTCTCACATATGGTGCCGAGTCTTGATATTGCTATGGGTAAGGACATACTCGTGCTCCCATCATGATCGCAGGTTGCTCATCCACTCAGTCCTTGCAGTACCACTAACTCAGTGACCAAAGAGGCCATGCACATAGTGGTGGGCCCCCCTTCTCGGTTGTTCGGGCCTATATGAGGCGTCCGAACCACTAGGACGGGCCATCACAGCGCTTGGGATGGGAGCAACTCTAAAATGGCATAGAGCGCGTGCGTCCTGTGTTTTTTATTGGTAGGTTCACGTGTGTAGTGACGTATGTGCTGGATGGTTGTGGTGTGGGTATATACCAGCCATGAGGGAGTGTGTGTGTGCCGTTCTGACAACTAGACCTGGAAGTATGAAATCACTACAATGGTAATCTGGACCATGTACGTAGCTTTGTTGTGGTTTACTGGAAGCGTAAGCAGAGTGGGCTAGACTGATGTATGGCAGTGCTGGGTGAGGCTGTGAATGATGACTCCAGAGCTATGGGCGTGGTTCCATTGTGAGCTATATGAAAAATCTATTGATTTGGGTGTCCGTATTGTAGTGCTGCTGTCACCCTGGTCTTACACGCAAATGTGTCATTATGTCTGTAAACTCCCACAACATTGCTAGTATGGAAGGTACGGGGTGTCACTGACCCTATATTCATTCATAGTTGCACATATAAAAGATGGTGGAATATGCGAATATGAATGTTTGTTGTACATTCAGTGGAGTATTGTAGCTGTAGTAATACAGGGCTATGAAAGCTTTAGGATGCAGTTTTTGGCTTATGAAAGGCAGCTAATATATATACGTATGCGGTCATTCGGGTACACTGTCGAACTTGGTGCCGGAAATCAGTGTTCGAGGCTCAGAGTCGCGTCCACATGTCCTGTAAATACGGTGCCTATGTAAATTGCTGTTATAGTTTTGGGTCTACTTCGTGCTATATAAATATGCATACACTCCCTTTTTTCTCCACAAACACTATTTTCTATTCAAATATTTTTTAATGTGTTTCCCCAAATTAGGAGGGCATGTTTTACTTTCAGATAAAGTAGAATAGAAGTGCTACTACAAACACTCTCTCACTACTTCAACTTTCTTTTTTGTTTTTTGTACATTTCTTTTCAATTACTCTTTATGAAAACATTGTGACTGTTAAAAAGGATTATTTTAATATTTGTTTATTGACATTCATTTTTTTCATGTTTACTGCTTGCAACGATAAACCTCCAGTACCTTATGAGTGAAAATACGTCACAGTACTGCACAATATACATAGTGATAAACCCATTTTCACTCTAGAAGAAAAAGAGAATTACTTGATAATTTTTTTATTTGTATATATTTCAAATCTTCTTTTTTCTGCATCTTCGTAGTATTTTCAATTTGTAACGATAATACATGAACTGTTCTTACGTCATTTTGTTTCTAAAGTACAATTATACTTTTACACACTACATTTAGAAATCATAATAATATACTTGCGTTAGAAAAATATATAAAGCATAAATTTATACTATTAATTTACCTCTCTTTAAAATTCTTTCCTCTTTCCGTCGACATTCATCCAACTCTTCTGGAGGGGACAAAATGTTTTATATATTACAATATATACATTAACTTTATGTTCCCTAGGAAGAAATGGACGATAAACTGAAGATGAATCTGACGATCATTAACTTTATCTTGCTCGTAGTTTGGTCATCCGTAATTAAGTCACAGAAACTAAACTAATCATCCTACGGGTGTGGTTTATATACTTTTTGGTTATTCAAGTTCCTATGGAACCAATTTACTGCTCCTCCCATTTTTAGGTCTCGCCTCTCAATGCGCATGCGCATTGAGAGGAGCGATACTATAGGGGCTTAAACAGACTTTAACTAACTGGCGATTTGATGCTGTGCCCGTGCGCTTTTAGGTCAATGCGCAAGCGCATTGACCTAAAATGCGCATGCACAGCATCAAATCGTCAGCCATCTGTTGCCCAGCTTGGTGCCGCTCCTCCCCCTGCGGCATCAAAGGCTTTCACGGCCGGCCGGCCGTGCTTTCAGTTTCTCCTTCCTTCGTGCCCAGCCCCCCTCCCAGCGCTGCCTTGTTTTGTAAATTAACACTATTCCCACACATGGCAGCAACATGATTAGAAATAAGGTTTGCAGTTTTCCGGCTTTATTTATCTGTGCAGCTAATTAGATATAAACAAAATATCTGTGCCTACAGAGTACTTAAAAGGAATAACGGTAAAACTGACACACATTTTGGTGCCATTTGAACTTCCTCAATCGAGCTTCCCAGGTCGCCATTCTTACTGCATTTATTCCTCGCTCCCACCTCTCTGTTCACATACCGTAACATGCCTTCGCGTTTACCCAGTCTCCTGCTTGACCACCCCCATCCAGTTATTTGAAATAATCATGTGAGCGCATAACTACTTCTTTTAAATATACGTTCTCATAGTGGTGTGGGGGGGTCCTACGTTAAGAACAGTCATCAGGCGCCATCTCCTGGCTATATGTTGGAATGGTGCTTTAAACCTGCAATTTTGAATTATTTGTGGTATGTATAGCTAGCGACTTGGTTAACAAGCATTGGAATAGCCAATAGGTTGCGCTTTTGGGACCTTATAAGTAGTTATGCAGCACAATATCCTTGGTGCAATAACATCAACTGTTGCATGGCTAAACCCTTATAAGGTCCCAAAGGCGAGACCTATTGGCTATGCCAATGCTTGTTTTGTCATGTTTTTCAGTTGACACGTGGTTACATTTCCACTGTTTAACTTGTGCACCTGTTTTTGTAAACGTGAAATTTGTTAAACAGTTTTAGTTTTGTTTTATACCCTCATACGTATTTGCTGTTTCTTTTTCTTTTAATTCTTTCCCTCTTTTATTATACGAGTATTAAAATAAATTCCTTTGTATTTATTTTTTAAAACAAGTATATTTATTGATTACTGTGTACAGTTTCTGTCCACAATTTTAATACACTTCCCCACTCAAAACCCCTATTATCTTTATTTTTTTTAAAGGTGCAATTCGATTATTTGTATTTATTCGAGTATTAAAATAAAAACATTATTGTTGATGTGCGAGTTCCTTCCCTTATACACAGTGGTTTGCCACATCTCTGAACATCTGGAGGTACCTGGTGGGCTAGTTGACCCACAGGGACCCACAGGATTGAGGAGTAATTAATTCTCTTTCAATAATGAGGGTCCAAGAGGGCCAAGTAGCCAAACAGGTATCTCCTGTATGCGCCAGGGAGCTGCGTTGCAGAAAGGTGTTCAAAGGCCACGCCCATTTTTGCACATCTCCGTAACATAGCTCTGTGGTACTTATTGGAGTTATCTAGCGAGCTTTTTTGACTCTAGGGACCCTCTAAAATCAGCCGAACTACGAATTCTGATTTACTCACCTGTTATCAGAAGATACCTCAGTGCTGCATCTTTGAGCCCAGTGCTGATGCTGAAAAGTAATTTTAACCGTACTTACCAGTAACTTGAATTTCCTTCTATAGGCAAACATTGAGTGGTTTCACTTGGAAATTCTTCTAAGTGTGGAGTTTTTAAACTTTAAAATACTCACCTAAAAACATTCGAACTACGAATTCTGATTTACTTACCTGTTATCAGGAGAGTGCTGCATCTTTGCGCCCAGTACTGACCCTGAAAAGTAATTCTAAGCGTACTTTTTTTTGAAAATTTCTTTATTTGCAAGATAAGTCACTGCATAGTTTACAGGCAATCTTATTGTGTAGCTCCTCATCGTGACATGTATCTCAGGATGCAATTCAATATTAACATTTTCAATTTCTATAATTAGTAACATCCCTTACCTCCCTAACACCCTCCCCCTTCCCTCCCTCTCCCAGCACTTACTCAATCCACATATCAGCATTATGATGGTTTGGCTTCACTATTCATGTTACAGTCGGTATCTGACGGGTTTACCTGACTCCGCAATTACATCATACAAATTCAACATTTGATTTCCTGTGGTCCTGCATCTTGGTTCCCGGGTACGTTTGGTCGTGTGCATGTTTTCCCCCTGTGGTGCTTGATAGGCTTGTACTAGTCCTCTTGGTCTAATACGCCTTGTTCTAATGCTATAATTAAGGCATTCCATTCCAATGAAATGGGATGCTTCCTGAGGCCTCTGCGTTCTTCCCTACCTAGTTCCTGCCCCTCAGCTTTTCCCCATCTGATCACCTCCCCGCTCCAGGTCCCTACCTCCGGCGGCCTGGCCGATTTCCACCTCATTGCCACTGACCTCTTCGCTAGTAGCAGTGCCAAATCTATAAATCTGGATTCCACACTTCGTTTTATCTCTTTGTGTCCTATCCCCAGCATGCAATAAGGAGCGGATGTGTAAGGTCTACCTGGTGCTATGTCGCTCAGAATGCGGTGTATCCTACCCCAGTAGTGCCCCAGCTTAGGACACTCCCAAAACATGTGCATCATACCTGCATCCTCCAGCTGGCATCTTGGACAATTATCAGCCGCTGCCGGGAACATTGTGTGCATCTTGTGAGGAGTCAAATATGCCCTATGTATGATCATCAACTGTATAAATTTAAACCTAGGGTTTCGGGACACTTTTCTTGGCAATCTCAGCACCATCTCCCACTCCTTGTCATTCAACGCCTTTCCCAGATCCGCCTCCCTTCGTAACTTCAGAGGCTGTAGGGGGTCAGCTCTGCCCTCCCTTATTCCGGCAGTCAGCCACTTAGTCAGATGACTACCCATTTCCATGAGATATTGCATAGTAATCAATGTGTTGGTGGCAGGCTCCGCTCCACCCTCCAGCCAGTGGGTGCCTATATAGTGAGTCAGTTGTGCATGTTGCAGAAAGAGCGCCCTCGGCGTTTGATGGAGCCTGGTGAATTCCTCGTAGGGCAGTAGCCTGTTATCTGAGAAAAAATCCCCAATTTGTGTTATTCCCGCTCCCTGCCACACCTGTAGTCTTCGTTCCGTCATCGGGCCTGTCCCCAGTGGGATGCCCAACAGTGGTATCGAGGGTGAATAGTTCAAACGCCTATTGGTGTATCTAATCGCCCTCTTCCAGTATGTAAGAGCCAGTTTGAGGAGGGGTGGAGTCGTTGGCGGCATTCTGGCCCCTGGTAGTAACAAGCGATGTATAATCCCCCGATTCCTATCACCCTCCGTCATGTTCAGCTCATGTAAATTGTGACCTGCTAGCCAATAAGCCAGCCATTGCAGGTGGCACGCACAGCCATAAGCGAACAAATCAGGCACCCCCAGGCCGCCCTTATCAGTGGGTAGTTGCAGTTTGGCCATGCTTATGCGTCGTCTGCCCTTTCCCCA
Source organism: Lissotriton helveticus (assembly GCF_964261635.1). Classification (NCBI taxonomy): domain Eukaryota; kingdom Metazoa; phylum Chordata; class Amphibia; order Caudata; family Salamandridae; genus Lissotriton; species Lissotriton helveticus. The sequence continues at coordinate 37,928,566 of NC_136063.1, forward strand.
TATTAGGTCGAGTAGCAGAGTATTTATTTTCTTAAAAAAAGGCATAGGGATAGAGATTGGTAAATTCGTAAAGAAGTACAACAAACGCGGCAGTACCACCATTTTTGAAATAGCCACCCTTCCTGCCACCGATAGTGGCAGGGTATTCCAGAATTGCACCTGTGTAGTCAGGTTAGTCAGGGCTCGTCCCAGATTACCGTCCAGTAAGTCCTGCGGTTGTCGGTATATCTGGATACCCAGGTACTTAAATGTCACGGGTGCCACCTGGAAACAGTGCGGCGGAAACTGGATTTGTGTTCCCGCCACCGGGCCCCGGAAGCCAAACCCATACGACTTTGTCTCGTTAATGGCGAGGCCCGATAACTCGCAGAAGACCTTGAAGATCCGCGGTAGTGGTGTCTCTGGGTTATTCATGTCTCTTAGGAACAGCAGTATGTCGTCGGCGTACGCCGATATGACATGGTAAGTGGTAAGCCTATTTATCCCCACCGCAGCCGCCGCTGATCGCACTTTCAGCATTAAGGGCTCCAGGGCGATTATAAATAGCAAGGGCGAGAGTGGGCATCCTTGCCGCGTGCCTCTCGCCACCTCGATCGGATCAGAGATACATTTGTTGGTTCGAACCCGTGCCGTGGGTTTCCGGTATAACAGGGATACCCAGGCTATAAATCCGGCTGGTAACCCGAATTTGGTCATGACCGCAAACATGTAGTCCCATCTGAGGGTATCAAATGCCTGTCGTAGGTCCAGCGAGATACAACCCTCGGTGTCACTCCCCCCTATATCCGGAGACATTAGTTGACTGAGTCTTCGTAAATTTAGCGCCGTACTCCTACCCGGCACAAACCCACATTGATCGGGGTGTATCATTTCCGGGATGTGCTGGGAGAGGCGTACCACCAGTATCTTACTGAGAATTTTGGAGTCAGTGTTCAGAAGTGACAGCGGTCTGTAGTTGTCTAGGCGCAGAGCGTCCCTCCCTGGTTTCAAAAGGGAAACAATCAGGGCCTGTAGTGTCGTGTCAGGCAGGCCGTCTCCCTTCAATGCCTCGCTGTACAGCTCCTGAAGGCGGGGGGCCAGTATGTCTATGTATGTTAAGTAAAACTCCGCTGGGAGCCCGTCTGTCCCGGGTGCCTTGTTTCTAGGTAGAGCCCGAATGGCCATTCTAATTTCTGCAACCGTTATGGGTTTCGCCAGGTCCGCACTGTGTGCTACACTCGGTTGAGGAACACATATGTCAGAGAAAAATTCCTCCAATGCCGGTTCCGAGAGTGGAGCGTGTGGGCCATATAAAGTAAAATAGTAATGCAGGAATGCCATGTTAAGCTCCCGTTGCCCCTGGATCAAGGCCCCAGAAGAGTCCTGTATCTCCATGATAGGGGTGGCGGCCGGCGCGTCCCTAGTCATACGCACTAGAAGCGCACCCGCCCTGTCCGCCTGTGTGTGCTGCCGTGCGGTGTATTCCCTATGGTCTAGGACCCTTAGGTCCTCCAGGAGTTCCGCATATTGTATATTAGCCTCTTGTAGTTGCGTGAGGGCGCCGCCTGTGCCTGCGGCTTCATTTTCCAGAGCCGCTAGACTGTCCTCTACTTCTCGCAACTTCACCAATACCTGGTGTTTGACGCCTACTTTAGCGCCCATGGCCACTCCGCGAATGGTAGACTTGAAGGCGTCCCATTCGACCAGCCTGGAGCTTGCCGTGCCCGTGTTCTCGGTGAAGTAGTTTGTGGTAGCTTCCGACAGTATGGACTTAAAAACCGGGTCTTCCAGCAGGCTTGGGGACAGGCGCCATGTCGGTATAGGGGTGGGTAATCTTCCCCATTGCAGAGACAATTCCTCCGGGTTGTGATCCGATAGCGTCTTTCCCATGTGTCCCACTTTCACTATTGATGGCGTGAGTGTCTTGGAGCAAAAGATGCGATCTATCCTGGTGTGGAGTTTGTGTGGAGGGGAGTAGAACGTGTATTCCCTATGGGATGCATGAAGTGCCCGCCATGCGTCGACTAAGTCCCAACCCTCAGCCCACTGTGCCAATGCTTCCGCCTGTCTCCGACTCTCTGTCGCATGTAAAGGGGGGTGTGATCTGTCTAGCGTGAGATCTAGTACCGCGTTACAGTCCCCACCTATAATCCAATCATACTCCACCCAATCCGCTAGCGCCCTACCTAGTCCCGCAAAAAACTGCGACTGCTCCACATTCAGGGCATATAAACAACCAAGCACTACACACACTCCGTTCAGCAGCCCCTTGGCAAGCACGTATCGGCCTTCCCTGTCTATTTTAGATTCGACGAGTTTAAACGGAACCGAGTTACTAATCCAAATAGCCGCCCCCCGGGCGAATGCAGAGTATTTAGTGGCGTATAGCTGGCCCTTCCATTTTCGTAACATCTTGACACCCTCAGACTCATTCAAGTGTGTTTCCTGGAGGTATGCTATGTGTACCCGCTGCCTATGTAGTTGTGCTAAAACCCTGTGTCGCTTGTGTACCGAGCCCAATCCCCGTACATTCCAAGTGCAGACCACATAATCATTAGAGGACGTCATTACCCCGGATACCTTTGATATAGTCCAAAACCTTCGACCTCATCAATATCGACCACAAAATGGAAAATTTCAGTGCTACATATGCAAACATTGCCCCAACTTGTAGGTCCCCCTCTATAACCATGGAGGACCAAACCATAACACCCAACATGGGTATGAGAATGCTACAACCGTGTCTAGGCTTGGGGGTGTGAGCCCAGTCAAACTTTCACAACAGTTCGCTTCCAAAAGTCTCGTAACCATTGTCCCCTATGGTCATAAGTATTCCAAGTTCTTGACCTCCTCCCTCAAAACAGAGCAGAACATCCGCTACCTTACCAGACTGTCGCCACAATGATTAAGATCACATGTCCGCCGCCATCTGCGCTGTAATTTGGGGAAATAACTGTATGCTGCCTTCCGTGTCAGAGGCCGCTGTATGGGAACTTGTCTGGCTCGCTGGTGTTGACCCAATGTTCGCATCATGTTCCGCCAGTGCGTTGGTGGTTAGTCACGCTATCTCTGCCGAGCCGTCATCTTCCTCCCAGTCTTGTCGGTCAGTGCGAGACCCTGCCGTGTCCTGGTGTCCAGGGCGGCCCTGAGATTCCGTCCGGCCGCCCGACCTCTGCGTCTCCGGTACCTCCTGTACGTCGTGTGCGGACTGCAGCGGGGTGAGTGTAACTTCCAGCCATTCCGAAGCTTCCTCCGGATTGTCAAAGAAGTAAGTTTTGCGATCGTGAATGACCCTAAGGCGCGCTGGGTAAAACAAGGCATATTTCACGTTGCGCTCCCTGAGCTCTCTTTCCACACCCCAGAAGGACGCCCTGGCCCTCTGCACCGCTTGCGTAAAGTCTGGGTAAATGGATACCGAGTGGTTCTCATATTTTATGGGGCCTTTCTCCCTTGCAGCCTTCAGGATGGCGTCTCTGTCCTTGAAGTGGAGTAGACGTGCTATCAAGGGGCGAGGTGGAGCTCCCGGTTTCGGTGGCCTAGGAGGGACCCTGTGTGCTCTCTCCATGCTGTACATCTGAGTTAGGTCTGCCGGGTCTGCCACAGTCTTCATCCATTCCTCCACAAACCGGGTCGGATTAGTCCCCTCGCTGCGTTCCGGCACGCCCAAGATGCGTACATTATTGCGTCTCGAGCGCCCTTCCGCGTCGTCGACCCTTTCTCTCAGGTGTTGCATTTGCTTCTCAAGGTGTTCTAGTCTCGTGGAGTGTTCCGTATGTTGGGGTATCAAGTCGGCGAGCGCAAGTTTCTGCTCCGACACTCTTTCCGCCAGCTTCTTATGGTCATCTTTGAGTAGTGATAGGCCTGTGGACATTGTATCCATCCGAATTTCAAGTGCCTCTCTGGACGCCCTTATCTCCGATAGTATGAGGTCCAGTTTATCCTCTTTAGTGGTGGTTCCCGTGGGTGGGATCACGTCCTCGGCGGAAGAAGCCAGGGGATCGTCCGAGCCAGAGGCATGCGCGCCACCACGGGGGAGTCTGTTCCTGCCCATCTTGCACCTCCACAGCGCTCCCCGTGAGTAATATGCGGTTGTCCTGTTCACCTTCCTCCATCGCTTCCGGTCACTCACCACCAGATTGGGCCAGATATGAGTGGTGTCGTGCAACTGCGCACCCTGTGAGTGGACTGATGCTTCGGTAGTCTGCCCGGTTAGGGGTTCTAGACACGGTCGCAGTCAGGACTGGTTTCTCGTCCCCTCCCCCGGGCAGGTCAGCAGCGTTGTCACGATCTCGTTAACCCAATACAGTGGGTGGGCCTGGAATGGTCATCCGGTGCGATGGGTGAGTGATATAGCGCACACGGCGGCAAGCCCCCTGCACTGGGGCATGCAGGCCGCTATAGATCCGAGGCAGGCCCTCTCAATGACGGGGCCGGGTCAGCAGCGGTCCGGTGGTCGGTCCCCTCCAACTACGGATCATGGCGCTCCTCTTCCTATGTCTCCGTGGCACCGCAGTAGCGCTTAGCGTCCCTCGGGGGGGGGGGCGCCGCTGTTTCAGTCCGCTCGGCGCCTCCTCCTTAAATCTTTGCTTAAAAACCTGGCACCTCGGTTAATGCCCCAAAGCTTATAGTACAAACAGCACGAGCCCGTTCAGTGCCAGAGCCCCCGCCTTCCGCCCAGTCCTAGGTGATCCCGAGGCTCACCTCCAAATGTCGGGTTCTGGCCACATTTTGTCGTCAAGCCTCATCAGCAAGTCCGGGTCCCGCCTCTGTCAGGCCGCCGACTTTCAGGATGTGTCCCAGGGTAGTGCACAACACTGTGCCCCGGGCGTCCTACACCTCGCTGTGTTCCTGGTCCAGGGCGCCAGATATCCCGGAGCTCCGGCGGTTCTTCAGTGAGCTCCGACGTTCGTTTCTCGCCCCACGGGTGCAGTCTCAGTAGGGGGGCCAGCGGCGCTGCTCCGGTGGCTCCAGATCACCCAGGGCCGCTCCGCCGTGCACAATGGCCTCCACTTATCCGGGCGCGGGTCACTTCCGGGCCGCCCGCCAGCTTACTGTGGGCCGCGGTCGCCTCGTTGGTCGTAGGCCTTCCTTCCTGTGTGTGGCGTCTCCGTTTGGCGATGCGTGTCAGGGTTCCCGGTGCCGCCAATCAGGCATCGGCAGTGCGGAGCATATTGCGGTAATTTGCAGGCGAGGGAGTAGGGGCCAAACCCCTCTGCTACAGGATGATTTTCAGGATTTTAGGGGAAATTAGGACGGAGCGATCCTAGCTCACGTCCACCATGTTTGGCTGTTGGCCACGCCCCCCTAATTCTAAGCGTACTTACCAGTAACTTGTATTTCCTTCCATAGGAATCCATTTTCTGGTTTTCACCAGAAAAGTTTTGAAGTGTCTATTTTTACAAGCTAAAAATATTCCTTAAAAATCGCCTGTATGACTTAAACACTTTCTTTCAACTGTTTACAGGAGATGCACCAGTGCTGGATCCAGAATTCACCACAGGGTAAGAAAAAGTAACGATAACACTACTTATCTGCTAAGTGAATTTCCTCCCATAGGATAACATTGGTGATTCTATGTGAAAACATTTCTAAGTGTCAACTTTTAAAATACAATATTATTCCTTAAAAATCACTACGGTAAAAAAAATGCTTTTACTCAACTGTTTACAGGAGACGTCCCAGGACTGAATATAGGATCCAGTCCTGTGGTTAGAAAAGTAATCCATAAAGTAACTAATTGCATTTAACTAGCTAATTCACATTGAGGTTAATATTGCAGTGTTTGAAATTGTGTTGCCCATTGCAACAAGTGTAACTACTGTACTTAAAAGTCTATTGCCTATTTGCAAAGTATTTAATCTAAAGTAATGTATTCTGAGAAAGTATACTTTGTAATGTAATGTATAATGTAATTATAATGTAATTTAAAAAATAAAATATCTAAAAATGAATACTTTACAAAAATGTAGTAAATCAGTATCAAAAAAATAAATATAACAATATATTTAAAAATTGTCATTGAAAAAACCTTTGAAATTCACTGAAAAAACCATAGGTCTCAAACATGTTATAGTTAGGAATTAGCATTTAAAAAACCCTAGAAATTCACTGAAAAAAACATAGGTTTCAGGGATGTTATAGTTAGCTGGACATTTCACTCATACAAAACCATTGAAATTCCTCAGTTATAGTTAGTTCGACTAACTATAACTCGCGCGCCCGCAATCCACTGCTGATGATGTCACATCTTACATCATTCATGACATGGTCAGTGGCATCACTTATGACATTTCAAATGATATCACTGATGACATCATCCATGTGACAATCTGATATACCTCATCATACACTAGTATTACCTTTCAAAACTCACTATAAAATATGGAGTACCCTATTTGAAACCATTGACATACCAATACAAGTTTCTAAAAACCCACTCAGTGATTCCTACATCTACACACATATGTAAACACTTACCTATAGATTCACTCATACATGCTAACAAAGATCAATAGAACATTATTAAATATACTTATACACCTACATCGACATTACACACCAGCACACATCCTATTCACTTTTGCAGTCATCCTACTCACGTATGCAAACAATTGATCATACTTACATTTAGTAAGCAAACACCACTTTATTTATTCAGATAGATAGTAACTCATACTTAGTGTGTTATAAGATCACTATTTCAAGTATACAGTTTTTGATACAATCACTCGTACAATCAGTGAGCCTTAAGTATACTTATTTATAAACAACAGCTGTCACATACACTGCCTTTTATATTTCTACTTTGTTTGACATGTATCATTGAGAAATATATTTACTCATCACCACACCCATAAAGAGATTCACTCACCCAAGCAAGTGTTTCCACGTGCAGTCCTAACCTCATATACCTACTAAATCAACTATTTACACATCTTTGGAAAGTCACACACCTCCCACCCAACCACACACACACATTCACTATCCCATACAAACAATCACTTAACTAATTAATACCAATATAGACTTTCACATAGCTAGTAACCAACGTATGTTGTAGTATACACAACAAGAGATACAGTGAAACAGATATTCACACAATGTAATCAATATCCCATATATTTAGTGAGACACTTTAAATTAGTCACTTAGACAGTCAATCACAGTACTACTAAATTCTCCATCCAGACACTTGTACATCCACTCATCTTCAATGCAGATTGCTATATATATAATACATGTTTAAATATCGAACCAAACCACATTCACTGGAATGTTGCTTAGCCATGCAAGAATTGATGTTGTTGCACCAAGGATATTGTGATGCATAACTAAATACTTATAAGGTCCCACAAGCAAGACCTATTGGCTATGCCAATGTTTGTTTCCTTTGGCACCTGCTTTGCCAAAATCGAAAGAAATTCCCAGAGAGCCACTACAAAAGTACAAGAAGAATGAAAAGAAGAGATAATCTAATCCATACATATTACTGTTATTAAATAAAAGTGACACATCTAGTACCCCATATCACTTTACCTACGTTTAGCCCAATATCAATTCTTCAATGAATGCAAATACTTCTTAGCTGCTGCTTCTGTGGTAAAAAAACACACATGCTCATTATATTTCATCTTAAACTTGGCAGGGTTCAATAAAAAGGCCTGTGCCTTTTTATCCCTGAATTGAGTAATGAGCTGACCCAATTGCCATCTTTTCTCTACGGTAAGGGGACAGTAATCAGGGTGCACAAAAACTCTATCCCCTTCCCCTTTTTCTTCCGATCTGGTCGGGCCAGGTCATATCCTGCCTCTCTTGCCAGAAAATTGTTGACTGATATTGAGATTGCCCTTGGTCTGCATACATTCTGCCCCGCTCTGTTGCGCACTGTAAAGGGGAACCTATGTGCTCGGAGGATTTCCCGATCCCAATCCAATTGGGTCAGCCCAGGAAAGGACTCAGAAAGCAATTTGTAAACAAACGTTCACACATCTAGCCCCTCCCCCCTCTGGAATGTCCAATATGTGAAGATTATTACACCGTAGGCGATTCTCCAAGTCCGTAATCTTCCAAAGTGAATCGTCCTTTGCTGTGCGCAGTGCCTCAGTTGTTGCTTTCTGCACAGCAAGCTCATCCTCTAAGTTTGAAATGCGTGCCTCTGCCTCATTGAACCACTCGGCGAACTCGGAGCAAGATGTTGCCACCCTCCGCACTGAATTCTGGAGCTTGCGACACGCTCTCTGAGTGCGTAAACTCTCTGTGCGGGACTCCTCCCTATGGGCCATGATGCTCCGGTAAATGAGAGCCAAGGAGAAATCTTCGGGGTTCTCTGTCTCATTCAGATTGAATTGTGTCCCAGAGGCTGCCCCATTTACCCCGGTGTCACCCATAAATAAATAATCCCACTGGAAGGAATCTGTACTTTCCACCATCATAGGGCCTGCATTCTCCCCTAAATCAACCTTTTTACAGACTGTATTATCGAGGTCCCTCCCCTGTTTGGATGGAGTACTCACGTCTGTCTCATCCCCCAAGGTGTCAGACGGTTCGGACATTGAGATGAAAGGATAATCTCCTGATTCACTTTCCCTTATATTGTCCTGGTTGTCAGTCTTACTTCCACTTGCCCCCAGCCCTGTGATTTCCTCATGTGTTTTGGCTCCTTTTCCACTTCTTTGCCCCTTTTTCCCCATTTCTCGGTGTTTGGCACCGATGTGTTGTCCTTATCCAATATCAAGTCCAGTGTTAAGTCCTGAGAGTGCTTCTCCCCCAGTGTATCAGCTTCAGCATTTTGTGTTTTCATGTTTATTTTAGATGTTGGTGGCGTAACTTTCTTTATCTTTCCAGCCAAAAACAACGCTGGAACAGACTTCTTACCGCTATCCATGCGAGTTTTCTCCGTGGTAGACTCCAACTTCTTCTTCTGGGGCCCTTGTACTGGCCTGTTGTCCGCTGCTTCCACAGTGCTCCTCGCCTTTTCCCGTCCTACTTTTGGGGGCATTGCAGTGTTGCCCGGTCTAGCTTCCCGAGCATCTTCCAACCTCATCAGCGTTCCGCACGCACCACTGTGCGCACACACGGAAGACAGCCCAGCTGAAGTCAGCAGCCTCCAGATCTTCACTCGGGGAACCCAGCAGAGGCTCAACAGCATTGCCGCCGTCACGCACCAAACCAGTATCCGAGTCTGCAGACCCCTCACAGCCCTGCCTGATGACCAGCTCCGACAGACCGCTGCCTTCGCCATCCTTGGCACCATCGGCACGGTAAGTCAAACGGGGGGGGGGGAGAACTCTGGGAGCTGTGAGCTCACACGACCGCACTCAAGGCACCATCTTGCCGGCCAACTCTTTCAGGGCACCCCGGACGAGATCTGAATCGGCCACAAAATTTGATATTCTGCACATGTTAGTGGATTGCTGAAAAGTATTAGCTCTGCAGAGCTAGTTTTTACGTCCCATTTTTAAAAAATATGGTACTGTATCACGGGCACATGTTGTAGAATTTCTTGTAGATATGCCACACCTTGACATCGCAATAGTTATCTGGAGATATATGAATGCTGTAAAAAGGTCTTTTATGGAGAAATTAATTTGAAGATTGAAAGTCATGATGGAATTGGGTTTTAGATATTTTTAACTGCTGTAAAAATGTTTGAAATAATACTTTTTAATAGGTTTTTTTATAATCATTTTTAAAAAGAACTTAACAATTTCATATACAGGTGTGACCCATGCTGTTCTCTTTCTTTTCTTCCAGAATGTTTATCTTAATGGTAATTGTTGATGATATTGTGATGATTTTAGGATATTTATGAAAATGTAATGTTTTTGTGTTGTTTAAAGACCTGTGGTCTAAATAAACATTACCTTGACTGCTTGACTGACACTGTACTGCAGTGGGAAAGGTGAACAGTCAAAATATCGAATTTTAAATATCGATATGGCAAAATATTGAGTTTAAAATATGGAGTGGACATAATATTGACTGTCAATAATATAGTGGTGCAGAATATCAAAATGCAGGTAAGAAATGATGGTTTGTGTCCCCGTCTCCCTCCCCCTCCTCTTTCTGTGCTGTGTCTCCCACCCTCCCCTCCTCTTTCCCTCCTTCACTCTCTGTCTTCCTCCCCTGCTCCTATCCCCTCCCCTGAATCTCTCCCCTTGCCTGCTTTTTCCCTTACGTATATGTCATTATTGTCTATCTTACCCTTACATGTAACTATGTTGCCATGCTCTATCAACTGTGTAACCTTTATAACGATGTAATATGCAACTATAGTCTCAAACTCATTTAAAGTGCTCTGATTCCTCTGGGTCTAGCCAGCGGTGTATAAAAACTTTTAAATAAATAAAATAAAAGAAAAAAAATGAAGAAAGTAGTATCGAGTCATAATATAGTTGTTAAAAATATCGATTTTTGTGTGTTTTAAGTGTTGGTATATGTGTTAAAAGTATGTATTATTTTTGTAATGTATGTTTGAAATTTTTTAAAGTAATGAATTTTATGTTAATTCATTTGTGTGTAATTTAATTCTGTATCGGGTTGTGGGTTTAATGGGGTATTGGGTGGAAGTAATTTAATGAAAAATATTTTTTAGGAATTATTTAGAATTAAATAATTATATGATAAATACTTTTGCCTAATTTAATTCTTTAGCTGGTTGTGGGGTTATAGGGGAAAAGGGTGGTACGTAATTTAATTGTAATTAATTAATTATTTATTTTATTTATTACTAATTTGGTAAATACTAATTTACATGGATAATTATGTTAATTAATGCATTAAATAATTAATTGATTAATGACAATGAATAATTATTGATAAGTATGTTAATTTCTATTATTAATTAGTAATTAATTAATATTTGTATTAATAATTAATTAGTGAATATGTACATTGTGTACTTTTTTTTGGAGTGGGTTGAGGGTTGATAGGGGAGTAGGGTAGGAAGTAATTTATTTTTAATGTCATTTGTATTATTTTATATATTATATTTATTAAAATTAATTTGATTGTGTTAATTATATGAATTCATTTAGATTTGATGGATATTTATTTTATTGTTATTTGTTTTTAGTTAAAACATTATTTGTTAATTAGATATGTTAATTTATTCATATTTTACAATATTGTAGATAACGTTTATAGGGGTAAATGGTGGGAGGTAAATTAATATTGGGGAAAAAACTACTTGTTAATTATTGTTAATAATATTGTAGTGGTGGGTATACTAAATTATTCCCCTACGCTATCCAACACTTTCCCCACTGTTTCATTTGGTGGTGTGGGAATATTAAAATATTCCAACAAACATGACAGCAATATCGTTACTGCATATCCAGTTGCACAGCTTGAAAGAAATTCTTCAATTTTCTTTTTTTCAAAACTCCACGTTTATTAACTGTTTTTCAAACTTCATCACACTTTTACTTAACTGTTCACTGTAAGGCTATCTGAAAACCCATTTTTTTCAAATGGAGAAGTTGTTCTCCATCCAGGCCTCCTTCTACTCCACATGGGTAACTCAATTCAAATACCAGCTCAAGATGTAACATATCCCAATGTATTTTGGGCCCTTTACTTGGCCCTTCGTCAGGGGTAACTGTTTGAAAAAATATTTCTTTCATTTTGTTAAAGCTACCAGTTCAGAGCAGTTTTTTGCTAGCAACAATTCCAATTCCATGAAACGTTCTATGTATGCAAAAACATATTCTTCAATAATTGTGAGTTTTATATCTGAAAAAAACATGCCTCATGTTTGGTCTCAATTAAAGAATACCTCATTTGCAGAGATCTTTTCACGCAGGCTTGTGGGAGATATTCACTTTATTTTACGTTGGTTAATCGGGTAATTTTGTGCTGCCTTTCGAATAACCTGCTGGCAGCTGATTTAGTTGCTGCTTAGCTATATTAAATCCCATGAAGTATGAGTGTACTATGCCAACTCCTCTTCCTTTCCGTTCATGCTTAGGAAGTGCAGTGTTATTCTGAAACAAAACACAAAACTCATAACATTTTGCTTTCACAACTTCATTGCAAAAGAATTCTTTCCTTGCTAGAATAAATATTGAATCTCTGAAAGAAGCTAGGAGGAAAATGTGTGACACTACAACGAAAATGGGTATTTATTGGATTCATCTTTTCATTCTGAAACTTATGGAACTGCATTTAAAAAGTGGTAAAAACTGCAATGGCCATTTTGGCAAGAAATGTAAGAGGGCAGGCAAAACAAACCATCATTGATATTGTACAAGTTAGCATCTGGTAAAATGCAGAGAACAAGCAGGATGCAGACACTCAGAAGATGTTTGTCAAACAGTAAAACTAAGGGAACACCATTTTCAGAGGACAGATGTAAAATTTCAGTCTGCAAAAACACAATCAGCTTAGCAGAGCAATTGCTGTAAAATGAAAAGGAGATCAGGACTTACAAGAGGTAAAGAAGGGACAAATGAGACACGTTTAGATAGGGTAGGATATGCCATTGGAAAACATGAGATCTAAAAATGAGTAAAGCATATACAATAAGATTTTCATGGAATAAAGGGAAAACACAGAAGATGCATGATAGAGAGCAGGAAATGCTGTTGACACATGGAAACATGCATAGAGCAAGAAGTCCTGTTGTAACAGGAAGGCCTCTTGTATGATTTGTGAGCATGCATACCTGCACTGTTATTCCTATATGAATATGAACTTTTTCTGCCTCAGTGCACACATCATTTAAGTGCATACACTGAGGACCTTTTTAGGTCGAGCCTAGCACAGCGTGCATGCGCTGCTGCAGGAAAACAACCTCTTGGAATCACTCTGGACTTTTCACATGCTCGTGCGTGTGGTTTTTTTTAAAGCATTTTTTCTATTGGGCTTAGCATGCATCTTTCTAAAAAGGCAGCACCCAATTGGGCAAAGGCGGGTGCATGTCCCAGTTTTCCCAGTAAATGAATCCGCCCACAGCCTACAACTTACTGTTACAAGCAGCAGCGCAAAGTGTGTCATCTGTTATGTGTCAGATTTCACACAAGTGCACGTGCACCACTCGCGGGATGCTGCAGCTGCATTCCTCGCATCCCATGCATTTTGCCTTTGGGAGCGAGCAGCTGCAGTGCCTCTTTGTTGCTGATTCCTTTGACACACTACGTGGTTGCTATCGAGGCACACTGTCTTCCCAAGCATCGTTGTTTTTCCCTCACTACTCCAGCGAGTCCATTCAATGGAACATGAATGAATGAAAGGCTTATTTGAATAGTCAGTAGGTTCCCTCAGGGATGCATGTTCACTCGCAAGGCAGCCTATAGAACTGTAGGTGCATGCATAATTTAATGTTCTACGGTCGTTAAGTGTCCGACATTCTTCGTTGTTTGTCAAATGGCTAATAACACACAGCCTTTTTAACAAAGATGTGGTTATGGAGAGACATTTTCATTGCCATCTTCTGGTGCAAGGGGGTGCCACGTTCACCCATCTTTCCTCGAGAGGAGCTTCTGCTTGAAATAGCAGATGTAGTACCTGCATGCTGGCTTTGCGTGCTACGTAATAGACACTTTATTAAGTTTTCTTCCAGAGCGCCCTTCTATACTGTGGTAATCAAGACAACACAGGTATGATGAAGTCAACGTAGCTTTATTGTAGAGTAGATAAAGCAGGTAAGAAGGTCTCTGTCCCAAGTCCTAAGTATCCATATACAGTCCCACCGGGAGCAGCCTGCTAGCTGCTCAGCCCCATCCATTGAACTGTCATTCAGCTCCAGTCATCCAAGCATTCCACACTCAGCCCACACACCAAACATTCCACTACGAACACTCACACAGGCTGAGCAGCTAGGGACAAGTAAACATAAGAGATAAATAGACATAGGAGAATACTACATATACCTGCAGCCCAGGGCAGCAGCCCCTCCCCCTCCTCCCTCCCCCTGGGCTGTGCATTCCAGCAGCTGGAGGACTGAGCTTGGCTGCAGGGCCCGCGTGTGGGATGTGCGCAGTGACTCACATGAAATGCTGTATTTGTACACTGCAGTCTTTTTGCCTTCCCCTTCCTTAGGAATCCTGCCTATTGAAGAGAAGGTTGTGTTTATGCTGCGTGGAGCACAGAGGATACTACACAACTTAAAAACGTGTTGCCGTTATTTATAGCCAGAGCTAGTCGTGGAAGAGAGGGGCAAATTGTATGGTATTTCATGCGTTTTGGTTCTCTAGGTAAAGTGGCAGGAACTTTTTCTTTTAAAGTTTGTTTCTTAAAGGTCTGCTTTTATTAAGGAACCTTTATAGTCTGCAGAAATAGGAAAAGTGGCTGTATCTGTGCCCGGTTGCTGGCGGGGCTGAGATTGCCCAAATGCTTTTTTGGGGAGAAAAACAGGGAGGGGCCTGCTGGGTCATTTCTTTGAAGTGATGTGTAATTAGTCTGCTGACTTCGAGGTGCCAAATGACCCACCACCCCCGGGCCGGGTTTTTCTCCAAGCCCAGATGGCACAGCTGCTGCCTATGATGAGCCACCATCCCCTGCTAATAAAAAACAGTTTCTGGGCATCTTAAACAAGCAGAGAAACAAATATTATCCGAGTGACAAGCCCATCCCAAAGACCCTCCACTGCTTAAAGCAGGACTTGGGCTGCATTTGTGAAGACCATTAGTGGCTCATTGTGCAGCCCACACCACCGTTTGGAGTTGCACTTTAACACTTTCAGTATCGTTCTCGACGTTACATTTGTGCTTCTTTTATCAACATCGTGAGGATGAAATACCGCTTCAGCCGTTTTCTTATTGGAAGCTGTGATCAGATTGCAAGGGGTACCTACAATATTCGAGTTTCATCTTTCTGCAGTTAATTTCTGGGTGATAGCCTGTTTTGATTTTTAATACATGAGTAGTGTTGTCAGGCTAGGTAGTCAATATGCAATGGAGTGAGGTGGTTTAATCAAGTGGTAAAATGGAGAAGCAGTTAGTAGGACCAAGTGAGTGCCCTGGGTTTACCGTCTCCACGTTGGCTGCCATCCCTGGCATTTAGATGTTTTAAATGCTTATCTTTTTGCATTGCCAGTGTTTGCAGCAACTACATGCTATAGCTGCACTGGTCTAGAAGGTTGAGTGCATGGTGCCTGTTAGCATCGACTCATAGAAATGTCATCGTATTCTCTCTAATCCCTGGACAGTTTGGTATGAGGATGCGCATCAGAGGGCAGGCGCTTGAGTCAAGTTTCACGTCTCTGCCTCTTCAGCGAAGAAGATATATGGCTATGACTAATAAATGTGTTACAGCTTCCACCCACGATAGTGTAAAGTATGACTAAAAACTTATAAGGTCCCAAAGGCGAGACCTGTTGGCTGTGCCAATGCTTGTTTAGTTGGTGACATTGCAACCCATAGTCAGTGTCTGTGGTTTGAAGGCGGACACCAAGCATGCTCTCCTTAGTGGGTGCGCAGCGTGCCCTCTTTAGTTAATGTAACTTCTATCAGCTCACTTTATCATTTGAGCCTGGCAGTGGTGGCAGTGTGTAAGTGGTACAGGCTGATGTGGCAGGGCTTGTACCTGTGCCTGTAGATGGGTGGAAGGTCTACTGACCTTGATGTGATAATTCATTTTTCCAGGACTTCTTGCTGACGAGTAGAAGCATTACTTGACAGTCATGCCGGAATCCCTAAAGACCAGGGCTTGTGTACCTAACAGACAGATTTTCAGCTAAGTGAGGTGATTACATCTGATATCTGCTGCTGGCAAAGCTGAGGGCTGCTGTGAATGAGGAGTCTGCCCAAAGCAGGGATAATAAAGGGTCATTGGAGGTGTCCCTGCCATAGGAGTCTGCCCAAAGCAGAGTCCAGCTGTAGCCCTGATGGAGGAACTATCTGAAGGAAGTAGGCTGAACAAGTCTACCAGCAGTGATTGCACTGCAGGGTCTTTGGGAGAAGTGGAGCTGCCAGACCTCAGGGTGAGCCCTGCACCCATGTGTACGAATTGGCATCCGTGGTCACCATCACTTGGCATTAAGATTATCCTCCGTCCCCCTGTTGGCCTAGAAGTTAATGGTAGGGCCGCTGGTGGAAACAGCAAGAGGCTTAGGGTCTATGATTTTCCCATCACTGGTTGCAAGTCCCATCTAATTACTGATGTGTGCCGTGCTAAGCAAAACTAACCACATTCTGCAGCTGCTTTAACCCGTTGATTGCAGCGTGAATTCCGCCGCGGGTGAATTAATGAGTGGCCGTGTTTTAGACGGCCCCCGGCTGTCCTCCGCACATGCCCAATGTGACGTCGGACGGCCGGGGACCTTTCGGCACACTCAACGGGTTAAGGCACTGAACTGTGCTCAGTGCCTTGGTGTTTGCAAGTGGGTCTGTCACAACTGACAATACTTATTGGGTTTGCTGGGTATACTTGAGCACATATTGTAGAACCTATGTTGTTCTTACAATGAGCCTGTGTTACATGCAACAAATAATCAGCACACCTGCGACCATCTGCACTTTCCAAAATGACTTCAGGTGGAGGTGGGTCCGAGTGGCAGGGCATGACAGATGCTATATATAGCATCCCCTCAAGACTCAAGTAGCTGCAAAGTTGATTGTAACATGCTGCCTTGTGAACAAGTGTCACGATCACCAAGCTCCTCAGGATCAGGGCGAAGCTCAAAGGGGTCCACCTCCTGACTTCCCCACACTCTGGCTTAAATGGATACAGAGTATAAAGGTAATCAAGCAAGGGATGGGGTTAGGGTAGGAACAGCGGTGGAAAAGGGAGACCTGAAACAAAATAGGCACAAAATTAATATGGTACATGTACCTAACTACTCTCATGTAATTCTCACTAGAGTCAGAACCCTACCTAAAAATAGGATTGATTCTGAGGTGAACCCTTTTCTTCCTTTTCCCTGACAAGAAACTTGTCTCACCATAGGAATTTGTTTACACCTGAAAAGGCAGATAAACGTAATTAGCATCAAACTACTATACCATGTATGTGTACCCCCCTATCTGCTGGTACATACATACCCACTGTTCAACATCCTTTAATCCAGCTGAAAATAATCCAACTCCAGAACCAGGTAAATGTTCTCAACACCAGGAAATCACGACTAGTGAAATCATAAACATAGCTCTGTAAAATGTTAGGAGAAAACACTGTTCCATGAGAGCACAGCAAAACCAAAGTATGTCACCATTAAGCACCTCTTAAGTCAGAGCATGAAAAGACATCCAGAATAGACGTCCTGGGAGCTTACCGATCCTCAGATGTTATGATCGCTGCCCTCAGTGTTCTGGAAAAAAGGAGCCCAGCGAGAAAACACACTATTGCCCCCGCAGCCGTGAGGAAACGAAGCCTTACCGGAGGAACCAACCGGCATTCAAAAGTACCTCTGATGGGATGAAACTTCCACAGCAGCTGCAAGCGGAGAATGTCCAGGAAACAAGGAATTCTCGCTCAGCCGAGCGGAACGCTTTCTGAAGACTCAAGGCAGCTAGGCAAGCCACTTGAATAATCCATCGCGTCTCAGCCCAGATCGCGAACAATCCACGGGAGAATACAGGTAGTGTGTCTCAGAGTAGCCGCTCTGAAACAGAACAAAGACTTCAGCACAGAATCATGTACAACGCTCCTTGCGTTGTACGTGACTATAACAGCAAGGTCCCTCCCAGCAGGATTGCCCGCTGGGTTATATAGTTTGACACACGGAGTAATTGGAATTGGTAGGCGCAACACGTCAGCTTCTGACAGTACATCCTCCTCCCAAGCGCCTCCTAGCACCAGGTTTACCCGGATTCCTGAGGTAGAAAGAACGCACCGCCCGAGGGGCATGGACAACTGAGCACGTCTCCCAGGAATTATCCTCCGACTGATATCCTTTCCACAAAACCAGGTACCACAGTCGACCCTGGCAGTATCTGGAAACCAAAATACAACGTACCTCATATTCCATCTGCCCATCCCTCATCACTGGTGACGCAGCCTTGCGGTGAGCACATTTTGCAGGTTTCAGCAAACTGCAGTGGAACACGGGATGTATTCTCAGTGATGCGGGCAACTTTAGTTTGTTGGCCATGGGATTGATTCTGCACAGAACAGAATAAGGACTTATGTACTGGGGTTGAAAAATGCTGCGATATCTGAAGCGCATGTTCTTTGTGAAAGTCAAACCCTGTTGTCCACTTTATACGTAGGGCCCTCCTGGCGATGATGGTCCATGCATCTTTTGTAGGAGATTTTGGCATGATCCAGATTTGCTCGGATTCGCCGATGAATTTTCAGGAGAGTCTTTACTTGGGCCGCCAATGTTGGATGGTTTTGCACTTCACTAGGAACAGCCAAAGGCAAAGTATTGGCATGAAATCCGTCATTAGCCCTAAAAGGAGTGTCCCTAATCGAACTATGCCACGAATTGTTGTACGACAGTTCTGCCAACCACAACAAGGACACCCTTGATTACCAGGAAATCACGACTAGTGAAATCATAAACATAGCTCTGTAAAATGTTAGGAGAAAACACTGTTCGATGAGAGCACAGCCAAACCAATGTATGTCACCATCAAGCACCTACGGAAAAGATCAGCTGTCCCAGTAGTTCTAGTGTGGTAATCCAGAGTGCTCTTAAGTCAGAACATGAAAAGAAAAGGCTCTTTTCCAAGACATCCAGAATAGACATCCTGGGAGTTTACCGGTCCTCAGATGTTATGACCGCTGACCACAGTGTTCTTGAAAAAAGAAGACCAGAGGGAAAACACACTCTTGCCCCTGCAGCCGTGAGGAAAGGAAGGCTGACCGGAGGACAAAACCGGCATTCAAAAGTGCCTCTGATGGAATGAAACTTCCGCCGCAGCCGCAAGTGAAGAATGTCCAGGAAACGAGGCGTTTCTGCTCAGCAGAGCGGAACGCTTTCTGAAGACTCAAGGCAGCCAGGCAAGCCACTGGAATAATCCTTTGCATCTCAACCGAGATCACGAACAATCCACTGGAGAATACGGGTAGTGTGTCTCAGAGTAGCCGCTCTGAAACAGAACAAAGACTTCAGCACAGAATCACGTACAACGCTCCTTACGTTGTACGGGACTATATCAGCAAGATCCCTCCCAGCAGGATTGCCCCCTGGGATATGGAGTTTGACACACAGAGTAATTGGAATTGGTAGGCGCAACACGTCAGCTCCTGTGACATCTTTTAAAGGACCAGTAAAGGGAATCACCTTCATGCCCACTCAGATGCTGCTCACTGATGTGTGGCTTAACATGTCTTGATTTCTCTGAGTAGTATTGCTCTTGCAGAAACTGGTAGGATTATGTAGTACTAGCGATTAGGCTTGCACTCCATATTTTCTATTTCAATGGTATCAAGTAGTAGTGTAATATGTTTTTGGTTTCTGAATAGAAGTGTTGTCTGGACAGTCCATTATTAAGTGTTATTGTGTGCACTGTTGATCTCAGAGTCTCTAACTTCACATCACCTCCCTCAGTAAGCTCTGAACTGTCTAGCTCACTGCCCTAGCAGTCAAGTACTCAAATGGGTGTATGTGTGCTAAGTTTTCAGGATACCCTTAAGTCAGTCCTAGAAAAAACACAATCCTCTTAAATAAGACCTAGTTCCCCCTAAGTGCACTGCGGTTTCCAAACTGCTTCTGATCATTGGCTGTAAGCCATTGATATGACTACATTTTAATTCTAATAAGCGCAAATAGGATTTGATAAGTGCTGTTTCTTTAAACTACAATCTGTCCAAGAATGATAGATGGAAATATGTAGATCTCAACAACATAACCCTGGAGCAATTAAAGGAATTACATAATTAAGTGGTGCATGTTTCCTAGATGCAAGTGTAGCAAAGTCCTTTTACATACCGTTTAGAACCAGTTGGATAAACAAAGAAATTAGGAAATTGCTGTAGAGACTCAGGGAAGGGAACCATGAAAGGACCTAAGAAGAGAGTGCTGTGAATTCCGGCCCTCACAACAACTTAGCCAAGGCTTTCCCAGGCACAACCTTTGTGTATTCCACAGGCTGCTTTCAAAACATTTCTTGAGTAAGCCCCCCAATCTCAAGGGCTCCCCAGTCACCAGTCCCTGGGATTGTTCCTTAAGTGGGGTGAATTTAATAAAGACTCTTCAGAATCTAGGTCTTTAGAAGAAGAGAAGGACAGGAGGGTTGAGAGTGAGAATCTACGATTAGTTCACCAGGAACATGAGGAGAGAGAAAAGAAGTGGGCTCAGGAAGAGGGACAGTGAGAAAGAAGAGCTGGAGGGGAAACAGACAGGTAGAATAGAGAAAGGGACAGAGTAAGAAAAGACAAATGCAGGAATGAGAACAGGAAGTGGAAAAAGAATGGGATGTATGTCAGTACAACGTGATCTTTTAGATCGCGGTACTTTACAACGCGGTTTCTACAACGTAAGCCGTTACAACGGCCTGCGTTGGAGGGTGCGGATTGAGGATTAATATAATTTTATATTCCAACACCAGCCCACGTAACAGTAGGGAAGGTGTTGGAATATAAAATTACAATATTTCTTAACCAACAGCGCCATCCAGCGCAAGTCGTAGTAATGATTTGCGTTGTAATTGCAGCGTGGTAAATAGTGCGTGCGGTGTAAACACCGCGTTGTAAACACCGCGTTGTAAACGATGTTTCCCAAAGAATGCATTGGCTCAGAAAAGAAGCAGCTTAGGAATTCAGCAGAAATGATTTGCTCTAGAAAAGTGATTCCCCTCCAAATCTGAGGAATTCCCTGACAACGTTTGAAAGAAGTATGTACATATGTGCCATGGTGTGAAATTTTGAATTGCTTTGTCATTTATAAGATAGCTTTTAAAGCTCATAGATTGAATCAGAAGCCCAAATCAGCTGCTGTACTGAGGAGACTGAAGTGATTGGGAGAACACCTGAGGTGGATAACATGAAGGATGAGCCAGTGAACAAGGCTCTCATCAGAGAGTTTGAGGGCATCCTTGAGAACAAGACAGTGGATGTTGTTCCATTTGAAGACTGGATTCATGAGGTATTGAGAAACCTGAATAAATGTGTGAAAGAAATTGAAGTCAAGGACATTCAGTCTGTTACCTATTTGATCATGGCTGACTGGCGCGTGGGTGAGTACTCTGCCCCACACAAGCAATATTTGTACGTTTTGACAGAGATGACTCCAGGTAGGCTTTCAGTGTTGATTGACCGTTGGTTAGTGGATGTATGATGTTACAACGCACACTTTTACAACGCATACCTTTACAACGCATTTTTTACAACGCAACATCCATTACAATGCATTCCAACACAACGCATGCCATTACAATGAAATTTTAAAAACAACATTTACAACGCATTCCATTACAACGCATACTACCTTTACAATGCATACTATTACAAAGCATTACATTACATTGCATGTTTGGTAAGTATTGGATAGTGTAGGGGTAAAATTTACTATTCTAACTCCAGGGGGTGCAATAGTAGGGTAAGTGTTGGATAGTGTAGGGGTAAAAATTACTATTCTAACTCCAGGGGGTGCAACAGTAGGGTAAGTGTTGGATAGTGTAGGGGTACAAAATACTATTCTAACTCCAGGGAGTGCAGCAGTAGGGTAAGTATTGGATAGTGTAGGGGTAAAAATTAC
This sequence comes from Lissotriton helveticus, assembly GCF_964261635.1. Classification (NCBI taxonomy): domain Eukaryota; kingdom Metazoa; phylum Chordata; class Amphibia; order Caudata; family Salamandridae; genus Lissotriton; species Lissotriton helveticus. Next base: position 37,950,128 of record NC_136063.1, read on the forward strand.
TATTCTAACTCCAGGGGGTGCAGCAGTAGGGTAAGTGTTGGATGGTAATGTTATGCGTTGTAATGGTATGCGGTGTAATGACTGAGTTGTAATGACATGCGTTGTAGTGGTGTGCGTTGTAGTGTCATGCGTTGTAATAGCTGCGTTGTAAATGCATGCGCTGTAATGGATGTTGCGTTGTAAAAGTTTTGTTGTAATGGTAGTGCGTTGTAAAAGTTGCGTTGTAAAGGTTGTTTCCCTTGGTTAATTAACAGGGTAAGGAAGGGTCCAGAGCAGCAAGGTTAGCAGCAAGCTAGATTGGCGAGCTGACCGATATAAGGGGTTCTCGTTGATGGTTCCAAATGTAAGGCAGAGAAAATCTCACAAGAGAACAGACTCAAACCAAAACAAGGTCCAGAATAGTTACACAATATACAATACAATATACGATAGTCATACAAAGACAGAAGCCTGATGGGAACTGGGTTTCTACTGAGAAAAGCACAGAGAAAAGAGGGAAGCACAAGGTGGCAGGTTGCTTTAAGTGTCTTCGAAAGGAGTAATACATATGTGATAAAGTATCCCTGATGTACATTATAAAGATATGGAAGTCACAGAGAAGTTCCATTTTCCTATACAGGAACAAGGCCAATGAGGCTCACAAGGCTCTATTTCAGGACATTTTTGGCATCAAAAAGACATGGGACATGATCCTTTAGCTTTTTATGTAGTCTGCGATTAGCCACAGGTTTCCTGGTACTTAAATTGAGGGAAAACTTTAGAATACTATTGTGTAAATAGCCACATTTTGAACAGTTTCCTGAATCTTGGTAGGCTTGTTTCCTTTCTCAGGTTTAGCTGGAGTGACTTCTACTTAATTGCCACCTGCCTCATTAACAACAGCTTTTAATGTTGGGTATTTGAAGCAGGCAAGCAGACGACGAGCTTAAAGTTCTCTTAGAGGGAGAAAAATGCAGTCTGGTAAATCCAATGTCTATGAAGTACTTTAAATTGAATACTGAGGCTTTTGGAAAACATTACTTTTCTTCATCAAAAGGGAATGCAGGTATCGAAAATGGTTAGAAATATGAGCAAACTTTGGAGGCTCCAGTAAAAAATGGGCTACGCAAATGTGCACTAGCTGGAGTCTTTGTGCTACATAGGAGGGTAACCCTAAATGGAGAGCCTTACCATAATCTCTGTGGACCCACATAAAGGTTTGAATATTTGGACACTCCAAATTTTTGGAAAGATATGGCAAAATGTGCCTCAAAGCATTCAAGTATTGAAAACAGATAGAGGTACCCTTTTATTATGAGGAAGAAAAGAAAGATCTTTGCAAATAGCACTCCAAAGTTTCCATCAACTAGTGATTGACTTCTGATACTCCCCTCGCCACGGGTTCTGTGAATGGATCCAAAGGGACAATTGCAAAAAACACAGTTGATGGACAGAATGTAGAACAATGTCATACATTCACCCCAGTACAAGGATCTGGGCCTAAATCCATCGGTTTTTTTGCACTCCACACCACCCTGGGTTAGACACCGGCTATATGCAAATCAGCTCTGACCCTGTGCCTCATGGGAACAGTCCAGTCCAAACTACCAAGCCATGTCTTTCCCAGACCGGAATCAAGCATCCAAGGACCGGTTTCTGGCTATCAGCCTGGATAGCTTGACTCCAGTGGTGTGGAGAGCCTGGGACTCACGTCTGAGCATACCCAGCCTACTCGGGTGAAAATTTCAAAAAACACAGTTGATGGACAGAATGTAGAACAATGTCATACATTCACCCCAGTACAAGGATCTGGGCCTAAATCCATTGTTTTTTTGCAGTCCACACCACCTTAGGTTAGACACTGGCTATATGCAAATCAGCTCTGACCCTTTGCCTCATGGGAACAGTCCAGTACGAACTACCAAGCCATGTCTTTCCCAGACCGGAATCAAGCATCCAAGGACCGGTTTCTGGCTATCAGCCTTCATCAGCCTGGATAGCTTGACTCCAGTGGTGTAGAGAGCCTGGGACTCACGTCTGAGCATACCCAGCACACTCGGGGTGAAAATTGCAAAAAACACAGTTGATGGACAGAATGTAGAACAATGTCATACATTCACCCCAGTACAAGGATCTGGGCCTAAATCCATCGTTTTTTTGCACTCCACACCACCCTGGGTTAGACACTGGCTATATGCAAGTCAGCTCTGACCCTGTGCCTCATGGGAACAGTACAGTCCAAACTACCAAGCCAAAGGGAGGCACAACTATCTGTGAGAAATGAATGGACACAATGGCACATCCCATCATACCTGCAGCTGCTAAGTCTGCAAACCAGGATGGAGTTCCTGACTGTAGAAAATGTGGCAGACAGATCAAGCAATATGAGAGCTGCGGTGCCTCCTCGGTCTGAAACCATTCATAGCTCATTATATATAGCCATCTAAGCGACTTTTGTCCCATAATGCTCTCTAAACCTAGCTTGGTCGGGGTTCAATAGATATTTCATTTGAATAAATTCCAAAAGTTGCATATTAACTACCTTCTTTGCAATCTTAGAGCAGAATGGCCATGAATATCACAAACAGTAGAATTAACTAGTTCTCTAACTGAGTAACTAATAAAAGGGCTGAATTTATAAAACAATATTTGCTGGACATCAGTACTCTTGTAAGTCTGACTTTATTAATTTCATTACTTGGGCACTTTGTTTAATTGGCATGTGCCTGGATAAAAAAATAAAACAGTTCTGTAGAACGTTTCTGTTTGGTAAGTGAGGGAGTAACACTGTTGGTCCTACTCCCTGAGGGGCATCTTCCTAGCTTGGAACAGGACCTTAACACCTCCGTAGTGCTAGGGAATAAATAAGTATAGTAAACTGAAAGGTAAAATTGTAAAAGAAAATATGCATAATATGGATAATTAGCTTTTTTTAATTTAGTGAACTCTGACCTTATTTCAGAGGCTGTGAGAATGCCTTTCACAATGTATTTGCTTAACCCCTTCGATGCTCATGACGAGCTGGGCTCGTCATGGTGCACACCGGTCGTGTGCTGATGACGAGCCCAGCTCGTCATGAGCCCCACCCTCGGGGGAAGCGCTGGCGTTCCCCCGAGGGTCTCCGATCTTGGGCCAAAGTACCGGGATGGCAACGGAAGAAGCCGCCCCCGCCCCTCCCCATGGGAATCCCTGATGACGTCAGCGCGCACAGTGAGGTATCATTTTACTCTGGAGAACAAAGGGAACAAGGCAGTCGAGTCACCCCATCCTGAATTCCCCTGTGTGTCTACTTTTCGAAAATGTATAGGTTTGCTAGGTTTCCCTAGGTACTGGCAGAGCTAGGGCTCAAAAACAAAAGGTAGTCTCTTTGTCCAAAAAGCGCAAGATTTCACTGGGAAATTGAGGTGCGACCACGTTGCGTTTTGCGCGGTTTCATGTCGCAGCCACTATGCCTACCCACGCAAGTGAGGTACCATTTTTTTCGGGAGACCTGGGGGAACGCTGGGTGGGTGGAAATTCGTTGATCCACGCAGATTCCAGAACTTTCCACCACAGAAATGTGAGGAAAATTTATTTGTTTTGTCAAATTCTTAGCTTTGCAAGGGATTCTGGGTAACAAAACCTGGTGTTAGGCAGTCGAGTCACCCCATCCTGAATTCCGCTGGGTGTCTACTTTTCAAAAATGTATAGGTTTGCTAGGTTTCCTTAGGTGCCGGCAGAGCTAGGGTGCAAAAACTACAGGTAAGCACTTTGCCATAAAAGGGTCAATTTGTAACTGCAAAATTGAGGTGTAACCACGTTGCATTTTGCGCCGTTTCCTGTCGCAGGCACAAGGCCGACCCACACAAGTGAGGTACCGTTTTTATCGGGAGACTTAGGGTAATTCAGATTTGTAAATCAACTGTTATTACCAATTGAGCTTTCATGCATTTCTCCTTTTCAATGAAAGACATTGTGTAAAAAAAAAATCTTTTTGAAAAATGACCAATAATTCTCATGCTAGTATGAGTATTCCCAATTTTGAAAATGTGCAATTATATACTGTTTCTGAACTCTATAATTTGTACCCAATTCAGAAATACATAGGTGTCTTTCATACAGATTTTTCCATGTATACATTTTCCAAGACAAAGTGCTCTATACCCAGTAAATGAAAAAATACCATTGCAAGTTGCTACTCAGTTTTTAGATCTGGGTTCGTCGGATTCTTTGTGAAACTACAAGTCCTATATATCCCCACAACCAGGAAGATCTAACGGATGTAACGGTATATTGCTTTCCAAGAGCTGTCAAAATTAGAAAAAGTTATGGGTGAAAATGTTGAGACAAAAGGCTGTTTTTTCAACACATTTTCAATTATTCCAATATATAACTGTTAGTTTCTATAAAGAAACCTTCATGGATTTAGACAAATGACCCCTTTCTGAATTCAGAATTTTGTCTACTGTTCGAAAATGTACAGCTTTCCAGTATCCATTATTGCTTTCAAACTCATTTCTACCATTAACTGGAAAGAGGTTGAAAGCTCTAAAAATAGCAAAAATAGGCTTTGTCCCAGAAAAATACCAAAACTGTGTGAAAAATGTCGGTTCTCTGACAAAAGACTGTCATTCACTAAAAGCTGAGAAAATGGAGATTTCAGCCCAACAAACCCTTTTTTGATAACATTTTCAGGGAAAAACCCAGAGGCTTTCATTTGCAGCCCGTTTTTCCCATTTTTCTGAAAAAAACAAAAATTTCACTATATTTTGGTTAATTTCTGGGAACCCTCCAAGGGAATCCACAAACCCTGGGCACCTTTAGAATCCACATGATGTTGGAAGTAAAGGATGCAAATTTGGCATGGATATCTTATGTGGTCAAAAAGTTACAGGGGCCTAAGCGCGCACTACCCCAAAACGCCAAAAAAAGGCTTAGCACAGGAGGGGAAAAAGCCTAGCAGCGAAGGGGTTAAATTAGTCTACAGTGCAGTCTTGCACTGCAAAGTTGATGCATTTCATACTGATGACAAAGTGTTACATGAGGTGTTACACACTCATTAAAGAGCCCATTGATCAGCAAATCATCCAACACAGCGCAGCACAGAAAGCCACTTTGCTGCGCTGCGTAATGAAGAAAGGGCTGGAGCGTGCCGTACTCAACAATGTACGGCAAATTCCTGTATTTTTCTTGCACTGGCACAAAATGTGCTTCCTAGTAACAACGCAGGCACCCTTGCACCATGGTACCAGTGCAAAATTCAGCATACACAGAAAAGGGAAAAACAAGGAAACATTAATATATTTCTCCTCGATATTCCTCACCTGGGGAGGAATATCTTTTTGACACATTCCAAGGTTTACCAGTGTTGGAAAATCTGGGAAAAAGCCAAAATTCATGGGTGGTTGGTGGCAATAGGCTTTGTTCAATGAACAGACTTGACTCTGAGGCTGCATATTCCTTCTACACCCACAAATCCTATCAGCGCTCAAGAAACTGTCCGTATGTATTTGCCAGGAAAAAACATGGACCTTACCCACAACCCTCTTCATATATTGCTATTAGGGTCACAGTTCTATATAAAGCCACCATTTCTTTTGAATATTTATTCCATAACAGTCATAATATTCTTTCGAAAAAGGCTAAGGAAGCAGAGGGCGTGATATTCAGTTTCCTGGAACTTTTTAGAAAATCACAAATGTTGTACCAGCATGTGTGAAGGGCTGTACAAAATCATGAAAAATATACAATGTCCCAGTCTATTGGTTGGCATATCTAGCCAGGGGAATATGCAAGTGCTGGGGCAATCAATGCCAGCCTTGGATTACTTTGAATGTAATAGTCCTTTTTCGATTAGAAGCCAACCTAGATCCTAAGCACTTGGTACAAAGGGTTTCAACTTCAAAATGTGCCTTGCATTAAGACAGCATGTGCAGCAATCACAGTCCACCAGCTGTTGCAGCTGCATGTAGTTTGAACATTTACAACAGATGTTGGGAGTTGTTCCATACAATGCATTATTAGGTTATTAGACTGTTGTAACAGGTGGCAGGAATTTTGAGGGCAAACATCCTAAAAAAAGTAGTTATATGTGGCCGCTACAAGCTAAAAACTGTTTGCAATCTTCTGCTACAGAAAGTTGTAAGGGCATTCCTTTCACAATGTTTGCTGAGGTTTTGGTCTTAAGGGGAATCTGATTGGCATGTACCATGTTTGCTAAACCTGCATAGAAGGCTTCACTTTACAATCATTTCCTAATATAATCCAAGAGGGAAAAAAAGTCAGTCATCAGATCTTCAAGAATGTAACTGAATTATCAGACTTCAAGAAGGTTAATGGCATATGACTGTAGTTTAAACCCCCTTGCCTACTTCAGTATGCTATTTAGACTTCCTAATGGCTGCCTCCAGAGTGTATAGAGTCAGATTAAATACAGGCATGAAGCAAGACAGTATTCTTGCATTCCTCAGTGAATATGGATGACATTTGACAGAAATCCCAACCATTTAATCTAACGTATGAGATTTGTATAGCTACTTACATTTTGTTAGAAAGTTTGGTTGAACGTCAGTTCTGGAGAGAATTCTAAACTTGTATTCCCATTTAACTCTGTCAAATACTTTATCAGGGATGTACGTCATTAAGACGTACACTTTTACAATGCGTTCCATTACAACGCGGTTGTAACAATGCAAGTCGTTACAACGACTTGCGTTGGGGGGGCGCAAATTAAAAATGTTTAATTTACTATTCCAGCACCAGTCCCCATGGATAGTAGGGAAGGTGTTGGGATAGTAAATTAAATGATTTACTATCCTTGAGCGCCCCCCAGCGCAATTTGTTGTAACAACTTTCGTTGTTATGACCGTGTCTTAATGGAACGGCGTTGTAATGGTTGCGTCGTAAACGTCGCATACCCTTTATCAGCAACCAAGAAATGTAGCTTTTTCTCATCAGAGACATTACAAGTAACCCTGGGCAAAGCATTACGCTACGCTCGCGTAGTTTGCGAAGCTTGCGCTCCTTCGCACTATGCGAACTGCGCATAGCACAGTGCAAACACGAGTAGTGTAGTGCTGCGGTCATTTTTTGCTTGCTGGCGGTCCTCAACGTCAAGTTAGCGACTGCGAGCAACAATATGAAATCCCGGCGAGACTTTTTCCTCGTTCAAGATCAGCAACATCAAGTTGCTGATCGCGAGCGTGGAAAATAAACCTCCCGGCGAGATTTTCAACGCGGGGAGGTCAGGTTTCTCTTTGCGAGTGGTCGTGCATGCTCGCGACTGCTCGCGATGTGAAGCTACCAGTCCGCGTTGAGAAAGCTGCCTCTCGAGTAAAAATCTACTCAAGCGGCAGAAATCTACAGCTCGCACTGTGCAAGATGCCGTTTTCAATGATTGCACAGTGCCGGATGCTTGTCCGCACTGTGCAATTATTGAAAGTGGCATCTTGCACAGTGCAAGCATGCTACTACGCAGTTCGTGTAGTGCTACGCGTAGCTCATGTAGTGCGAAGTGCACTTTGAGTAGCGTTTCGGGAAACGCTACTTCGCAAACTACGCCCAGCCCTAATTACAAGTTTACAATAGGACGTGTGGGCGAATTCTGAGATGGTTCCTGGATACCCTTCCAAGGAGAAAGTCTATTTGACAGTGGTGGATAAGACTGGGGATCATTTTCTTTAATTAATTGGCAAGCACCTTTGCTTAAATCTTTACATCATAGTTGGTCAGTGAGACTAGTCTGCACCTGGAGTAAAGTAGTTGTTCTTTCCCTGGTTAGGATGTTAACGTGATAGTGACTAACTCAAAATTGATTTTGCCTTCCGTGAAGCCTGTGTACAACAGAGAGGCTAGGCTGTTGGAATTGATATTACACAAAACCAATAGGGAAAACACCCTCTCCCACTGCTTTTCCAGTGACACTAAATGAATTCCCTCCATGAGTTCCTCTTCCATGACCTTGCGTGAGTCTCAATACTTCAGCGTGTCGTGAATGCCCAGACGTAGGTTCCGTGCTCACTGTGCCACCTGAACCAAGCTTCACCTGTCTGTAGGGCCTCAATCAGGGAGAACACAGTCTTGGGGTGCTTGTGTTCAGGTTCAGGCAGGGCCTGGCAGTTCAGGGTGGACTGTTCCACCTTCTCTCTTGGGTATACTTGAGAACGATGGTAAAGGCAGGTCTGCCAGAAACGTAGCTTCTGGAAGCAATGAATTGTTCACTTTTGAAGTATTGATTAGAGCTCAGAAAAATGCAAATTCCACAGTGATTCCCAAAGTATGTGTAAGGGGGAGAGCCTGGCAGTTTGTTAATTACAGATATTACAGTACCTGATTCTCTTTGCTTTAGCTGCATGGCTGGCAGCATGCCAGCCTTCTCTTCTTTTGGGTTACTTTAGATAGAGCATCATCTACGTTTAACGTCAAGAGTCAGTTCAGGTCTTATTGACTTTCTCAGTAGGCTGGAAAAGCTTATACAATATCTTTTTTTAGGCGGCGATAATTCTATCGCTCTATTAGCAAGCTGTCGCTAACAGCAGTTAGCGACAGCTTTAGGCGATAGCGAGCGGTTTGGGTCCCGCTTTGCATGTCAGCGATATTTATCGCTAGTGACATGCAAAGTGGGCGAACCCAACCTGTTAGTGACTGAAAGCAGTCGCTAACATCGCTACCGACTATTAGCAAGGCAGGCGTAGCGATGGAAATATTCCCGCTATCGCCAAAAACTAATGCCTGCTCTGTTCTGAAGTCTTGATTAGAGCTCAGAAAAATGCAAATTCCACAGTGATTCCCAGAGCATGTGTAAGGGGGAGAGCCTGGCACTTTGTAATTACAGATATTACAGTACCTGATTCTCTTTGCTTTAGCTGCATGGCTGGCAGCATGCCAGCCTTCTCTTCTTTTGGGTTACTTTAGATAGAGCATCATCTACTTTTAAAGTCAAGAGTCAGTTCAGGTCTTATTGACTTTATCAGTAGTCTGGAAAAGTTTATACAATAGCTTTTTTGTGATCTGCGTGAAGGAGGTCTAAGCGTTCCAAAGCTATCTGTTTTTCTCTGGTTTCATTCAGTGAGTCTCTTATCAGACACCCCCTCAGACAGACCTTTCCTGCCATGCACAGAATGAACCTGCATGACCAAAATCCCTCATTGGTGTCAGGATATTGATTCCAAGGCTCATGAAGAAACCTCCTCTCTTCAGGTTGTTTATACTTGGAGACATTTGTGTTTCAAGGCATATTGATTATGATATTAAGACTCTGGCCTTGGATATGGATTCGAAAAGATATAGTTGAGTGATCAGAGATGCCTTTTTTCTAGGACTACTACCACTAAAGGGGCTAGGTCCAAAGAACAGAAATCACGTTAGGGCCCTAATAATTATCAAAATATAAAAAGGGGGACCCAACTTCTTCTCAGCTGACGCTCTTTTACTTTAGAGCATGAAACACACCATTACCATTCCTGTTTGAATAGGTTATTTATTTGCCCATTCCTTTTGAAATTATTATCATGTGTTTTCAGAGGACTTTCAAATGCACATAAAGGGAAACACTATTTTTCAAATGACATGAAGGAATACATTTAAACAATTCACGAAAGACATACAGTGAAATGCAACATCATTCTGTACAATAATTCAAAAACCACGTTTTATGTGCTGTTATGTTATGTTATGTTAATTGTTTATTTCTATAGCGCGCGGCTACTCAAAGAGAGTGTCCCGGCGCTTTATTGGAGAAAGAGACAAAACTGCAACATACTAACATAACACCAGATAAAAAAACTAACAGAAGAGTGGGCCAAAGATTCACGGAAGACCGGCTACTGAGTGAACAGCCAAGTTTTAAGGCCTTTCCTAAAAGCCAGTAGACTGGTGGCTCCCCGCAGGGCCAGTGGTAAAGAGTTCCACAACTGAGATGCCAACAGTCCAAAAGAGCGGCCTCCGAGGCGCGCTTTCTTTACCCGGGGGACAACAGCAAGGTACAGGGCTTCCGACCTCAGAGACCTGGTCGGATGATAAAAGACCAGCCTCTTTTGGAGGTACTTGGCTCCCTCCTTGTGAAGAGCTTTGTAGGCCAAGGTCAGCGCCTTAAAGGCGATCCTCTTGCGGATAGGAAGCCAATGTAAAGTTGCCAGCAAGCCCGAGGCCCTGGAGCGCCTACCAAGGCCAAAGATTGCCCTGGCAGCGGCGTTCTGTACCACTTGAAGCCGCTGCAGCAAGTACTCTGGAAGGCCCAGGTAAAGAACGTTGGAATAATCCAACCTGGACCCAATCAGAGCCTGGACTGTCAGCGTCCTATGTTCCACGGATAACAGAGGAAGGAACCTCCGCAGCATCCTGAGGATGCCAAAGCAAATGCCCGACACCCCCAGGATCTGGGATTTCAAGGTAAGCCTGTTATCCATCTTCACCCCCAGATTCTTAGCAACCTGAGAGGAGCAGGACGGAGGGAACATGTGCACCAATTCATTTAACACAAAAGGCAACTCTTGGAATTGTCTAATGTTTTTCACCAAAGAGCACAGGGAACAAGGGTAAACGTGCAAGCTGGGGATCATTTTTCAGTCCAACTCCCTCACAATGACGTTTCTTAATTTTCAATTCTTACGTGTTATGAAAGATGCCAACGCGTTTCAAGGCCCCGGCATAGAGTACTGGGAGTCTCATCAGGGCTCCCTCTTAATGCGTGTCAAGGTATTCTAGAAAATCAATCAAATGAAAAACGGCTGTTAGAATCAATTAACCCCTTCGGTGCTCATGACGAGCTGAGCTTGTCATGACCACACCCGTTTTTATTGCTGTCCAGCACAGGAGAAGAATATCATCAGCAGCGATGTGGTTAAAAACACTCCTATTCTCCAAAGCCGTGAAACACTAGAAGCTGCAAAAATACCTCATGGAGTTTTTGTTGTCACCATCAGTCAATGTTCTCGAATTACTCGTGAGGTAGATTTCAACCAATATTAATTAACCAGAACCAGTGTGGCCCATGTCGTGAAAGGTTGCAAGTTTCCTCCCCGTGTTTATCTAAAAAACGATCCCACAAACAGTTATAAATGCCGGTTGCCAGTCATTCACTTTACACAACCATTCTGTTGCAGGTTGCTGGATGAATAATATAGGGGCATATTATCAAGAAAGGCGTTAAAAATTATTGCCGGTTTAGCGGCAGAAAACTGCTGCTAAAGCGGCTTGATAATACGCCCTTGTGAATTCCCATAGACGCCCAGGTTCTGGTGTGAACCTGGGCTTTTATTGGAATTCTCCAGGGCATATTATCAAGCCCATTATCGCCGCTTTAGCAACAGTTTTCTGCCGCTAAACCGGCGATAATTGTAACGCCGTCCTTGATAATATGCCCCATAGTACCTTAGATCAACCGTAAAAGTTGCTCACCGTGCATGTAACCAGCCTGAAACAGAATACACGCTTTGATTTAGTACCAGCTAATACCTCACTAGAGCCACAATTACTTTACCTAGCTCAGATCCGTTTCAATATAGCTCCGACCACAAAGGTCCATAGTAGGTGAAAGGGGCATTCGTATTTGGCATTTGAAAATTAGTGTTCCACTTCTGCAGGGTGTAGATGGCCCTTTCCTCTTCAAACAAGCATTTGCAATTCAATAGGTCTCGCATTTGCTAGAGTTAAGCTATTGGCATTCTAAATGATAATGCCTTTTATTTATTTGTTTTAAAAACCAACAAATAAATAAAAGGCTTTTTTTTGTGCTTATTCTCCACCCAACTCGCTCCATTATATCCTAGAGAAAACGACACATTGCCTCAGTAAAAACTGGATATATAGGCTTAAAGAAAGGTTGACCTTTGCCTAACAGCATTGTCAGATCCAAAAAGGACTTTAAGGAAACCTGTAGGGAGCCGCCTTACTGGGGTTGACCAACCCAACCGCATCAGGGCGCAACCTGATGTCTCCGGATATGCCTGAAAAAGAAAAATAGGAAAGTCAGCGTAATCATCGGACAGGGGGAAAAAAATAAAAAACATCTGTTGTCTCAATGTTGCCCTCACTTCAAAAGATTCAAAAAGGCTTGTGTATTTTGGTTTCCCGATCTCGTTAAATCCAATCTAGAAACCAGGAGTACTGATGCCTGCCAATCTAGAAAAGAAGGTGGTGTAGAGTCTTTCCATTTTTTGCAGATTCCTCTCCTGGCCAGGAGGATAATATAGAAGATATTTAGCAGGGCCGATAACGCCCTCCAATACTCCAAATATTACCAGTGAGGGATTAATTGTAATAGGGCGGCCAAGCGATGTTGACAACGATCTGCTTATCGAGTCCAAAAAGGGAGACAGAGTTGGACAGTCAAAAAACATATGTAGATCAGAAGCAGCTATTGTCCCGCACCGCAAACATGTTACAGGCGAATCCTTTGAACATTTTGAAAGCATCTGTGGTGAATAATAGGCCCTATGCAAAGTGAAGAGGTGATTCCTTCGGAGCCATGCTGGTTTAACTACATCCCAAAATGTCTTACAGGAGTTTAGCCAAAGGCTTTCAACATCCTGGTCTGAAAAGGAATTGCCCCAAACCTTATTGGCTAGCTGAAATTCGCCATCAACCTCATCTAATATTGTATGGTACCAGAAGGAGACTTTCTTTTTTGTTGGGACTTTATTATTAAGCTGAAACTCGAGGTGTTTACCTCCTCCTACTGGGTATTTACTCTGGGTGATTATCTAAGACTGAGCCCAGCTAGCCATCTGTAGGTATTTAAACCTAGAGGGGCTAGATCCAACCCTGTCCCTGAGAGAATCCCATGAAATAAGGACTCCTCCCACAAACAGGTCTCCCCAAACCTCCAGACCAGCTTCTCTCAAGGGCAAGACTAGTCTATCCTTAAGCCATCCCGGACCCCCTGGAATATCGAACAGAGGTGCCATACTAGAGAAATACCCTAGCATTACAGAGCTACGCAGCATGGCCCATGTTCTAGCTAAGCCCTGCAAGACCTTTAGTTTTATTTTAATTTTAAAAATGGGGTCAGCAAATTTAAACAAAAAACCCTCATGTGATAAACTGGCCCCACTAAGCATAGCCTTGAACATACAGCCAAACCTGTGTTGTTGGGCATCTTCAGGAGCATGCGGAATGGGTGATTTGGAATGCCCAAGCATACAACTGAAGATCCGGAGCGGCTAAGCCTCCCTTTTCTCTTCGCCGCCTAAGTTTTTTCCAGGCAATCCTAGGTATATGATAAGCCCAAATAAATGAATTAATATCACTCTGCAACTTAAGTAAAGAGGTAGGTTCAAAATAAAGAGGAATTATATTAAAAAGAAAAGTAATTCTGGGTAATATTGACATTTTTATTAGATTTACCCTTCCCAGGATGGACAAGGGTAATGAAGACCATACTCTCATAAGTTTTCGGCAATCCTTCGCTACCCCAGAAAGGTTAGTGTCAGCTATTTTGCCGACATCCTGGAGAATGTTAATACCAAGATACCTCATTTTTGAGCTAGGCTGCACTCCTGCCGGGTTCTCTCCCATGTTCCAGGCCATAATCTCTGTTTTAGAGGCATTAATTTCATAACCAGAGATTGCTCCAAAGTCCTGGGCTAGTTTGATCACCAAGGGAAGAGCTGTGTGCAATTCAGAAGAAAAAATCAAGGTGTCATCCGCATAGAGGGCCACCTTCCTCTCCCACTCCCCGTACCTAAAGGGCTTGATGTTAATATCGTCCCTCAGCCGTTGGGCAAAGGGTTCAATATACAGATCGAACCGGAGAGGGGAGAGTGGGCAGCCCTGACGTGTTCCCCTTGTCATCTTAAAAGGGTCAGAAAGAGCTCCGTTCACCAAAAGACAAGCCAAGGGATTCAGGTATAACAGCCTCACTGCTCAACAAAACTTTTCTCCAATATTAAACTTGCCTAAGACCCCCGACAGGTATAACCAATGGACCCTGTCGAAGGCCTTAGTAGCGTCGAGTGTCAGGACAGCCAGGGGAAGAGATTCGGTAGACGCGATATCGATAGCTCCAATCAAATCGTAGGTCAAATCAGAGAGCTGTCGACCCTTAACGAAGCCCTTCTGGTCATGATGCAAGATGTCGCCTGCTACCAGCCCCAGTCTTTTGGCCATAATAGAGGTAAAGATGTTATAGTCAGCGTTAAGGATAGATATCGGCCTATACGACCCACAAGTAGACGCAGCTTTACCGGGTTTTAGAATCAGAGTTATGGATGCGTTATCCCACTGATGGAGCAGATTCCATCTGGAGTCAAGCATTGTTTTATTTTTGTGCTTCAGACAGACTGCATTTAAATTGCCACGCACATTTTGGTGCAAGTTAAAAACATGGCACATGAAAAATATGAAAGTGAGGCCTAGTCAGTCTTAAATGCTGGTGCTGAATTTACATGTGTTTTTGCAATGTAGAGAAAAGTGGCCTTTTTAGCTTTGAAGATTAATAGAATGTGTTTCTCTCTTCCCAGCTCATCCCTTGCAATCTAAATTCACTATTTCTGTCTTAAAAGACTTTGATTTGTTGCATATTTTGATAACATTTTCAGTTAATAACACCTCTTTTTATAATGTGTGTGAATTAATAATGCTCCAAAAACTACACAGGGGGCTAAATGCTTTTTTGCATGAAAAGCTATCTAAAACAATAAAGCATATTGCGGTGTGCGCTGTATTAACTCTGTGTGCTTTGAAATTTTACACTAAAGAATGAAAGTGCTATGTTGCACATTGCACATTTAGTTTCCATGTTGTCATAAATAATAAAAAAAAGCTGCTTTACACTAATAGCTTGGATAGGGTAAACATTTATAAGGGGTATTAGTATGGAGTTGGGAAACATAATGGGCTGATTTACATGAAATTAATATTCTCTTTGTGTCTGGTTTATTTTTTGGGCCTACCATTAAATGGCTGCCTGTGAATCCAGCAAGGCTATGACTTGCAAAGAAGAGAGATTGGGCAGATACCAGCTTGACTCAAACTGCGGAAGGAGTCAAGGCCTCTTTGTACTTTGAACATTCTTGTGATTGTGCCAAAGTACCAGTTAGCTGAAAGTATCTATCTGGACTGCGCTGTGGAAGAAAGGAAGGACAAATTAGAATGAAACATTTTTCCTAGTAAATGTTGCAAACGTTTATAAATGTATTTACTCATGTATGCTTCTTTTGTTAAAACTGGTCTAGTCAGGATTTTAGAATGAGTTAGGATAGTGAGACCTTATGCCATCATGACTGACCAATCACGTACAAGTTTTCCTAAAAATGCAACATCTTTGTGTAGTCTGCCAAAAATTAGAGTATAAATAATTGGCTTACTTAGCTCAGCTGGCTTCTTGCTCATTTTGGCTTTGTTTTATTTAACTTATGCATTTATTTCTCTTAACAGGAGATTTTTGCAAACTATTTAATTATGGATTAGACTTGCAAGACTATTTTTCTTAGAAACTCTTTAAGAATTGTGCGCCACATTTTCTTTCCTACATGTAATGCTTATATGCAGACTGTAATGTGTTCTGTATTATTGCTATTTTTCCTGTTTTCCAAATTCTCTAACCTGATTGATATTTTACTAATGAATAAAGGGTCAGAGAAAAATTAACTTTTGACTTGAAAATAAAACCCTTTAAAATACTCATCAACTCTCTTTATTGGCTTGAAAAATAATTGCATTTTTGACTGTTCATGATTACTTAAAGTCTCCTGAAGGTAATACATGGTGTGAAGGGCCTAACACCTTTTCAGCGGGAAATTGAGTAGCATGAGGGTTTTGCATTCAGATATTACCAGAAGAAATTATTGCGCCATCAGTTTTTGGTAATCAGCGGATGGTCATTATTGATTAGTTTGGTGATTAATGATTATTGATTTCACCATCAACTATTCAATTAAAGGATCATTGACCTTAAGAGGGAAGTAACATAATTGCCCAAGTTAGATAAATGTCCAAGTCCTGATTCCTGACTCCAAAGCTCAGAACCTGAAGACTGGCAAAGCAGTACTGGAAGGTGATGCGAGAAGTGGTGCGAGTATCAATAGGGCTGTGAAATATTGTTAATGTGCTAGGATGTATTTTTAAAGTGTTGAAAATATTAAGTTTTTTTTTTACTATTGGTGAAATTTTGCTCATTTTGAATTGATGGTGTTATTGATTATATTGGTAATTTCATAGGACATATTTTTTTTGGTTGTTGATTATGTTTTAACTCTTCATGTTAAGTAAATGTCTTGTTCTATGTTGTCTGGAGCACAGGTATGCACACCTGTGGAATCCCGGGAAGGAATAGCGGGTGGTAAATGGAAGCCACACTGCACTGAGGTTACTCGTCTGTTGGAATAACACTGAGAAGCTAGGTAGGGCTGGCAGTGTTAAATTAGGGACTATTTTCTGTGTGAGTAATTGATAGCAAAGAGTTTGCTGCTAGAATTTGGTGTGATATCACCTAGAAAAGGTCACACTGAAGGAGTAGCAGGTTATTCTGAGCTTGAGTGACAGCAAAGGGTTCGCTTGTGAAACTTTGACCTTAGTGTATATCCCGGAGTGGATAAAGGTTAAGAGGAGTTGCAGGTTCTTCTGAGCTTGAGTGAAAGGTAAGCGGAAGGGATTTACCTGTAGTGTTTGAAGAGTAAACAGAACGTCTTACTTTGTGAAAGGTAAGCAGAATGTGTTACTCGCAGTGAATATAAATCTATCCTTTATTGAGCATAACAGACAGAGTAGCGAATGTATTTATGTTGTTACTAACAGAGTTATTGATTAAGAGAGATATTGCAGTAAGATTTTGTGGAGGGTCAGTGGTAGGAGTAAAACTGACTAAAATTGAGACTGACAGCTTTGAAAAAAAGAACTTGCATTGAATTATTGCAAAAATGAAAATGTTTGAAGGTTTAAAGAAGCTGTTAGGAGGTAAAGTGAAAAATGTGTTTTTTATTGGTGATGCTCCTGAAGGAACACCTGTGCATTTTATGTCTACCAATTTGGGACAAAATACATGTATGTGGGTTCACCAATGGTGCAAGATTACTGAAAAAGAGGGTGCTTTGAGGTTTCCAAATGATGGTACTTTTGAATTGCAAATCATTGACAAATTAAGGGAAGTCTTATGTGAAATAAAGACACAATCTAAAGCTGTACAATTTGAGGCCTTAAGCCTGTGGGAAAAACAGCAAGAGAGAAAGCAAATGAGGATAAAAAATAAAAGCACCAGATGCAGGAGAAGGGAATTAATGATGATAAAGAGTTTCTCATAAATGGGAAGAGGTGTGGCGCCGCGGCCAGGGCGACTGACTCCGGAAGCTGGGGATCACGGTTCGATACCTGGCACCGGCAGCAGATTAGCCCAGCACCATGTGACTCTGGGCAATAGCTTGCTTAATCTTCCCGACGGCCCCCAGCGCCTAGAGACCCTAACGGGTGATTGTGCGTTTTACAAATGTGGGTTATTATTATTATATTATTATTATTATTATTATTATTATTATTATTATTATTATTATTATTAAATAATGATTCAGGGGATAAAATAATGGATGCATTGTTAACTGAGTGTCCACCACTTTATGTGGTTCCCATGAAAAATACTGAAAATAATATACCAGTAAGTACTACAGGGGCTACTGCTTCTGTTGTACAGAGAGAAAAACAGATTGAGAGAACTGTGCAGACATTTTATATTGACCCATTACCTGTTGCTTCAGCACTGACAGTGATACCTCCAGGTGTTACTGCTTTAAATGTGCCTGATTCCGTCCATGAATTGCAAACTGCAGATGCACAGCTAATGCCTAGAAAGATTATGACTGTCCCAATCAATATGGTCCCTACTGAAAAGGTTCAAAGAGCTGCAGAATCAGTGATTTTGCCAGAGTTTATTTCAGAAACTCAGAATACACAGATTATTCACCAGAAATTACCCCAAGCACTAAAAGGTGAAGGAAAAATGGCCTTTACAACATCTACAGCTCAGGATAAAAAATATATATTTGAAAATGGGATTTTCAAACCTGCTTTGAGGAAGCAGCAGTGATTAAAAATATAGAGAACATGGGGGAACATATTATCCCAGACCATGAAAAAGAGAAACAGCTTAGTGTTTTAAATGGAGCATTTGAACATGAAGAAATTAACAGTCCTTGCTGTTTAACTAATGAAAATGTGAACCAGTGTAAGGAAAAATAATTAATTTCCCTGAGTAAGGAAACAGCTGCATGTGCATTAACTACATATAATGGACTGACAGATTTGGCTAAAAAATATGAAACTGATGGTTCAGGAAGTTTTCCATTTCAGAAAGGTTTTAGGGTACACATGGATGATGAAGCAAATGAGAAAATGTGTTCTTCAGAAATGCAATTGCACCTTGCAGAAATAAAATATATTTTTAAATGCAATGGGTTTGAGCAATTAGGAGACAAGTGGGCAAGAAAACATGAGAAGAAAAAGAAACCACCAGACTTAGCAAGGAAACTGGATAAGGAAAAGAAGCCACCAGATTTAGTTGAGAAAAATAATAAACAGAATGAGGGAGAGGCTTTTGCTTACTCATTGAGAGAAATGGTGGGAGAAGTGCATGTTCCTATGCCACAGAATAAAAGTGAACTTGCAGCATTTCTGAACATAATCCCACAATTGAGAGACAAATTTATGCCGTGGTACCCACAAGTTGATGGATTTGATGAAATGTTAAAAGAGTTGTGCATTAATTTGGAAATGTTCTTTTACATTGCCATGCAAACGGAATTGTGGTTTGAATCTAAAGTTGTGCAAAGGCCAGATGAGGAGACAGTGAAAAGGGTTTGCATGAATGCACCATCATTTTCTGTTGTTATGGAGAAAAACATAGCAGTGATTACTTTCCTGAAGGGCAGAGTGCCAGCAAAGGATGTTGATTGGGTACAGATTAAAAGAACACAGGATGGAAGTATAGGCGGTTTGGTTAGTGCAAATTCAGGTATGGATGTTGTACTGCTGGAAGATGTGTCCTTTTGCCATCTCTATAACAGATTTGAGCATTGGAAGAAGAAATCTAACTTTAAACATGATGCACAAAAACATGGAGAAATGTAGATGCAAAACATCCCAGTTAAGCAAATGCAAATGTCAGTTCAGAAACAGGTACCTATGGCAGGAATTTGCCAAGCACAAATGGTCCCACAAAATTTGGAAAACGCTAAAATTAATTTAAATAAGGTGTCCAGAGCAAATGTGAATTATTTCCAGAGACAAAATCAGAACCCAGTTCAACAGGTTGCTGTGTTTAAAAATGAGATTTCTAACCCTCACAATTCTGAATTTACCAAGTCCATTGTGAAGTCAGTGGAAAGTCCAGATTTAGTTGCAGGAGTTTTAAACAAAGAAATTACAAACCCAGTTTTAGAAAAATTTGCACCAAAAATTGGCCCATTTGAGGAAAATTGCCAAGTTATTGTCTGTGACTCAGGTCTAGCAGAAAAACAATTATTTTACAAATTAAACAGCACAGATTACTGTACAACAGATAATGTTATTTTTCAGATTCCTGATGAGGATGTACTTTTTAAAATGGCCCAACAAGAGACAGATGTAGCATTATTTTCAGAAAAGTCGGTTGAAAGATAACCTTCTGCTTTGGAAACAATAATAAACACAGAAATAAGAGAGTTCACAGAGAAGGATGCCAGATTAATAAAATGTGCAGACCATGTCTTATTAAAATTAGAACCAAATGACATGTATTCAGGAACACCATCAGTTGCAGTTATTTTACCAATAAGAGGAGTTTTTATGGAATTGATTGGAAATTTGTGCAACTTTCTGATCACAGGTTCACAGAAAATAAATGAAAAGAACAGAATAGTGCAGGAGATTAAAAGCATATTTTTTTCATGTTGTCCCGTGGTACTGAATCAGCCACATTTTCACATTCCATGTGCTGAAAAATGACTTACTTTTATTGATTTTTGCCAAGTTCATGTTACAGTGCCATTGGATGAGAATCGTCAGGAGTACTGTCAAAAAGAAGATGAATACCTGAGACACAAAATTGGAAAGGGAGGTAGAAAGGTGTCACCAGAGAAGGTGGAAATAATTTCCAAGATGAATCCACCTCAAATTCATAAAGAAGTCAGGAATTGTTTGGGAATGGTTGGCTGCTTTAGAGAGTGGTTACTAAACCTTTCCCTAGTGGCTAAGCCTTTACTGAGGCTGACACACAAGGGTGTGTCTGATCCGCTTCCATTGGACAACAATTGCACAAAAGCATTCCTAGTGATGAAAGAGAAAGAATGCTGCGCCCCAGCACTAGGAATGAAAGTTTATTTGAAAGAAAATACACCAATTTGTAGTGAGAGGGAGGGCTGCACTCTCTCATTGCCTATTGAAAAAGAGGACTGTGTTCAAAGGTCTGTGATATATTGCCCAACAACCTTTGACCCTAAATTCACCGAAATGTCAGCAAATTAATTGGATTGTGATGAAACTGAATATGAGTGTCTAAATATCATGAAAATATGCATGAAGCCAAAATCAAACTTTAAGGATGAACGTCTGAGTCAGCCCAACAATGTCCATTTTGTAGATGACCCATGTTTGAAAGCTGACACATTAAAAGCAGCACATGTTGTGCTCCTTATACATTATGTTGCCAAAGCTTCATGGCTTTCAGTAGTTACCCCAGCCCAAAATTCGAAATTGGTTGCCCTTACCATAACATGCAGTATATCTGCTCAATTGGGAGTCACTGTTGTCATGGGAGAGAGAAATGCTAATTCAGTTGCACAAATGTGTGTTCTGTTAGCATATACATTCAATGGAATCTTTACAGTTCAATTAAAAGAGGCTCAAGAAAATGTTTCAGAAGCAGAACAACAGGGTTGTATCAGAACTGTTTTTGATAAAAATGACAACTGCAAAGTGGCAAATGTGTTATTGCAAAGACTGATGCCCAGGTATAGATTGCCAGTTTTTCTGAAATCAGATCATAATGAGCTCTCAAAGATAATGAGTGCAGAATTAGAGATTGGACAAGGAGTGGATTGTAGTTATCTGCCTGAAGTGTCAAGCATAATAAAGCAACACAATGGCAGCACAGAGTTACCTTTTGCAAAAGACTGTGTTTCAGTATCACCAAAGTGGCTAGAAAATGCATTTGAAAATGCACTTGTGGAAAACACTGATGAGATTACTAGCCATTGCTGTGTAGGTCTGGCTGATGTACAGTGTGCAGTTTCTCTTCAGATTGCAGCTGCTACACAAGATCTGCATAATGGATGGTGCAAAGACTTTGATCTGAGAGATGCTGTGGTGAAACATCTGAATCTGATCAAAGTGAAAATAAGACTGAAAGGCCTAGGTTGAAAAAAGTGCAAAGGATTGATGGTGCTCTGTCAGAGTTTCCCAGCACCTAAGTAGTCTAATTTGCATGGAAAAGTACAGAAATTCCAAACTGTATGAACCATTCTAATGGCAAGCTGATGACAAAGAGCAAAGAAATGCTGAAACTGTCCTGTTGAATTCTCCTTTTATTATTTTAGTTATTTATTTTAAAGAAGACTAACTGTTCCAAGAAGCTACTTACAGAACTCTGCACTAAAACATTTGAGCTTGGCTATATATGATGTGATTATAGACAAAACGTGTGTTTGCCTTAGACATAGAAGTAAAATTGTTATATGCTCAGATTTTGCAACAAAAAAAAGTCACTTTTGAAATTAAATATGTGTGATGATTTATAAATCATTTGATTATGATTTTATATCATCAGAAGGGTGGATCGATGGAGCAGATTCCATCTGGAGTCAGGCATTGTTTTATTTTTGTGCTTCAGACAGACTGCATTTAAATTGCCACACACATTTTGGTGCAAGTTAAAAACATGGCACATGAAAAATATGAAAGTGAGGCCTAGTCAGACTGAAATGCTTGTGCTGAATTTACATGTGTTTTGCAATATAGAGAAAAGTGGCCTTTTTAGCTTTGAAGATTAAAAGAACGTGTTTCTCTCTTCCCAGCTCATCCCTTGCAATCTAAATTCACTATTTCTGTCTTAAAAGACTTTAAATTGTTGCATATTTTGATAACATTATCAGTTAATAACACCTCTTTTTATAATGTGTGTGAATTAATAATGCACCAAACACTGCACAGGGGGCTAAATGTTTTTTTGCATGAAAAGCTATCTAAAACATTAAAGCATGTTGCTGTGTGTGCTGTATTAACTGTGTGCTTTTAAATTTTACACTAAAGCATGAAAATGCTATGTTGCACATTGCACATTTATTTTGCATGTTGTCATAAATAATAAAAAGCTGCTTTACACTAATAGCTTGGCTAGGCAAACATTTATAAGGGGTATTAGTATGGAGTTGGGAAACATAATGGGCTGATTTTCATGAAATTAATATTCTCTTTGCGTCTGTTTTATTTTTTGGGCCTACCATTAAATGGCTGCCTGTGAATCCAGCAAGGCTATGACTTGCATAGAAGAGAGTTTGCGCAGATACCAGCTTGACTCAAACTGCGGAAGTAGTTAAGGCCTCTTTGTACTTCGAACATTCTTGTGATTGTGCCAATGTACCAGTTAGCTAAAAGTATCCATCTAGACTGCGCTGTGGAAGGAAGGAAGGACGAATTAGAATGAAACATTTTTCCTAGTAAATGTTGCAAACGTTTATAAATGTATTTACTTATGTATGCTTCTTTTGTTAAAACTGGTATAGTCAGGATTTTAGAATGAGACCTTATGCCATCATGACTGACCAATCACGTACACGTTTTCCTGAAAATGCAACATCTTTGTGTAGTCTGCCAAGAATTACAGTATAAATAATGACCTCTCTGGAGGCGTGGCTGACTTTCTTAGCTCAGCTGGCTTCTTGCTCATTTTGGCTTAGGCTTTGCTTCATTCATAGGTACGAGAGCGTCGCGGGAGACAGCTGATAGGGTAGAGATTGCTTCCGAGGAGAGTCAGGGGGAGGTTTCTTGCTTCCACGTGGCACAGCAGGCCACATTCCTTTGAGGTCTGGTAAAGGAGGGGCTGTTTTGCTCTTTAAATTTATGTATGTCTTGTAAAGCGCACTGCTGCCCTGAGGCGTTGTGGCGCTGTAGACCGCTGGGGAACCCGTCCTGGCTATCCCTGTGAGATGGTCCCTACTGGGTATCTCCAAAGTGAAACCAGGCATCCCCGGCGAATGTGGGGGGCCGTTGTAGAGATGAGGCAAGCTAATGCCCAGAGTTGCCGAGTGTGATCCCTGGTTAGAGTAGGCACCGAGGCGAGAATTATCAAGTCGGCTGACCCTGGTCCACGACCCTGCCGCGTTGGGAATTGAACCCTGGTCCCGGGCCGTTCTCTGCTTCTGGGTCTGCCGCCTCTAACCAGTGAGCCACGCCACTCCACACAGACACAGACACTTTAGACACAGACAGATTCAGAAGAACAGCAACAGATAGAAAGGCTTTCTAGATTTAGATGCTAAACTTTAAGTTTATGCTTTGACTAATTAATTAGGTCTGAAAAGATTTATTTAACTTATGCATTTATTTCTCTTAATGGGAGATTTTTGCAAACTATTTAATTATTGATTAGACTTGCAAGACTATTTTTCTTAGAAACTCTTTAAGAATTTTGCGCCACATTTTCTTTCCTACATGTAATGCTTATATGCAGACTGTAGTGTGTTCTGTATTAATGCTATTTTTCCTGTTTTCCAAATTCTGCAACCTGATTGATATTTTACTAATGAATAAAGGGTCAGAGAAAAATTTACTTTTGACTAGAAAATAAAGCCCTTTAAAATACTCTCTTTATTGGCTTGAATAATAATTGCATTTTTGACTGTTCATGATTACTTAAAGTCTCCTGAAGGTAATACATGGTGTGAAGGGCCCAACAATTTTTCAGCTGTAAATTAGAGGTAGCATGAGAGTTTTGCATTGAGAAATTACCAGAAGAAATCACCGCTCCATCACCACGCGTCTGGGGGAGATACTCCTTCCTGAAAAAATCTGATTGAATAGGGTAGTCAAAATAGGAACAATGTCTTTCCCCAAAACCCTGTAAATTTCGGCTCTACAGAGGATCTTTTATTGATTGCAACAGAAACCAATTGGCTTTGGCAATGCTTGTTTTTCTTTCATGTCTTAACCATGCAGTATTTCAGCCTTTGTCCTTTCTGCTTGATCTCTGGCTCTTTTCCTCTTCTCTTCCTCTCTTTCCTGCAGTGCCCTCTCTGCTCTCTCGTACATTTCAAGTTTGTAGACGCCCCTGTATTCCTTTCCACCATGCCTTTAATGACGTCAAACAGTTCTTGTCTCTGCTGCTCCGCCTCTTCTCCTGTTGCTCTGTTGTTGAGAGAGCAGTAAGGCGCCCTGGCCTTTAAGATCAGATCTCCAAACTTCCTCGTTGCATCATTAAAAAAAAGTTCTGTATTGAGTGATCTTTCAGCTCCTCTTTCCGAGTAAACAGGGGCACCAGGTGCTTTTCCGCTTAAAGTGAGAAATTCGGGAAAAGGCACCATGAACCAGTCACGACTCAGCTGATTTTGTTATCTAGACGGGCAGTTTCCTGAGGAGTCTCGTAACAGCGTTTGCTAGCAGCCCCTCTCCCCTCTCGACATTTGACACTATGTCCATCCCACGGAGCGTCTCAGTCACCGCTCCCACATATGCTCCCATTATTGCTATAACAGGTCCCAACAAAGGCCCTCGACGAGCGCCTATCTGTGCTGCCGCTTTCATCTCAGCTTGCACCTCCATCCCCTCCCCCACAGCGGCCCCTGTTAAGTGCTGGAGAATAACAGACTCCGCCTCCTTGCCCACCGCTTGGAGCTTTTCATGATGCATTCGTCCGTTTTCGACTAATTTCCTTTCAGTTTCACGTTCAATGTCCTCCAGCTGCTCATCTGTTATTGGACCTTGGATTCTTTTCTTTATCTTTTTGATTGCATTTTCACGCTCCTTGCGTATGTTAATTGTCTCCCTGTCGCAGGGTTTCTGTTCTCACACAGAACTGTGCACAGAGGAGTGGAACCTCGGCGAATTAGGGTGTCCCAAAACTCACCTTAGTACCCAACTCACCCCTTACCGAGCTAGCTACAGTGTCTCATTGGACATATCAAACTCCCAATGTTTAGACAAACCAGAACATGAACTTACTGTACCTCAGGGTACGTGGAACTCATGAACACTCTTTCGTTATATTATCATTACAAACCAGAACATGGAGTAAAGAAGACACATGTGCATTTGAAATGTTTATTTACTAATGCCGTCTTCTCAGGCGCAGTATCTTAGATAATACGAGTATACTTATTATCAGTAGCAAAATTACCAGCATAGTTACTAAGACATAAAAAGCGAATGGTGACAGCATGTTAACATACTGTAATGAATAAGAGTTAACCACACTTATATCTCATCCACCCTAACACATATATTATATTATTATCTAAGAAGGTCTCTTTGGGTTGTTTTAGGGCGGGCCCATACCTTAGTGTCCTAGCATGAAGGAATCACATCAGCATACACCAGCTCTCTCTGCATGTGCACCGCATCAAGTGTGTTCTATGTGCCTCGTGCAAAGCAATATCAATCCCGCCTGAAACCAGAGTTGGCAAAGGCTGCACTTGTGTTATGACTATGAAGGCATAGAGATCAGACCTCATAACAATTCCATATCGTGTTGTTCCTGAAACTTCAGCACTCTTCGTGCAGACATAGTTTATTAAGCAAAGCTGATATCAGAGCAATAACATATTATTCTCACATAAACCACTGCAAACTACTAGGTTGAAAGCTAAGTCAACAATTAAGTGTCGTGTGCAGAAGTTGCAAGAAAGAAAAATGGCGTTTAAACCTCAAATGTACCTATGCTAACTTAACACGATATAAGGATATACAGGAGCTATATGACACCCCCCCATGATCCGAGAACGGACTAAATATGATAACAGAAGTGCCATCACATGAGAGCAGAACTCAACAGTAAGCGAGAATGAATCAAAACTAAACTTTAAAAAGTAATGCTAAAAAATAGCCCAAAAATATAACGTGGCTCAAGCCAATAGGCAAAGAAAATAAAAAGTTCTTGACAAATAAGTCAATAAAATCAATGAAATGCTATTGATCAGCACGTCAATCCGAGGCAGTGTCTATGATAAAACTGTATATGAAAAGTAAGCAGCAACAGCCTCTAATAGGTAATCACTGTCCTCATCCGAAAATAGTTCAGCCATCCAATTTAAAAGATGAAAGGAACATACATGTTCTCCAAGCACCGGATCCTCTATAACCATCAGAGGACAGCTCGGTGGGTTTTCAAGAAAACTTTGTTCCAAGAAAGTCTGTGCTGCAGACAATATATCCCAGGGACCCATTAGTCCATGCGCCACTGCTAAGGCCATAATCCTCTCGTCAGAACAAACCAACTCGTGAGCAATGATAGGACTCAACAGCTGATTAAAATCGACGTCAGGAGAAACCGGTCCGCAGAGACACAAATCAATGGCCCAATGGAAATCACAGGTCAGGCAGTTAAATACAGGGTGGACACAGGTGAAGTAGGAGAATCGAAAAGATAATCCATATGCCGTGCTCAAAGTCGCCAGCGGCAGTGTGCCATAATATTCAAGCATGCGGTTGCGAAACCGCGTCAGTAGCTGTTGCGCGGGGTCTTGCACAGGAAGGACATCCATATTTAAAAAGACAAAAAACCACTAGTGCGCCAGCCGCTAATGCAAGTAAAAACGGGAACCCTCCAAACAAGGATGAAAAAATAGAATGGAAGAAAGCAGGGACGACTCCAAAAATCTTTTCAAATGAAGTCACGAGACCACTGCTAACAACTTTAAAAAAATGTGCAAGGCCTTTTGTGGAGGATGCGTTAAAGATAGTTCGAACCATAGCTCCGAAATGCAGAGGCAAATCAGTATTCAAAAGAGCCTGAACCTCTGTACGGGTGTTTGCAATGTGAAGCACGAAAGTTTCACGGGCCGAGCTCAAGGCCACCTCTTTCTGGGACAAAAGAGCCCTTATTCTTGCCATGCCGCTGAATTCTGCTCCCAAGGTTGGTATCTGTGGCCAGATGGAAGACTCCCTATGTTCACGTGTGGGAGGATAAAGCACATTTCTGCAGCAAATAACCCGCTCACTTACTGTAACTATGAAAGCTATACCTTTAATCAACCCACAACAGTTTTCATTATTGAGCATCAAATAACTACCATTCTCTAATAATTTAAACGTGGGGATGATAGCAGGAACTGGTGTGCCTTGTAAAACGCAAGCCATATTGGGTCGGTCCTTGTTGCATGAACCGTGTAACTGTATGTGTCTACACATTAAAGAATGATCGGGCGTCTCAGTGCACTCCTCCCCTGTTAGATAAACTTCCTGGTCATCCTTAAAACATCTGTATGTGTATGGGAGTGACCAGACTTCATGAAGGAAACCGCTACCTAAAGGTTCATAACGACCTATTGGTACATATTTCATGCAATTTGAAAACTTATATAAAGCAAAAGGCAGCGTTATTAAACCGTGGATAAGCCACGTTGCAGCAGTGGCTTCAGCCACGGAAAAAGGTAAAGATTCTAACCTTTCAATATGTAACATAGAAAAGGAAGCATCACGCATTGAAAGTAAGCGTTGTTTGTCAGTCAAATTAAACGGTGCAAATAAAGAAGAAACGTTCATGTACCCCCAGGGAACTTTACCCATTTTTAGTGTTTGAAGGGTCCATGCAAACTGCATGATTGATCGTAATTGATTTTGACCATGGTATAATACTGACACTTCATCATGTACAATATCGAAGACTGACGACACAATATTATCCAAAGTATAAATTCTAGAGGAAAGCACATTAATGCTATTGTCAACAACTGCAAGCACTTTCTCAAGATTTGCTTGATCAATAGCCCTAAGGCGTGTAGCAGCCTCAATCTGTGATAGCTTCCAAATTTCATTGTAAACCCCATATAACCACCTTTTCGACCTGCCACTAGCCGGGCCTTTAATGAAATCATTCAAGTCCACTTCTGCATTTAGTTTAGGAGGGTGATTCTTAACCGCAGGTAAAGTTGAATGTTTCAGCCAGTTTTGACACAATTTGCCTACAGAATACGAGGTGACAGTATGACCTAAGTCAAAACGGGGATCAGATCTAACATTTTTAAAACCGTCAGTTAAATTCAAAAATCTATGTTGGCAAGAATCAGCACTACGGTGCCAAAGCAGCCAACCCTTAGGATTCACACTGGAAATGTTAAAGGAGGAATTAAGGAGTAGAGTCTGTAAGTCTCTAATGGACAACTGAGTAAAATTACTCCAACCATCATATTCCTCCAACTCCGGGAAAGAAGGAGCGTTTAATTTTTTAGAAGTAGCCAATCCAAAGCATGTGGTCTGGGAAATTGTTTCATTCAGAAACAGCATATGATTCGGGATGAGACATGCACGGTGCAAAGCCTCAGTGCCTTGTACCTGCCAGGCCTTCGAACCCCAAACTGATTTAAGGTCTATTGTATCCTTCCATAACTCATAGCCTCCAGTAACTAATTGATCAAGGAAGGACTTGGAATACAACAATTTAGTATCGGTAAGTCTAACCTTGGACATTGGCATTTTTCGAAACCTAAAATAAAAGGACTCGGGATTGGACTGATTAAAGTCAGTGAAGTAAGAATACTTTCTCAGAAATGTTTCAGAACTCCCCTGATGAGGCGCTGGGCAATGTTCCCACTGAGTAAAGTTAACAGTATCCCTCCTGGATGATGTTTTGTGTAAGAAGTGATTGCCATAATGTTGGTAACAGAATAATTCACCATAATTAGCAGATTCTAAATATAAATCCTCAGCATCAAATGCAGCGTAGTATTGCAAATCAGAAAATAAACTTTCAACAGCATTGACATCCCAGTCATCAGAACGAATGTTTTGTTTCACCACATCCCCCATATTCACTCTAAGTACATTAGGGACATTAACGACTTCCGTTGGGCCATGAATCTGAAACCGAACTGCATCCCACACGATTCCATCAAGGACAGGCCATGCTGTGATGTTAACCAAAGTCAAGTCTCTTTTTAATCTGTGTGTAGAATGTGAAGAGGAAAGTGGGGCCAAAGTTCCATTTAAATGAGTAATGCAAGTTCTCTCCTCGACATAGTGTCCATTCATAATTCGAAAAAAATAAAACACAAAACCAATTGACATAAAAAGGTAAACTGTAAAAAGGACCAGCCAAATGTATGTCCAAGGGGGTATCAAAAAATGTTTTTTAAACAGGCTAGCATAAACTGCAATTCGAGAGGGTTTCTTCGAGGCAAGGGAAGCAGAGTCAAATGAAAATCTGGATTCCGTGGCTAAACGAGCTTGCAGGTCAGGCATGGACAAATCAGTGGGGTAGGTATAGTCCAACTCATCAATGTTAGTTCCGGGTAAATTATTTAATAACGGACTGGAAACAGCAGGTAATTCGATGGCCACTTCAGGTTCAATATTAGAAGCAGTGGGCATAACTGAATTTCTCACAATGGAAGGACAGGAAACAGCCGGTGTCATGCTAAGAAGAATCGGCCACTCTGTGTATCTTGACATTGTCAATTGAAATAAACCTGTTTTCCTTACGACCAGGAAGCGGTGGTAAAATGACTGTTCTTGTGCCCTTCACTCCAACGACGGGAACCGGAGCTCGATAGGAAGGACCAAATTCTTTCTTGTTATCAATCTTCTCTCGAACCAGTTCGCCAACTTGGGGTAGCCAGCCAGCTACCGGGATCTGCAACGCATCATCCGACGTGGAGGGCAAATGTTCCTTTGCAAGACTGTCTCTGGTCTTTTGTAGATTCTGTAAAACATTGCAATGTTCATCTGCGTCAAAGGAAGTGGCGCTAACCACATAGTCTAGACCGTCAAGGTCAGGGACGTACATCTGGATGCCAAAGAGCATTTCGTATGGGGTCCGCCCACCCAGAGACCTTCTAGGGAGATTATTAAGAGCACGCTGCACGCCATAGAGGTGAGCCAGCCAGTTTCTGCCAGTGCCTATAACTCGGGCTGTCAAAGATTGCTTTAAATCACGGTTCATTCGCTCAACTACACTATTACCCTCAGGTCTGTAGGGAGACGAAAACTTGACTTGGACCCCCATCGAAGTCATGGCATCCTTATACGCCTTAGAGGCGAAAGCTGGACCCTGATCCGAATGGAAGGTACCACAGGCAAAAATCCCTATAAAGACACGCAAATCTCTAATGACAGTCCGTGAATCAGCGCTGCGATGTGGCCAAACCCACACAAAGCGTGTGCATGAGTCAACTGCTACTAAGATGTATTTATACGCAGTATCAGATGAAAAAGGACCGCAGTGATCTAAATAAACACAACCTAACGGTTTATTAGAAATGTACAACTGAGTCTGTGGCGGACGCGTAGCAGTCGAAGGTTTAATCTGCTGGCATATGTCACAAAGAAGGACATAATCACGCGTCTGTTTGTACAGTCCCCGCCACCAGAAACGTTGTTGTAATTGAGTTACAGTGGCCGAGACGCCCGCATGCGCAGACGCCACACCTTCATGTGCCGCTGTAATCAAGTCTGCTCTGCGATCCGAGTTGGGAATCAGCCGTTCCCCAACGTCAGGAATTGTCACAAAAGGAACCTTTTCGGGACTTAAGTGGTATTTGTATTTCGAAGGGAATCCCGCAGGATGCTTACTTCCCTTCTCAGAGGCAGCAACTGTCGCCAAGATGTCGCTATCAATCTTGGTTTTTGACCTAGTAACCGCTGCAACTAAGTATGTAGATACTGCTGATTTCGCTGCTTCATCAGCAAGCGAGTTGCCAACAGCGTGAACTCCTACGCGCTGATGACCGAGAGTATGAATTACATAAACAAGCGGCAACAAAGCCTTAAGCTCTGCCACTCGAACCCAGATCATTTTATGTTTTATTTCGCTACCCTTGGAATCATTGAAATAATTTTGAATCCAAAAGAACAAGTTTTCATTGTAAGACTGGACACAGTAGTACGAATCACTTACGATCAGAGTAGTCACACTAGGATCTGCGTACTCCAACGCTAGTAAAAGAGCACGAAGCTCGGCCAATTGTGCAGTGCAATCGCCAAGGGGCAAGGTGTGTACTTCCCCTGAAATGAACTCATCGTTCAACATAGCACCCACCACAATAGCGCATGCGGAAACGTAGGCATGTTTAGAGCCATGCGCAACCTGCGCTGACCCATCAGTGTAAATGATGCAATGGAAGTCCTCCAAAGGTCGCATAGCCAGAGGAGCAGGATGAACGAACTCATACTGCAAGTACTCTTGCGACTGTAAGGAAGCGTCAAAAATGAACGTGACATCCGTGGATGTCAATGACGCAGCCCACTGAATCCACCGAGGGTGCAAAGCTTTTGAATTCGGTACACTGGCTTTCGTGACTGCCTCCAAATGAGGACAGGGTGTTACCACTAACATGCGCTTCCCCTGCGACAGAGCTCGTTCTTTAAGAATCGCCATCTGTACAGCAGTTAAAACTTTCTCCACAGTGGGAAACCGCAATTCAGCCGAAGTGTACAAGTGTGACTTGTAAGCAATAGGCACTGTGTCTCCTTCATTAAAAGTCAGGTACGTGAAACCCACCGCCCCTGGGATTATTCTTATCACCAGGTTGGTGTGGTTATCACGAGTCAGTAAGTATTTAGAAGCGAGCAGATCAGCCTGCAAGGATTGCAAAATGGCTGAATGCTCAGGCAGACAGCATGATTTTGAGAAAGTAGGTTGTATTAACGCATACAACGGCTTGACACGCTGGGCATATTCCGGAATGTATGTCCTTCCGAAATTCAAAAAGCCCAGTAAAGATTGTAATTTTTTCAGTGTTGTAGGAGCGCGCAATTGTGCGCACTTCTCTAAGAAGTGAGGAGCCAAACCTCTACCCTCATTGTTGAGCTCATAGCCCAAAAATAACACTGTGTGTTCAGCAATGTGCGATTTTGCAAAGTTAAATTTGTAACCCATGTCAGCGAAGTTGCAAATAACAGAATTTACACGACACAGATGCTCCCAAATATCGTCGTCTGTGAGATATATGTCATCCACATACGAAAAAGCATCAGGGTCGAGTGCCTCCAGAATAGAGACAATGCGAGCGGTAAATATACCAGGACTATTCTTATAGCCCATTGGAAGACGCCGGAATTGTTTTTGGACTCCAGCGCTCGTAAAACTGGTCCATTGGGAGCTAATGCTGTCCAATCTGTGGGCATAAAAACCATTGGATATGTCAAGCGTTGTCTTGAAATGCTTACGCACGAGACTATCCACAAGGGCAGAGCCGTGGGTATTCTGTACTGCACAGTTACGGCAATGCGAGTTTAAATGCCGGTAATCCAAAACCAAACGATATGATCCGTCAGGTTTGTTCACAGTAAAAAGGGGATTATTCATCGGTGACACACACGTTTCAATAACTCCCTGATATTCCAATTGTTCAAGGATTTCCGCGACGGAAGATTTTGCTTCACGCCGAATGGGATATTGAGGTTGAGGCTGCGGCTGAGACCGCAACGGAATTTCGTGGCAAGGCGACAATCTATCCCAACCACATTGGTTACGGTACAGAGCCGGCGCGAGAGCCCGAGCCCACTCTTCTGCAAAATGCTGCGCATGCTCTTTCGAGACAGTGTTCGCGAAACTGGGGAGGATCACCTCCTCCCCTCGTGGCGCCGCGAGCTCAAAAGGTGGGGGCCAGTCAGCCTCCGAAAGCAAAATATCATATGTAGAAGACAGATTTTCCCAAAATACACCTTTAACGGTACGCTGTATGTCACCTTCAATTAACAGGACAATTTCATAAAGTCTTTCAGGGGGAGCAAGTCTCGTATCCGCTGTTTCTATCACAACGTAGACATCAGTCGCTGTCACCCTCAGTAGTGGACGCAGCGCCTCTCTGACTATGGTTATCTCCGCCGCGCTGTCCAGCAAGGTCAGAGCCCACGTCAGATTCCGAAGCCGCGTTCTCACTATCTGTGGCATATCGATGCGCTGTTAAGGCTGCGACTTTCTTTTTCGCAAACTGCGGTCTCTTAGGCGTAGAATCCTCCTGCTTCCATGCGCCTTCTGTCTGGCGGGGCTGGCCACGTCTCTGTTGGCCACCACGTCCCCGTCCGCCTCCTCCTCCACCGGTCTTCTGGGCCGATGAGTCCTGTAAGGAACGAGGAGAGCGTTGATCAGAAACCTGAAATCGATCAGGTGATTTAATCATCGCGCGATCGCGCAAATCATAAACTTTCTCAGCTGGCGCAGGGACTTGTGTTGCAGGATAAGATTCCTGCGATTGCTGCTGTTGCTTCCCCTGTTTCTGTTTCTGAGGCCAATTTTGTTTTTTGGACTTTGGTTGTACATCTGCCGCAGCAGATTGCACTTGTGGTTGTTTCTTATCCTTAACAGCGAAGTACTTCAAACCCTTACTTGTGCGACCGATAGTTTTGTAAGCGGCCACCACAATCTTCGCTAACTGGCGGGGCTTTTCGGCATCGGGTAACGCTGCCAGTGCATTAAAAACCTGGAAGTTCACTGCATCACCCTTGATGTTGGAGAGTATGAGATCACTCACAATCTCAAAAGAACCACACAGGCGCATACCCAATTCAACCGCTGCCTCAGGACCGTGATCATCCTGAACACGTTTTATGATCGTAGGCAGTACGGCCATAGATGGGGTGCCGAAGCACCTCGCATAAACAGCCGCAAAAGTCTTACCCCAGCTTTCACAGTCAACGAGTTCGGGAGTGATATCCTTAGGTAAAGTAATCGTCAACATTCTATGTTTGTCAGCAGGAGAAGAATTGGGAAACACGGCTTCCAGTTGGTCAAATTTCTCGGCCAGCCAAAAAGGAAAATCATCTTTATTATCAGGGCGTTGACCAAAAACAGAATTTACCATAACTGGATTAAGCCGTAAACCACCACGTTCCGTTTGAGCGGCCGGACCCCTCGGGGGACCACCCGGGAGATGTCGACCTATGTATTGCACTAGTGCTCGAATCACGGAAATAGACACAACATGTAACCTTCGAATTTCCTGAAGGGTACAAGCGCCGTGATTCGGGTGCGGGGTAAAACCACCCAACGCAGGCCAGTTAGTACCTGGAATCGAGAGTGGACCTAACCTCGCAGCGGACAAAGAGTGGGGGAGGGCGCCATCAAACCAAACGCGATGCTGCCAATGATCAATAGGTATTTCCAGTGCCCTGTACGGTGTATATTCAGCCGGGACAGCTGAGGCGGTGTAGGAGTGGAACAAACCAGAAGTTGCGTCCACAGCCGGAAACGTAACCCAAGAGTAAAACAACTCGTAAGGGAACGCCGGATCTGCACACACCACGAAAATCACAGCCATTCCATCCACCGGTACTTGGTACGTCTGAAGATGGTTGCGCACCGCCACGCGACTATGCTGCGCAATGGCCACCGCCGCCATGACAACACTGGAAACAAGAAAACACAAAGAATACTTTGTAGCACAACTGGGTAGTAATTCAAAGAAACCGTTTAAGAAAGAATCAAGCTTGAAAAAGACCTATTTCAAAAAATAGGTAGGTTTCACCGACACCCCGATTTCCGGAAACGGAGGTGAAGGGGTTAAGGTATGAACGATATACTACTCGAGTGTCATGATATAAGACCACCGAAAACGTTGGGCGCCATGTCGCAGGGTTTCTGTTCTCACACAGAACTGTGCACAGAGGAGTGGAACCTCGGCGAATTAGGGTGTCCCAAAACTCACCTTAGTACCCAACTCACCCCTTACCGAGCTAGCTACAGTGTCTCATTGGACATATCAAACTCCCAATGTTTAGACAAACCAGAACATGAACTTACTGTACCTCAGGGTACGTGGAACTCATGAACACTCTTTCGTTATATTATCATTACAAACCAGAACATGGAGTAAAGAAGACACATGTGCATTTGAAATGTTTATTTACTAATGCCGTCTTCTCAGGCGCAGTATCTTAGATAATACGAGTATACTTATTATCAGTAGCAAAATTACCAGCATAGTTACTAAGACATAAAAAGCGAATGGTGACAGCATGTTAACATACTGTAATGAATAAGAGTTAACCACACTTATATCTCATCCACCCTAACACATATATTATATTATTATCTAAGAAGGTCTCTTTGGGTTGTTTTAGGGCGGGCCCATACCTTAGTGTCCTAGCATGAAGGAATCACATCAGCATACACCAGCTCTCTCTGCATGTGCACCGCATCAAGTGTGTTCTATGTGCCTCGTGCAAAGCAATATCAATCCCGCCTGAAACCAGAGTTGGCAAAGGCTGCACTTGTGTTATGACTATGAAGGCGTAGAGATCAGACCTCATAACAATTCCATATCGTGTTGTTCCTGAAACTTCAGCACTCTTCGTGCAGACATAGTTTATTAAGCAAAGCTGATATCAGAGCAATAACATATTATTCTCACATAAACCACTGCAAACTACTAGGTTGAAAGCTAAGTCAACAATTAAGTGTCGTGTGCAGAAGTTGCAAGAAAGAAAAATGGCGTTTAAACCTCAAATGTACCTATGCTAACTTAACACGATATAAGGATATACAGGAGCTATATGACATCCCTTTCTCTGTCTTCTTGGATTCTTCTGCTAATCTTTCCCTCTTGCTGTTGCAGTAGTTTCACAATCGCCTCATACACGTTGTGCGTGTAGAACTTTCCATCATTCTCCACCACCATGCGTGTAATGGCTTGAAACAGGTCCTGTCTCAGCTTTGCCTTCTCTTCTCCAGCTGCCCGGTTGTTGAAAGCGCACACACGTGTTCCAGGTGTCTTTATTCCTTCTTCAAACAGCGCACCAGGCTCAGAAATGAAGCTTTCTATTGTCTTTTCTCCCAGGTCCTCTTTCCGTGTGAACAGGACCACCATGTGCTTCTCGGCCCCAGGTCCGAAGAGATCCCGCAGCGTCCTGACCGCCTCCTGCTCCGCCACAGTGACCCGCCCCACCTGCAGCACCAGGAGGATGGCGTGGAGCCCCGGGGCGCTGAGGACCACGCCCCGGGCCACCTGTTTCACCATCTGCTTGGAAAAGAGCGCGGGACTGAAGAGCCCCGGAGTGTCGATGACAGTGACACGTGTGCCCCTGTACTCACAGCGCCCCCTCTGGCACTCCAGGGTCACCGGCACGGCCGCGGGTCTGGACTCAAACGCTTCTTTTCCCAGGATGCTGTTGCCGCTGGCGCTGATCCCGGCTCCACTTCTACCCACCAGGATTATCCTCAGCTCTGGGAGCGGAATCCATGGGACAGGCTCTGAAAAGGAAAGAGGAGAGAGTCAGGACACAGGCTGGAGAGAGACATTCACGGCTCCTGCTTCCATGAGCCTTCACCCAGGACACACACGGGGCTGGTACGACTCTGGAGTGATCTGTGATCTGTCTAGTCAGGTTTAAATCTTCATAAGTTAGCAGGTTGGGTTAATATGCCTGCTGCAAAGAACAACGTGTCCCTTGCAGAACACAGAGTTGCATTCAATGCTGAAAGGTCAGTGGGTTACTGCTCAGAGGTCCTTTTGTCACTTGCAGCTCCTAAATTGTAATCAGGGCCTTGGGAATTAGAGATTGGACAAGGAGTGGATTGTAGTTATCTGCCTGAAGTGTCAAGCATAATAAAGCAACACAATGGCAGCACAGAGTTACCTTTTGCAAAAGACTGTGTTTCAGTATCACCAAAGTGGCTAGAAAATGCATTTGAAAATGCACTTGTGGAAAACACTGATGAGATTACTAGCCATTGCTGTGTAGGTCTGGTTGATGTACAGTGTGCAGTTTCTCTTCAGATTGCAGCTGCTACACAAGATCTGCATAATGGATGGTGCAAATACTTTGATCTGAGAGATGCTGTGGTGATACATCTGAATCTGATCAAAGTGAAAATAAGACTGAAAGGCCTAGGTTGAAAAAAGTGCAAAGGATTGATGGTGCTCTGTCAGAGTTTCCCAGCACCTAAGTAGTCTAATTTGCATGGAAAAGTACAGAATGCCAAACTGTATGAACCATTCTGATGGCAAGCTGATGACAAAGAGCAAAGAAATGCTGAAACTGTCCTGTTGAATTCTCCTTTTATTATTTTAGTTACTTATTTTAAAGAAGACTAACTGTTCCAAGAAGCTACTTACAGAACTCTGCACTAAAACATTTGAGCTTGGCTATATATGATGTGATTATAGACAAAACGTGTGTTTGCCTTGGACATAGAAGTAAAATTGTTATATGCTCAGATTTTGCAACAAAAAAAGTCACTTTTGAAATTAAATATGTGTGATGATTTATAAATCATTTGATTATGATTTTATATCATCAGAAGGGTGGATTGATGGAGCAGATTCCATCTGGAGTCAGGCATTGTTTTATTTTTGTGCTTCAGACAGACTGCATTTAAATTGCCACACACATTTTGGTGCAAGTTAAAAACATGGCACATGAAAAATATGAAAGTGAGGCCTAGTCAGACTGAAATGCTTGTGCTGAATTTACATGTGTTTTGCAATATAGAGAAAAGTGGCCTTTTTAGCTTTGAAGATTAAAAGAACGTGTTTCTCTCTTCCCAGCTCATCCCTTGCAATCTAAATTCACTATTTCTGTCTTAAAAGACTTTGATTTGTTGCATATTTTGATAACATTATCAGTTAATAACACCTCTTTTTATAATGTGTGTGAATTAATAATGCACCAAACACTGCACAGGGGGCTAAATGCTTTTTTGCATGAAAAGCTATCTAAAACATTAAAGCATGTTGCTGTGTGTGCTGTATTAACTGTGTGTGCTTTTAAATTTTACACTAAAGCATGAAAATGCTATGTTGCACATTGCACATTTATTTTGCATGTTGTCATAAATAATAAAAAGCTGCTTTACACTAATAGCTTGGCTAGGCAAACATTTATAAGGGGTATTAGTATGGAGTTGGGAAACATAATGGGCTGATTTTCATGAAATTAATATTCTCTTTGCGTCTGTTTTATTTTTTGGGCCTACCATTAAATGGCTGCCTGTGAATCCAGCAAGGCTATGACTTGCATAGAAGAGAGTTTGCGCAGATACCAGCTTGACTCAAACTGCGGAAGTAGTTAAGGCCTCTTTGTACTTCGAACATTCTTGTGATTGTGCCAATGTACCAGTTAGCTAAAAGTATCCATCTAGACTGCGCTGTGGAAGGAAGGAAGGACGAATTAGAACGAAACATTTTTCCTAGTAAATGTTGCAAACGTTTATAAATGTATTTACTTATGTATGCTTCTTTTGTTAAAACTGGTATAGTCAGGATTTTAGAATGAGACCTTATGCCATCATGACTGACCAATCACGTACACGTTTTCCTGAAAATGCAACATCTTTGTGTAGTCTGCCAAGAATTACAGTATAAATAATGACCTCTCTGGAGGCGTGGCTGACTTTCTTAGCTCAGCTGGCTTCTTGCTCATTTTGGCTTAGGCTTTGCTTCATTCACATGGGTTAGGTACGAGAGCGTCGCGGGAGATAGCTGATAGGGTAGAGATTGCTTCCGAGGAGAGTCAGGGGGAGGTTTCTTGCTTCCACGTGGCACAGCAGGCCACATTCCTTTGAGGTCTGGTAAAGGAGGGGCTGTTGTGCTCTTTAAATGTATGTATGTCTTGTAAAGCGCACTGCTGCCCTGAGGCGTCGTGGCGCTGTAGACCGCTGGGGAACCCGTCCTGGCTATCCCTGTGAGATGGTCCCTACTGGGTATCTCCAAGGTGAAACCAGGCATCCCCGGCGAATGTGGGGGGCCGTTGTAGAGATGAGGCAAGCTAATGAAGGAATTGAACCCTGGTCCCGGGCCGTTCTCTGCTTCTGGGTCTGCCGCCTCTAACCAGTGAGCCACGCCACTCCACACAGACACAGACACTTTAGACACAGACAGATTCAGAAGAACAGCAACAGATAGAAAGGCTTTCTAGATTTAGATGCTAAACTTTAAGTTTATGCTTTGACTAATTAATTAGGTCTGAAAAGATTTATTTAACTTATGCATTTATTTCTCTTAATGGGAGATTTTTGCAAACTATTTAATTATTGATTAGAATTGCAAGACTATTTTTCTTAGAAACTCTTTAAGAATTTTGCGCCACATTTTCTTTCCTACATGTAATGCTTATATGCAGACTGTAATGTGTTCTGTATTAATGCTATTTTTCCTGTTTTCCAAATTCTGCAACCTGATTGATATTTTACTAATGAATAAAGGGTCAGAGAAAAATGTACTTTTGACTAGAAAATAAAGCCCTTTAAAATACTCTCTTTATTGGCTTGAATAATAATTGCATTTTTGACTGTTCATGATTACTTAAAGTCTCCTGAAGGTAATACATGGTGTGAAGGGCCCAACAATTTTTCAGCTGTAAATTAGAGGTAGCATGAGAGTTTTGCATTGAGAAATTACCAGAAGAAATCACCGCTCCATCACCACGCGTTTGGGGGAGATACTCCTTCCTGAAAAAATCTGATTGAATAGGTTAGTCAAAATAGGAACAATGTCTTTCCCCAAAACCCTGTAAATTTCGGCTCTACAGAGGATCTTTTATTGATTGCAACAGAAACCAATTGGCTTTGGCAATGCTTGTTTTTCTTTCATGTCTTAACCATGCAGTATTTCAGCCTTTGTCCTTTCTGCTTGATCTCTGGCTCTTTTCCTCTTCTCTTCCTCTCTTTCCTGCAGTGCCCTCTCTGCTCTCTCGTACATTTCAAGTTTGTAGACGCCCCTGTATTCCTTTCCACCATGCTTTGATGACGTCAAACAGTTCTTGTCTCTGCTGCTCCGCCTCTTCTCCTGTTGCTCTGTTGTTGAGAGAGCAGTAAGGCGCCCTGGCCTTTAAGATCAGATCTACAAACTTCCTCGTTGCATCATTAAAAAAAAGTTCTGTATTGAGTGCTCTTTCAGCTCCTCTTTCCTAAAACAGGGGCACCAGGTGCTTTTCCGCTTAAAGTGAGAAATTTGGAAAAAGGGCACCATGAACCAGTCACGACTCAGCTGATTTTGTTATCTAGACGGGCAGTTTCCTGAGGAGTCTCGTAACAGCGTTTGCTAGCAGCCCCTCTCCCCTCTCGACATTTGACGCTGTGGCCGTCCCATGAGTCACCGCTCCCACATATGCTCCCATTATTGCTATAACAGGTCCCAAGAAAGGCCCGCGACGAGCGCCTGTCTGTGCTGCCGCTTTCATCTCAGCTTGCACCTCCATCCCCTCCCCCACAGCGGCCCCTGGTAAGTGCTGGAGAATCACAGACTCCGCCTCCTTGTCCACAGCTTGGAGCTTTTCCTGATGCATTCGTCCGTTTTCGGCTAATTTCCTTTCAGTTTCACGTTCAATGTCCTCCAGCTGCTCATCTCTTATTAGACCTTGTTTTCTTTTCTTTATCTTTTTGATTGCATTTTCACGCTCCTTCAATTCACATGAAGATACCAACGACGAATGGACTATTATTCATAATTTTACAACTGGACTATTATTCCTAATTTTACACTTCCGTATGTTAATTGTCTCCCTTTCTCTGTCTTCTTGGATTCTTTTGCTCATCTTTCCCTCTTGCTGTTGCAGTAGCTTCACAATCGTCTCATACATGTTGTGCGTGTAGAACTTTCCATCATTCTCCGCCACCATGCGTGTAATGGCTTGAAACAGGTCCTGTCTCTTTCTTTGCCTTCTCTTCTCCAGCTGCCCGGTTGTTGAAAGCGCACATACGTGTTCCAGGTGTCTTTATTCGCTCCTCAAACAGCGCACCGGGCTCAGAAATGAAGCTTTCTTTTATTTCTGTAATTTCTTATTGTAGAAAAATATATATTTACATGGAGCATACAATTTACATGGGTGAGGGAAGAGGAAAGAGAGGGAGAGAAGGAAAGAAGAAAAACGCCCCGGGGGGGGGGGGAATCGCTGCCGGCTTCCAGTCTCCAGTCTTATTGGCATTAGTCCGATTGCCAGATTGCCAATCTATCAAGTTCAGTTGCCGCCCCTTTGCGTTGCTCGGTTGTCATCCTTGGTCCCACGCCCCGGAGGGAAGGAGATAGAGAGAGATAGAAAAGGGAGCAATGCTGGTTACATTTTTGTTGTGCGCACAGAGACTGGCTGTGTGGGCCGCTTCCCCGCTTGTCTGGCTTAGTCCTTATGGTGGTTTATGCGATGCTAGGTAGTTGTCTAGGGAGCCCCACATATTCGACTGCCTGTGTGTTTTCGGTGAGTATGTCACTGTGATGTTGTCGGCACCTTGCAGGTAGGTGATCCAGTTAAACCATGCTTTTGGCGTGGCTTTTGCTGTGTCTTTCCAGTTACTGAGGACCATTTTGACTGCCGCAGTCAGCAGCAGATCAATTAGGTCGCGGTCTTCTGTAGTCGTGATTGTTGGGGAGGTAAAACCCAGTACTAGGCTGTGGAAGTCTATGTGCAAGGTTATCCCTATAATCTCGTTAATTAGTACTTCGATTTGTTTCCAGAAGTCTCTAACCTTAGGGCAGCGAGGGGCGCTAGGTGGCGCCGGACCAAGATGGCCACGCTGATGTGAGGCTCTCGCCCTGCTGAGCCTAATCGCCATCCTGCAGGCCATCCTGACCAGTTTCTTTGCCTCCTGAGCGGCGGCATCCTGACCGGCTTAACGCTGTGATCACTCCGGTGCCTGCTGCTGCCACATCGCTCAACCGGAGCCGGCGGAATTCGGCCCGGACCCCGCGACCGGCGCCTCGCGCTCTGCCGCCCCATCGCCCCCCCTGGGCACCCCGTCTGGGTAAGCCCGGGGCTTCGAGGCCCTGAGCGGAGGAGCCCCTGGCCCTACATCGCGAGAGGCCTGGTTCGCCGCCCCGATACCTGCTGAGGGGACCCGCCTCGAAAGTGCCTGCATACCTCGCC
Organism: Lissotriton helveticus; assembly: GCF_964261635.1. Classification (NCBI taxonomy): domain Eukaryota; kingdom Metazoa; phylum Chordata; class Amphibia; order Caudata; family Salamandridae; genus Lissotriton; species Lissotriton helveticus. Next base: position 37,991,990 of record NC_136063.1, read on the forward strand.
GACTCCAGTCGCTGGCCCTGCCTCCACACTGCCGGCGCTACTGGTCTCCGCTCTGCCCCCGGACTCTCCTGCGCGCTGGGGCCGGCCGTGCGCCTGGACTGCAGCGGGTCGCGCTGCGGGCCCTGTCGCACCCGCGCACCTGTGGCGCTGCCGGTCTCGGCCACTGCTGATCCCAGGCACTGATTTTGACGCTGCGGGAGACGCTCTCGTGCTGGATGCTTCCTGCTGCACCCGGGTTGGCACGGTTGTCCCCACGTTGAAGGCGGCGACGTCACTTGACTCACCTCCCTCCTCTCTGGCTTGAGCGGGTCCTCCCCGCCATTACCTCTGCTGGGAGTGCCTGGCTGGCGGCCATTTTGTGCGAGCTCACCCCGCTGCTGTGCTTTCAACCCCTGGAGGTGCTGGTCACTTTTACCTTCCTGTTGCATCTGGGAGTCTCGGAGCGCTGCTCCATTACAGACCTTGGCCGCATTCTCCTTCCTTCTTGTGGGCCCTGGGAGGACTCGATAGCACCACCTATGCTGTTGCTGCTTGGCCTTGGAACACTGCCTCCCCAGCGATACTGGCTCTAGCTCCTTGGGAAGGGTTTTCACCCTCTACGCTCCTTGCCCCGAGCTATCATCGGCACCCTGAGGGCGAACGCCCACAACTTACTGGCTACAGCTCCTGACTCCGTCCTCCTTCCCGACCTGCTCCCTCTCGAGTTCTGGCGTCCATATCCTCTGCAGTGAACCGGACGCCGCTGCACATCATGGGTCGCACTGATGCAAGACAATCGAAAATCCCATTCGAATCGAAGAGGACCTCCAAGACGACACCGGATGGCGGTGGGAGTCCCTCGACCTCGCCCCCCCCCGGAGGAGGACTGGAAAACGCTCTTATTAGGCATGAAGCAAAGCCTATCGACGATTGACTCTAAAATCGACACTATTAATGCGCGAATGGACAGCGTGGTGGCGAAACTCGAACATCACGACACTCGCATAAAGGAGGCTGAGGAGAGAATCTCGGGGCTGGAAGACAACGCTACATCTTCGCAACGCCACATCACCCAAATGGACAGACTGCTCAAAATCATCGCGGACAAGAACGAAGATTTAGAAGCGAGATCGCGACGGAATAATGTTCGCATGTTGGGCTTTGCGGAGACTACCAACACGGGGAAGATGGAACTTTTTGTTGAAAATCTCGTTACAGACCTGTTTGGTAAGGACTCCTTCTCCCCACTCCTTATTGTTGAGAGGGCCCATCGCTCCCTGGCTGCCCCTCCTCCCCCCGGTCTCCCGCCTAGGCCCATCATAGCGCGCTTTCTTAACTACAGAGACCGGGATGCTGTGTTGCGCCGCGCGAGGGAACTGAAGACAGTGCGCTATGAAAACACAACGCTTTCTTTTTTCCCTGACTTCACCCCTGCTGTCCAGGAAGCCAGACGCAAATTTACAGAGGTGAAGAAGAAATTGCAAACCCTGGAGATCCCCTATGCCATGCTGTACCCGGCCAAGCTAAAACTCTCCCACCAGGGCAAGCACCGCTTCTTTCAGAATCCGCAGCAGGTGGAGGACTACCTTAAACAATGCAAAAAGGACAAGCTCAGAGAGGAGTCCACCCGCCGCCGCTCCAGATCGCACTCTCCACTATCCCAACAAGACTGACCCGCGACATTGCTCGTTGGCCCCTTTGAACTTCTTATTCCCTGTGCAACGGCCCTGAGCGCATTGACTCCTCTGTATCCCGGTGAGGTCTTTGATTTATTACACATGTAACTGGTCTAAATGTATACTGTGTGCTCACTAGACCACCTCCATCCCGTGGTTTCGACTGGGCCGACCTGGTTGTAAGCGGGTGTGAGTAGGGAGGTGGTTGGCAGGTCTGGTGCCCCTAGTTTCAGACCCCCAATGGGTATTCCCCAGATTCCCTCTCCCCTACTACGGGTTGAGGCTTACGCTGCCATTTTCTTGGCTTTTGTTCTAGTTTTGTTTGGGTTAATGGAGGGGGGGTGGGGAATTATTACACGGCGAGTTGGGATAGCCGTTGTGGGTGGGTTGATGCTCCAGTTTTACAAAGTCATAGCTGTCGGGGGGTTGTGGGGTGGGTTGGACCGGACTGCGGGGTGGGCGAGGGGGGGGGAATGCTGTTTTCATGCACCTCATAATGAAGTGAACCGATTTGAGTCATTACTACGCTACACATGTTTACACTCTGACACATGGGTGACGTAATGCCGCCGATCCTTCTAGCTTGTTATTACGGCCCTAACACGGATGACACTTCTGCACTCCTTACGATGTGGGGTAAGATTCAAACGCTGGGTATCAGCCACGTCATACTCGGGGGAGACTTCAACACGGCATTGACACCGAACTGTGACAGATCCCACCCCCAGACACTCCATTACACGCATACCCAACGCACATTAACTGACCTGGTCAAGGACCACCACTACATAGATGCATGGCGGCACCTACACCCCACTCTGAATCAAGGTACTCATCACTCAGCGGTACACTCTACCTGGGCACGGCTTGATTATGTGTTCCTTTCGGCTGGCCTCCTCCCTTGGCTGGCTGGTGCTCTCCACCTCGCTAGGACTTTCTCCGACCACTCACCAGTCCTCTTTACTATGCGCATACCCATTGATGCCTCCCCGTACTTGAGCTGGCGCCTCAACCCAGCGCACCTCACTGACTCAGCGTTCAGGGGGGAACTTGAACATGACATTCAGGATTTTTTTGACCGAAACACTGGCTCCGTCACTTCTTTCACTACGGTGTGGGAGGCCTTTAAGGTTACTGTCAGAGGCTGGTGTATAGCGAAGGGTGGTGGTGTCCTTAAATTGCTACGTGGGCTACTACACAAATTAGAGGCTGAACTCAAGTTACTCGAACGCGACGTGACCCGTGACCCACAAAGTCCTACACCTAAGGCCCTCCTTAGGGCCAAGCTCAATGAATACGCTGAGACAGCCGAACAGGAATGCAAATTCCTTGGGAAGCCGTACACGGCTCGTCTATACGGCGAGGGCGACAGGCCCGGCAGGGCACTTGCCTCTGCGGTTAGGTCTGCGAAATATCACAATTATATCTCGACCCTAATGGACGAACATCAGGCACCACAGAGAGACCTTAAGGAACAAATGCGTATCCTGACTCACCATTACTCTACCCTCTACACTTCACACCGTCAGACGTCCGTCGACTTTCAATCCTATCTTGAGGACACTGCGGTCGCGTGGCTCGGCCCCTCCCAACAGAAATTTCTATACCACGAACTTGAACTTGACGAAATTAAAGACGCCATCATGTCTATGAAATCCGGCAAAGCGCCTGGATCGGACGGGCTTCCAATAGACTTTTACAAGGCCTATATACACTTGCTTGCTCCCCTGCTGAAACGGGTTTACTACGCTGCACTGGAAGAAGGTGCGCTGCCGTCCACCATGCGGGAAGCCCTTATTGCTTCCTTGCTGAAACCTGGTAAGCCTCCGGAATTCTGTGATTCTTACAGACCCCTGTCGCTGCTTAATACAGACGTGAAAATTCTGGCAAAAGTGCTCGCGACGCGCCTGAACTTACTGATGGAGCGTCTGGTCTTACCGGACCAAGCTGGGTTCATCCCCAACCGTGCGACGTCTCACAACTTGCGTACCCTACAAGCTGTCCTGCAGGACATCAACCCTCGCTGCGAGGCGGCGGCCGTCTTCCTGGACGCGACGAAGGCGTTCGACTCCCTAGAGTGGGACTACCTTCTGGCCCTTCAGGAAGGAATGGGGATCCCCTTCTCCTTTCTTGATTGGATCAGGCTGCTGTATTGCAGACCCCAGGCCACCGTATTATTGAATGGATCTCGCTCTGCCCCGTTTGTGATCCATAGGGGCACCCGGCAGGGCTGCCCGCTCTCGCCGGTCCTCTTCGCGATTGCCATTGAGCCCTTGGCGGCCAAACTCCGGCAGCACCATAACCACCGATCCTTGATCTACCCGGAGAGGCAGTTGCTTGTCGCCTTATATGCGGACGATGTGACCCTATACGTGGACAACCCACGGGAGAACTTTAACCCTCTGCTGCGGGAAATAACTAAGTTTGGGGCCATGTCCGGGATTCAGATCAACTGGTCCAAATCGGCCCTGTTTCCCCTGACGGACAAGACCGTCCCCTTCCCGCTGGATTACCCCTTGGTATGGGAAGCTGACGAAATAAAATACCTTGGTGTAATCGTGACTAGGGACCGGGAAGCCCTCATCAGAGCTAATTACGGCACTGCTATAGACAAGCTGACCGACACATCACCAGGTGGATCCACCTTCCACTCTCGATGGCGGGCCGTATTTCCCTTATCAAGATGGTGGTTCTCCCCAAGCTCCTTTACCTATTTACTAACATACCGTACTCTCCGGGGGCCAGCTTCTTTCGCGAACTGAATTCCCAGCTGTCTAGACTGATCTGGGGTGGCAAACAAGCTAGGCTCAGTCTCACGACGCTTATGTTGCCGTACCACCAGGGCGGATTCGACGTCCCGAATTTTCAGCGCTACTACGACTGCGCCCAGGGCCACTTTGCTGTGTACTGGCTGCATCCCCCTCCCTTCATGGCTCACCTTGCGGTGGAAGACGGCTATATGAGGCCGGCTCAGCCATCGGAATATCTCTATATCCCGACCCGGGCGACTGACCGGGACCCTACCACGGTTGATTGCACGGTACGGGCCTGGAATCGTATCACGGCTCAGATGGGGGTCGAGTTCTTATACTCGCCACGTATGCCCTTAGCGCACGACCCCAGATTAAGTGTCGCCTGCGAGGAGATAGGCCGTAAACTGCTTACGAAATGCGCGTTCCATGCCTGGGGAGACTTGTATCTTGGGGGGCAGTTTCGCTCCTCGGCCCAATTCTTTGGGGACCTTACCCCTTCGATCATGGACACGTTCCTCTATACCCGGCTACGCCAGAATGTCAAGTCGGTCACACCCGATTTCCCATCTGAGCCGGAAACAGTGGCTCCGCTACATGCTCTCCTCCAACCTGACCCCCCGAAACATGTGGTGTCTATGCTGTACAAACACACCCAGGCCCCCCCTTCACCCCCGACGCTCAGAGCGCGCGGTGAATGGGATGGAGATCTGGACGAGCCATTGTCGGACGAGCAGTGGGAAGAAAGCTGCTCTCACACAAATGCAGTCACGGGTAACGCGCGCCTCCGGCTTGCTCATTATACATTTTTGCACCGACTCAATATACCCCCGCCAAACTACTCCGCTTTGGCCTGCGCGATGATGACAGATGCTTGAGGTGTGGTTCCGAAGGGGCGGGCTTCCTCCACTTGGCCTGGTCGTGCCCGGATGTATATTGGGTGGAAATATTTCAAGCACTGTCCGATATGGTCAGCGTGGACGTCGCGCCATGCCCCAAGATCGCTTTGCTGGGTCTTCCACCGCCTACGATCAAGGCGCATCGGAAATTTTTGGCGCTGAGCCTCCTCTTGGCCAAGAGACATGTGGCGTGCCGTTGGGGTAGGGGTCGTGCACCCAAATTTAAGATATGGCTTTCTACGATGTCGACGTGGCAAGGACATCTACACACATATGCCGATCTCTTACCACCAAAGTCGCGTCCTAAGGATCTTTGGACCCCCCTGACCACGTATCTCCTGTCACTGTCAGAGATGGGTGACCCCCGGACTGGTGGAGCTGAGGGTGATAGCTAGAGGCGCTCTTTCCCTTGGTCCGTAATTCGCCCTGGCGCCTCCCCCCCGCCCCCGTGCACTGCCCTACTGCATGACTGCTTGATAGCTGCCAGCACTTGGGATGGGCTACAACCCCTGTTCTGGGCACACTCCCACAGGGTACGTATTCACGAGCTGGGCCTACTGCCCCCCTCCGCCCCCCCCCTCCCGCCAAAGCCGCGCAGACACCGCTCCCCGTCTTTGCCGCTTCCATGCTGCATTCCCCAAGCCACGCGAGGTGCCCAATTCGTTAAGTCATGTGCTACTGCTATCTCCATGGGTTCATCGCCTTCCTACCCCCCCCTTCTTCTTATGCCTTTCATACGCCGCTTCGCACCCTTGACACCCCCTACATCACACTTAAATGATTGGGGCATCACAGTTGGGATTGTTTTCGTTTTGTTGCTTTCTTTGACTGCATTACTAGATAAATGAAACCTCACGTCATGAGAATATGATTGTGTGCTGCCAATTTGCAGGCTTGCTGTACTAAAGTTTAACAGTTATTTCAGCCTTTGCACCGCGGCCGGCCCTTTGGGTTGTAGGCGACTTGCTGTGTCTTTAATACCGACTTGCTTTTCAACATTGATGCGCCACCGTACAAGCTTGAAGTGTGATCGCTTCTGGCCTGCGGTTGTCAGGTTGTAGGCAATTGGCTGTGTACATTCTCCTTGTCACCAATAAAGGTTTTTAAAAAAAAAAAAAACCTTAGGGCAGCTAAACAGTAGGTGTTCCAGGTCTCCCTTCCCCTTGCCGCAGTTCCAGCATGAGTCGCTCTCTCTAATCCCCATGCCTGCTAGACAGGCTGGTGTCCAGTAGGCCTTATGTATTAGCCAGAATTTGGTCTGGTTTAGCGTTGCCGTTACCTTTTTCCTAGCGGTGGATCTCCATAGCTCTGCTTTCTCGTCCTCACTTAGCACCCTCCCAGCTATTGTCTCCCAACAATTTGTGATTTTGTTGTTGAGTTTGGTGGATTTGGGGCTTAGGGATTTGTAGAGGTGTGCTACTTGGTGGCCTAGTGAGTTTAGTTTGGCGGCGTGTTGTATGAGTGATGGTGTTAGACCGTTAAGGTTTGCCTTCCTTATTGCTACCTTGATCTTCAGGAAGTTGTATAGTTCTATGCTCTGTAGGTTATGCTCTACCCTAAGTGTATCAAAGGTGAGGTGCGTGCCTTGTTTCTGAAGGTCATTGGTGGTGGAGACTCCATGTCTATACCAAGAGGGCATGTTCAGAGTTTTATCTCTGTACTTAATCGTGGGGTTGTGCCAGATGGACTCAAATCTACTTTTCTTTATGCTTATTGCCATCAGTTTGTCTACGCTTAGGAGTGCTGTTTTTGTATTCTTTAGGACGGGGTTGTCCTTGAGCGCCGGGTGTCTGGTGGCGGTGAGAAGATTGACCGGGTTCATCCCTTTTAGTAATCCCCGCTCCAGCGAAAGCCACGCGGGGGTGTAGTCCGGTCTGGGGTCGAGCCAGTGGAGCCCCTGTCTTGCTATGCACGCCACCTGGAATTTTTTGAAATTTGTTAAGTTGAGGCCTCCCAGGTCTTTCGACAGTCTAAGCTTGTCTAGGGCTATTCTGGGCTTCTTCCCCCTCCACAGAAAGCTGTTCAGCATTTTGTCAAGTCTCTTGTGGAAGTCTTCCGTATTCAGTAGAGGCAGCATGCCCAGCATGTAATTGACCATTGGTGTCAGCATCATTTTAATAGTTTCCACTCTTCCCCACCATGTTGTAAATTTGGGAGACCACCCTTCGACTCTTTCCTTAATTTTCTGAAGAGTGGCTTGCTCGTTATGTTCCAGTGTGGCTTTTAGGTCCCTCTCGAAAAGGAGGCCTAGATATTTTATGGGCTTCTGCTGCCATGTTAGGCCGGACGTGCCTAGCACTGTTTTTGTTGTGTGTACGTTCAGCGGTTTGCATTCGGATTTGTCCCTGTTCAGTTTGTACCCCGAGACCTGGGCGTATTGTTCTATTGTGTCCATCAGCGCCTTGATGGATCTCTCTGGGTCCTCTGTGACTATTAGTACGTCATCTGCATACGCCGCTAGCTTAAAAGTTTCTTCCTCTACCGGTATTCCTGCTATGTCTTTATTATTCCTGATCATGGTTAATAATGGTTCTATCGCTAGCAGGAATAGAGCTGGTGAGAGCGGGCACCCTTGTCTGGTCCCCCTGCCTAGATGGAGTATTTCTGATGTGCCTCCGTTTACCACCACCCGTGCTTTGGGGTCGTTGTAGAGGGCCATTACCATCTTCCTATAATTGGGGCCAAGCCCAAATTTCTCCAGGCATTGGTCTAGGTATGGCCATGACACCCTATCGAAAGCTTTTTCTGCGTCTAAGGCTATCATGAAAGCTGCGTTGCTGCTTTTGGAGGAATGGTTAATTATGTGGCAAAGTAGCCTTGTGTTGTCGTGCGACATACGGTTCTTAAGGTAGCCTACTTGGGAGCTGTGTATAAGCTTAGGTAGGTATGCAATGATTCTGGTTGCTAGTATTTTTTAAGCATGGGCGCAAAATCCGTTCCGCTCGCGGATTTTTCGGATTTTTGGTAAATCTGCAATCTGCGAACTCTCGCGGATGTGGCGAAAATACGCAAATCCGCGCGCGGCAGATTTTTTGCTTGTGTTCGCACTGCTCGCGGTCCGCGGCACGGGCAGCAACAATCTCGCACTCGCGAAATTACAAAAATTACAATTGGGGAGGGGTGAAGGAAGTGGCCCAGTCTCCAACTTCCTGTTCCTGTCCAGCAAGCTCCTCCCATTGCTTAGTCCATTTCCTGGCCACTTTGAATTCGATCTTGACTGGGAAGGATTACTTTTTGTGGATGCTGCTGGAGATTTGGCTTTGAGGCTTTTTGGATTACTTTTGGATTCGAAATTTGTTTTCACAAGTAAGTTGATAAGTTGATGTTGTTTGTTTGTGGTGATTTTTGTGTGTGTTTTTCGACTTTCTGGGGTGGGGCTGGGGGCTGGCTATGTTGGTGGGAGGCCATTTTGAGGCATGATCCTGCAGGTCCTGGCCATGTGGATGGGGTCAAGTGGCCATTTTGAAGTCAGGCAGTGTGCTTTGTGCCCTAGGGGGGCTACCCAGTCTGCTCTGATTTTTTTCATTATGCCCAGGCGAAAATCGGATTTAAAAAAAAAAAATTGCCTGTGTTCGCACTGCTCGCGTCCCGCGCAGCAACAATCTCGCACTCGCGAAATTGTAAAAATTACAATTCTGCACATGAGTTGAAAACTACCAGGCTTAGTTATGGGTGCATGCATGATACACTGTTTTGTTGAATTTTAACATGATTCTGGCCAGGGCATGGATGGCATTGGATTGTGGTGATATTTGTATGTTTTACGACTTTTTGGGGTGGTGTTGGGGGCTCGCTATGTGGGTGGGGGCCATTTTATTGCCTGGTCCCGTGTGGGTGGGGGTCTAGGGGCCATTTTTAAGGCAGTTTGTGTGCTTTAGGCCATAGGCCTGCACCCAGTGTGCTGTTCGCGGATTTTGCTGGTTTTTCGCCACGTTCGCGTCGTGTCGCGTCGTGAAGCAACAACCTCGCACTCGCGAAATTGCAAAAATTGCAATTCTGCACCAGAAAACCACCAGCAGGCAGCATAAACCTTCTGAAACTTGATGGATGGCATTGGATTGTGGTGATTTGATTGGTGTTGTGTTTTTTGACTTTTTGGAGTAGGGGTTGGGGGCTGGCTATGTTGGTGGGGGCCATTTTGAGGCATGGTCCTGGCCATGTGGATGGGGGTCAAGCGGCCATTTTGAAGGCAGGCAGTGAGCTTTGTGCCATAGGCCTGCACCCATTTTGCCTTGCTTTCACCCATTGTGCCCAGGGGGAGTCAGTGGTACATGAAACTATAACCCTCTCTGTGTGTGCTCTCTTGGATCAATGTTAAATTCCTGTTTCCCAAAAATTTAGCAATTCCTAATTTTGAAATTTCCATATTGTGTGGTGTGCACGTGTGTATTCATAAATGCCTACTTGCAAACTATTTATTGAAGCGCTACATATGCAACATATATTTACTGATGTTCCTCTGTCTTTGTTTGCTTTTAGGTGCACAAAGTCAATAACTCCGCATCATGGTTGAGCATCAGTGCCAGGAAGAAGTCCTGCTGCGGCCTGTTGTTCCGACATCTGAAGAAGATGGCTCCAAAAAGAGGTGCCCGTAGCTCCTCTTGCAAGAAAGATGTCTCTACTAAGGAGAAGAAGAAGCAAGTGGCACCACTTACCAAGGAGACTGGTGGCTCCACCACTAAATTTTTGTGGAAAAAAGAAAGGCCCACCATGAGTGCTGCACAGGTAGCCTGTTTAGTGGTTCAATCACCAACGACCAGTGATGTTGGCTCATCGCAAGAAAGTAGCAGCACACCATCAACACAGGTTGTAACTCATCTCACAAGTACTATTCAACAACCAAAGCAGCAACAACAACTGCATGGGTTACTAGTACAAGCACAAGTACATGCGCAAGGAGCTGGCCGAGAAGGAGCTGTCCGAGAAGGAGCTGGCCGAGAAGGAGCTGGCCGAGAAGGAGCTGGCCGAGAAGGAGCTGGCCGAGAAGGAGAAGGCCGAGAAGGAGAAGGCCGAGAGGGAGAAGGCCGAGAAGGAGAGGTCCATGGAGAGTTGCAAGTAGAGGTCAGTGAAGAGGCCCATGTAGCGGCGCATGGAGCGGTGCAAGTGCCCACAATGGTTGTTCTTCCAGAAGTAGGGGCACAGGAGAAAATTGACTTTGGAGCCGGGGTATCATGTCAGGAAGACGAAGGCATTCCTCCTGATGATTCATTTTCTCCCAGCTCCCCACCAAGGAAAAGATCAAGGAGTGTGTGTAGAAGTTCCTCTTCAAGCCCCGCTCCATCAGATGATGATCTGGATCTAGATTGGCAACCATCTCCGACGTCTGAGAGGGAGGCACACCATGAGCTGCGAAAGGTATCAAATGTTAAAAGGAAGGGCCCCGGAAAGCTCATACTTATGGATCCGAACGTCGGACTTGATGAAGTGGTGCATTCTGATGTTGTTGAACAGGATGACAGCAATGACCTAGTCATCACACACGTCATTCCTGCCACACCGGCCATGCAGCAGACAGACATTTATACCCTATCCCGACGTCATGCTGAGCGTGACACTGGCGACGTGGCACTGGTAGCACCACCAACGCAGTCAAGTAGTACAACAAGTTCAACAAAACCTACAGCTCCCATATTTTCTCCCCAGAGGGGGACTCCATCCAGCTCGACTCCCTCAAATAGGGTTGCTGCAATAATTGCACAACCCAGTAGATGTCTGCAAGGCTCATCCACCACTGCTTCATCTGGCATTGGCAGTATCATCTCGTGCGGCAAAACCAGAAGTTTCCAGTCCCCAGTTTGGAACTTTTTTAGTGTCCATGCAAAGTATGATAACATAGCCGTTTGTTGCATTTGTAAGACTAGAGTTAGCCGTGGTAAGACTGGTACCAACTATGGAACCGGAGGCCAGATAGGTCATCTTCAAAGAAGGCACGCTGTCGAATCAAGGGAAAGCAATCCCAAAGGGCAAGTGGCCAAAATATACCCATACTAGGTGTTTCATCTGAAGATGACGGGGAGGTAGAAGAAGCGTCAGACATTTGTCCGGTTGCACCCAGTACCCCTGGCAGCACCACACCCTCCGGAACACATAGGAGGCACACTGAGAGTCTGGGAGACACACCAATGCGGAAAATGTCAACACTGAGTAGAAGTGGGTCGAAGAAGGCATCAGCATCATCCAGTAAATTTGTCCAGCGCACCATTTCAGCCATGTTCTCCTCAGATGCGCAATTTCAACGCAACCACCCAACTGTACGCCTGTATAACACTAAGCTGGCTAAAATGCTAGCGGTGGACCTTCTCCCTTTTTCGTTTGTCGAAGGTGTGGGTTTTCTTGAACTCGTGGCAACACTGGCCCCTAAATGGAAGGTTCCTAGCCGGTTCTATTTTGCCAGGGTTGCTGTTCCAGCACTACATAAAGAGGTGCTTGAGTTGGTTGGGGCAGCTTTGCAGAAGAGTGCTGTTCACACTATACACCTGACAACAGACATGTGGACCAGTTGCCAAGCCCTTGATTACATGTGCATCACTGCACACTGGGTCTCTTTTTCAGGGGTTGCAAAACAGATAAATGCAGGTGGTGACTTGGTCGAGATTTTTAAGGGTGCTCGTAAACATGCAACATTAGCCATGTTTGGCATGGAGAAAAGTCATACTGCAGCCAACATTTTGGATGACTTTAACAAAAAGGTCTCGCAATGGCTGCCCCCAAGAAATTGCAAGGTTGGTTATGTTTCAACTGATAATGGCAGCAATGTAGTTAAGGCCATGGAGAACGGTTACTATTTCAGAGTGCCGTGTTTGGTGCACTGTATGAACCTTGTCGTGCAAAAGTTCTTGAAAAAAGAACTTGCAGTCGACAAAATACTGACCATCTGCAGAAGAATATGCACACATTTCAACCATTCTTTTAAGGCCCGGAAGGAGCTGAGGCGCCAGCAAAATGTACGTAGAATGCCAGTGAAAGCACTTATCCAGGAGGTGGCAACACGTTGGAACTCAACCTTCTACATGCTTGAGCGTCTGCATGAGCTGTTTCCAGTAGTCAATGAGTATTTATACAACCTGGGTGGTGATACGACAGAAATGATGCTAGCGGTGGAGCAATGGCAGCTAGTTAAAAGCCTGACAGACATGCTTCGTCCTTTTGAGGTCTTCACGCGTGACGTCAGCAGGGAGGACTGTTCTTTGAGCAAAGCTATCCCATTGTTGCTGAAGCTCGAGCACCAAGTCAAGGTGGTGTCTTCAGAATTAAAAGATGCTGGAAAGAATGAAGCATATGAGTTGGCGCAGAGATTATTACAACGCCTAGTTAGCAATAAACGGCTTGTAAATATCAAGAAACAACAGCACTACATTTGTGCTACTATTCTGGATCCACGTTACAAAAAGCCATTGTTTGGCAAAGTAATAATTCCTTTTGAAACATCAGATGTTACAGAGTACAAAGGTTGGCTAGCTAAGTCAGCCATTTGTTTTGAAAGAGAGCGGAAGGAAACTGTAGGAGAAGACAGTACTACTAGTGAATCAGCAGGCCAACAGGTGTCCCAAAAAAACACTTCTGCATCTGTGCCTGTGGCAGAAGTGAGTGACTTTTCCTCTGAGCCGTTAACCACACCAGCAACCGTATCATCTGCACCAGGCCCAGGCGATATGTCTGAAGCGGATTGGCTAAGTGAGCTAGGGTTTCCTTGTCCCAGAAAGGACACAGAAGTGCAAAGTACAGGAATCCGGGAGGACATTCTTTCAATGGTGCAGGCCTATCTGGATGACTCAACAGCGGTCAATATTACTGAGAACCCATTGGCGTATTGGCATGGGAAAAGAAACATATGGCGAGAGCTCACCAACCTGGCTATCAATTACTTGTCTTGCCCACTCGCAAGCGTGTCTTCAGAATGTGTTTTTAGTTCTGCTGGTGGCATTGTGACTTGCAAAAGGTCCCGCCTCTTGCCCGCAAATGTGGAGCGGCTCACCATGATAAAGATGAACCAGCACTTCATACCACCAGATTACAAAGTACGAGAATGCACGCAGGAAGAAGACGAGGACACCGACCTACCTGAGGAAAGTTCTCCTCAGTTACCAGAAGTACTACCGACTCAATTTGCAGAGTTTGAGGACGAGCTCTGCTTCCCTGACAGCGAGTTCTGAAAATGAGTCAATGATTCCTTAACTTTAACATTAGTCCTTATTCACTTTTATTCCTGTGTGTCTGTCTTTCTTTTTTTAGCAAGTGCTTCATCACATTCACGACAAAACTGTAATCACCCAATCAAACAACAAGCCCATCAACAGAACTGTCTTGATTTTGATGCCGCAGCATTCCTCAGGTTCACAACAGTTAGTTGACAAGAACTCAGTCCTGGTCGCCTATCCTCCTCCTCCAGACTCACCCTATCCATTTCCCGTAATGCTGATGCCTGGATTCTGCACAATGAAGAAACTTACGTTGACGAGTCCCCTAAAGAGGGACTGTCTGGAAGTAGTGAGTCCTCATTTAAATACATTTTGATAAGTGTGACTTTTTTGCGTTTGGGTTTAGGGGTCTTGGCTGAGCCATTGCTGGCAAGGTCTATTAAGGGATGAAATTGGTTAGGCATTTACTTTGGAAAACATTTGGCCTATTACACGTGAACGTTTAGGCATTATTATTGCTCGCTTGCCTGTCTTAGGGGTGCTGTCTGTGGGGCTTCTAGGATTTTGGGGTCTGTGAGCACCGCTGCCATATTTCTAATGTTGATTGCTTTTGTTTTGCAGAAAATCCACGCCGGGAAACTCCAGTTGGGGCCCTGCTGCAGAACGCTTTAGGACACTGTGAATTCCAGGTGGAGCCAGCCCTCAAACACAAATTACAGGTAAGATAAGCGTTTGGATGGGAGGTAGTATAATGGAGTATTAGGAGAGGCGAGAGAGTGACAGTGGTACTAGTAGTAAAGTCCTAGGACTCCTCAATTAACAAACTCTGTGACAGGCATTTACTTTGGAAAACATTTGGCCAATTACACGTGAACCAACACGATGACAGTGTTCAGTAAAACGAACTTATTGCAAAACCACCACCCACCAGGCTCAAAAGTAGTAAAAAAAAAGATATGCTCAGATAAAGTTTGAAAAAGTATATTTTTATATCCCTAACAAAATAATCTCCCGCAAGACCCTCCCTAACCCCAACAAATAAATAGTCCCTCAAAAGTCCCCAAAAAACCCAACTCCCAATTCCCACCCCCCAAAAGTCTCTAAAAAAGGGGCAAGGGACACTCTAGGGATGCATGGTGTTGTTAACTTTGGCCTCCAGGGCATCATGCCTTAGGGCCAGGGCATCGTATTGCTCCCGGAGGGTGGCGTGATCTAAACGGAGGCCCTCCACCAAATTTTGGTACTCTTTCCATTTCCGGACCTCCGCCTCCAGGTCCGACACTCTGCGGATTGCTCGGCGCAAGCGAGCCTTTACACTGCTGTGAGGTGCAGCCTTTGCTGCTCGGCGGTGGCGTCTGCCAGCACGGCTCCGTTTGGCTGGAGCACTGCGCTGACCGGCAGAACGTGGGGTCACGGAGGAGGATGCAGATGTCACATTGGAAGTACTGGACTGCGTGTCGTCCCCCTCCAGTTCCACCAGCCGCCGATACTGGGCAACAGTTGCATCCAGCCTCCGTTGCCGGGCCAGTACAGCCTGCATACTCCTTGTTGGTTTTGTTTTAGTATGACCAACTATATGAAGAAAGAAAGACATAATCTGTAACCAATGCTCTTTAAGAATATGATTAACACAAAATGATTCAGCAGGAAGTTGTGTCACAGTACAACTAGCAACTAGCCAGCACAGTACAAAAGAAACTATTCAGGCCAATATCATGGGCGTCCGCAGGGATGGGCAAGAGAGGGCGCGATTGCCTCCCCCTGGATCGCAGGTCCATCCAGTGCTGGCCCAGTGACAAATTACAATATGGTAATTACAGCAGGCTGGGACCGACAGACAGATAGAGGCAGAGACAGAGAGAGAGGAAGACAGAAGGAGAGAGAGAGAGAGGGAGGGAGCCAGAGGGTGACAGAGGGAGGATGAGGGAGGGAGACAGAGAGAGAGGGAGGGGGAGAGAGAAAGAAAGATGTGTGTAATGTGTATGCCAGGTCTGGTGGCTCAGTGGACGAAGGCATCCGCTGCAGGGGCATGATTTCAATGTCATGGTCATATTTTTGTTGTTGCTCTAGATCCACCTCCCTCCCCCACTGACCCTGCCCCCTTCGGTGCGGCCCTTGCCCACAAACCACACTATCAATCATGTCAGGAGTAGGACTCAGGAGATGGTGATGATGTTGCACCCCCCCCCCTGGAAACATTTCATAGTATGTTCGTAGTTCATCCAGTGACCGTCTACTCTCTGTAGATACACATCATATGCTATCTAAGAGTCAGATAGTACCATGATCCAGCTTACCTGTACCCG
This sequence comes from Lissotriton helveticus, assembly GCF_964261635.1. NCBI lineage: Eukaryota > Metazoa > Chordata > Amphibia > Caudata > Salamandridae > Lissotriton > Lissotriton helveticus. The sequence goes on from NC_136063.1 coordinate 38,007,738, forward strand.
CCACCACCACTGTCTCCTTCCTCACAGTCTGACTCTGTTCTTGGTCCTCTTGCGCCGCCTCCTCCCCAGAGTGATCCTCGGACTCGGAGTCGATCACTATTACCACATCCGAGCTGGCCCCGCCACCAGATGTTCCACCTACAAAGTAGATTTAAGAATGTTAGATTACACCACTCACTAGTATTTGGTCTATGAATGAAGAATGTGAAAACAACAGAAAAAGTAATTGACTGTCTACTCTAGTCTAAAGTAAAAATGTCCCTCCTTCCAGGGAAGGCTGTTGTCTTGCTGCATTTTTTTTTGTCATAATTGATGAATGCTTGATTAATTTTAACACACATCATTTTTCTCTGAACAGACAGAAACTGGACTTCTAAGGACAAGAGCAACATCAACTTCAAACCAGGTGAAAGCTCGGCTCGACCACAAGAAATGTGTTCCGTTACTCATCAACTCAGCACCAAGCACTTTTCCATTTCCAACTAACTTTATTTTAATATATGTGTTTACTTTAACTTTTAATAAAGCTTTTAAACTTGAATAGACTCTGTGGTTTTTGGTCCTCCAGACTAGAGTGACTGAGCGAAAGGTTTTGCAATTTTTGCAAGGAGGAGTCCGTGCCGCTGACACTACCAGGTTTATACAGTGTGCCAAACACGCCACTCTGAAATATTATTACTCTGGTCTTTGGTGTCCATAGTTAGGTTTGTGGAGAATTGTCCCTGCAACAGTAGTATTATTGATTTTGCTCCTATCTAAACACTATTTCGAAAAAATTAAATTAGGAACCCTTGGACAACAATAGGTCCTCTATATTTAAATGAAAACTTACTGGGGCCAGCAAAGGAGCACTCGCCGCCCTGGCCTGCATCCTCCTCCTTTGGAGCCACTTCATCCGCTTTTTCTGTCCGCTTGCCCCTGGGCGGACCTGACGTACAACATGAAAGAATGAACAGAAAACATTGATGATTGCTGCTTGTCGATGTCCTTGTCAACCAAATCAAACATTTAGAAAGAACAAGAACCAACTATTTCAGCCAAAAAGAGGGCTACAAAGGAAGGACTGCACCTGAGCCTCTACTCTAGGGGCAGATTTACAAGCCCCTTGCAGCTCTTTTGCTCCGTTCTTGCGTCACTTTTGTGACGCAGCGCCACAACAAGAGAGGCGCCATGGTGTGGCGTATATTAACAACGTGACGCATATGGGAGATGCATCCCATTCTAAAGCCCTGCGCCATAAGGGAGCGTTCCAGCGCAAGGGAGGGAGTTCCTGCGCAGGAACGCATGCTAAAAGTGGCTATGGGGAATATATAACATTTCAATCAGTCATTTAGGACAATGATGCGTCACTGAAACCCTGCGCCTGCATGAAGCAGACTTACGGCTTGACGCAGCATTGCTGGAGCTGCGCCATCGTTGCAACGCAACTCCATCAATGAGCCGCCTTTACCGCACCGATGCGTAACGCTTCGGTGATGTTTTGGGACCATGGTGTGCCGCATTGTAAATACTTTCAAAAGGGGGTGGTGATGGACAGAGTATCTGAGTTAATCAGAACACTCCTACCCAGTCAACAGATCAGGGCTTAATCCATCACCGTTTTTTAGCTCACTGCACCATCCCAGTTCAGAACCTGGCTATATGCAAATTAGTCTGTCCCTGGCCCAGTGCATCATGGGAACAGGGCAGACCAAACTACCAAGCCAATTCTTCACTGGAAAGGAAACAAGCTTCCGGGGACCGGTTTCTGGCATTACAGCCGTCTTCGGCCCGGCTTGCTTGAATCCTGATGGTTCATCATCGGCGGTTGCTCCTCGTCGGGGAGGCGGTGCAATCCCCGACGGGCACCCCTAGTAGAAACTAGCTGTGCATGTGGACCACATGCACAGCTAGTTTCTACTAGGGGTCACACAACATAATAGGCTGACACCTAGGCAACTAGCTTCACCTTTTAACTGTAGCCAGGGGACCCCCAGAATAAAGTCCATTCCGGTACCCCTTGTTACATTTTAGCCGCCTTATCATAGGAATACACTACCCTGCCCACATACCCCCACTTCACCAAAAGGCAGTTGGAAAAAGATCTCCGCCAAAGAGCCCCTCTCTGAGGTGTGCCCGTCGGGGATTGCACCGCCTCCCCGACGAGGAGCAACCGCCGATGATGAAGCATGACACTCCTCGGGGTGTGTGAGGCAAATACATCCAACATAATGGATGCCCCAGGGTATCATTTAATTCCCCTTCTTGGTCACGCCAGCTAACTATTTCCCTCCCTCTTTTCCTTATGGAACAGTGCAGCAACCCCATTTTTTGATTTACCATCAGGATTCAAGCAAGCCGGGCCGACGACGCCTGAAATGGCAGAAACCGGTCCCCGGAAGCTTGTTTCCTTCCCAGTACAAGAATTGGCTTGGTAGTTTGGTTTGCCCTGTTCCCATCATGCACTGGGACAGGAACAGACTAATTTGCATATAGCCAAGTTCTGAGCTGGGATGGTGCAGTGAGCTAAAAAACGGTGATGGATCAAGCCCTGATCTTTGGACTGGGTAAGAGTGGTCTGCTTAATTCAGGCACTCTGTTCATCACCACCCCCTTTTCTGAATCATTTTGTCCACCTAAGCGTGGAAGGGTATACTCAGATGTGAGTCCCTTGCTCATTGCACCATCAGGATTCAAGCAAGCCGGGCCGACGACGCCTGAAATGGCAGAAACCGGTCCCCGGAAGCTTGTTTCCTTCCCAGTACAAGAATCGGCTTGGTAGTTTGGTTTGCCCTGTGCCCATCATGCACTGGGACAGGAACAGACTAATTTGCATATAGCCAAGTTCTGAGCTGGGATGGTGCAGTGAGCTAAAAAACGGTGATGGATCAAGCCCTGATCTTTGGACTGGGTAAGAGTGGTCTGCTTAATTCAGGCACTCTGTTCATCACCACCCCCATTTCTGAATCAGCATTGTAAATACGGCGCACCATGGGTGGTGCTGGCGTGCCGCACACTTTGCAGGGATGCGCAGGTAATTGCTAATCTGACACTTAGGGGCATACTTACGAGTTCTGAGCTGGACACCTCCAGATGTGCACCAGAACAAATGCGTAACGCAAAACTAACCTTGCGTCACGGCAGATGCGCCGCAATTACAATGCGGCAAACCCTGGCGCAAGGGTAGGCAGATGCGTGACGCATCTCGTGACGAAAGAGGGGCGCATCTCTAGAGTCGCGTCGCAGGCGCGATGCAACTATAGCAATACTCAGGGCTGCCCAATACTCAACATACCGCATCAGTCCTTACGCCTGCTTCAAGCAAGCAGGCATAAAGAATTGACGTAGCAGCGTCGCGGAAGTGCCTGCGTTAAATCTTGTAGATTTCACGCAGGCACTTTTGCGAGGCGCACAGCTGCCTGACCGCCACCCCCCACCCCCCACCCCCACCCTGCGTGGGAACGCACCCATTGTGGGGCAGGCCCAGGCCTTAACGTGGCGCATCTCCTTAGATGCATCTCGTTGTACATGACTCGCATGGATTCGCCACGTTTACGTCGCTGTGCGTCAGGTAAGGCAGCGTAAACGTGGCGCAAGGGGCTTGTAAATCTGCCCCTTTGTGTCTAGCATTACGCAGTTCTGTAAAGTACACTCATACATTACTCAGCCCAATTAAATGAACACAAAATAGAAAACAAATAAGCAGTGGCACCGCCACAGAGAAGGAGAACAGTGCACCTGAAATGCACAGAAGATTTTGAAATATTAATTTACCTCTCCTATCAATGTAATCAGCAGCATTATTGCTGTTTGTAAAAAAGTTAAAGCAAACATTTGCAATATAACACAGTCACACAGAGCAGGAGAAAAAACAGAGTAGTGAGTGATGAAAAAATTGCTACTACTACTCACCAAGCCCGGGGACCTCCACTCCCAGCAGGTCTAGCAGGTCGCGCTCCCGGTCCAGGATATCGGTCCAGCGGTGGGTCACTTGATTGTAGGTGCGCTGGACCCCCGTGATGTCAAAAAGGGCCCGGCACACCTGCCCCCACCGCTTCCGTCGCTCCTGGCTGTTGGTATAACCAGCAGCGATCCTGCCGCCTGCCGCGATGGTCCTGGGGAGACGGCGCCGCACATAAAAAACGAGTGAGCCCACCTCCTCAGGGCTGAAGATCTCCCTGGGCACCACCATTTCCGCCCTCAAACGGCCACACGGGAGCCGGGCACGGGCTGCGGTGCCCGTCTTGGGCAGCTTGACAGCTGTCTTCACCATGTTCTGGGCAGGTGTTAGCAGTAAGGAGACAAAATGAAAAAGAATAAGAGTAGGGAAGAAGGAAATAAAAGTTTAAAAAAGTAGTTGAAAAGTAAACAAAAGTAGCCTAAAACACAAAAATATAGACCTAGAAAACTAGAGGGATAGAAAAAAAGTTAAATAGATCAAAAAAATATTAAAACAAGCAAAGGATGGCAGAGATATACAGAGGATAGAAACACCATGCCCAGACACATAGGAATGAATGAAAAACAAGATGGCGGCCCGAACACGTGCGTGTAAGTAAGTTCGCACGCGATTTCTCTCGCGAACTCGTGCGAACTTGCATTCGCAAGGCGCTCATTGCGCGAGATTACACATAGCGGGCGGAAACGGAAATACGTCACGCAAACAAAATGGCGGCGCCCATACTCAACCTTGGGGTAACTCGCACGAGTTCGCGGCTTCCACGGTCGATTTCGCACGACGCCGCGACTCGCGAATAGGGCGAAATTACTGAAAAACGAGTTTTGCAAAAGCAAAACCAACGAGCAGGTGCAAAAGTTCGAGCTCATCATTTGTAACCATTTACCTGTAGTGCTTCCTGAAGGGGCCCTCCAGAATCCGGTTGCCTACTTGCAACTATTGTGTGACCCTGCTCCGACAGTCACAGAATAGTTACAAGTATGCCATTGCATCCTGTTATTGCAACAAAAAGGAAAGGGAGCAGACAAGCAGGTGCCAGCCTTCATTAATGTCAGTTGGGGCAGGGCAGGTGTTGTTGTTTGCAAAACTTAAAGCACTTAGCAGGTGTGCTTGGCTTTGCCACAATAATGTACACTCACTGGTCAATCAGAGGGTGCTGTGATGACACCGAGGGTGGCATGGGTGTGCCAGCCAGAGGGTGGCATGGGTGAACCAGAGTGCCAGTGTTGACAGAGGATGGCAGTGCTTTGCTTTGCCCCAATAATGTACACTGGTGAACCAGAGGGTGCTGTGATGACACAGAGGGTGACATGGGTGAGCCAGAGGGTGGCATGGGTGACCAAAGAGAGTGCCAGTGGTGACAGAGGGTGGCAGTGATGAAGAAAGCCTTGCAAACAGGCTGGGCACGTAGAAACAACAAGTTCGCAAAACTGGCGACCCGACAAGTAAGTTCGCAATTTGCGAAATTCTACAAAACCCTCGCGAACTTGCAGAAACCCGTGCGAACACACACCCCAAAAAAAATACGCAAATCCGCGAGAATTCGCGGATTTGGCGTATTGTCGCAATCCGCAAATACGCAAATCCGCAAATTCCGAATCCGCTAAATCCGCCCATGCTTAGTATTTTTGCGTAGATTTTACAATCTACGTTTATGAGTGAGATTGGTATAAAATTCTTTGCCTGGTTGGTGTCTTTACCTTCCTTTGGTATAACTATTATGTTTGCTTCCGCCATTGACTGTGTCATGCGTCCATTCTGGACACATTTTGTGAATACTTCTTGCATGGTTGGTTTGAGAATGTGTAGGTACTGTTTGTAAAAGCCGGCCGTGAAGCCGCTGGCCCTGGTGCCTTGTTGTCTTTCAGGCTTGCCGCGGCTTTGAAAGCTACCATGAGGGGGACCGTCATGACGATAAAAGGCAGGCTGAACAAAGAAAGAAACAAAAAAATTGCAGACCTAGAAAAAGAAATTAAATATCTAGAGAACGGTCACATAGCCAACCTAGAAGATAAGAACACACTCACAAGCCTAACTAAACGGAAGTACGAACTCAACAGAATACTGAGCGAGAGAGCAGGGACCTGGATCAATAAATACAAATCTATCAACCTGTGCACAGCAAACAAAGCAGGGAAAAACCTAGCGTCCTACTTAAAGGGGAGACAGAAACAGCACTCGATTGGGGTAATTACAGATGGTCACAACAAGTCGCAGACCGCAAACAAAGAAATTTTGGAAGTCTTCAGAGACTTCTACGAGGGACTATACACAAGAGACGAAACACTAAAAGACGATGGAGGCAAACAATTACTAGGCAGCATATCTACACCAACGCTATCAGACAAGGAACGAAACATCCTCGAGCTGGCCATAACAGAAATGAAGCTTTCTATTGTCTTTTCTCCCAGGTCCTCTTTCCGTGTAAACAGGACCACCAGGTGCTTCTCGGCCCCCGCCCCGAACAGCTCCTGCAGCGTCCTGACCGCCTCCTGCTCCGCCGCAGTGAGCCGCCCCACCTGCAGCACCAGGAGGATGGCGTGGGGCCCCGGGGTGCTGAGGACTGCGCCCCGGGCCACCTGTTTCACCATCTGCTTGGAAAAGAGTGCGGTGCTGAAGAGCCCCGGAGTGTCGATGACAGTGACCCGTGTGCCCCTGTACTCACAGCGCCCCCTCTGGCACTCCAGTGTCACAGGCATGGCCGCGGGTCTGGACTCAAACGCTTCTCTCCCCAGGATGCTGCTCCCGCTGGCGCTGATCCCGGCTCCACTTCTACCCACCAGGATTATCCTCAGCTCTGGGGGCGGAATCCATGGGACAGGCTCTGAAAAGGAACGAGGAGAGAGTCAGGACCCAGGCTGGAGAGAGACATTCAGAGCTCCTGCTCCAATGAGCCTTCATCCAGGACACACACGGGGCTGGAACGACTCTGGAGTGATCTGTGATGTATAACTCTTCATAAGTTAGCAGGTTGGGTTCATATGCCTGCTGCAAAGAACAACGTGTCCCTTGCAGAACACAGAGTTGCATTCAATGCTGAAAGGTCAGTGGGTTACAGCTCAGAGGTCCTTTGTCACTTGCAGCTCCTAAATTGTAATCAGGGCCATGGGAATCATGCCTCAGGGGAGGACCAAATTATGTGGCAGAGTTGACTACATTTTGGGCAAGAAAAGACAAATGATGCAACTGTTGTGAGGGTATTGCTTCAACATTGTCATCCCTGTCTGGGCAAAAGCTTCACCTCATTAGTTTCATTTTAACAATCAATACAGCAATGACAACTGAAAGATGACCAGTCAACATTTGACAAGGTCTTTTCAATGCGCAGGAACATGTGTCACCAAGTTTTTAGTAACTTTTAAACTGACCGAGCTAGAAACATTTTTTTCTCTTAAAATAGGTATAGTTGTAGTTTATTTCAATTAATAGCATGATCATTCATAAACATTTCTTATAAAGCATAAAAATTCATACTAAACATCAAAATCAGTTAAAAAGAAAATGAACAGCATCTTCTTACTTATTTGTATACAAAATTCAGTTTGAGCTTAAGACATACAAATACATCAATATCAATTCCCTGTCAGTGTTGTATTTTACAAATATGATAAAAACAATATTTCAGAATCAAGTAACATTTGGATTAGATAAACAGAGAGGAAGAAAAAGGAGGAAAAGAACCATACTATCAGGTTAAATCACAGGCCTCAAATGTCATGTCCGACCGTCAGTGGGTCCTGGGTTCTTGCTTCCCCAGTAATAGCCCTATTTTTATATGACACCTGCATGATCCGGATTTTGACCTTCTCCACCATGCATAAAGCAATTATTTAGATAATGTGAAGACAAGCCACCTAGTTGTATCTGATATGAAGACACAAAGGGCATCTTTGGGGTGGGAGAAGGAAAGCACACGACAGGCCAGAATAATCCAGGATTTCCTCAAATTGGCATAAAACCGACAAAGAAATATAAAGTGCTCTAGTATTTCAGGGCTAGCATTGCACAAGGGGCACAGCGAGATTACAGATGCATTCTTCCAGTTACTTCTCATCGTGTTCAGTGGAAGAACCACAGTTCTAAACTGTATATAAAGTGCACATGCATGGGGGTGTTCACCACCATCCACATAGGGTTCAAATGTAAGACAACTTTTAATATCTAGGAACCAAGGGCCCGATTCACAGAATTAACTTAAGACAAAATCCTAAACTTATTACTTTTGGTATTCACAGAATGCACTTACTACTTTTGATATTTACAGAATGGATTTACAACTACTAACTTTACGTACGTACTCGGGCTGGAAATTCCAGCCTGGGGCAGAGCTTCTGGCCCAGAGGCGGAGCTTTCGACCCAGAGGCGGAGCTTCCAGCTTGGAGGCAGAGCTTGTGGACCAGAGGTGGGGATATAGCCATGGCTGAATTCTCCTCCTCTGGGCCGGAAGCTCTGCCTCTGGGCCGCAAGCTCAGCCTTCAAGCCTGAAGCTCCGCCTCCGGTCCAGAAGCTCTGCCTTCGGGCCGGAATTTCCGGCCCGAGTGCGGACGTAAAGTTTGTAGTCGTAAATCCATTCTGTGAATACCAAAAGTAGTAAGTGCATTCTGTGAATACCAAAAGTAGTGAGTTTAGGATTTTGTCTTAAGTTAGTTCTGTGAATCGGGCCCCAAGTGAGCTGCTAATCCTAAATTCAATACATGAAGATTCAATAAACTCCCAAAACCTCTATTTAAAGTGAGAACCCATTCTTTTAGTAATGGATTTCAGATCCTCCCACGTGAATCCCAGTCCTTTACTTTTTAAACCATACCCGTCGCCCCGTTTGGATATGGTACGTTAGAAACTCCGCCGCTGCCTCCTTAACAGGGACCTGTGTCTTCCTAATCCAAAACATGAGCACCTTTGGGACGGTGGAGTGGACAACAGACCTTAGACTAAGATCTAGATGGAGGGGTATTAATGGAGTATTCCTCGGTAGGTTTAATATGGCTCGTTTATATTTGTGTTCAGATAATTCTAATTGGTTCAATTGTTCCCACACCTACAATTCAGCCTCGTATAAGGCTGCCCCCCTTCCATTAGCCCGATGTATTTTTAAAATTTGTGAACATTTGGCTTTCTTAACTATAGCACTATCTGCATGTTGCAGAGAGAGCACACTCTTCTGTATTTGGGGAATCCATGACAAGTTGTCACTACTTCCAAATAGTCAAAAGCCTAAACCTGATCTAGGGTTTGTGCATCTAGACTTAATTAACTAATTGTTGACTTGTACGGGTTAAATACCATGTATTTAGTTTTTGAGCAGTTAATTTCCAAACACCTTTCTTTGCAGGCAGTTACAAACTTGGTTAGCACTTTCTGAATGACCATAGGGGTTTTAGAAATGAGCAGCCTATCGTCTGCAAATAGGAGACAGGGGATTAGCCTGCCCGCTATTTTTGGTGGGACACCTCCACAGTCATAAAGATCTTTAATAAGCCCATTCATAAATAAAGTGAACAAAGCTGGCGCTTAATCACAATCCTGGTGCACCCCCTTTAAAACAGGGATGTTATTAGTTAGGATACCATCTGTACATTCATAATTTAAAGTGTGCAACCGGACCAGGAGTTGGAGCAGCCCCCCTGGAAGACCAAGATCCCTTAAGGTAACCCAAAGCTTGGAGTGATCTATTGAGTCAAATGCCATTTTTAAATCAACAAACACGACATACAAATGGCCCTTCAGAATAGTTACCTCCTTCCAGATTAGCAGCAGGAACTGAAATACCTGGTCCAAGGTACTCGTAGAAGATCTAAAACCAGCCTGCAGATGAGAAAGTATACAGGAGTCCTCCATCCAACCCTGGAGATGCCTTAAAATCATTTTACTGAATATTGTTTGATAACCATTGTAGGAAGGTGGAATCTGACTACAAGGTTGCCCCCTCTTTGTTTCGGGTGTTTTGATGGTTTTTGACTTAGTTTGGCGGGGATCCTCCTATCCAGGACCCCAGCCTAGCTGCTTCCTCTCTAAAGTGATTCCATGTACTGTAGGTACACTCCAGTTTGGTTACTGGGGTACCCTTGTGAGTCCCTAGTATATGAAATGAAAATTGTTATTGTTTCAGTTAATTAAAACCATAACAATACATTTTATAAAATCAACTACTGCATTAAAAATTTCCTTATGTATGGATACATTCCCTGTTGATTCATTCTAAAACATTCTCAGTCTAGTGCAAGGTTTTGTTATTTAAAAACGATCAAGCAATCCATGTGGTTTGTAGTTCCGACAGTTCTGTTATTATATGTTATTAAGTTCAAAAGAGCCCTCTTACAAAACAACCGCAGTTATGTTGTCCTTTTATGGGCAGGGTACCAAGTTATGTTTCAGTGCTTGGGCGTGAGCCACGAGGAACTTTAACAATAGACAGTTCAAACGGGTGTCTGTTGGGTTCAAAGTTGACATGATCGTAGATCTACACGTTCTTATGCATCGCTCGTTCGTAGCCTTTTTCAGGAAGGCAGCTCGTGCTTGGGCTAATTTCGGGCAGATACAAACAAGATGAATAAAGTCCTCCTGATAGAGCAAGATTTCGCATCGCGACTTGCTCGAGTCAAGAACCTCGAAAATCTATTATAATCTCGTAACTTCAATCGTTTGTTTACTAATTTTATGTATTTTCAAAGGTGCGTGGGTATCATAGAGACGCTTGCTTATGTGTTCTACTAATACGATTAATCCTTGTCCCTAAAATGGCCGCTGCTTGGCTTTTCGTTTCTGCGCATGCGTAAGGCATAGTCAGCTGACATGACGCAGTCAGAATTCGAGAGGGAAAAGGTGCGCATGCGTAATAGCAATAACGTGCTGAAGCTTTGTGCTGCTGCTCCTGTGATGTTATTCGTTGCACTTATTCACTAATGCATAGTATATTTTTATAATGATGAAACTAAAGTACGAACTTATAACATGTAATACATTCATTTATTTCTATGTATTAATTTGTTTTCGCTTACTTTTTATGTATCCTCGGTACTGAGGGGTGATGGGGCTGGGGAGTCCATCTTGGAGGGTACTTCTGCGCAGAATCACTCGATGGTGCGGTGGCATTGAAACCAAGCCAAAGAAGGTTGATGCCAGAGCCAGCATGGGAACGTGCACCTTCACCCAGCCAAGGCATCTAGATTGTATTCTATTGTATCAAATTGTATTCTTTCCATTGTATTCCCTGCGACTTCTCGTGGGAACCCCAATCTTGCTAGGCGGCACCCTAGGATGCTAAATAAGGCTTGTAATACTCTGTTCTGATTGGTGTGTTAACCAAATCCTACCTTAGGACCAATCGAAATTGGGGATTCTGACACTTTGCAACATTTGGGGGGTGGTACTCTGTTCCAAAACAGTATATGTACCCTGGGTTCACCTAGGGAAATTGTCCGACTTGTCTGAATAGCTGACCTGTCACTGACCCAACGCACTCAATAGGTGACTTGATACAGAGCGCTGGGGAGCACTCTGTCCAAAATTGACCATAGACTAAGGTTTTACTAAACCTTAAAAGTGCTGGCGGAGCACTTTGCTGGGAGTTCGCTGACCCAATCGGGGTCCTGACTGATAGCTGCAGAGAGGGTGGACCGCAGGCGTTGCTTCCGAACTGCGGGTGCTGGTCGTGTCCTGATCCTAATCTGAGGGTTTCCTGTCCTGTCCTGGGTGTCCATTCTGCACCTGCTGTCCATTGAGGGGTATCCTTCCTTGAGGGTTTCCTGTCCTTAACTGACCCGTGGCCAGGGTTTGGTTTTTCACACCAGTCTAGGTAAATATCGCTCGAAATCTCTTGAAAACTGCACCTTTCTATTTTTCTGTCTTTGCTTCAATAAAGACATATCATTGCATATGATAAGTTTTTCCATGCTCTCCGCAACTCATTGCATCTCATGAAACGTATGCATTTATTTCCATAGCGTGTTCCCTATGTTACCCTTCCTTTTACAAAATCATTTTGTCTATTTGCAGTTTATATCTTGTTTGATGTGTTCTATACATTTTTCTCTCTAAACTGAATGAAGAGATTTTCTGAAGTTATAGCGTGTCCTCTTTTTCCACGTTAACCGAACTGTTTAGATTTCTAAGTTTTCCCATTCCATAGTATAAATGATACCTGCCCTAGTTAATTCTTCATCACCCATGTTCACTTTTGTATGATTAGTTTACTAGCTTAGTAGGTTCCTAGTCGCATTTTCTCTTGAATCCAAATGTTTTGTTATCTTGCTTACTGACTATCTGCTTAAATGTAAGTTGGATTTTCACACTGATCTGAACTTTATATAAATTTTATAAAACTTCTAGTTGTCCGTGGTTATTTTATGAAAAGTAAAGGTCATTTATTGAAGAGTATATTATTTTGCTGCCTTTCCTTTTACAGCTAGCTCCCTGATCCATTGTGGTCATAGGTACCCGTAACAGTGGATGGTAAGTCGGGTACACTAGAAAATAGAAAAGGAACTCACAATTATTGGTAGTAGATTGTGAGGTCATCCGATCAATGTATCTGGTGATTTGAAATATATGGGCCCGAAGCCGGAAGTGGCGAAATTATTGGTCGGTTGACCCGCGATCTCTAGCAGTAATTTTCTGGTAGCAGAGTTATGGTTAGGGAATAGTTAAAGGTGAGGCAGGACTGGTTAGTCTAGCTAAGTCGGAAGCTGCTAGTATACTGATGCTGCTACAAAAGTAGGCACTTCAGGAGATCTGATCAATCACTTGAAATGTTTGCTTTGAAAAATTATGAAATGTTTTAAACTGTTTTTTATTGTTGTATTGATATATGTATTAACCTATTTCGTCCGTAATTGTTAAGTGTTTTGTTGGGAATCCCCGGGGAATTGAATAGCGAGTGGTGAATAGAATCCATTCGTGTTGAGGTCACCTGCTCTAAGGAAAGTTGGTGCAGGTTAGGCAGAACTGGAAGCACTAACTAGGGTTTTTTCCGAATGCATGTTTGAGTAAATGTTAGTAACGAGGTTCATTGGCAAAATTCCCATTGTGGCATAAACCTATTTAGGGTCACATCGGAAGAGTAGCAGGTTCATCGGAGCTTGGGTGAAAGCAAAGGGGCTCGCTGGGGAAACCTTAGTCTCGAATATATCCCGGTAAAGTGGATGAGTCTAGGGGAGTAACAGGTTCTCCGATGCTAGAGTGAAGGGTAGGCAGAGAAGATCTATCCGTAGTAAGTGAAAAGTAAATGGAAGTAGTTTACTTGCAGTGAGAAAAATTTCTTTCTATCTAGACACTTGAGCACGGTGGCGAATGTGTAATTGTTGTAAAATAAACAAGCACTAAGCACTTTAGAAAGTAAGAAAGTTGCCGTTACCTTGTGAAGGAGGGAGTCAGTCGCGAAGCCGCTCTGACGTCACTCCGTGCTGGGATTGGTAGAAGCAGCGGGCTGGTAGCGGGGCTGGAATTGTAAAGGAGGGGTGAGCGCCGAAGCGTGAGAATTGTCTCGCGAAAGGGCCGCGCACCCATTGGTCGAAAATATTTGAACTTGTGCATTTATTGGCCGCACGAAAATAAAAGACGCATTCGGATTGGGAGTGACTTGTAAACAAAGCCGCTTGCAGAAATCGTATGTGGCACACGTATACTCCCGAGACTAGACCCGATCCAAGATACCTAGGCTTTGGAAGAGATCAGTGGAAGACTAATAGATACGACATTATGTACGGAAATAAGAGAAAATTGTCCCTTGTAAATAAAGTAAAGAATTACTTCAAAAAAGACAAGCAGATTAAAACTAGAGAAGGTGTTGTAATTCCACCACCAAATACTCCCGCATCTTTCATGATGTTCGATAAAGGGTACAATACCTGTGTATGGTTGGAAAATTGGGCGGAATACACGAAAGATGACGGAGTATTGGCGTTTCCGTTAGACAGAACATTTAACAGCAGAATTCTATTCAATTTGAGAACCCGAATGAATGATTTGCATCCCAGACCTAGATTAACGCAGTACGAAGCACTAGAGGAATGGGAAATCGAGGCTTTCGAGAGGGATAAGCCACGGATGGATAAAGGGTTAACAAAATTTTATCCAAATTTGAAGCAGGAAACCCGAGCCAAAAAGATGAAACAATGGAAACAGAATATGATTGTTGAAGGACTGTTTCCCATGATGCCAGCAGAAGATCCTCCGGGGGGGGGGAAAAAGGACAGAGAAATCCAAACACTGGGGGCCCATCGGAGAATCAGATGACGAATTATTAAATGACATATGCATGAGGAGTCCGCCTCCTTATAATGAAGGACACCGACCTTCAAGTGCAGGGGATATTCCCCGGAGACCTCTACAAAGAGAAGAGGTCAGGTCAGCGAGTGTAGGAGGGGATTATCTAATTCCTCCTTATACTGAGAATCTAGGACCCGTAGAAACCAGAAGTATTTACCCCAGGCGGCCCGTGGGTGGGGAGACGGGATATTCACGTGAGGGAGATTTTTGTTCTCATCCCCCCCACGGAGGCGAGGTGAGATCCTTAAGTTCAGGAATACCGTATTTACAGCCACAGGAGGAGGAAGAGCCAAGGATTCTAGGCACAGGAAGTTTGTTCCCAAGACCTAATTATGGTGGAGGACCGAGTGAGACACATCCCACTGCCCCGAGTTATGCTCCCACTCTAACCCCACAGGTGTTACATGACAAATCTTTGGACAGGTTATTAGAAGAGAAGGAGCGAGAAGCGCTAGCAAAGCAGAGAGCTGAGATATACAGAAAATGTCACAGCTAAATACAAGTCCTGAAGCTCTGACGATCCCAGTAACTATCGGACCAGTGGTTCCATTGTACGGGGACCGTCAAGGGACTCCGAAAACTCCAGTAATTACTCCTGTCATTGCACCAGCCAGACCAGAACCCTTAATTGTAGATGACCAAACAAGTGAGTGCGAGTCGGAGGTCTCGCTGCTAGATCTGCCCGTTAGAAATGCCGGAAAAAGGATACAGAAAAGACATAATCCTTTTAATGCGAGGGAAATTCAAATGGAATCGACCTCGGGTACTAAGAGTGTCACATTGGTGACTCCTGAAGAAATCGAAAGATGGAGTCAAGAATTTGAAAAACAAGCATCCCCAATGAAACCTTTAGATCTCTACAAGCTGAGAATAGAAATAGAGGAATTGATGGCAGGAAACGTAGGATTAGACAGATTAAATACCTACTCCGAAGACGAAATGCTATTTATCTGCAAGAGTCTCACCCGAAATACTCGAGTACTTCATGAAAAACTGACAGACACTGCTGCTAGCATGGGAATAGATATTTCAAAATCGAAACCTCTGCAGAAACCATATAGGGCAGATTTCTCAGACAAGGATTTGGAAAACTTGAATGTTTCAGGGAAGAAAGCACAGGTCAAAGAACTATTGACAGTATTACAAAAATGGGGAGATGTGGAAAGATGGAAAGCCAGATGGACTAAGAAAAAGGATGAGGCCAGGTCTAGGCAGGCAACTCCCGAATTTGTTCTAAAGGAAGCTGACAAACCAGAACAGTTATGCCCTATGCGTGAAGTACCAGGTGGAAAATATGTACACGTTCCATGGTCCAGACAGGATATTGTATCCTTTACTAATGATTTCCTGAAATTACGAGAAAAGCCAGTGGATTGGTATAGGCAGGTAGAAAGATTCGTAAAAGTGCAAAAATGCCTGTGGAAGGACCTGGATGGGTTCTTCGACATAGTAGTCCCTGTAGATCTGTGGACCAAATGCAAAATAGCCATAGCTTGGCCTAGTGAGGAATACGCGAGAGATGAAAAAACAGGAGAACCATTGAAGGAAGTAATGAGAAAATATGAACAGGTAATTCAATATCTCAAAGAAAAGGTGCCCGCAAAGGAAACTGATTGGACCAAGATAAATAGAACCACGCAAGAAAGGGACGAGACAGTGCATTCCTTTTATGAAAGGCTGTTGCAGGTGTTCAAAACATACAGTGGTATAAATAACATCGAGATGAAGGATATGACACACTTCATTTACAGGTTTGTAAACGGTTTAAGGCCCGAAATCTGTCAATGGATAAAGGATAATAAAATCTGTTGGCATACTAAAAAGATAGATGAAGTCCTACGGTACGCAAAGTACTGTGAGGACGAAATGGCAGAAAAGAAAAAGGCTCTCAAGGAGAAGGTTATGTGGGCTCAAGTAAAGCTCGCAGAACAACAGGAAAAGCAGTTAAACAAGATGAATAAAACTACCCCGAACCAAAGCACTGGGGGTGGGGGTGGAGGAAAACCTAGACCGAAAATGAGTAGAGAGGAAGCTAAGAAGAAATTTCCTTGCCATCAGTGCGGGGAAATTGGACACTGGAGAGACGAGTGTCCCTATTTACAAGATGATAATGCCCAAACACCTGATTTAATTCCACAGACGCAGAATGAAAAACAAAGAAAGACCCAGCAGCAGGTAAAAACGATCCAAGTGCCCAGAGCGCCAAAACCTATTTTTAAAGGAAAATCACCACAGGGTGATGACGTAGAAATCTGGAGAGGCAATGAAAATAGAAATACAGCAACTTCGCAGTATCTACTGAATGACACTTTCTTCTGTGACGACCAGTACTGACAGGGCCTGAGAGGGGAGGACGAGGAGTGCGTACTTGGCGCCTCCTTGCCGGTGGACCAGTCGGGACCATACATTGAAGGAAAGGTTGATGGAAATGATGTCACCTTTCTGTTGGACACTGGTGCTACCCGTTCTACTGTAAGAACAGTGGACGTTCCAAACCTACCCCTCTCGGGAGAAGCCATCCAAGTAGTGGGTGTATCCAATCAACTGATTAGTACACCTGTTACCGAGCCCGTGGAGATCTCAATTGGAAATTTTAAACAAATGCACAGATTTGTTGTCTGTGATACCAGTCCGGTAAATTTACTGGGACGTGATTTGCTGTGTAAAATGAATTGTACCATCTTTTGCACACCAAAAGGCGTCGAAATACAAACCCCAGACAAAGACGGTATCTACAAGCTAATGTTAATTAGACCTGACTCAGAAATAAAACGACTGACTATACAGGACTTACCTGAAGAACTCCAGCAGACAGTGAAGCCAGAAGTATGGGACTTTACAGGAAAGGATGTGGGATTAATGAAAAACGTAGACCCCATACAAATAGCCATGAGGGAAAATGCAGTATACCCCAATACCAAGCCTTACAGAATGAGTGCAGAAGTAAGAGCAGGTGTTGCCATTGAAATACAGAAACTGCTAGAAGCAAACATCATACAGGAAGTAATGAGTAGCCCATGCAACTCACCCATTATGGGCATCAAAAAGCCTAATGGCAAGTACAGAGTAGTTCAGGACCTAAGAAAGGTAAACAAGATAGTGGTTCCTTGCTGCCCTATTGTCCCGAACCCAGCAGTGATTCTATATCAGATCCCCTAGGATGCTGAATGGTTCACTGTGATAGACCTATGTCATGCATTCTTTTCGATCCCATTGCATCCAGACAGCAAATTTCTTTTCTCATTTGCTTTCAACAGTCACGTGTATGTCTGGAATAGGGTCCCCCAGGGGTACACAGAGAGCCCCTCTATCTTTAATCAGATCTTGAAAAAATGTCTTGAAACTTTAGTCTTACCTGGAAAGTCCGTTTTGGTCCAGTACATTGACGACCTATTGGTGGCATCCAAAAGTCATAGGGACTGCGTGGTTGACACCATTGCCCTACTAAATCACCTGAGTGAAAAGGGACATAAAGTGGCCCCTGAAAAATTACAGTTCTGTTCGAAATCAGTGAAATATCTGGGACACCAGATAGAAAAAGGCATCAGAAAAGTTACCTCAGAGAGAGTCAGAATAATTCAAAATATGCAGTTACCCCGTACTCAGAAAGAAATCAGAATGTTCCTCGGAGTTGTAGGTTACTGCAGGCAATGGATAGTGGGATTCGCAGTCCTTGCAAAACCTTTGATTCAAATGACAAAGAAAGGAGCAAAGGACCCAGTGGAATGGAATGACGAGAGCCTAACAGCTTTCACAAAGTTGCGTAATTGTCTGTGTACAGCCCCTGCTCTAGGGATGCCTGACTACTCCAAAGAGTCTGGCCTATTCTGTGACACTCGTGACAATTGTGCATTGTCAGTCCTGACTCAGGAACATGGCACGACCAGAAGGCCTGTGGCATATTTCTCTGCCACATTGGATCCAGTGGCTGCTGGATTACCTGGATGTCTGAAAGCAGTAGCTGCAACATGCACCAGTTTAGAACAAAGTGAGTCCATTATCATGGGACATCCTGTAACTGTGTATGTTCCACATGCAGTTGTGATTCTATTGACCCGAACAAAAACTCAGTATCTCACCCCTAGTCGACTGACTAAATATGAGAGGATTCTCATGGGTGCTGCAAACATTGTCATCACCAGATGCAATATTTTGAACCCCGCCACTCTACTTCCTTAATCAATGGTAATGGAAGGTAAGGGAGATGATGAGCATGACTGTATTGATCTGACTGAGTTCAGTACTAAACCTCGCCCAGACATTAAAGAAACTCCTTTGCCTGTGCATGATGAGGAATGGTTTGTGGATGGTTCGTGCCTGAGGCATGAACTGGGGGTCCTAAGTGCTGCCTACGCTGTGGTCACGTTAACGAAAATTGAAGAAGCATCCTATTTATTTGGAGTAAAGTCTGCACAAGTAGCTGAATTGATCGCTCTGATTAGAGCTTGCAAATTGGGAAAAGACAAAAGAATAACAGTGTATACTGACAGCCAGTACTGTTATGGGGTGGTGCATGACTTTGGCCAGTAATGGCTACAAAGAGAATTCCTGACTTCATCAGGTACCCCCATTCGAAATGGAAAAGTGGTTCAAGACCTTTTAGAGGCAATTCAATTACCAAAAGAATTGGCAGTGGTCAAGTGTATTGCTCATAAGAAGGGCCTTGACCCTGTATCTTTGGGAAACGATTTTGCTGATCGAGTGGCAAAACAATGCGCCATGGAACAGATGCGAATAAATCTGAAGCGGGGTGGGACTGGAAGCAGCTGCCAACTTAGGATGTTTGAAGAAGTGCCTACATGGGATGAAGTGAGAGAATGGCAGCATGTGACGCCCTGGGAGGAGAAAGAGAAGTGGAAGGAACAAGGTTGTAGACCGAGACGTGAGGATGGTGTCATTGTGGGCCCGAATGGTATGCCTGTGTTACTCAGACAACTACTTGCCCCAATGGCCAGACTGATACATGAAGGATCACACATTGGTAGGGATGCCATGGTTCTGGTATTTCAACAGACTTGGTACAACAAGAAGTTCAGGAAGGTAGCAGAGTCCCTTTGCCAGAGGTGCTTGCCATGTCAGCAGTTCAACGCTGGCAAGAGAACAGAAGTTGAACTGATGAAAATTGGGAGATCAGGGGGTCCCTTTGTGAGAATACAAATAGATTTCATTACCATGCCCCGTTGTGAGGGAAAACGATATGTCCTTGTCATTGTCTGCCTATTTTCAAAGTGGGTGGAAGCTTACCCTGCCACACAATGCGACGCCATAACAGTAGCCAAGTTATTGCTGAGAGAGCTAGTACCGAGGTTCGGGGTTCCAGTCTTTATTGACTCAGATAAAGGCGGACATTTCCAGAATGAAATCTTGGCTCAGCTCTGCAAAGCATTTGGGATCACACACAAACTGCACTGTGCATATCATCCAGAAGCTTCTGGAGTGGTAGAACAAATAAATGGCACCATCAAGAATAGATTGGCAAAAATATGTGATTCTACTGGCCTAAACTGGATAAATGCCTTGCCTCTTGTTCTGATGGGACTCAGAAGCATTCCAGATCGGAGAACAGGCCTGAGCCCCCATGAGATCTTGATGGGAAGAGTGATGAGACAAGCATGGGTACCAGGATACAAACTGTTAAGCATTTCTGATGATTTGGTACTTGAATACTGCAAGCAACTGGGTGACCAAGTGCGTTCTATCTCTCGCCAGATTGGGGCATACGCCGTCGCCAACCCGACAACCCCAGTTCACAAATTGGTTCCTGGTGACTGGGTTAAAATAAAGAAGCACACTCGGTCGAGTTGCCTAGCACCGAGGTGGGGGAAAAAGCGGCAAGTAATCCTGGTAACGACGACCGCTGTGAAGTGCGCCGGCGTTCCCAAGTGGATCCATGCCAGCCATACCCAGAAGGTAATACCTGACGAGGAGCCTGGAGCAGAAGGTTGTCCAGCTGAGGGGTCTGCAGATGTTGGTCCTGAAGTAGCTGACGACAGACGACCGAGCACCAACCCAGTGGAGGGTCCCGTAAACGTTGGCCCGGGGGTAGCTGATGACGCATGGCCAAGCAACAGTACTGCTGAACATCCAACGGAGGCTGGTCCAGAAGTAGCTGATGACGAGCTGCCGGGAATCTGGCCAGAGGATTGGATACCCATAGTCGATCTCTCCGGAGACCCACTCAGAACAAGAGAGCGAATAAGAGAAGACAGAGAATGGAATAGAGAGGTCAAGCAAGGCACAGGCGAAGACCCTCAGATCATTGAGATTCACATCAAGTCTGAGGACGAGGAAGAAGGTCAGACAGGGACAGATCAGGTGATTGACACCCCTCCACGGACTCCTGAAATCGAAAAGGGACAGACTAGACATAGTGTAATAGTTCGAGCAGAAGAAAATCAAGGGATCGAAGTGCTTGAACAGGATCAGATAGAATTAGAAGAACGTGTTCAGGACACAGAAACAGAGACATTCAAAAGCAAAAACAATATTTCACCTGAACCAGGCCAGCTTAGTAACCAGGCAGAAGAAATAGATACAAGACCTGGGACTAGTCAGACAGGAAGGGAAGAAACAGAAACCGAAGCGCCCCCGACAAGTGAAAATAAAAGAGCATTAGGAAAAAGTTCGATCGCAGTGCCAGCCAAAAGACAAAAGAAAAAGAAGCACATTGAGCCAAGGTATGTTAAGAGACTGAAATTAAGAATAAAAACAGTCCAAGAGAAACTTGGAGATATAAGAAGAAGTCCCCGAATTGCAGAAATACCTGAAGATAGCTCCAAGAGAAGAAGTGAGCGAATAAAAAGACAAAACGAAAAATATCAGGACCCGGAGTGGACCTACTTAATATTGGAAAATTTTGAGGAACTTGACATCACTGACGAAAGTGACGGAGAACCGGTTGCTGAGTACTCAGGAGAAGAGGAAAACGAGCTCACCTGAGGTTGCACAGAGTAAGCTAACTGTGTAAACTTACAAAGAGGGGTTGAGAAATTTCTTCTGAGCCAAAATGTCTGAGTCAAGAACGAATGGAAGGCCTAGTTGTAGTGGTTGCAAAACATGCTGCAAAGTATGTATATGTAGTTATAGTTATATTAATTTGGATAGGACTAACAGTTTTTATTCCCTTTATGGTTAGTAAAAATACTAATATTTCCCCTACACAGATTACTGACACTGAAGAAACGACAACACGAAGTGAAGAAAGACGTGAGAAAGCACTCAGACAGACAAAACGAGACTTAGATGCATCAGATGAGGAAGGACTACATTACCACGGAATTAGGAATCAGACACACTTAAATGTTTTCGCAAACTTATTAGTACATTATGTAGAGACTATGGAGATAGAAGATTGCTATGTCTGCATGAAGCTACCTACTTCTGTAGCTGAAGGCGTGACATACCATCACGTGCCCCTGACATATGGAATTTCTTGTAGTATTTTAGCAAGCTTATTTTACAAAAGAGGACCGTTACAGTATTATTACTCTAACAATGACGTGATCTTTTCTGAACTTCCCATTCGTGGAAATCTGAATCCTGTACAAATAAAAAGTGACGTAATACGTTATATGGGAGACTACTTTTTGACTATAGGCAATATAGACATAGCTGAAGCCCATAGAGACAACCTGACCTGTTCATTGCATGAACAAGAGAAAATATTTTAAACATGGCAGAGAAAAGAAGGGAGAGTTTCCAAAGAAAGGCTAATGACAAAAGACAGAAAACACCTAAATGGGCTCAGAACATGGAAAGCACCTCAACTGGCGGGGCGGGACCTGCTCTGTTGCTGGATTTCGAGAAGAAAGGGAAACTCTGTCTTCACCGCGAGAATACTGATTATTATAATAACATTTTTATTGGTTCCAGTCAATGTGAGCATAATTACAAGGTAATTGGAGGTTTGGGTTTCAAAAATGGGTCAGAGCCTGTGTTTCCTGGAATTTATTATATATGTGGAGACAAGGCTTATTTCAAATTGCCGGATCACTGGTATGGAAGCTGCTACTTTGGCATTGTTTTCCCGAAAATATACCATGTGAATGAAATTGCTGGAAGCAATGAAAACACTAATGGCTTAATGCGTAGTAAAAGAGAAAGTGTAGGTGAAATAATGGGTAGTATTTTTAGTGCACTGATACCTGGAGTGGGAGTGGTTCTGAACACTCACAGAATTTGCAAATTGTCCACAGTAGTGGATGTGCTGTCTACTGATACAGCTCATGGATTTCTGCTGGTCAATACCGAAATGGTTGCGATCAGATCAATGGTTTTACAGGACAGACTTGCTCTTGACACCTTATTAGCAAAAGAGGGCGGAGTCTGCCGGATGTTGAAGGCGCAACATTGTTGCACTTACATTCCGGACAAAAGCGTGCAGCTCAAAAGATATGTGAAAAACATTACTAATTTGGAAAAGGAACTCAAAGCACTCGAGGTTGACAGTGCCTGGAAGAGACTAGTTGATGGTCTCTCAAATGTAGGTCACTGGTTTGCTAAGCTTATTGTTCAAAGTACTGATGCCAATTGGAATTATAGGTCTTATCCTATTTTTCATATTCGTCTGTTGCAAATGCCGAAGACATACTAAGAAGTATCAGGTGAATGCAAGAGGAGTGAAACGGAATGCGGATGAGCTTGAATTGGAGGAGATAAATAATCAGATTTACAAAAGGGTGAAAAATTCTCACCCTACAAAAAATGAGAAGGAAAAATTGAATCGCATGTTGGAAGAGATAGAGTTGTACAAAGTGTGAAAGAAAGTTGGCATCTGGTTCCATTTTTTGTGATGATAGTAAATATCATCAAAGAGGGGATTGATAGAGCAAGATTTCGCATCGCGACTTGCTCGAGTCAAGAACCTCGAAAATCTATTATAATCTCGTAACTTCAATCGTTTGTTTTACTAATTTTATGTATTTTCAAAGGTACGTGGGTATCATAGAGACGCTTGCTTATGTGTTCTACTAATACGATTAATCCTTGTCCCTAAAATGGCCGCTGCTTGGCTTTTCGTTTCTGCGCATGCGTAAGGCATAGTCAGCTGACATGACGCAGTCAGAATTCGAGAGGGAAAAGGTGCGCATGCGTAATAGCAATAACGTGCTGAAGCTTTGTGCTGCTGCTCCTGTGATGTTATTCGTTGCACTTATTCACTAATGCATAGTATATTTTTATAATGATGAAACTAAAGTACGAACTTATAATATGTAATACATTCATTTATTTCTATGTATTAATTTGTTTTCGCTTACTTTTCATGTATCCTCGGCACTGAGGGGTGATGGGGCTGGGGAGTCCATCTTGGAGGGTACTTCTGCGCAGAATCACTCGATGGTGCGGTGGCATTGAAACCAAGCCAAAGAAGGTTGATGCCAGAGCCAGCATGGGAACGTGCACCTTCACCCAGCCAAGGCATCTAGATTGTATTCTATTGTATCAAATTGTAATCTTTCCATTGTATTCCCTGCGACTTCTCGTGGGAACCCCAATCTTGCTAGGGGGCACCCTAGGATGCTAAATAAGGCTTGTAATACTCTGTTCTGATTGGTGTGTTAACCAAATCCTACCTTAGGACCAATCGAAATTGGGGATTCTGACACTTTGCAACATTTGGGGGGTGGTACCCTGTCCCAAAACAGTATACCTACCCTGGGTTCACCTAGGGAAATTGTCCGACTTGTCTGAATAGCTGACCTGTCACTGACCCAACGCACTCAATAGGTGACTTGATACAGAGCGCTGCGGAGCACTGTGTCCGAAATTGACCATAGACTAAGGTTTTACTAAACCTTAAAAGTGCTGGCGGAGCACTTTGCTGGGAGTTCGCTGACCCAATCGGGGTCCTGACTGATAGCTGCAGAGAGGGTGGAGCGCAGGTGTTGCTTCCGAAATGCGGGTGCTGGTCGTGTCCTGGTGGTCCTGTCCTGATCCTAATCTGAGGGTTTCCTGTCCTGTCCTGGGTGTCCATTCTGCACCTGCTGTCCATTGAGGGGTATCCTTCCTTGAGGGTTTCCTGTCCTTAACTGACCCGTGGCCAGGGTTTGGTTTTTCACACCAGTCTAGGTAAATATCGCTCGAAATCTCTTGAAAACTGCACCTTTCTATTTTTCTGTCTTTGCTTCAATAAAGACATATCATTGCATATGATAAGTTTTTCCATGCTCTCCGCAACTCATTGCATCTCATGAAACGTATGCATTTATTTCCATAGCGTGTTCCCTATGTTACCCTTCCTTTTACAAAATCATTTTGTCTATTTGCAGTTTATATCTTGTTTGATGTGTTCTATAAATTTTTCTCTCTAAACTGAATGAAGAGATTTTCTGAAGTTATAGCGTCTCCTCTTTTTCCACGTTAACCGAACTGTTTAGATTTCTAAGTTTTCCCATTCCATAGTATAAATGATACCTGCCCTAGTTAATTCTTCATCACCCATGTTCACTTTTGTATGATTAGTTTACTAGCTTAGTAGGTTCCTAGTCGCATTTTCTCTTGAATCCAAATGTTTTGTTATCTTGCTTACTGACTATCTGCTTAAATGTAAGTTGGATTTTCACACTGATCTGAACTTTATATAAATTTTATAAAACTTCTAGTTGTCCGTGGTTATTTTATGAAAAGTAAAGGTCATTTATTGAAGAGTATATTATTTTGCTGCCTTTCCTTTTACAGCTAGCTCCCTGATCCATTGTGGTCATAGGTACCCGTAACAGTGGATGGTAAGTCGGGTACACTAGAAAATAGAAAAGGAACTCACAATTATTGGTAGTAGATTGTGAGGTCATCCGATCAATGTATCTGGTGATTTGAAATATATGGGCCCGAAGCCGGAAGTGGCGAAATTATTGGTCGGGTGACCCGCGATCTCTAGCACTCCTTACTGCCCTCACATAGTCTACAGATTTTGGGTCCATCGTGCACCCAAATTGGTTGGTCCATGATTGATGGAAAATTTCCCAGACAGAGCCAGATTAATTTTTGTTTTCTATAAGCTGGGAATGTAATTGTTAGATATGGGGCTGCAGTGAGAGTTTTGTAGTTTGATATGGCCATCCAAGCGTGTTTTCCCTAGTATATGGTACACTAGGTACTAAGGGCATAGGTACCACAGGGGCCTACCAGGGACTGTGGCATGTACTGCCACCCCTGGTAAGCCTTCCATAATGACACATATCAGGACTGTTACTGCAGTCTAGGTAAGGTGGTGCATGCACCCCTTACTAAGATATAGGTTAACTATATCTTCCTTTAAATCACTGCACATAGAAAGCTATCAGTCACCCCTATGGATGGCCTTATTAATACTGAAGGCAGAGTGCTTGGTTTTGTTTGAGAGGATGCCCATGCATGAGCTGGGGCCCTCTGCAGCTTTCAGAGCCTATTCTCTGAGACTGTTCTGTGATGCAGCCAGACCATATACTCTTAAGTGCATTGTAAATGCTAACTTTGGAATGGCTGAATGGAAACATGTTGTGTTTGGTGTCAAACACTATGAACCCTACCCATCCCACCAGTCCTGGGGACACATGGGAGGGGTAGAGACATGTACACACTGGTCTAACCGGTAATAGTTTAAAAGAGCTCTGGCATCACAAAATGGATGCTGCAGCTACAGACACGAATCTGGCCTCCTGCTGCTGACCGAAACTCTGGCAGGGGAGGCCGGACAATAGGTTTCCTGTCACAGGGAGGTGTAACCACCTCCCTGATAGGCTTTAATGTATTGGGGCTGGGTGGGTGGACTCTGAGAGTGCTTTGAAGTCTGCCATGGGGACAAATTGTGTGTCCCTGTGCATAGCCCAGTTCCAACTGGTTGCAGGGGCTACCAACCCCTGCTCTGGCGTGAAACTGGACAAAGGAATGGGTGTAGCCACCCCTCTTTCCAGACCCTCCAATAGGTGGGTCCTCAGAGTATACCCAACCCCTTTCTTTAGTATAAGTAAGGAACCCCTGGCATTAGGACTTTAGATCACACCTGGACAAAACTCTGAAACTGAATCCTGGAACTTTGACGCTCTACTAAAGACTAGTGGATGGAAGAATCTCCCTTGGATTCAAAGAGTGATTCCCCTGCTTGGCAGGCACCAACGAAGCATCTTGCCTGTCTGCATTTCTGAACCTCCCACCGGACTCCGAAGTATTTGCAACACAGGAAGAGGATTGCCAGACTTCACAGAGGCTGACCCGAGTCCCCAGCAAAGCTGAGACCCTCAGCCCTCGTGAGTGACGTGGAACCGGAACTCCTGGACACCGTGCACATTTGCAAGTGCATTAAATTCTCAACATCCCTTGAAGTTCTGCTTTGGGTTACTTGTAGCCCAAGCCCTAAGCACAATCTGCACCGAAGTTTGAGGAACTACACTCCACGAGTGTTCCTTGAGGCTTCTTTCTGCATTTCCACTTGAGGCTCCTTTGAAATCTCTGGTCCATCAACTGGTGGGTCCCTGTGAAGGCAATACTGATTTTCTTAGAGCTTCCCTGGTTGCTCCAGACGTGCCCTGACTCCCCACCACGTGGTGAGTCCTTCGGACCTTGCTGGTCCACACCAAGCATTTCTTTGATTCTTGCGTGGGTTGCTGTTGCCAAGGATTTTTGGGTCCAATCTGGGCACCAACACAGCAGCACTCAACATCCTTCATGGGACAGCTCGATTCCAGATCCTGGTTGTCATAAACGCCTCCTGGTTCTCATGGCTCTGGAGTCAAGCTTCAACTCTGTCACCTGAAATCACCCGACATTGGTGGCCATTCGACTACCGTGCCCCTGGTCACTGGCTAGTGACCCAGACTCTGTCCCCTCTGCTTTCAGTTTCTTCTCATCGTCGATCCAGGCTTGGATCACACCGAACACATTCCACTTCTTCAGCAGCAGCACTTTGAAGCAAATCACCATTGGAAACGACGATGATTCCCGACACCAAAAGACACCTATGCACCTGGCTTCCCTGGGTGAGGTAACTCGAGTACTTTGGTGCTCCCTAGAACCCCTTAAGTCAAAGTCCTCTCCTAAGTGTCCTTTATCTTTAAATTTCCAACTGCATCTTTCCCCGTAGAAATTAATGGTGATCCGCAGCTGTGTTTAGACACTGTATGTGTCCACTGTGGGTCCCCTGTGTCACTACCTTGGGTGGTTCCTTGTGGCCTTAGCACTTCTACAATCTCTAGACCTTGTGTCTTGTCAAGTCGAGGTTGTTATATCACTTTCTTAATATGTGGTTTGGTACGCCCTAGGGATCAACGTACATTGTACTAATTTACTGTTTACTATTAAGTTTTCTGAATATACTTTTGACTCTAGCCTCATAAAGATAGTAGAGGGATGTGTTTAGAATAAATACATATATTTTATATATATATCTAATGCAGTTCTCCTTTCAATTGGTCATTCACATGATTATAGACTGGTAAAACAAGCTGCTTTACATTCCTCCAAGACTCAGCCTGAAAGCTGCTCTCCACATCTGTTGTAAATAAAACAGCGATAAGTATTAAGCATTAGCTAAAGACATGAAATCGAGATTTACTTGTGGCGTTTACTGCTAAAATCTCTATTATGGCCAGACTCCATCTTGTTTTCTGTCCTCCATTTTGTTTGCTACGTATTGCCATATGCCCGCCATGAGGCGAGTCCTACCTCTGTGCCAGTCACTTTTGGAGTCTGCCCAGCAACAGGCTATAAATAGTCCTTTCTGCATCTAGTGCATGCTCAGTGAAAGCCACATCTGTGTTTGATCAGCTCAGATAGGGATGTGCATTTCCGTGGGCTCCAAGAACCGTTAACTCCGCCTATGTATCGATCATGTTCAGAAATGTCCTTATATGGTTGTAAATCATGTCCTGAGTCGAACCCTCCTACTCATGAGCCCCTTCTTTTGTGTGTAAAAGGGAACTATGTACTTGTGTTCTGTGTGCTACCTTGTACAATGCTGTAGAGTATTGTGTGGGCTGTAGTACCACCGTTAAAGGTTTATTAAACTATGCTTTTGTATTTTCAGTTTCCGTGCCAATTTCTTTGTGTAGTCTGAGGACTTCGTGTACAGAAGGGCGAACCCTTCGCACTCACAGGCTTTGCTGAGGCCTGTACACATCACATCTACCACTCGGATAGCTTTCTATAAAGGTTGTCTTTAACCTACCATCAATAAGGGTCATTTGGACTGGTGCAAGGTGCCCACTGGAATAGTGGACAGCATATACCAGGCCAAATTCTCACAAACTTATATAAGGCTGATAGGCCTATATTTTCCTGTGTCTCCCTTGTCACCTTTTTTAAATATGGGAAGTATTTCCGCACCTATCAATGATTCAGGGATAGCCCCATCACATGTGATAGTAGAAAAAACTATGTATTGTTGAATTGTATTGTATTGTATTGTAATTGCATTTGTATAGCGCTTACTACCCCTGACGAGGCGTCAAAGCGCTTTTTTGCTGAGTAGCACGCTACTCTGGGACCCATAGAGGATTAGTACATTTTAAGTGGTGGATATGTTAGTCAGTTATTTGTATTCGGAAGGATAGAAGAAGGATAGAAGAGGAAAGAAGGTTTGTATTTATATATCGCTTCTAACCCCTGATATATATATATACACACATACAACACACAACTTTCAGCAATAAAAATGTCAAGATAAAGCTTGTGATTATGTTCCTACTAGAGGGAGAGAGAGAGAGAGAGAGAGAGAGAGAGAGAGAGAGAGAGAGAGAGAGAGAGAGAGAGAGAGAGAGAGAGAGAGAGAGACAGAGAGAGAGAGACAGAGCTAGATCAGTCTTTTGTCTAGTGGCAGATTTGAAACTATAAAGTTGTGCAGAGGGCCTGCTGCAAAGAACAGATCTGTATTTTATGTGGATAGCTAATTGGATTAATAAAGTCAGGCAATACAAAGACTTTAAAACAAATTGAATGTATGTGAGAGAGAGGCTATGGAGAGGTGAGGATGACATAACATAATGTGCATTTGTAA
Source organism: Lissotriton helveticus (assembly GCF_964261635.1). Taxonomy (NCBI): domain Eukaryota; kingdom Metazoa; phylum Chordata; class Amphibia; order Caudata; family Salamandridae; genus Lissotriton; species Lissotriton helveticus. The sequence continues at coordinate 38,036,909 of NC_136063.1, forward strand.
AGATCAAGTTCACCCGTGGGCATCTTGACGCTGAATAACAGATGCTCATTGGAGTTCATAGGAGGGGGCGCCAAAAGGATTGTCACACTGGGTGCCACCTGCGCTAAAGGCTGTGACGATGGGTATGTGGCAAGGTGAAGTAATACTGATTTTGGAAAGGCACGGTAAGATGACTTCGTCACTATTGACTGTTGCATACATAACTCACACATGCACCCACCTACACTTTGAAATCAACAATCTATCTTCCTTCTACGTAGGATAGTGTTTTAAAAGGAATGCTTTAAGTCAAGTCAAGTCAAGTCAAGATTTATATAGCGCTCTACTCACCCAGAGGGTCTCAAGGGGCTTTGGGAAGGGGGGATTCGCTATTTATCAAACAGCCAGGTTTTGAGTTGTTTTCTGAAGGAGAGGTGGTTGTGTGTAAGGCGGAGGTGGGTGGGGAGAGAATTCCATGTTTTGGCCGCTAAGTAGGAGAATGATCTTCCTCCCATGGTGGCTCTTCGGATTCGTGGAATCGCGGCGAGGGCTTGATTGGATGATCGAAGTTGGCAGGTGGGAGTGTAAAAGGTCAGGCGGGTGTTGAGGTAACTGGTTCCTAGGTCGTAGAGGGACTTGTGAGCGTGGGTGAGGAGACGGAACTTGATTCTCTTGTTGACGGGGAGCCAGTGAAGGTCTCTCAGGTGACCAGAAATGTGATTGTGGCGGGTATGTCTAGGATGAGTCGGGCGGAGGCGTTCTGAATGGGTTGGATTTTTTTCTGTAATTTGGTTGTGGTTCCGGCGTATAGGGTATTCCCGTAGTCCAGCCGGCTTGTGACAAGTGCTTGGGTTACCGTCTTTCTTGTTTCGGTGGGGATCCATCGGAAGATCTTTCGGAGCATGCGTAAGATGTTAAAGCATGATGACGAGACGGCGTTGACTTGTCTGGTCATTGAGAGGGAGGAGTCTAGAATGAATCCCAGGTTGCGAGCATGGTCCGGTGGTTTGGGCGCGCTGCCTAAGGCCGGTGGCCACCAAGAGTCGTCCCATGCAGAGGGGGATGATCCTAGGATGAGGACTTCCGTCTTGTCTGAATTCAGCTTTAGGCGGCTACTCCTCATCCACTCAGCTACGTCTTTCATCCCTTCGTGTAGGTTGGTTTTGGCGGTGTTTGGGTCTTTGGTGAGGGAGAGGATCAGCTGTGTGTCGTCAGCGTAGGAGATGATGTTAAGGTTGTGCTGGCGTGCGATGGATGCGAGGGGGCTCATGTAGACGTTGAAGAGGGTGGGGCTGAGGGATGATCCTTGTGGTACTCTTTAGGCACTATCAGAAATGGCATGTCATTGGATGAATGGCTCTAAGGCCCTAAATCTGATTCTAGAGTCCAGCTCCGAGGCAGGATCAGAGATTGAGACAGCAGATACTGAGACAGCATCTGAGGGAGAAGACAATGGAGCAGAATCTGGGAGTGATTTTTCAATTTGGCGCAGTTCCATCCAACGACTCATCTTCCAGCTATTCTGAGGGAGACGATGACAGTTGAGATGTCCCTTCGCAAATACAGTCTGTGCAGCGGGACAACAGTAGCAGATTAGACCAACATAGAGAGCAGGCACTTGCAGCGGCAAGCACAGACAGAGTGCTCTCTTAGCAGCCTCCCAATTAAGTTCAGCCCCAAATTCTGCCTTTCACTGGCGACTCTGGAAATAAAGTCGATATAGCAAATTTTTTGCCAATTGACTACGTCCATCTCTTTTTGGATGTTGACTTCCTTGCCGAAATTGTGCAGCAAACAAATTTGCACACCAAACAATTTCTGAGGGAGCATGGAGGCACTCTTGGGCTGCATTCTAAGGCACACAAGTGGACTCCCACTTCATATGGGGAGTTGAAACTATTTTTAGGTCTTACATTCAAAATGGGGGTAGTGCATAAACCAACCTTGCTGTCCTTCTGGCATATGTGTGTGGTTTGGGTAACCCCCATATTTGCACCATCAATGAGCAGAGATTGTTTTTCTGCTATTGCAGGGCATGCTACATTTCAATGGCAATTCTGCTGCATTACCCCTGGGGCCCATCCAGACCATGACCGTTTGTTCAAAATTCAGCTTGTCATCAAACATTTGTCTGCCAGGTTCCAGAGGTTTATATTCCTGGAAAAAATATAGGCATTTATAAGTCCTTGATCTTGTGTAAAGGGCAGCTGTTGTTCATGCAGTACATTGTGAGCAAACAAGCTCACTATGGCATCAAGCTGTACATGCTGTGTGAGAGCTTGACGGGCTCTGTGTACAGCTTGAGAGTGCTTACAGGGAAGGATTCAGAGGTAAACCCTGCAGGTTGCCCTCTCACTGTATACTGGGTACTGAGCGATATAGATCAGCTGGTAACCTATCTAGCCCTGGTGCTTTCCCAGAATGTAGTGAAATAATCACTTTTACTATCTCCTCTAGAGAAAAGTGTACTTCTTCCGCACAGTACTCTATATGGGACTCCGTACCTAGCACAGCTGCATCATCCTCCAACATGGGCACTTCCCTGAGAACAATCTCCGAAAATGCTGTTCCCACAAATAAATAAAAATCTGTTTCACTAAATGGCTATTTAAGCCCTTTAGATTAGAAATGCCAGAATGTCTTGGAGTCCTTCTTCCTTGATGGCTCCACTAATATGTGCCAGTTTTCTTCCTACCAGGCCCTTTTTGCCTCACCATGTACTCTCTTATAGGCTCTTCTCAGTAAGAAATGGGTTTACCAAATCTCCAGGGGGAGTAGCATGGAGCAGAGCGGGCAGGCCAAACTTCAGAGGACAGGTGTAAAGCACTCACGCAGTACCCACAGACGACACACCAGGCACACCACAAAAGAGACACGACACCGCCTCTGGTTGGAAAAAAGAAGTAGTTTAGTAGTATCTCCAACCTGCAAGGCAAAAATGCAAAACAGTGGTAATCACAACAAGGCGCTAGCGAGCGCCAGGGCAGTATATGCCCGGGGGGGGGGATTATTTACAAGGTAATTGGGAACAAGGCTGAAATGGTAAATAAGTCCAAATTGTCCAGCTGAAATATAAAAAGGTTAGCACTTGGCATGTAACATCAGCGATATCAATATGAGGGGGGAAAATACTAGGCGTAGGAGCCCATTATGCATAAAATCAAACATTAGGGGTAAGAACCCAAAATAGCTGGCATTGGCGTCTTCGGCAAAAAGAATAGGAATCACCCAGCATTAACATCAAGCGGGAACACCTGTTATAGAAGGCACATCAAGGTTTACTCCACCATCAACCTATGAGAATAAAACATCAGGCATAAACTCATTCAACACCGGGCCTCAAAAGCATTTCAGGAATCAACCGGTACTGGATAACTACTGGGCACGGGACCTGCATGAAAGCATGAGGGCATCAACATTAGGTATCGGTCTCAATCCTGAGGCGGGACACCTGTAATAAAAACATCAAGGCTTCCTCATTAGCATGAAGCCTAACCATGGGCCTGGAATAACACGTCAGGCCAGCACGTTGGCAACACCATTAGTATAAAACATCAGGGTGTATACAACAGCCCACCCTCCGCAAGGCGATAAACATTATGCATCCACATTATGGTGTGACGTTAGGCATTAAATCATGGGCACGAAAAACATTAGCAACAGGACTGCCCAATCATAGACAGGGGGCGCAGTAACCTGGTGCATGTCACCACTGTGACCATTAGGACAACCCTTAGCAAAGGGGCAGTCGGCCTGACCTATGCGCGTCTCCTCAGCAGCATAACGCATGGGGATGCCCACCATTAACAGGGGCATTAACACTAGGCCTTAAGCACACTGGGCGCGAAACCATCTGCCTAAACATCAACCCATTAGGCAAGAGAACTGGGCATTTCATTAAGGCACCTTTAACCCAGTATTCAGCAAAAGCACTGCCTTACGCCACACTAACCCAAGCACCAGGGCCTACACTGGCTGGCGTTCAACTGGACCCCCAGGCAGGGGTTAACTAATGTCTTGGCCCAGCTCAGAGGCCTGGCAGTCCCGCAGGTACTTCTCACGGGGAGCCCTCGCCGGGTCAGGGGGCTCTGGTGTACAATTAGGGCCAACGAGCTCAAGTACAATGTCTCCCAGGGGGCCCTGCTCTTCCCTTCCCTGCCCCCCAACCAATGGACACTGGGGGCCCACAGTCCCCACTCACCGACGGTTCCGAGGCTCTCCCCGGCCTCCTTAGTCTTCTCCAGGATTTGGAGGCGGAGGGGGGCAGGCACCGGCAATGTGCCTCAAGGCCCCCCTGTGCTCTGGCAGCCAGCCGCGGGACCTCCCGCAACACTCGGGGCACTCCATCACCGGCGGAGGCGGGGTAGGCTCACGCCCTCCGCTCTCTCCTCACTGAGTCGTCACCCGGGCCCCTCCTCTTTCTCAAGGGGACCCGGGACTTCCCTCGGCCTTCCCGAACCCGGGGCTCCTCTCCGCTCACTGGGGGCCCTGCAGCACCTCCTTTGCCTTCACTCGGGCCCGGGACTTCCAAAGCGGCCTCCGCGAAGCCTCTCCCGGCTGCTGGGGCTGGTCTCGGCCCGGGAGCCAACCAGGACGCGGCTCCCGGGGGCGCGGCAGCGCCAACCAATCGGTGCTCGGCGGGCTGGGGGCGCGGTCAGGGACATCACCGGTGCCCCAGCCACGTGATGCCGGCCTCTCCGGCTTCAGGCCTATCGTGGCCCTCTCTCCATTCAGGAAGCCCTCTCCTGGTGCCGGGGGCCACCGCAACGTTACCCCCCCAGCAGCGGGGGTCTCCTCATACAGCGCCGGGCTGCGGCGGTGATGTCGGCGGCAGTAAGGGGTAGGCTCCCTTTTATTTAATTATTGATATTGCGGGGTAGCCATCCGCCCAGATCACGGGGCCAAAAGCACGCCGAAACGCGGGGTAGGCACCCGTGGCGCTATTCCTCTCAGCAAAAGGGTGCTGTTCACGGAGCACAGCTCCTCCCTCTGCCCACACAGCTCTCAGGGCCAACAGCACTTCGGGGGCCACAACAGTCACAGAGCACAGTGCTTTAGCACGCCACAGTCCCTCGGGGGCACAATCCTCCCCATGTGGCGCTTCACAGGCAGCTCCTCACGGCCCAGCGCTTCCAAAGGGCCACAGCTTCACAAGAGGGGGTAGACAGTCCAACTTCAGTTCCTCAGGGGCCCACTCCTCACCTGGGCGCTTCTTTCACACAGTGCTGGCGTGGTTTACGGTCCCCCACAGCATCAGGGACCTAGGGGGGGCCCTCCTTTACCAGGGGCCCGGGGGACAGCAGAGGGGGGGGTTTGAGGGGTGCAGGACCCAGCTCACAGGCCCATATGGCGGTAACACTTCGAAGCAGGTCCCCTCACGTTCCTGTCCCAGTTCTGTGTGTAAGCATGGTGGCACATCCCCCTTACTTATACCCTCCTCCCAGGCAGTGCCAGAACCTTTTAGAATGCTGGCAAAGCTGGCCTACACTGGCTCAAGGGGAGGGGTTGAGCACCCTGGGTGCCAGGCTTCCCTCCCAAAAGCTAGGGTTGGCTGGGTAATCGTATCTAGACCGCTGACCTACGGCAGTCAGGTGGCAAAACCCATGGCCATGGCATCCATTTTAAATACAGAACATTTCAGTCAGGTGCATTTCTAAAATGGGGGGGATATTTCCTGCACACCATTTCGTGACATTACATTTTAAAACAGGGCAACTCTTACCTCTCATGGCCTATACAATAATCGTTACCATGGGGGAAACATCCTAGACAAGGGGGTAAAAAGCAAAAAATTTCAGGGGGAAAGGGCCAAGTCCAACAAGCCCTTTTCCTTTTTTGACTAGCAGGGATGGAGCTATTTTGTTACGTTTACAATCTTCATTATACCACGGAGCAGCGTTGTTAGTAACTATTTTTGGGTTACACTGTCCCCTTAAGATGGCCTTAGTGATAGAGGATAGGTCCAGAAAAGTAGACAAAGTGGTAACATTATTTGTGCTCTGATTTCCCATTACAACTAGGGCCTCAGCCACCTCTTTATACATTTTCAGTGGGAGCATCTCTACAGAAGTTATCGGAGGCCATTTTATTCTCTTTTTATTATTAGTTGTAATACCAGGTGCTGCTACTAAGCTTGTTTGAAGCTGCGGGAGGATAATACCTGATCACTCCAGAAACAAAGCATTGTGATCACTGTCCTCTCTATCTAGGACAGTCATATTGTTAATAGTAGACCATAGATCAAAATCTAGCATGATAAAATCAAATCAACTCTTGATACTGCCCCTTTTAAATGTAGTTTTAGCCTCTACATCTGAGGCTGTCCGCCCTTTACAGGCGTAAACCCCTTAAGTTGGTGTAAAAGACAATACTTACTGTCCAACCTTTGTCATTTTTTTCAGTGCCAGTATTTGAAGCTTATTTATACTTTTGGCTTGCTCTTCCTCCTGTACTAGGTCTTGCACGTAGTCAAAAGGTTCATGGGTCGTATTAAATCTCTGGCTACAATAAGATAATATCCTTTACATGAGTTATCAAGAAATTCGATCAGTGTTAATAAGGTGCCCAAGTCCTTATGGGGACTACTGAACCGGTTATAAAGATTAATTAACCTCAAGTGCATGTTTCCTTTTGGTTAAATATTATATAGACCTAGGACTTCCGGTGATCCTATGTTTAGCCGTTTTATTGTAAAACTCAAAGTTGTCTTAGCCCATATTAGCAATCCTCCTGTAGGTCTGCCAGCAATCGGATGTCAAGTTTCAATAATAAATGTGGTGGACCCCACCCTGTAGTACTGCTCGGTTGCCCAGGTCTCTTCCAGAAGACAAATATGACTGCTGTGCACAAATCTGCCCCATCCCTGGTCCTTTAATTTTGACTTTAGCCCGCAATATTCCATGAGATAATATTTAGATACTACTCCTCAAAAGCTCTTACTTGAGTCTGAGGTCCTTCGATTAGTTTTTCTAGTATACATTCTTGAGAGGATGCACGCTGAACCTTATGTAAAACTGATTTCCTGTGCTATCTAACACTCAGGTTGTTTATAGTTATGTCCCTTCTTGAGATGTCAGAAAGAACAGCTTCATCACGTGGCAACAATATACTTCAACTTGATTTTAGTCAATCAGGGTTATCCAACCCTGAGAGAGCCTGGTACCTATTTCTAGTTTCAATGGAGAAATGTTATGTTATGTTGTTATGTTACATGTTCTTATATAGCGCGCGGCTGCCCCATCAAAGGGGCATCCCGGCTCTTAATCAGAAGAGAGGAGGCATGCGCAGCCGATGAAAAAAGAACATAACATAACCAGCTACTGACAAAAAAGGTGAGTCCTGATAACCTTTCTAAAAGCCAGGAGGTCATTTAAACCCCGGATCTGCAGTGGTAAGGCGTTCCAGAGTTTTGCAGCCAGATAGCGAAAGGAACGCCCTCTCATCCAGGCTAATTTTACTCGAGGAATCACGGCCAGGCACTGTCCCACAGATCTAAGAGCTCTACGGGGGGAGTACATCGTCATCAAGGGGCAAAACATGGGAGGTGAATCCATTTTCAGAATTTTAAAAGCAAGACATAAAGTCTTGAAATGGATTCTCTTATCCATAGGAAGCCAGTGTAGCTTTGAGAGCGTGTTAGTCACTGATTTGAACCGGGGAAGTCCAGTCAAGGCACGTGCCGCTGCGTTCTGGACACGTTGTAAACGAACCTTCTCCGTCTGGTTGGCTCCCAGAAACAGAGAGCTTGCGTAATCCAATCGTGAAAGGATTGTAGACTGCACAACAAGCTGGCGCGTAGGGGGGTCAAAGAATTTTAGTATTGGCCTCAGGTTCCGCAAAATTCCAAAGCACGTGGCTGCAACTTTCCTTGTATGGGCAACAAAACTTAACGAGGAGTCGAACCAGACTCCTAGGTTTTTAACTTCGTTTTTAGGTTCTGGGGGGTTTCCTTTGCACCTGGGGAAAGAAAGTTGCATTTCTCTTTCTACTGCTGGGCTTGCCATTGGGTTTAAGGTGCCTATAAAAAAAACAAGGGCATGATACCAATCTTTTGGATGGGATCTCTACTACCTCTAATCAGTTTTCCAGCAAGGGTAGGTGACCTACAGTTTATTATCACACAATCTCCACAAATAGACTTACATAGAGCACAAATCCAGCTCACTCTTCTGACGAACAAAATGTCACCATAGTTAGAGTTAGTATAGTCAAAGTTAAGGGATAGCCAATGGCAGACCTTATTTTTCTACAGTATTACTCTGTAGCTGGGGGACATTTGTTAATATCGCAACATAAGGACGACCTTATGGTGACAGGTCCAACTTTGTCTCAGGTAGGGATGAAGCCATGATTGGTGCTTCATGCATTCCCACATTTGACTGACCAATATGCATAGACTCATTAGCACTATATGTAGCTTGACGTGCTTTAGGACGACTTCCCAATTTCTTCCCCCGGTTTGATGGTCTATTTGCCTCACAGTCATGACTTTGGATGTCCTCTCCAGATGATCTTTAGCATTTTCCCTTGTAATATTTGCAGGAGGAGGTTGAGTAATTTCACAACAGTGTCTGGCTAACACAATAGACTGTATAACAGATTCATGCCCTCCCCCTCCCCCGAGACAGGGTAATCAGAACTTCTAGATACTGCTGATCCAACCCCATCCAACAAGTTATTTAAACTTTTTGCGATGACACCCACAATTATTTCTAGTTTGTCCAACCTCGCCAAAATTGGAGAAAGATTTTTTACAAGTAGGTTATCAAAGTCCGTGATTAAGGTCTATATTTCTTGCTCACATTGGGATTTAGAGATGGACAGCGTAGGATAGGGTCCTGACACTGTTATATTATATTTTGAGTGTTCTTGTACTCTTCACACTGCAATCCCTTGGTTTTGTTTTTAGCTCTGGTGCTTGCTCTTGACGGAGGTTCCTGATTTTTTATTTTCCTCTTTCTCTTAGCTGGCAGTTCAACTATTGTAGGTGAGATTGAGTTGGGTGGAGATAAGTGGTCAGCAGGGGTAAAAGGTCATCTGGTGACAATGTACTGGCCGGAATTTCCGTGTCTGTGTCTCTAGGCATTCTATTCAAGGTTTGATCTGGGTTCGGGGAAACAAGCGATCCACCCTCCATGGACAATCGATGATCAACCTCTAGAATTTCTATGTCCAGGGCACTAAGAGCACGCTTCAAATAGGAGTCTAATGTGGAATTTTGAAGAGGCCTTGGTGTACCATCCCTATCACCCATTTGCTTCCGTTTGGCCATTGGGGAGCAAAATCACCCCCCCAAAGAGAAATGGAAACCAGCAAATACCACCAAAGACTTACTTGGCCAGAGTTCATCGATGTAGTACAACATACCTCCAAATCACACTGTTGCTGGAATAATGTAGCCAAAAAGTAGGACCACAAGAGTAGGCCCAGCCCAGCCTCCTCCGAGTGCAGATGGGCATGCCCGTGCGCGTCCCATGCCGCAGATCCCTGAGCGGTTTTGAAGAGCGCCTTCTGGCACTCAAAGCAGAGTCAGCCACTCCTGCCATGAAGTGTTCTCAGGATTGAGTCCCATGAGGCTCTGGCTGCCTCTGTCAGGCTCTGGTGGCAGTGTTTACAGTAAGGGGTATATTATTTAGTATATGAAAGATTGTGGAGGACTTTGGACTTGTCTGAGTTGAGTTTGAGGCAGCTGTCCTTCATCCAAGTGACGCCTGCCTTCATCCAAGTGACAACTGCCTTCATCCCTTTGTGGAAGTTCCTCTTGGCAGCTGTGGGTTTGTCTCTGGAGGAGAGAATCAGCTGGGTGTCAAAGGCAATGGAGATGATGTTGTATCCTTGGCTTCTAACGATTGCTGCAAGGGGTACCATGTAGATGTTGAAGAGGGTGAGGGTGAGGCTCAGAGAGTATCCCTGAGGCACTCTGCAGCTGATCTCGGTTAGTTCCGAGTAGAACGGTGGAAGTCTGACTCTGTGTTCGGCCAGTGAGGAAGGAGCACATCCATTCTAGGGCTTTGTTGTGGATGCTGGCATCGCGGAGTCTTGTGCAGAGGGCGTGGTGGCAGAGAAGTCCAGGAGGATGAAGAGGATGAGAGTGGCAGTCTCACCTCGGTTGAGAAGGGTGCCGATGTTGTCTGTAGCAGCAAGGGGAGAGGTCTGGGTGCAACGGTTGCTTTTGAACCCCAAATGGTCCAGGATGTGGTTCATTTTGATGAACTCAGAGAGTTGGACTTTGATGGCTTTCTTGATCACTTTGGCTGGGAAGGGGAGCAGAGAGATGGATCTGTAGTTCTTGAGCTTTGTTGGATCAACAGAGGGTTTCTTCAGCAGGGGCTTGATCTATGCATGCTTCCAGTTTTCAGGGAAGCTGAAAGACTCAATCAATCAAGGTTTGTTAAGCGCAGCTACTCACCCATTTGAGTATGAAGGTGCTGGGGATTGGGGGAGCACGTGTCCATGATGTTCAAGGAGATCTGTGGAAGAGCCAAGTCTTGGAGTCCTCCATGAACTTGAAGAGTGTAGGTGTTTGTTTGAGGTGGAGCGGGAGGGTGTTCCATGCCTTAGCCACGAGAAAGGAGGTGGATCGACCTCCTGTTCTGGTCTTCTTGATGCGAGGCACCATAGCGAGAGAGAGCAGGTCTGAGTGGAGGGATCTTTGGGGTGCATGGAATTTGAGGCAGTAGTTCAAGTATGCAGGTCTGGTGTTGTGGAGTGCTCTGTGGGTATGGGTGAGTAGCTTGAAGGTGATTCTCTTCTCGATGGGCCAATGTAGTGTACAGTGGCATGGAAGGTTGAGGACTAGTCTGGCGGAGGCGTTCTGGAGTTTACAGTGAGGGTCTTGTTGATTCCGGTTGAGAGAGCGTTTCCGTAGTCGAGTCTGTTACTGATGAGGACGTGGGTGATGTTTTTTTTGTGTTTGAGGGGGATCGATTTGAAGGTTTTTTGTAGGAGTCGGAGGTTGTAGAAGCAGGAGGATGAGACAACGTTAATTTGGCGGTCCATTTTTATTTTGGAGTTCATGATGTTTCTGTGGTTTCGTGCGCGGTCCATGGGGGGGCTGGTTCCTGAGGGCGGGGGGCCACCAGGTGTCGTTCCAGGCATCGGGGTGTGGTCCCATGATGAGTACTTCAGGTTTTTTGTGTTAAGTTGTAGGCAGCTGCTCTTTATCTACTTGGATACTCCTTCCATTCCAAGTTATTTCTAGATATGTGGGGTTTATTGGATAGGGAGGGAATGAGTTGCGTGTCATCTGCGTAGGATACAATGTTGAGTCTGTGGGATCTGAAGATGGGGTCCCACAGGGCCATGTAGAGGTTGAACTGGGTGGGGCTAATGGAGGATCCTTGGACGCCTCCGCAGGTGATCGGTGTGGGATTCGAGAGGAAGGGTGGGAGTCTGACCCGCTGCGTTCTGCGATCCCTACATTGTGGAGTCCTCTTGCTAGGGTGTGATGAGAGACTGTGTTGAAGACTGTGGAGAGGTCCAGGAGGCTGAGGGTCACAGTCTCCTCTCTGTCAAGGAGGGAGCAGATGTCTTCTGTTGCGGCGAGAAGGGCTGTCTCGGTGCTGTGGTTTTTCCTGAAGCCATGTTGGGAGGTGTTGAGGACGATGTTTTCTTCAATGAAGGAGGTGAGCTGGCTGTTTATGGCTTTTTATTGATTTAGCTGGAAATGGGAGTAAAGACTTGATGGAGCAGTTGATGGTGTGGCAGATGGAGTTTTCCGGTGCGGTGAGGATTCCAGAGTGGATGCTCTTCATGATCCCTAGGGTGTATTCAAAGGTGAGGATGGTCCTGTTAGGCAAGGTCTGCTAGGATCTGGAGCCATTGAGTGCGGTGCTTGCAGGTAGGGTGGGAGGTCTTGGGTAGCAAATCTGGGGTAGATCTCTTTGATATTGTGGTGGAAGAAGGTGGCAAGGTTGTCACAGAGGTGTTGAGAGTGGGGAATGTCTGCTCTCTTTGTGCTGGGTTTGGCAAATTCTTTGACCAAGGCAAAATGTTATTTGCTGTTGTGTGCATTGGCATGTTCCTGTATGGCTGCTTTCTTAATTGTTCTGATGAAGTAGTATTGTGCGGTGACAGCGGATTTTCTAGGCTGCATGGCCTGCCACACTCTTGCTTCTCCTCCATATTTTCTTGAGTCGTCTGCAGGTATTCCTGGACTATTGGACAGCAAAGAGAACCAACTTGCTTTCTTGGAGGGCTGCTTCTGCGAGGGTTTCCTGAAGGGAGCAAGTGTGTTTGCGCAGTCTGAGATCCAGTGGTGGAGGTAGCGCGCTGAAGTGTTGGTGGCCACCCGATCTGGTCTTTCTGGCACGGAGGACCACGGCCGAGAAGAGCTGGGCTGATTGTAGGATCCTTTGGGGTGCGAGGAATTTGAGTCGACTGCTCAGGTATGCTGGTCTGGTGTTGTGGAGGGCTTTGTGTGCGTGGGTGAGAATTTTGAAGGTGATTCTAGCCTTGACTGGAGCCAGTGGAATGTGCACAGATGCTGGGAGGGATGTATGACATTACAATGCATGCTTTTACCACGCATACCTTTACATCGCAGTTTTTACAACGCATGCTGTTACAACGCATAGCGCTAAGGGGTGCTGGATAGTGAATATTTTAATTAACTATTCCAACTCCAGTCCCCGTGGATAGTAGGGAAGGTGTTGGATAGTAAATTAAATCTATTCCCTATCCTAGAGCGTCCCCCAGCGCAATGCGTTGTAATGACATGCGTTGTAATAGTTGCGTCTTAAAGGCACTGCGCGGTAAAAGTTGCGTTGTAAAGGATGTCTCCCGCTGGGAGATATGGCAGTGTCTTGGCAGGTTGAGGACCAGTCTTGCAGTGGTGTTCTGGATGTTTTGGAGCTTGCCGGTGAGGTTTTTGTTTATTCCGGCATAGAGTGCATTGGCATAGTCGATCCTGCTGGAGAAGAGGGCGTGAGTGACAGTCTTTCTGTGCTCGAGGGGGATCTATTTGAAGGTCTTATGTAGGAGGCGGAGGATGTGTAAGCAGGAGGATGCAAGGGAGTTGATCTGTTGGTCCATTTTGAGCTCGGAGTCCAGGATGATTCCAAGGTCGCATGCTTGGTCCGTGGGGTGGGTGGGCTTCCAAGGGCAGAGGGCCACCACGTGTCTTTCCAGGCATCTGGGTTTGAGCCATTATGAATAACTCTGTTTTGTCGGTGTAGAGTTGTAGGCAGTTGCTTTTTATCCATTTGGCAACAGCTTCCATGCCTTCTTGTAAGTTGTGTTTGGCTGCATTGGGTTTGTTGGATAGGGAGAGGATGAGTTGGGTGACTTCTGCGTATGAAACAATGTTGAGTCTGATGGGGGTGAGTGGAGCCATGTATGCGTTGAAGAGCGTGGGGCTGAGGGAGGATCCCTGTGGTACTCCGCAGGTGGTTGGTGTACGCAAAATAAAATCCTAGGCACACGAAAGTGAGGTCACAACAATTATCAAAGTGCAAATGTGTGGCCACCGAAATCAACACATAAAATAAATCCTTGTTTTTTTTTTATTCCTTGGATCTGCTAACAGCCGACACGTGTTTTGTAGCTAACATTGGAAATCGGGCCGCAACTTTATCAAGGCTACCTTCTCCGTACGTTTCTCCTTTAATTGTGGTGATACTTCCAACCCACATTTTTTGGCTATAGTATTGGTAATATTCAGTATAGAAGCCGATGCCTTTTGTTGTGAACAGTGCGTACATTAAAACCTTGAAAGATTAAATAGATACATGTACCATCAGGAATTGCTCGAATAAGGTTAGATAATATATTGCTAGATTAACTCATTATTGTCTTAATTCATGATTATAAAGTCTAGTATGGATTTAAAAGAAATTGAGGGAGGAATTTATTTCCATAATGATCTTAGCATATATAATAATGGGGATTATTACTCCTACAGATTGATTAACAGTTATCGGCATGGAAGTGATTTCAACCATGACTGTTACAAATTGTTATGAGGTATTAAACAACTTTCTTTTTTACATAATTTTGGGCAATGTTAATGGAGTTGAAATTCTCAAGGGAACAATACATTTTGACAGTAAATAATACCGACATTAAATGTTATGTCTTACATGTTAAAAGATTTGGGTGCAACATGTGATTATGTATAAATGTTATCGATTTTTTAAGCAAATTTTCTTTAACTAATGTTTGATTAGGTCTACATTGTTATGAATGTTCAATGAAAATGTTTTACCAAGTATCCCGAATAGAAGAAAAACTGTTATAAACTAAGTGAAAATAGTCATGGAAGTATAATATTTGCTAAATCTGTTTTTTTTCTTGTATATAGATAACATGTAACCCATGTTTGTATATATCTGTAAATAGTGTTTTATGTATGTCTGTTTTTTGTTGTAGAACTACTGATTTTATTAAATTGAAAATGGAAGCAACCAAATTTTTTAGAAAAATACGCCTGAAGGCTTTTTTTGCTGATAAGGAGTATAAAGGCAACACAGAAGTAACAGGGCTTGCCAATAAATCCAAATTCATTCCACCCTCATATGGCATCCCGAAGGAGATCATTGCTTATGAGCAGGCTATTATGTCTTCATTAATGCAGGTAGAAAAATGAAAGAAATACTGGAAGAAGAATATCATGTTAAACCAACAGAAGGCCCTTGGTGATTTAAAACATGACACCTCTGTAATAATCAAGCAGGCAGACAAAGGGGGAGCCCATGTGATCTGGCCTCGTGAGATGTACATGAAGGAAGGAACAACTCAGGTGATGAACTAAGAATGCTACCGAAGAATCGAGGATGACCCCAATGCAGCCATTCAGTGCAGATTGCAGGGATTTTAAAAGAGGGATGCTGGGCCCTAGAGATTTTGAATTTCTATCTAAAAAATACCCTAGGGTCCAAGTAATCTACTTCCTGCCGATGATTCACAAGAGGCTGGTGGAGCCACAGGCACGTCCAATCGTCTCCGGTTGTGATTCTATTTTGGAGCCTATATCTAAGTACGTAGATATATTCTTAAAGCCATTTCTAGAGGAAGTGCAATCATATTTAAGGGTTACAACTGATTTCATCAGGAAGATCGAGGGAGTTGAGTTTGATGAGTTGGAACAGTGGATGGTGACCTTTGATGTCACCTCCGTGTACATTCAGATACCACAGGATGAAGCACTAGAAGTTATTGAGTTATACCTAGAGAAACAACCAAGACCACATAGAGTCTCTACTGAGTTCATTCTAAGTTTAGCTGAGGTGGCCCTTAAAAAGAACTATTTCAAATTTGACAATGCCTTTTACCTGGAAACGAAGGGGACCGCCATGGGATGTCCTTTTGCCCCAGAGATGGTGGTCCTCTTCATGGCCCAAGACGAGACCAAATTAATTTTTTACAAAAATCCCTTCTCGGACAACAGCAAGCAATGGCTCCGCTATATTGATGATGTCTGGTGCCTGTGGTGTGGCCCAGTTGAGACTCTGGAGAGTTTCTTCGGGTGGCTGAACTCCAGACATCAAGACATCAAGTTTAGTAATACTAAGAGTAAGACTAGACTAACATTTCTGGACGTGGAAGTTATCCCAAAGGAGAAAGTACTGACAGTGTCATTGCATCAAAAAGTAACTGACAAGACACAATTTTGCATTATAATAGTGTACATCTTAACAGTGTAAAAGATAATCTTCCTTACAGTCAACTGCTACGTATTCGTAGGAATTGTTCGACTAAAAATGATTTCGACCTATATGTAGGGAACTTTTGTGATCAAATGTCAGCCAGAGGTTATCCAAAGAAAAAGTTAAAACACGCGAGGAAGTGTGCATGGTTTACACCTCGGGAAATGTTGTTAGAAAAAAAGATAAACCCACCATTACAGAAATTGGTATGTGTCTCAACATTTGGCTCAGACACAAATAAATTCAAACAAATAGTGCTACGAAATTAGCATCTATTGGAGATTTGGAATGTCCATTTCCCAGGCCTTTATTTGCGATGAAAAAGAACAGGGGAATAGGCCAAGAATATGTCAGGTCTGACTTTCCCTATAGAAATTAAAAAAGATTTGCGAAGTCAGTGGGGTTTAAAACCGGTGGAAGGCCTCCATAAGTGCGGCATTTGTGTTGCTTGTGAATTTACGATAGAGGGCACTGAGTTTGTACACAAAAAGATCAAATGGAAGCACACGATGTTCACTAATTGTAATTCGAAAAACATTGTGTATGCAATAGTATGCCCTTGTGCTAAATTATACATAGGCAAAACAAACCAACAAATCAATCAGAGGATAACACAACACTGATCCAGAATATTAAAAAAGGTGATAACTGCCCCTATGGTAGATCATTTCATAAAGGCCGAACATTCGGAACGTGATTTAAAATGGACTGTGTTGACTGCATTGACTTTTTCAAAAAAAATTGGCAGATGTGGAGTCCCTATTGTTGGCAAAAGAGGCATACTTGATTATGAGATTTAATAGTGTTCATTCAGGATGAAATAAAATGTCATAAGTCTCGCGAATATGATGCTAAAATTTGAGGCAAAATAGTAGAGGTTGGCATGCAACTGTAAACTGTATTGTGTATTTAATGAGTTAAAATCATCATACATGCTTGGTGATCATGCACATGGAAAAAATGAAATGAGTCTAGTGAATTGTACCTTTTGAAATATTGTTTTGTGGTATCTGCTTTTCATGGAAAGTATTTAGGAAAATACCAACATTAATCAGTGAGAGAAGGATACATGCCTTTCTGGTTGTGAGAGATATACACGCTTGGTAGAATAACATGTTTAACGTTTTGACAAAAAACTTCAATTCCCAGAGGTCTGTGCATGACCTCTGTAATACCCAAGAGAAACTTGAAATGAACAACTGCATTTCTGAGTTGTCGGTGTGTGACGACGTTAACCGCAACTTCTGTAATACCTAGGAACTTTAATTAATACTAAAAACAGTGGTTCGGAATTCAGCTGGCTAATTAATATATTTGTATTCATCACCCAGGTTAGATACATAAAAGTGCATTTCATTGTGCACCTAAGTAATTAAATGGCATTCTAAAAATCAGTGGCATATCAGTAAAATAGTTATAGCTGTTGTTCGAGAGATATTTTAGGAATTACTAGATCTACAACATCCGTGAAGTGGATTAACACTACAACTCCCAGAAGCGCGAGCACGGCAAAGTTTAATGCCGGAAGGTCACAACAGGCAGCCTTTTCCGTGATGGAACTACTCGGGAAGTTGAGGAGACATGGCAGCTTAGTTAGAAAAGATCAGGAGGTGAGCAACTGAGTGTGATGTTACCATAGAGACGAAACCGGCACAGCCAGTTACGGGCGGTTTGAATATGACCCGCACTGTCATTATTTTCCTTAAATAGGAGGCGATTAATTAGTTGAGAAGCAGACAGTTACGAACTATACTCATTTTGCTGGCCAATTAATTAGTTGAGAAGTCAAGTCAAGTCAAGTCAAAGAATTTATATAGCGCACTACATACCCAGGGGGTCTCAAGGCGCTTAGGGAGGGGAAGAGGATTACTTGTCAAATATCCACGTTTTAAGTTGCTTTCTGAATGCTAGGTGGTTCTGGGTAAGGCGAAGGTTAGTGGGGAGTGAGTTCCATGTTTTAGCAGCCAGGTATGAGAAGGATCTGCCTCCCATGGTTGTCTTGTTGATGCGAGGTACAGTGGCGAGGGCTTGGCTGGAAGAGCGTAGTTGGCGGGAGGGGGTGTAGAAGGACAGTCGTGAGTTGAGGCATTCTGGTCCGATGTCGTAGAGTGATTTGTGTGCGTGGGTTAGCAGTCGGAAAGTGATCCTCTTATTGACGGGTAGCCAGTGGAGGTCTTTCAGGTGACCAGAGATGTGTTCGTTACGCGGGATGTCTAATATGATCCTGGCTGAGGCGTTTTGGATTCGTTGTAGTTTCTTCTGGAGTTTAGCGGTAGTACCTGCGTAGAGGGTGTTTCCGTAGTCCAGACGGCTCGTGACCAGAGCATGGGTGACTGTTTTTCTGGTTTCGGTGGGGATCCAGCGAAATGTTTTTTTGAGCATGCGAAGAATGTTGAAGCAGGATGAGGATACGGCGCTGACTTGTCTGTTCATTGAAAGTGAAGAATCCAGGATAACGCCTAGGTTCCGTGCGTGGTCTGTCGGGATGGGTGCTTTTCCAAGGGCTTCCGGCCACCAAGAGTCGTCCCATGCAGATGGGGATGTACCTAAGATGAGGACTTCAGTTTTATCTGAATTCAGTTTCAGACGGCTGTGTTTCATCCATTCGGCAACTTCTTTCATTCCTTCGTGTAGGTTAGTTTTGGCGGTGTTGGGGTCATTGGTGAGAGAAAGGATCAGTTGAGTGTCATCCGCGTAAGAGATGATGTTGAGGTTGTGTTGGCGTGCGATGGCCGCGAGGGGGCTCATGTATACGTTGAAGAGGGTGGGACTGAGTGAGGATCCTTGTGGTACGCCACAGATGACTTCAGAGGCCTCGGACTTGAATGGTGGAAGGCGGACTCTCTGGGTTCTTCCGGTGAGGAACGAGGTGATCCATTCAAGTGCTTTTCCTTGTATTCCGATGTTTCTGAGGCGTTGTAAAAGGGTGCTGTGGCAGACTGTGTCGAAGGCTGCGGAGAGGTCGAGAAGGATGAGGGCGACTGTGTCTCCAATGTCCAGTAGAGTTCGAATGTCGTCTGTTGCTGCGATGAGGGCGGTCTCAGTGCTGTGTTTTGCTCGGAAGCCTGATTGTGAGGAGTCGAGGGATTTGTTGGCTTCGAGGAAAGCGGCGAGCTGGTTGTTGACAGCTTTTTCGATGACTTTGGCCGGGAAAGGAAGGAGTGATATGGGGCGGTAATTTTTGAGTTCGGTGGGGTCCGCTGTGGGTTTTTTCAGAAGGGCGGTGAGTTCAGCGTGTTTCCAGCTTTCCGGGAAGGTGGCGGAGTTGAAGGAGCAGTTGATGACGTCTCGGAGGTGCGGTGCTATGACGGAGTCTGCTTTGTTGAAGATGTGGTGAGGACATGGGTCTGTGGGGGATCCTGAGTGGATGGAGTTCATCAGGCGGATGGTGTCTTCAGTGGAGATTGGGTTCCAGTCGTTAAGGGTGTTCAAGGGGGGAGAATGTTCATCATATGGTTGGGTGGGTTGGTCTCCGGGTTGGTTGTCGAAGCTGTTGTGGATGTCTGCAATTTTGTTGTGGAAGAATGAGGCTAGGGAGTGGCAGAGGGCTTGAGAGGGGGTGATGTCGTTGGAGTTGGCCGAGGGATTGGTAAATTCCTTGACGATGTTGAAAAGTTCCTTGCTGTTGTGGGCGTTGTTGTCTAGTCGATCCTTGAATGCTGTTTTCTTGGCCTTTCGGATTAGTTGGTGGTGTATGCGGGTGGCATTTTTGAAGGCGTCCTTGGTGCTGGTGGTTGGGTTTTTTTTCCAGGCCTTTTCAAGGGAGCGGCAGAGTTTCTTGGACTTCTTAAGATCATCGTTGAACCATGAGGCCTTCTTGCTGCCCGGTTTGCTTTGACGTTTTTTCAGTGGTGCTAAGGTGTCGGCGGTGTTGGATAACCATAGGGTGAAGTTGGCGGCGGCTTGGTCTGGGTTAGAAGAGTGGGCTGGGATGTTTGGAAGGAGCGATGAGGAGATCTGGTCGATGGTGATTTTGTTCCAGTTTCTTTGCAGAGTTGGTTGGAGGTGGTTGATGGGTTTCGGCTTGTTGTAGGTGAAGTGAACGCAGCTGTGATCAGTCCAGAGGAGATCCGTAGTATGGCTGAAGGAGACATGATTGCTGGAGGTGAAGATGGGGTCGAGTGTGTGACCTGCGATGTGGGTGGGGGAGGTGACCAGTTGTTTAAGTCCGAGGTTTGCGAGGTTGTCCAAGAGGGTGGTGGTGTTGCGGTCGTTGTACTTTTCAAGGTGAAAGTTGAGGTCACCCAGAAGGATGTAATCTTTGGAGGGGAGCGCATGTGGAGTGATGAAGTCCGTGATGTCTTCACTGAATTTTGCGCGGGGTCCTGGTGGTCTGTAGAGGAGGGTGCCTCTGAGTGTGGTCTTGGGGTCGATGTGGATCTGGAAGTGAAGGTGTTCAGAGTTGGCGAGGTTGACGTCAGAGCTGGTAGAGATGCGGATTGATTTTTTATGGACGATAGCGATTCCTCCTCCTGTGTGGCCGGTACGGTCCTTGCGTGTGATCTTATAATCTTCGGGGATGGCAATGGTGATGTCTGGGGCGGAGGAAGCGTTCATCCATGTTTCTGTTAGGAAGGCGACGTCTGGAGAGATGGTGTCTAGTAGATTCCATAGGTCAATGGCGTGCCTGTGGACCGATTGGGTGTTGAGAAGGATGCATTGTAGGTGATTGGGGTCGGGAATCTGTGGTGTGGTCGTAGCGGGGATGTTGTCGGTGCCGATGAATTTGCAGGAGTGGCAAGAGAAAGGTCCATGAGTGTGTCCAGGAGCGGCTTGGACGCAGTTGGGAGCGCGACCGGGGTTAAGGGCTAGGAGGGTGGCGGCATCGTAGGTAATGCGGGAGGGCTGGGGAGCGTGAGGGGTAGGGGGTCTGGCGCTGGGCGCGGTCCAGGCGTGGACGGGCGTAGACGGGCTTACCTTTGGCGCACCTTCGGCGCGGATTGGGCGCGGTCGCTGCGCGTGAACGCTGCGCGCGGGAGTAACTGTCATATATGGAAGGTGGAGGGGGAGGGGCGAGGGCGGCTCAGCTGGGAGGCGGGGCGGGCACATGAGGACGACAACAACAAACAAAATGGAGGCGGAGGGGGGAGCAGAGCGGAGCGCTGGAGGCAAACGCGCAAATTACGTTTTTAACAGCACAATCAAATAAATCACGGCGTAAATGAGTCTAAGCGGTAACTAGGCACAAGCAGGCAAGATGAAATGCAGCTTTCAAGGCAATGAGCGGAGCGCTGGAGGCAAACGCGCAAATTACGTTATACACAGCACAATCAAATAAATCACAGCGCAAATGGGTCTTAGCGGTAACTAGGCACAAGCAGGCGAGATGAAATGCAGCTTTCAAGTCAATGCAGCGCTACGATACCAGGAGTCAGCAGGGGCACTGGGAGCGACCACTCAGCTCGTGAGAGAGGAGCGAGTCACGATGTGTTTAGGGTGAGGAGCGCTACTTCTGGTCAGTGGGAGGGCGGCTCAGCTGGGAGGCGGGGCGGGCACACGAGGACGACAACAACAAACAAAATGGAGGCGGAGGGGGGAGCAGAGCGGAGCGCTGGAGGCAAACGCGCAAATTACGTTTTTAACAGCACAATCAAATATATCACGGCGTAAATGAGTCTAAGCGGTAACTAGGCACAAGCAGGCAAGATGAAATGCAGCTTTCAAGGCAATGAGCGGAGCGCTGGAGGCAAACGCGCAAATTACGTTATACACAGCACAATCAAATAAATCACAGCGCAAATGGGTCTTAGCGGTAACTAGGCACAAGCAGGCGAGATGAAATGCAGCTTTCAAGTCAATGCAGCGCTACGATACCAGGAGTCAGCAGGGGCACTGGGAGCGACCACTCAGCTCGTGAGAGAGGAGCGAGTCACCAGACGGTTACGAACTATACTCATTTTGCTGGCCAATTAATTAGTTGAGAAGCAGACGGTTACGAACTATACTCATTTTGCTGGCCAATTAATTAGTTGAGAAGCAGACGGTTACGAACTATACTCATTTTGCTGGCCAATTAATTAGTTGAGAAGCAGACGGTTACGAACTATACTCATTTTGCTGGCCAAATAATTAGTTGAGAAGCAGACGGTTACGAACTATTCTCATTTTGCTGGCCAAGCTACATAAAGGTACATCCTGTATATGCATAAAGCGCATTTGTTGTTGCCCACAAAATTGATTAAAGTGATGTAGATTCTCGCCACAGATTCAATCTGTTTTCACGCCCATAGTTATGTAAACTGCCAGAACTAGCGAATCGCCATCAGAAGGAATTATGGAAGGTATGTTGGTCATTTCTGAAAAGCAGTATCACAACACAAACAAAGTTGCTCCAATAGCTGTTTTTTTTAAATTGAACTTTATTGTTCACAGATGGCCAAGAACACTGGTCTCTTTGTTTCATAATGAGAAAGACACAAGATCATTGAACAAATTGTTATTACGAAAGTGTTCTCCACGTTCGCAGGTATGTGCATAGGTGTCAGTAAAGGGCATAAGAAATAATAAAAAGGGTGTGGTCTAATGAGTGACAGTGTGTTTTATTTGCATTGTAGATTTGTCCGATGTGTTGTGAGTAAGAAGCCCTGATGAGAGCCCATTGAGAATCCGTGAGGCTCGAAACGCATCGGCAACTGCTATTAAGTTAGCAAAAGTGGTTAAAGGAAATAGAATTGATTCAGGAATGAACTTGGACTGAATTATCAGAATGCTTAATGATATTTAATTGAGCCATTGTTTGATTATATATGGCACATTGGTTATTGTGATGTATCTGTGTTGATGTAAAGTCATATTCATTTTGTGTTTGTGGAAAAGTGTTGGTATTGTACATTGTCATAAGTATTATGTAAATTGTTATGTATTTAAATATGTATTTGGTATTTTTTATGTGTTCCATGCAAAGGATATAAGGTCTTTTCACAAAAAAGTTGATAAAAATAGGGTGAATAAATAACCCAATCACCAAAAGGAGATAGTGTGGTTGTTGAAAAAATAATATATTAAAAATTAGGATACCAGGTTCTCTTTTTGTCTTGCACTTTCTAAAAGTGGCATTTTCAAACATGCAATTTAAAAACCAACTTCATTAAAAGATGTGTTTTTAAATTGTGAGTTCACAGATCAAAAATTCCAAATCTCTATTAGCTCCCAATGGAAATCTTCATTTGAAAGTTTTTTCAAGACAAAGCCCATATAAACGATTAGAGAGATAGACCTTGTAATAGTGAAAAACTAAGGGGCCCATTAGGATGGTCAGTCTGCTATCCTCGCGGTGCTGGGATCGGCCGCCAGACGTAAGAGGTCCCGCACTGCTGATTAGAATGCGACTGCCACCCTGGCTGTCGCATTCCTCATATTTGACATTGCGGCAGGTGCTGCTTACAGCAGTACCTGCCGCAATCCCAAATTGACATGTTGTGTTTTCCCATGCACAACGTGGCAAGCACCGCATGGTACCTGCCACCTTGTACATGGGAATGCAAGGGGGTACCATGGGTACCCCTGAAGTGCACCCCCACTCCCTCTCTGGGGGCCCACAATGGGCCCCCAAACCACATTCCTGCCAGCCTTTCCATGGAGGCATCACCACCATGGAATGGCCAGTTATCACAACTATCCTAATATGGATGGCAGTGCCTAAAAGCACCACCACCATATTAGTGGCCAAGTCCGCACGACTGGCTATTGTAATGACTGACGACCAGCGGAAAAGCGGCGGATGCAATTTGCATCCACCCGATACCCCACCATAATAATATGGCGGGGGGTAAATTAGGTTGGGATTATGAGCGGATCGCCACCGCCAAGCCGACAGAGGTGATCCGCCCGCCATCCTAATTACCACCTAAATGAGCAGTACTTCACTACCAGTACATTGAAAACTAACCAGTACATATCCTACCTTTTAAATACACTGCACCTTTCCCAAGGGGCTCACTTGGGACTACCTTAGGGGTGATTCACATGTAGCAAAAGGGAAGGTTTGCATAATACTGCATGTACAGACATTGGGGTGGCTGGTCTGGAAGAGGTTTGCAAGGCCACACATATGGGTGCCACAATCAGTGCTGCAAGCCCACTGGTGGCATTTGATATACAGGTCCTGGGCACACACAGTACACTTTACTAGGGACTTACAAGTAAATCAAAATATGCCAATCATGGTTAAACCAATCAATTTTAATGTAAGGTGTCAGGCAGAAGGGTGCAAGGGAGAAGCAGGGAAAGACATGCCTACAATCCACTACTGGGCCGCCTTGAACATCATACCTGCAAGCAAAACAAATGCTAATCCAAGTGAACTAATGCTGGGACTAGGAAAGCTGGCAAGAGCCCAAAGGAAGGCCCTGGTGGCAGGAAGGAAAGGACAAGCCGCAACCCTCCCAGGGACTGAGAGAGTTGCAGACTGCACACTTCACCCCGCCACGCTCCCAGAATGAGGTCTAGGTGCTGGAACCATGCAACCAAAGTGCTAATAGCATTCCTTAGGAACACAATGTTGACTGCAAGAAGCGCTACCTTAAAAGTAGACCAACTGCTATTATACCTTCAGTTTTTATTTTAATGATCAGGATCTGAATACTTTTTATTTGAATTCAGCTATAAGAGGGGAAACCATTTAACTTCACTCTCCTGCAGGAACATTGTGTTTTGTTTTGGGGAAAACAGTATGAAACCCCACGTAAGAGGGGAATGAGGCCCTTCAGAGTTCAGAGGGAATATAGCTCTACAGCTAGGAGAAGGGGGAAAAATATCATACAAAGGTCTGGAGACTTACCTATGCTTTGTTCATTTCCAAGGGTGCTAGCGGGCAGAGCTCGGGGCTGTCCTAAAGGAAAGAAAATGAAAGATCCAGTTATCACTCTAAACTCATAAAACTGAACTTATATTGCGAACCTCTTTAAAGCCTAAGGGCCAAATGTATGAAAACATATTGCATTCACAAATGGGGCGAATTGGAAAAATCGTCTGTTTGCGAATGCAAAATGGCCTTTTCCAATGTATGAAAGGGTTGGCATTTGCCAAATTGGTAATCACAAACAATGTGAATCCTTATTTTGGGAATACCAATTTTGCAAATCTCAAATTCAAATGAGCAATTTGGTAATTGCAGACCAAGTTATGAACCATTCATAAATTGCGAATGATCCAAAATTCGCAATTGCACATGCAAATGACCACCTATTCCAATCAGGTGGTAACAGGTGCAAACTATTTTAACAGGCTCAGAGGGCCTCAGAATGTTTTACAATGGCAGCGCTGTATGTCATAGCGAGGAGGAGGATGATTTAAGCAACATCACAAAGAAGGAGTAGAAGACAAGAACGCATTTTCAGAGTGCGCCTAACCTTGTTTTAGCAGACAGAGGAAGAAATCGATGACAAATACAGATTATTCTCCGCTACAATACTAGACCTGATAGATGACTTTCATCCACTACTGCAGCATCAGACTCGCAGGACCTATGCTATTCCCACAAATGTTCAGGTCCTATGTTCACTGCACCTTTTAGCTTTAGGAAGCTAGGAAGCATGGTGTGTTAGCAGCAGTGGGAGGGATCTCCTAAAGGGTCCTGGATGGGACCCTTTAGGATGCTGTTAAATTTCAAATCCATGTACTTCGTGTTTCAATGGGGGATGTAGTGAAACAATTCATATGCTCTGATGATTGGGATGTCCAAGCCGTAGAAGTTCTATTTACTGATTTGAAATATGCTGCTTTTGATGCTGACGATTTGTATTTAGACTCGGCCAATTATGCACACTTATTCTACTACCAACATTATTGGAATAATTTTCTACATAAAGCAAGCACGTTTAGAAATTTGGTTAATTACACACAATGGGAACATTGTCCAGCTCTCGTTGAAGGCAGCTCAAAAACTCTTTTAAAAAAGTTTACTTATTTTACTGATTTTAATCAATCTAATCCAGATGCATTTTATTTTAAGATGAATGCTAAGTCCTCTTCCAAAGTTATACTTACCCACACTAAATTATTCTATTCGAAGTAGCTATCGGGGGCTATGAGCTGTGGAAAGATACTATAGATCTTAATTCTGTTTGTTTTTGAATTTGACTATTTCTCAAACCACTTGCTTTGGATTTGCTATGTCTAAAAAATTAAATGATTCTTCCATTCCTGATTTGTGAAAAAACCCTACATGGTACAAGCACGCCGATAGGTCCATTGATGATTTACAGTCCCTGATACTAAATTCCTCATTTGATGTTTCCAGATTAGATTCCCAAGGCTGGTTATTATGGCAAAAAAGTTCAGATTCATGCGTTTTGTGTGTCTGGCCCCTGGCTACACACAGGTTAGGGTGGATCCCCATTTTGAAAGCAACCATTCTGTTACTACCTATTCAGTAGGCAAACTATGTCAGAACTGGCTCAAACATTCCACTTTAGCCTCAGTTAAACTTCATTTGTCCAAATTGACTGACGATGTTGATTTGAATGACTTTGTTAAGGGCCCGGTGGGAGGCAGGTCAAAAAGATGGATATATGCTATTTACAACGAAGTTTGGAATCTGTCTCAAATCAAAGCTGCTTCTAGATTAAGGGCTATTGATCAGGCCAATTTAGAAAAAGTGCTTGCAGTTATTGATAATAGCATTAATACCCTTTCTTCCAGAATTTACACATTAGATAATATTGTTTCATTTGTTGTTGGTATTGTCCAGGATGAAATGTTTGTTTTGCACCATGGTCAAAATCAAATACATTCCATTATGCAGTTTGCCTGGACTTTTGCAAGCTTTAAAAGCTGGTAAAGTTCCATGGGACAACATGAACATGTCATCTCTATTTTTACTGTTCAATTTGACTAAAAAACAACAGTTTATGTCTATGAAGGATGCTGCATATTCAATTTTGCATAT